>NC_065437.1:31909906-33128268 GCF_024364675.1 Aethina tumida
AAAAACAAATGTTTAGATGTTTTTTCAATATCTTTGTATGTTTTTTCACTCTTTTGAACTCTCCTAGAAAAAACCTGAGATAGATATTCATTATGTTAGTTATACAATATAAACTGAACTTTTAGTCATACGCTATTAATATTAAAAATGACTTTCTTCTTCTTACTTTTATTATAACATAACAACTAATATTTCATTTGGTTTAAATTTCTGCCATCATTATTAGTCTGATAATGTTAATTTCTATTAAATCTGGAAAATTCATAATGGACAATTAATTAAATAATTTGCTATGTTTTAGTCACGGAAATTGATAGTTACGAAATTGTATTATTAACAATATGTTAATTTGAATATAATTGTAATTTCATTTTAATCTGTTTACATTGATGAAAACAAAATAAAATTAACCTGTTTAAAAACAAATATCAAAGAAACAGTTTGTCACAGTGAACAATTTGACAAATTTTTAACCATTTAGAGCATGTATATACCCGCGGGTAATTTAAAACACGCACCTTATCCCTTTATATTTCCACAATTTGCAACCATCTCGTGTCCGACACAACTATCCCAGCGGCACCGGCCCATAACACCACGCTGCGTCGCCGTCGTTCCGACAGCGCATCAGCAACACGCCGCGCCAGGATGTTATTAAACAACACTAGACGCTGATGGTGAATTAATAAAGTTTGCATTCCGGCCAGCCCTGCGTGTGGGAATTTATGAGTGTAAGCTTTAATTAATTGAAATTGATTGTTGTCGCCCAGTGTGTTTCGAATAGAGTGACGCGTTTATGCATGTGTGTGTGTATCCGCGTGTGTATTAACGGATTTATGTTATTTAAATGTATGTGCGGTTAGAGCTGCAGATATTTTCGCTTCGAAATTCATCACGCCTGCATTCGCTGTTGGTTCTAAACAGAACAAAGCTGCCGTGATTATGTCCGACCGGGCAGGTTAATCGGCGCAGTTAGCCGGAACGTTTATGCTTTTTATTTCTAATTTAATGATCCGCACTAGGTACTGAAGTCGGTGCCGTAGATTTATGGTTATTGATAAGTCGTACATTTATATTCTTAAGATTTATTATTTTAGTTATGAATCTAGTTCCTAATTGATTTTATTTCAGGAACTGGGCGAACAGTTGCTAGGTGGTAAACCGCAGCTTGGTGACGGTGATGCGAACGGTACAACGTTGGAACCAAAAGGCGGCGGCCAATTAAACAAGATGAAGCATATGGGACAGTTGTGGCTGGCTGCTGAGGTGCGAGCATTAGAAAGTCGGGTCCGTGGTAAAACGTCTCTCTCGCCTTATCTAGTGTTGGACGTAGACGCTCTGATTAAATTCACCTTCATGGTTAAGAATCTAGTCCACTCGAGGAAGTTCATCGTTATAGTACCAACAGCCGGTAAGCTACTTTTTAAATTTTATCCTTGGATAAACTAATTAACTAAATTTTTTTAACTTATTTACTCAGCATCAACCACTAAGGATCATTAGCGAATATTTTACATTTATTTTATTGTACATGTTCATATCTTTGAGCTATCGCATCGGGTTGTGCACTGACAATTTATTTGTCTTGAATAATTTCTTGGATGGTGTTGAGTATCTTTCTGGAGATTCTTAGTTCCTGGAATTGTTCAAATTAAATCAGTATATATTGTACTTTTAGACGACTTAGGTATCCAATTCTATGACGAGTTATTATAATCTGCTCTCTTCTTTTCGTATCTTATGGGGTAAGAACATGGATTTCAATTTCATAGAGACTTTTATTATTTGTGTGATTATAAAGACTTTTTTCTTATGACGTCGTGTTATATTGCCATTAGAATAGCATGTAGCTCTGGTGTATACAGGCAGATTTACAAAACTCATTCATCAGAAGTTTATGAACAACAGAAAAAAGTATTGATTCGATTTTTTTAGTATTATAATTTGACTTACCTACTTTTATAATTTATTTTGAATAAAATGTTCCTGATTCGTCGAAAGTGACACCAACATTGTTATGTTCAATGGAGACTGTCTATTTTTGAATTTTTATATTTTAATAGCAATTAGAATGATTATACCAGGTCTTATACCTAAACTCAATAGTTTTTGAGTTATTAATTTTTCTTCAAAAATTTTGACAGAGGTCTGATTAAAACGCCTGTAAAGTCACCAATTTTGATGTTGATTAATTTATGGCATACACACTAATCAAGAACTGCCCTATAACAATTAGATTGAATATAAAAAATTCTTTCGATTGATATCAGCATTCCCTATACGGATGATATTATGTCCTATATTAAGATTTATTTTATATACAGAGAATGCTTATACCAAATGAGAGGTTTTTTTAATATTATATTTTAGTTAGACCATGTGCGGATAGATAGAACATCAATCTCTAAAAAAAAAGTCTCCAAAACTATTGTCTTAGACGATATAGTATTCTCATTTTATTTGCAATTACGTATATAATTAAAAAATCCAAAATGTACAAGGTGTTATTTGTCAAGTTATAATTACAATAAAAATTTTAAATCATTATCTTTTTCCGTTCCCTATAAACTTCTAATGCATAAGTGAAGTGAATCACTGTGTATATAGTTTGAGAAACTATTGAAACTATTGGTAGATGGTACAACATCTACACCTCAAACCTTCAATGATATTTATTGAATTTTGCATTAGTGTAGTTGAATCCGTATTTAGTTTGTTGCTGATTGTTTACAATTTATGTCCTATTTATTTAAACTATTAATGGTCGTTTATCCAAGGTTTTTTGTATATATTTTTATAGAGGATTGAAATTTTAAGGAAGTTCTGGCAAATCTAATTCCTCTTTCTGGGTTCTTGAGTCTTGGTTTGTTGATAAATATATTATAGAACATGTTTGACGTTGCTGTTAAGAAATTTGAGTGGACTTTCGCTGTTGTAACTGTAGCAGTATATTTAGGAATTGCATTTATCTCCTTAACTTGAGTTGAAATTCATTGACTTCACTGTAGCATGTACAAAAGAAAGCATGCTTTCGGCTGTTCTAGTATAATAAATTATCAGTATTCTTAAGAGTGCAGCATATATGGGATCAATAAGAAACGATATTCAAATGACCATAATTAAAGTTTAGAGGAACCATAATTTGAGTGCTAGAGGGTTGAACGGCCGCTGTATTGTTTTGCGACAGATTTGGATAACCAATTTCCTGCTCTCGCAAATCCACTTAAACCGGGCCCGCCGGATCGGATCGCAGAAACAACACCGCCGATAAACAAAGACGTTCTTAACTATTTACGATGGATCGGTACCAATGTTTGCTCTCTCGCTGGCTCTGCACGAATAAATACCCCTCGCACAGACAAAGGGCGACTTCGACGTGACGGAGCGCCAGTTTATCTGTATGTGTTTGCGTATTTTCGCCTCGTTCTCGTTAGTTGGCATCGATGAGGGTCTCTTTTGCTGTTTCACAAAGACCCCGACTGCGACCGAAATGTTGAATTGTTTTCGTGCAGTCTCTCTGCCTCCCTTGTGTGCCGCCATCGGCCGGATAAGCAACGCGATTTGTATTTGGTTAATTGAATAAATAGAGAATGGGGATGCAGCGAAATTAGATTTCATGTCAGTGTAAAAAGCAAATGTGGGAAAGCGGACTCACCGAGTGTGTCACGTAGACGTTAACTTTACTTTGTTTACCAAAACCGTATACATCCCGCAGGCAGTTATAAAATTAACTAAATTATTCTCGGAAAATTTATTAATTATTGTTTTCCTTTTAGTTGTGTCGGCGTTAGATGACTTGAAGGTGGAGAAAATCGAAGCCAGAGATGCCATCCGATGGTTGGAGTCCCAATTTCAGAGAGGCAATCGATTTTTCCGTGCTCAGAGGCCACATGAAAAAGCGGCAATACCGTTTATTAAATATCCGAAGAAAAAAGATAAAGAAATGCATATCTACATACAAATCATAGAATGTTGCAATTATTTGGCGGAGCAACAGAAAGACGCCACCAATTTGGTAACGTTATTGATTGGCAACCATAATGTGTTGTCTAATGGAGAAAACAAGGAATTTAGTTACGTTGGATTGGCTCAGTCCGTTGGTATCGCAATTGAATCTATCACCCAATTTTATGGTAAATGGAAAAAGACGAAAGGAAAAAGGTGATGGGATTCGATTGAAACGCTTGGAAAAGCGGAGATTATTGCTCAATGCCAGAAATAATTTGACCAAACCAGACGCCATATACGTGGGTTCTTTTTTTATTATAACATAGATACCCCTAACCAATGTAATGTAAAGCGGGGACGATATATATTTTTTGGGCATAACTTACAAGTTTATTGTTTCAATGTAGTTAATTTTGTTTTTAATAATAAATACATCTATTGTTAATGTTGTTTTATTTTTTTATTCCTTGTTTTGTTTATTAATTATCCGTAGTGAACACAATGTTATGACATGGCTCATTTCCATTTTCAATTGTTGGCTGTCAAACTCATTATTTCAACAATTTCCTATTGTATTTAAATAAAAACAATTATATAAAATATTAATATTATAAAGTAAATTTCAATTGATTAATAATTCTGAAGAGAATGAAGTAAAATATAAATAACTACAATTTCTCCTTCATTGTAAAATAATTAAAAAAGTAAGTGAGTATAATAGAGCCAAATATAAAACGCAATAATTTATATTTAAAATTCTCATATGGAGTATTTTTTAATTTCAAACTTCTAGTGTTAAATTTATATTTCAAAACGTTATATGGGTTTGTGGAAGTAAGTTTAAATCAGGAGTTGAAATTTAATCGCAATGAGAGCGAGGAATTGAATTATTAAACTACTGAAAGTAGTGGGTACTACATGACCATTTAGTTTTAAAACTCCCTAATGATTTACAGATAAAAACGAGTAAAAAATGTATAAATTTTAATCAGACATAACTTAAATCTTTATAATCTTACCTCTTAAAAACGGTATTGTATAAAATTAAAATTAACTAAAATATAACTGTTCTCTTTGTTATTAATTAAATAAATTGATTATTTGGGTTATCCATAGAATAGCTAAAACATATATTTTACAATGCATTGGAAATATAGAAAAAGAATTAAAAAAAAATAAAAATATTCATTATTACTGTTACCCCACATATTGAATTTGCCATTGGAGTTCTTAATTTTTAATTGAAAAAATGTATATATACTCGTACTAGAAAAAAAAAACAAATTTACATTTTCTTCAAACTAAGATAACTAAACCCTTTACAAAAATCATTTTGGCATTGTCGATAATTAATATTTTAATAATTATAATTAAATAACATATTATTTAAGTAATTAAAAAACTTCAAATAGGAATTTTGACCATTGTGGTTAAAATAATGTTCTGAAAAACTTTTTCTAATAACTTTTTTTGATATTTAAACGTCTGTTGGTTAATCATTAAATTTGAAAATGTAAACATCCAAAACTAATGCAATATGTGAATTATGGAAACTATAATAAAGGCTTTGTTTTCACTCTATTGTAATTACTAATTATTAACGAGGTAAAATCATGGCAAATAAACCACATAAACAGTAAAACATATTTCATAAACTCTGATGAAATATTCTGTATAAAATATATTAATTAAACAAATATTACCATTATGTTCCATATAGTTAGTATACATTGCTCTAAATGTAATTAAGGCAAGTACATCGTAGTATGGCATAATGTGAAATGTAACATCATAGCTTATCTATTAAATACAAATAACGTTTCAATTATAAAGTAAATATGTTGATAATCTAGTGCACATTAATATTAAATATCAGATTGAATTATAATTATGAATTGAATTATTGAACGGATACCACAGATGACGACATATTTTTCAAAACAAACATGACTTATTTATGTAAATGCAATGTTGCAGGGAAAATACAATAATTAAAAAAGTATAAATATGATAGCTGTTGTTGAATAGGAAATCTGTATGCAGTGTTATTACATCAAAACCGTTTAACAAGGTAACAATCGCACATCAATGGGGCAGTTAGTGAACGAAGCGCCACCCGACACGGAACAAAGTGGCCGGATACTCGACGCTAAAGAGGCGAATTGATATAATCGAAGCCCGGAGCCGATGCACACGGGGAGCAGGAGCAAATGAAGTACGTACGAACGAGGCGACGTAATTAGCCGTAAAACCGCAGTGCACTTAATGTAAAATACAGCGGTGTTGGGTGTGCATGTGCAACGCGCGCACTACACAGTTTTGTTCTAGTAATGTGTAGTGTTTAGCAATGCGGTCGTAGTTGTTGTTAATTTAGCGTTGATAGAGTGTGCAATGTACCACGAGCCGCCCAGCTAATGAGCGGATAGGTGGCTGCGGTGGCGGTCGTTGTGGCCGAGAACGGACACCGGCCACTCCCGACCGCCACCCACTTGCCGTCGCCTCTTTCTTCTTCGTTCCATCCCGTGTCTCCACCGGTACTGGCATCCATTGCACGGCCAGCCTTGCGGACTGCAACTGTGACCCAATTTACTGCAATGTCGTCCCTTGCCTCATTAACTCACTCTTCTTAGTTTTAGATTGTGCCGATCTTGGCGACCAGGCATTTACATACCTACTTAATCGTCCTTAAATGATTACATTGTTCGAACAATTGTAAAGGGCAAAGAAAAATGACGACGGTATTTAAAGAAAAGTTCAAATCTTAAATTGAGTTATTGTCCAATTTTATATTGTACAAAACTCGTTTCAAATCGATTATAAAATAAATATTTTTCTGAGAATAACAAGTTTTATAAAATTTATGCAGTTCAAATTGAAGTATAAATCGACAGGATGTATGATAAAGCAAGTTTATCGAGCAGTATAAAGGAAATAATGTGAGTTTTTGAACTCTCTCATGTCACAAATAATCCTTCGAAATCAATAAATCTGGAAAATATTAGATAAAACTTTTTTGCCACTCAGGAAAATATAAATTGTGTGTATGTTCAGCAATCTTCGAATTTTACATTTATGTAGATATTTATTACTTGCAATACCGTTTTCATCTTTTATTACCCATCATACACAGGTTAGCCTTCGCCCTTCTGTCTAGGCAATATATTAATAATTAATAATCATTTTTGACATAAGCTTTTTATGCTTTTTAAAGTGAATATATATTTTTCATTTAATTACTTCATTTCCCAACATAGTTGATATTTGAGAGAATCATATTAAAGCTGATATCAACGACTGAGAAAATGGATTATAAAAAAAAAATAGTAGATTGAAAAACTTGTCATTTTTAGATATTCAAGCTAATTAACCCATCGATTCAATTCAAGATTTGTAGGGAACTAGTATTACAGCACGCCTTCGATAATTCGAACAGGTATAGATCCGATGTATCGGATTATTGGAGTAACATTCAATTTATCAAAATTGTTGTATATTATAAATTAGAAATAAAGTGTACAATATTTCAAATATTTCTACGGAACCCATTCCATTGCATTGTTCAATGGTTCTCCCAATCATATTGTCACGAACCTTCAGCATTAAACACAATATTTGATAGAAAAATTCCTTATTATAATGGTACTACTGAATTCTATAAGTCATACTTAAGTTATCTAAAAATCCATTAAAATTTAGGATGTTCCTTTCCATTCATAGATACTCAAGTTGATTAAGCTATAAATTTATAAGGAACGAAAAGAGATATCAGCATAAAAGGATCTATTATATATTGAATCAATTTGCTGTCTTAATTAATTTTAGTTATAAGTTATATTAGATCTTTTCAACAAAGAAGTAATTGAAAATTACAAACACCATGGGAATAATTGATCAGTTTTGTCAACATGTGTTTTACATTACAATTGGTTGTAGACAATTAGGTGAGTCACTCTGTATAAGTCCCAAATTTTTAATTTCATTCTGTTAGTCGTTTTCGATATATGTATTCTATGGATAAGGGGGTCAATTAGAATTTCCACAAAATATAAATGTTCTGATAAATTATAATTATAATTTTTAATTCAATGGTTATTTACACATTTATTCAAATCGTATAAAACTTAAAAAGCAATATTTGGGATTGCGATTGCCCAAAACGCTTGTATTCCTTCGCAATTTTTAATTGGCAACGGATTGAGGATAATACTTTTTCAATTTCCGATTCCGGTCGTGAAAAGCGTGCATTAATTTAAAATATTAATATTTATAAAGCTGTCGGCTAACCATTACGGCCGAATGAATCCGGATTCCCATCACATGAATGAATGACAAGCGCGGAGCTATTAGCTATTATGGCCGATTCAGTATGCCTTTCATACACACACATAGGCGCATCCCGTGGGAAATACAAACTCGGAGAGTTAAATATAAATACTTTATTTATTCCCGATTCAATACGCATCACACTATCGATTCCGACCGGTTAGCCGTCAGTTTAACAATTAATTCTGTTTATGTATGCCGGCGATGTTTCACTAATTCAAGGAAATAATAGCATGCGAATAGGGTTTTTATATTGCCCGGGCCGCCATGCATCATTCAAATATTCGATGCGAGGATAGAATTTTTTAAAAGTGGTTACGTCTAATGTGTGTTATAACAACCCCAATTGATCAAAAATTAAATTGTTGATTACCTATTCAACCTACTTTTTCCAATGTGCCAAACAAAATCTACATAATTTCAATCCGCATATCAAACAGTAAAAAAATATTTTTTATTTATAGCCACATAAATAAAACACTTAAATAATAATCGATGTCCAACGCAGTTGTAAAATTTTCATTTAGCGGGATACAAAAATAAATATTTAAATTCAAATCCGTGTGCGTGCATTGTTGCAAAAACCAAATAACAGCCAATTCAAAGCACCTATAAATATAATATATGCCTTTTACTACATAGTTTTCTGCTTTTTACGAATACATGGAAATAAAATAAATTTCAATTCACATTGATATGAAAATATTGGAATATTTTATTTTTAGCAAATAATTTATTATTAAACATACATTCGTTTCGGTTTAAAATATGGATTTGTTTTGTTTTTATAAAAGATTTTACGGGAAATGCTGGATATTCGTTATTTTATTTTATTAAATGAATGCAATAAATTATTTTCGAGAATAATGTGCCTCAACACTGTAATTCAAATTCGCAAAAAAGCTACGATATTTTAAATATTGATAAATTAATTAATAATGTTGAACATCCTTGTTTAAAAATATTAAAATAAATCATGGAATTCTATAACTAACATGTAATTTTTGCAATCATTTTAATCAATTTGTGCCTATCTTATATTTTAAAGTTTAATTCATTTTAATATTTAGTATTTAGTAGTATTTAAATACTACCTAACATTAAATTATTTCGACTTCAGTTAAATAAAAGACGAACGAACTCTTTCTGTCACAACTCATGTAGCAAAGTACTCATTATTGAAGTAATTTCATGGATATATAACAATTCGATGATTTTTTAAGAGTGGAATATCATCTGAAGCTCCTACTTTCAAGTCAAACTATTTTATTTTCATACGTGTTCAACGTTTCTTTTACCAAAAAGAACGTTTAAATGAATAAATAATAACTGCTTATATAGACAAAAAAGTCTTGTTGATATTAATTATGTTTTACTTTAAACCCTCGAATCGTGAAAATGTTATTTAATTAGCGAGTTTAATTTTTATTTTCAAGTTTTTGGTTCTAAGAAATAAAAATTAATCTCTTTTTTTATCACACCGAAAACTGTCAATGACTATACCTTTAAAACGATAATCTATAAATAAAATCCGTTTCGAGAGTTATAAAAGGAAACCAAAAAGGAGCACTTTTTCAGCTCGTCTCGTTTTACACCGGCGGAGATAGCCACGGTAACCTCAAAATCTACAATGGCACAATTTTCATAACTTACGTAACTAGAGGATCTAGAAATTGTGATCTAAGACAAAATAAGTTAAAAATAACTACTTAAATTTACTAGAAGATGCTATTGATGTATTAATTGTACAAGAACTCTAAAAAATCTATATATAGTGAGGAGAAATTCCACTTCCAGTCTGAAGTTGGTTTAACTTGCGTTTTCCTGCCAAATGATTTGGCTGAACAGAAATGTTATAATGACCTCCATGATAACCAGATTTAACTTATTGGACTTTTATTTATGGAAACACAATTAATTCATTACTTTATAGATCCAGTTTGAGTAACTACATGACCTACAACATCGAATAGTTGTAGCATGCTGAAAAAAGACACTGTTGAAAAAGTACAAGATTTCAAAATAGTTTCTACTTCAAAATGAGTTATTGAAATTTATTTATTTTTTTTATGACAAATTATTGCACCCATTCAAATGCGTATTTTATGAACATAAGAGATACTTAATTTTCCTTATTATTCCAAATTATTAAAGGAATAAAAAAACCATTTGAACAAGTGATCACATGACATATAATGCTATTAAAGATTTTGTCGTTAGAATGCCCCCGGGTAAATTCTGGTGACTTCAAATGACACTTTGGTTCCCCATTCGAATCCCCGAAACAAATTTTATATTTTATTTACCGATTATTTTTTTAAAGTTAAGAAATATTTGCATTAAATAAAGGATTCCCAATTCTTCCCTTGAAAAATATTTATTACTTACTTTCAAATAATTTATGTATAGTGAAACTAATTTAAAAGTGAGACATCCCCATAATATTTGTATTTTTTGGCAAATTTTTACATTTTTATTATTCTATATACAAAATATCACGAAAATCAATACATACTGAGTAATTTTTTAAATATGAAAATTGAGAAAATCAAACTAAAATTTTTCAACACTGGATTAATGTAATAATTCCCATAATTAGAAAAGTTGAAAATCACATTCTTCTTATGAATTTATTTTTTAATCACATGTTCTATGGAATAAATTGTCAAAAATATAATAATATTGAAATATTACACTAATAACGAAAAATACAAATTTTATAAGAATGTCCTTCTTTCAAATAGGCTGCACTGTATGTTATCATCGGAAAAAAAATTTCTATTTTTTTTTCATTAATATTTAGTTAGCAAGTTAAAAAAAGAACTTGTAATTGTGTAATTTTCACGGATTTTCAGTCAATGTTAGTTTTTCTGGTTATGTATTTTTTTTTTTTTTTTGAAAATGTGAATAAACTTGATACAGTCAAATAATTAAATTTGTTCGAAATGTTAAATTTTATAACTGGAAGCGAGTAATGAAGTACAAGTAAATACCATGAATTAATACCTAATTAAAATATTTGTTGAGCTAATTTAATTCGATCATCGCACATAAAATGTAAATTCCCCCAAAATGTAACTGTTGCGTACATTATATGGTAAATAGCATTTCCGATGCTAAACCGATTCGAAATTTTAATAATTATAAATACTGAACGCTTTGATATAAACCCCTAATATGGTCTGTTATCGAATGGGAGAATCTATATTACTGACCGTTGAAACACAACATTCCGCAATCATTGGGAATATTAACATTTAATAATTTGTCAGTTCGATTCGTGGATGAATTTTCATTGTGATCGTTTCAAAATACATATTTCATGAACAACGACCAAACACATAATAATTTATGCTTTGGTTGTAGCTTTTTTTCGTTTCAAATTTTTACACTATGTCGGTTTTATGTGTGCGATTCAATTTTAATTGACTGCCGTGAAATGATCATATTTAAAAAAAATATATGTATATGAATCTGACAAAGTTGTATGTTTTAATTTGTGTTTCAGCCATCTGAAACTAATACGCCAATGATTTAACAGCATTCGGGATACGGTGATTTTTACTGCACTGAATATTTAAAATTCGGTTTATCTGTTTATTATTCGATGAATATGAATGGACGATCAATATTCCCTAATTAGTTTCACCGTACAATTAAAAATCGATAAATGTTGTTATAACAATCGGTTCATTTCAAATATTTAGCTTAGGATACATTTAAAAATTGCAAATTACAAATTCCCATCAAACATTTAATCATTTATTAGTTTCCAAGGCAGAAGCAGCACCGCCACTTTTTCCCCCATCGTATTAAATCATAATCGATTAAGCCCGTGCAAATTAACTAACTACACATAATAGATTTAATATACGATTGGCAGTAAAAGATCGCTTCAAAGAAGACGGCGCGGCGTCGGCAAGATGGTGCGAAATGCGTTAAGTTAATTTCTGAAGCGGATTATTTCCGCCTCGCCGGCGAAAACGCGATCCATCAATTTAATCTGCCCATATACTAAATTATTATTATTTTTTTTACGATCAAGAATGCGAGCTATTAATACTTTTACGATGCAACGATAAAAAGAGAACAGTGCAAGATTGGCACATTTCACGGCGGCCCGTGGACCACACAAGTCCAACCTTTTCGTCCATTACGATCGACCCAGACTCTTGGCTGTGGATATGGTGACACAAGGCAGTAATTAAACTGCGGTTATACGCTAAATTAATGTCCGTTCAAACACCAGATTATTTCCTCCACACTCATGGCTGTGAATCACGGCTAGTGATTAAGTTGATGTTTCTTGTGCTGGATGACGTTACACTACCAGAGCATATAAGACCAACTTTATCAAAATGACTAAACGACTGTACATTTTAACAGTAACGTCTCAACAAACTGATAATCTTTTACAAGAGTTTTCAGGCCTACAAGAACGGACATTTAGCAATTTTTTTTTGTTTAACGGTAAAAAGCTAAATTACCATTTAAAATTTTGAAAAATATCAAATTTTACAAGACTACATAATTTGTAACATCATCTTTAACTAATATACAATGACTAATTTCAAGATAATTTAATACAGTCGTCTATAAAGAAAACGTATTTTGCATATGTTAAAGCTACCAAATATGATATTTGAGTATTTAATGTTAAATTTTATTACGATTTAATCAAAATAAAAATTTTATATTCATACATCTACACAAAACATGAAACATGAACTTAACAATGCTTAAAGTAATTAATACTTTTGTCAAATAACATATTTGGTAGCTGAAAAATATAATTTTCAATGTATTTCATAGATAAAAATGTTAAATAAATGTAAATTGACCAGAAATATATCTTAGCTAAAGAAGATTTAATATATCATAAATTATATATTTTTGAAACATTTTTTCCAAGATTATTTGTAATTACCCTTTAGGGAAATTCAATTATTCATTTGAACTAAAAGAAATATCCCGAAATCTTTATGTATTGTAAAAAGTGTTTGCAGAAAGTTGAAACCTTTTGACAAAAAGTTCCATAAAAAATATATTTTCCTCAAATTTCGAGAAAATATGCATGTGCATTTTTTTCTTTCAAATGATATTTCTGAAAGATATAACCACATTTTTAACAGATATATTTAAAATCGGGAGAGTTATGTAGTAATCAATGTTTTTATATGAGATTTTTTTAAATGATATCTCTTTTTCTCTCCTTGGTCTGAAAATCTATTTTATTTAGTTATTTATTTATTTATTTGCACAGACACTTTACATAATACATAAAAATACATATTTCCTAAAATTCCGAGAAAATATGCAAGTGTATTTTTTAATTTCAAATGGAAACCATAATGAATTTTTTTCCCAGAAAAATCAAACATTTAAGAAATATATATTATGTATTAAATTATCTACAAAAAATCATCAATTTCGAGATATTTAAAACAATATTTTTTATAGGTAAAGCTACCAAATATGGTAATTTTTTTTTTTTTTTTGAATAACGGTAAAAATTTCTACAGACCTTTAAAATTTGGAGACAATATGAACATCTTTTATTTCAAATGGAAATTTAGTTTTGCTTTGACATGTCGAAAAATACAAAATTTATTATATCACAATATAATTTGAGTTATAATAAATTATCGTGAACTATGATGTGATGATGATTTTTAACTAAAATATTTTCGATAAATAAATGATTAAAATTCATTTTTAATACTGTTAATATAATATTTGAATTTTTTAAAAAAGTCATCTATAAAATTTACATTTTTTTACAGTAAATAACTCAAAAAACAGAAATACCGTTATATCTTTGGATCTTTGGTAAGTTCCGAAATATTAAATTCAATTACATTTTTTTATACTGACCGAATGTGAACAAGAAAGAATAGAAAAAAACATATCCAACACTATCCAGGAAATCTTAGAAGACAAATCATCAGTTACAAACCTAATACAATACCTAAAAAATATTCAAATGTAACATATAATAAGATATAATGTAAAACTATATATACATATTCACTAACCACTTAAGTGGTTGATCCGATTAATAATAACAAAAAAAAAATAATTTTTTTATACATTTTTAGAGACCTTATATTACATAAAAAAGTGCCTACAGAAAGTAGGTCAAAAATTACATAAAAAAATATATTTTAATAAAATTTCGAGAAAATATACGTATGCATCTTTTTTAAATAAAATTTAAGAAAAATGTTTTCAAATATAATTTGCGACATTTTACATCATGATTAATTAAAATGTATCGTTAACGAGATATTTAGTGACTATGTTAAATATGTGACACTGTAATACTGTGACATTTGACAAAAGTATTTAATGTTAATTTTCTTGATTAAGTGCGTTTCTTACAAATAAATATTTTAAATAATCGTGCTTTGTTTTTATTTCTCTGGTTTGGAAATCCTCGAACTAAACCGACAATTTAGAACACCATGTACAACATGTTTATTTTCCAAATATTTGTAAATCAATTTAGTTTTAGTGTAAACAAAAAAACTAATTCAATTTTACATCAACAAGGAAAATCATGTACGCCAATGCTGAAAATGGAACTCTGACCGAATGAAACAGAAATAATATAGAGAAAATTAAAAAAGCCCATTCGAATGGTATTTTTTCCGCAACGTTAAACTAAATACGAACAGAATAGGCACATAAAGGAGCCGGTGATCTCGTATAAAAATGGTGGCACATGAAGCAATCGATAAATCCAGACTAATTCTGAGCTTATTGCAGGACTTTCCTTTGGCTTCTTTCCCCTCGGTTTTATACGCTCGACAGCCGGCATTTATAGCTTGCATTACATCTTATACATCGCCCTCCTTTTTTTAGGAATTTTTCTTTTCGCCCTATTACACTTCTTTGCTCCATTCCTTAAGTGGGTTTCATCTAGTAATTTTCTGACACCTCTTCGGTGTTTTCAAAGCACAATCTCGGGCAGCAATATATATGTTTCAAGTTTGTTTCAGGCGTAACAACTTTAAATCATTTTAATCGATTTTTTAAAATTCCCTTTTGAGATTAAAGTAAAAATCCTGCTCATCAAAAATATGAATACACGAGTGGAAACCTTCCCATTAAAAAAAGCCCTTTAGAGGGTTAGATGATAATTAACTGGTTGATTCGCATCTTTCCCATCATCGGTCCGGAAAACTTTCTCATTGTTAAATTTTTGTTTCGTCATCGTTATTTCTTTGGGGAAAACTTTTTAAATTTATTCATAATTACACAAGCAGTAAATAAAAGGGGATTGGAACTCGCTGTAATTATTGTGCCATGAATATTTATGCGAGGTCTAAATAAAAATCACACTTGAAGATATTTGTTGTAAGCTGTCATTGTTATCAATTTCACCAAACAAATGTTTAAATAACACCTTTCCCATTTTAATGATCATTCTTGAAACATGTTTCATTTTTCAAGTCCCCCCCATTAAAAATGAATAAAATATTCGTGCTCACGTGCAAAGGCACAACCGCAAGTGGTAAGCGATCCGGAGCCGTTTGCATCGCGCTTGTGGCGTTCGAACACAGAGGCAATAAATATACCCAGAATGGGGGGACCGAAAGAGAAGCACGGTAAGCAGGGGAGAGAGTAAACAAAGCCATCAAC
Organism: Aethina tumida; assembly: GCF_024364675.1. NCBI lineage: Eukaryota > Metazoa > Arthropoda > Insecta > Coleoptera > Nitidulidae > Aethina > Aethina tumida. The sequence goes on from NC_065437.1 coordinate 31,925,822, forward strand.
GGGTTTTTTAAAACGAGCGTTTGGCTTTACAGCAAAACAACAAGTAACAGGAGGACATGCGAAGGAAGAGATCGAGACCCAGGCTGGTCGCATTTCCAGCGCCATGCGGGCTAATGGGCCTACTAAGTACAGGGTGGCTCACAACCATATTATTATGATTATGATTTATCGGGGGCAATAGAGAGATTTACATCGGATTACGTTTAAATTGCTTATTGGAAAATCGACATTAATACTTTTGTTTCTGTGTAATGTTATTTGCTATTGAAACAGTTATTGGGCTTTAAAAATAATTTAATCCATGCGGTGATTAGTTTAATATTGTACAATTTTGGTGAACTGAAATTTCAGCCGGATTAATTTAATAAATTTCGAGCTGGCCATTTGTTTTTAGGTTGGTCGAGTAAAAGGGTTCCCCGGTTTCGGAATCCGTGGCAATCATCGGCTGGTACTGAGGATGGCGTGACATCTAACCTGACGGCGACCGCAAACCGACAGCCATCTATATTACCGCCGCCCCACACAATGATCATCGCGTGCGAACAGCATGTCGTGAGCGAATTAAATAACGTTGCTCAAAGATTTACAGTGGACGCGCGAGGAGTCCATTACTTATGGAACAATGGTCACGAACCCCCCAATGATTCATGACGCTTGTTTGGAGTGTTGTGGCGATGAAAACGGTCCCGGTTTCGACAGGACCGGCGGTGAAATATTTCTCGAACACCTCCTCATGTTTTCGACGAACACAAAGGGTTGCGACCATTTTAAAATCATTTAAATTATTGACTGGGACATAAAATTCATAGGAATAAATCAAATCAATGAAATAATTGATTACAAGTACTGGGAATCCAGATATACTTCTTCTAAGAAAACCTACATTGCGCCACAAAATTATAGAATACTTTTAAAAATTTACAAAAATGAAATAAAAATGTTACTTCTCTTACACATTTTTTAATATACTAACTGTAAAAAAAACGCAACACCCAACCTAAGGATGGATCCACCAGTACCACCCTACAAACCAGTGGCAGCAATTTCAATCCTTTCCCAGGAAGATCTCTGTTCTTCCTCAGATTGGTCTTGCTCTTCCGAACTCAGTTGACAGTTCATCAAACCCATTTATGTGACGCATATATGTCCTTTATCACCCACCTTCTACCAGGAGTGCATCTTTTTAGAATGCAACACTTAAAACGCAATCAAATATTTGCATAAAATCTGATATACAAGTAGATACTTGTTGAAATAAGAAATGATTAAAATTTGAAGCCAATCGGAAAACGTATTATACCCCATACATGTATACGCCATAATTTTGCGGCGCAGTGTATATTCTTGAAATTAGTTCTTCTTTTCGTCACTACTATGCAACAAAGGAACTATGACGTAATTAGGTGTTCACTCTATATAAACTTCAACTTGGATAAACATATGAACGTTTCAAAAAACCATGTTATTGTTTTTAAAAAACTTCTTAGTTTTCAAAGACACAAGCTAAACATCTTAAATTATGGAATGTAAATGTCATAATGCCAAAAGTTGCTTAAGAGATTATTAAACTAAGGAAAAAAGATTATTAAGAAAGTTTTTTAGCCTATCAAAATGTTTTATAAAAACTCGGTAAGTTTAAGAATTTAATTAACATTACTTTTTAATTAAAATTATAATAATGGACGTGAGTATTGTTCTTTTTTGTACATATGTTAAAAGAAACAATGACACGGAAAAATAAAATACAATTCTTTCTTTGTTTTGTGTCTTTTTTATCTTTTATCCCTTATATGGTATTAAGAAAATCGTTACCATTTTCATATTAAATTCAGTGACGACTAATTAGATGTTGCTTAACGTTAATATTAAAAAATATAATTTGTACGCAAATTCTCCAGTGGCATTTTTAAATATGCCTCTTCACATAAATTTCAAAAGTTAATCTTTAATATTTATATTTGATTTCAACTTTAATGTCGGGCAAATGTTTCTATGGTAGGTGAACTGAGGCGTGCCTCTGGCATATGAGATAAATCTTAATATCGAAAGGAACGAATTTCTCAATTCTTCAATTTCACTTACTACTTAAACGTGTGTGTGTCTCGTGAATACAGTTAAGCATTATTATGATATAGAGTCAATCAGTAAAAATATGAGAGAATTTATTAACATAAGATATATATATATATATATATATATATATATATATATATATATTTGATATAAAAAGGTTTTTACAATTTGATAAATCATGAAGACTAAATTTACATGACAAAAGCACTCATCATTCGAATTGTGTGTTTTTAATTATGTGTAAATAAAAATAAAATATTGTTTTTGATTTATTTTTTGTTCTATATATATTGTGCCTCACCAAACACAAACCTCACGAGCCGCCACTGATTAAAATTACCTAAGTCAATTTTTGGGATTTCATTGAAATTAAACTAATAAAATGAAAAATTCTATGTTTGGTACCAAATAATAGATAAAAGATACTTAATTTAATTAAGTTGTGTGATGTAATTAAATGTAAAAAAATAGGATATTTTACGACTGTTTAAAAAATACATTTCCCTTTGTATACTTCAGGAAAATATTACGTGTGAAAAAAGATAATCATTTCGATACTAAATTAAGTCATGGCCAAAACCACTTCGTCACGTTTCGTGATTTCCCCTCAATATAATTAATATGAGTCGCAATAAATGTACTCTTTATACCAAACAACTTTCGCACAATTCAGACGCCACTCCACATTTGGATAACTTCCAACTACTGGCAACTTTTCGGAAATCATAATTGCTTTTTTATTGCGCCGCACTCTTTCTGATATTATGCCTCAACTACTGGTTGGGATGCCGCACTAATGATATATGCCACTACTTAAAGTGTAGTTGTAAAGTTAGATTATGCGGATTTAATCTTAAGGAATCCACTTAACGTTAGGTTAATTTACTTAAAAGATTTATCTTGCGCGTTGCGGATCTCGAGTGGATTCTAAGTTTTATGGTTAATAAATAGTCGGGTGCACATAAAAACATTGCTTGATATGAAGAAACGTCTTATTCGCTTTAAAATTTTAATCAAATTCAAGATACACACGTAATCTATTACTTTACTGCTTGTTTAATTCATCGCTTCAGTTATGTTATAAATAGACTTAATTTACATTACATACAAGTATTTAAATTCATTAAAATTTGTTTGTCGTTTTTTTATAATTTATTTGAATTTTGGCGAATGCGCGATTTTTTTTCTGAAGTGTATACATTATAAGTTATAAATAAATTTTAGAATTTATATTTATTAGCCTATATTAGATTAGATTACTTCAAAGAAAAACAGTTTGTAATTTTCATGCATACATGTATTTTCAATCAGCATACAACGATAATATATACTCTGATAAAAAGCAAATTCATGTAAAAGATATTATAACTGAGTGCAAACTTTATTTTTAAAAATTCATATGTATAGAATTCATGTAATCAAATTCATGCAAATAATATTTAATTCATAAATTTGTATTTCATTAATAGCAAATTACAAATGATAAAAATTAATATATTATAATTATCTATCTGACTTTTTATTTTATCAAACTCACATATTCAACTTATTCACAAAATTAATTCGACTGCTATTTTTTATTAACCAGAAATAAAATATTAAATAAAGTAGTATAAGTTTATTTTGATAACTGATGCAAAATGAGGATGTAAAATAAATAATATTTATGTGATATGTGAAAAATATAATGGAAAATAATTGAATCATCAAGAAACAGTATCTGGTGTGGAAACATAACATTTGGGTGGTTTATGTACACAAAAAGTTTATGTGTTCAAGGAAAAGGAATTTCATACTCGATAAAAACTTTTCGGTCCGTTTAACTATCATTAAAATATATCAAGTAGTAAGAGTAATGCCGGCCACATAAAAATACTAACCCCAACGGTGGATTTGATTTCATTCGCCGCACCACCAAGTCACAATATGAGAACTCGTTTTCCCGACCGTAATTCTTTTTCTATATCGGAAACCAAAGGGAAGTTTTCTTATCGCCAGTTCTCGATCCGAACCCATTTATTGCTCCGGCAGTTTGCTTTTTATTTATACGTTCACATTTCCATTAAGTTTATACCCTCTGCTTAACACTCTTTTAATTGCCCCCTGGCACATTTTAAATCTGGACTGACTAAATCAACTTTATGTTGTCATAAAGCCTCTATTTAATCACTTTCGTTCACATAAAATCTTTTATAAAGCTTATCAATAAAAATTACTGCCGGCGATATAAAAGCCCTAAAATTCTAATATTATTTTAATTAACCCAATTTTATTTTGGCAATAACTATAAATAAGGTTTATTTAACAAATTATCTCCCTTAACGCTTTTCAGACTTTATTACTAAATGTTGACAAAAGTATTAGTAAAGAAAACACGAAAGAACAATTTTTCATTTGTTTATTAGATATTCGAATTATTTAAATATTCTGATATGTACACAATTATCAAAAGGATGTTGATTTAAATAAATGTTTAATAAATTATCTCTAATTATTATTCACTTCACTAGACGATAGCAAAAATATTACATTAATAAAAGAAACATGAATATTTATTCGTTCATTTTATTGGATATTCGAAAATTCAAATAATTAGTGTCTGAAAGGTTTATTTAACAAATTATAATCTTTAGTTGTATTCAATCGTTATTATTAAACATTGTTAATAGAAAAAACATAAAAATGGAAATTTCAAAATAAATATTCGTTCTTCTGTTCAATTTAATTCCAATTATTCAAATATTGGAATATCTATACATCATAACATTACCTTAAATAAATGTTTATTTAAAAATTTAATTCTATTTACTCGTTGTTATTAAACACTGGAAAAAATAGTATTCACGTCATTAAGAAAAACACAAAAATTTCCAAAATATATTAAATATATGTTCATTTAATTTAATATTCGAATTATCCAAATATTCAAATATGTGTAAAATATTAGAATATTGTCTTAAATAAATGTTTATTTAAAGAATTATTTCTTTTAATTAATTAATTGATATTACTTAGTTCATTAAGAGATACACAAAAGTAAAATTTTCAAAACAAATAAATATTTGCTAATTTACTTGGATATTCGAATTATCCAAACATTCAAAAATGTATAAAGTATTAGAATGAATATTGATTTAAATAAATGTTAATTTACGCTAATATGCAAATATCTATAAAATGATCGAATGAATGTTGATTTAAATAAATATTTATTTAAAAATCACATAAATACGTTAGTAAGAGGAACACAAAAGTGTCATTATTAAAATGAATAATCACTTAATTGGATATTCAAATTCAAATTATTCAAATATTTAAAATAAAAATAAAAGTTTATTACCAATTTATGTTTCTTAATCCTTTTCAGTTGTTATTATAAAATTTTGTCACGTCAATAAGAGAAACACAAAAGTGAAATTTTCAAAATAAATATTCATTCATTCATTTAGTTTAATATTCGAATTTATGTCTTTTAATCCTATTCAACTGCTATTATAAAATGTTGGTAAAATATTAGTCATGCTAAAAAGAGAAATACAAAGGTGTCATTTTTAGAATGAATAATCATTCGTTCATTTAATTGGATAATCGAATTACTCAATAATATATAAAATATTCGAATTAATGTTGACTTATTATTATTATATATTTATTTAACAATTTTGTCAATATTGGTCACAATAAGAGAAACACAAATGCACAAATTTAATTCATTTAATTTGAAATTCGAATTAATAAAATATTTGAATATATATAAAGTATTCGAACGAATACAGACATAGATTATGTCATGTTTATTTAACAATTTATGTTTTTTCATATTATAATATTATTTTGAATGTTGGAAAAATATTAGTCACGTTAATAAAAGAAACACATAATTAGTAATTTTCAAAATAAAAATTCATTCGTTCATAGGATATTCGATTTATTCAAATATTCGAATACATATAGCATATTCGAATGAATATTAATTTAAATAAATGAAATATTTATATTTACATGACTCTTTAGTTTTAAAATAAATTACCATAATTTAAAGCTCAAATATTATTTAATTAATTATTAGTTTTTGCATGGATTTTTGGATATTAGAATATTTATTTATTCTAACTGAGTTTCTAGCCTTAGAATAGTAATATCTAAACTAATTTAATAAGGTTTTCCACTTTATGTATTAGCTGGAACAAAAATAAAATAACACGAGCATTTTTATAAAATTTATATGTTATTAAATTTACATGTAGAACAGAAAAATTCACTTAAGTTTTAATTAAAAGTAAAATTGAACATTCCAATGTGCCCACATACTTTTACACAGACGTCACAGAAGAAATATTTTGCCCGTTACTTTAATGTAATAGATAAATATCTCACCCTCGAGATCCGCTTAAAAGAATAATGTTTCGAAATAACGTTTACAATGATTTAATTATTTTCCATTCCTCGCGTTTCCAATTTCTTATTTAATTCGCCATCGTCGAAATAAAACGCGAGAACTTTTCCAACTTGCAACCAACATTCTCAATTTGGGCCGACATTAAAAAATTACTTAATCATGAAACAACACAACTTCCAGCCGTGGCGGCACAACAAAAAAGCATAAATTATCGTGTTTTTCTAATTACCGCGGCAGTCGTCTCGGAGAACATGATTTACTTTCGACGGCCAAAGGGAACCCGGCGTCGTACTTTGAACACGAAAGTCGGCATTATACAACCCCAAAATGGAACTTCCGTTTGCTCAAGTTTGGCGTACTTGCCGCGAAAAACTTTTCGGAACTAATTTATAAACACAAAGATTGCTTTTAATACTCGGCGTTTCCGAAGCGACGAGGAATTTACGCGGAACTTGTCGCTGGAAATGGTTGCGAGGCGAGATGTCCGTAAACGAGAGACCGGGAATTAGTGCGACAATTTGCCAAGCAAAACAAAAAAAGTACGCGAGAATTGCACACTAAAAACCTAATTTACAGATTTATATTTTTGCGAGTGCGGAGCATCCGCCATAATTTGAAATAATGATATTATAAATTTCACGGTTATTTTGATGGGTTTTTTCTCGACTAATTTAAAAAATTACCACCTCGTGAATGTGTGGGTTTTTTTAATTTATTTTTTAATTTGCCGGGTATGCGAAAAACGGGAAAACCCGTCCGGAAGTCTCCGACATAAATTCAGTTATCGACTCTTTGATGCCTCTATCGGTAAGTAAACAACGGTCCAAGTAAAGGGTAAACAATTTTTCATCTGCGTAAACCAAACAAAGCGCCACTAAATTATTAACTGATAAATGTCCTGTGACACGAAGCATGCGATTTTTTCTTGTTTCGGTTTTTACCGGCTCGCTGAATTCCCATGTTGATGGAATTTGATGTGTATTTTAAATGAAGTTTCGGTTCTCTTTTTTGAATAGATAACGCGGCAAAGTTTAGCTCTATCGATCTATTGCGAATTTTTATTTTGAATGCGGTCGCAGTGAATGCAAAATTAACATTTTATACAAACCTCTATTTTATGTTTTTTTACTGAACGAACAGAAAATTTAATTGAATGTCGATTACGTTTTTTATTTTTTAATATTTTAGTAAAATTAATATATAATTAACATTATTATCACAATATTCAGGTATTAAATTAGTTATGAATTTTTTCGTTTTAACTTAAATAAATTAAATAATTCGTGAAAAAGTACTATTCTAAAATTTTAACATTAAATCATAAGAAAATTTAAAAGCACTGTTTAAATTAAATGAATTTATTGAACCCGAATTCAAATTCTTTCCTACATAAATAATTGCATAACTATATATCTAAAGCTTGTATTAAATTTTTATAGATATATCAATAAATTCTTTTCATTTATAAGTGGAATTAATTTACATTATATTACAATTTCAAACTTACAACTTAGTTCAATTATTTTATTTGTCGGTTTTAGATGAATAGTATAAATATGTATACCTTTGCTCTACTACATCAACCTGACTAAAAATCAAATTAATTAATTAATTATTAAAAAACAAAAAAATATAGAAATGAAAAAAATAATAATACAATTCAAACATAACTAATTAAATAAATAAATATGATTATATAGAAATTATTATTAAATATTAGTAAACTGTTGTCAATGTTAATCAAATAATGAATTATAAATGAAATTATTATTTGGCATACGTAAACATATATCGGTGTATTTGAAAAAAAAATAATTATTTTGTTTATATTTAAATATATACGAATCTTAAAACACCTGAAATACGATTTTCATAAATTAATGTTCACTTTTTGGCTTAAACAAGAACATAATTTTATTTATCATCAGCAGAGAACAAAGTTTTTAGTCACAACTGTAGAATAGGGAGTGATTCACATAACTGATTAATTACTGCTTTATATAGAAATAATAGGGACATTAATTTGAAATTTTGATCGCAGTTGTAACGTGTTGTTCTCAAATTTTCTAAAATTTTATTTAAAATTTTAAAAACCACCCTTCTTAATATTTTGAAAAAACTATTAATGATTCCTGTTGTGAGTTGTGAGATTTATTGAAGAACTTCAGAAATTTGGTAGTTATAAACATTGACATGAATATTGAAGTTTGGTTTATCATATATGAAGTCACGAACATTTTTTTAAGTTGCGTCCTTATACATCATATGAAATTAATTTAATAAATTGTAGATTAGTTATGCTGTTAACCGCTAATTTTAAATTTGTTAACAATACAATAAAAAACTTTAAATTTGTATGTTCTTTTGAATAATGTAGTAACGAAACTCTATTCGTTACATACACACTTTACAAAAACTGCTTTTTTATAAACTCAAAATACTAAAAATAAATATACAGTCGAACTTCTATAACTCAAACTTGAATAACTCGAATTTTTGATAATTCAAAGCAAATTGGTTCAGTCCAGGTCTATAATTTTTATTTGATAACAGTCAAATCATGGTTCAAGTTATCGAAGTTCGACTGAATCTATCATTTTGGAAAAAATTATACCACTAAAATTATTTCTACTAAACTAATTTCTATGGACACAGTCTAGTCTAATCATCTTACAACTATACTTTATAATTATTTAAAAAATAAATAAAGCAAAAAATTTTAAATTTTATTGAAAATATTTAATTTTTAAGAAGACACAGCAAACTACATTCTGTGATTCCCTATTATAGCTTGGGAAAGAATATGTTCATTCATTTCTGAATAATCAAATATCCTAACATCTAAAAACAAATGGTTTGTCAAATTATTTCTAATGTATTTTTTTAAAATGTAAGTCATTTTGATTTTGACTTACTTTGTAAAAATTGCTTTTTTGTAAAATCAAAATACTTAAAATGAATATATCTTCAATTTTGGAAAAAAATATATAATACAACTAAACTAATTTCTCTGAACATATTCTAGTCTAATTAATTTACTATTCTGTTTAATTATTATTTAAAAATTAAATAAAATATTAAAAACATTTTAAATTTTATTTGAAATATTTAATTTTTAAGTACACAGCAAAAAAATTGTATGATTTTCCTATAATAACTTGCGAAAGAATTTATTTATCTCTTTCTGAACAATCAAATATCTCACCTACATCTAAAAACCAATGGTTTGTCAAATAGTCAGGTTTTACGTTTATTCAGTTTTGATATTCTGCGCAACTTGGGTTTCAGAAAGATAACAGTCTCAGTGAATAGAAATTTCACTGTGCTGTGAAACTGACGGAGATAAAAACGTAAAAGTCTATGATGGAACAGACATATGTCTATAACTGCATGATACTTCGGTATTTATACCTATACACTTACTTATATAAATCTGTGTAAAAAATAAATATATAATATTTAATAAACATAAAGAAAGTAATTTTCAAATGAACCGTGACGGGAAAATATTTCAAAAAATATATATGGCTGCAATAAAAACATTTCTTTTTTGTTCCTTTATAAATCTCTAATAAATCATTTGCTCCTCTGTAAACTTATAATAAGTCTTGTAGGTGAATCACCCTGGATTTTATTATACTCTGAAATCATAAAAGTTCTTCTTTTGACAAGTTTTTACATCAATAATGTTTAAAAATTTGAAACCTGAATTTCAGAATTAATTAGTTTTATTGTCAATAAGTGCAACGAGAACGTTTAAAGCAATTAATAAATTAATTTAAATAGTAAGTTCGTTTTAATCATCCAGAAAACTAAAAAGTGACACGTAGTAGTAAACTACTCACCCCATTTTATCCATCAAAATGGCATTCAATAAAGAATAAAAATTACTTTTACCGTAAATCATATTTTCATTAAAAAATATATAATAGTGCCCATATGGAACAGCGCACTTTGTTGTTTCTTTTATCTCTGAATTTAGATAGAATGACAACATCATTTATGGTTTTTCTTCGAGGTCAATATTTTGTTTCACTCAAAAGTTATCAAGACTTTTTATGACCTCACTGTATATGTAACGAAAGGTATGAACACATTTTCTAATACGTTTTATAAGATTAATTAAAATAATTTCATATGTGATTATTATAAATAAAATCAAGAAGTTGATTTTATAAATAAAGACAATTGTGAAAGTAAAATGTAAAAATTTAAAATTCAATAATGCAACTCATGAAAACAATTTAAAACAGTTGAACATTGTTAATCTATTATGAATAAAACATGACCACAATATCTTTTCTGAAACTTTTTACCACACCGTTACAAACGAGCTAAAAAGCACTTAATACGAACGCCCTTGTCGAAAAAAAAATGAACAAACTGGAATGAAAAACCACAAATAACAACAAAAAACGCGTGTAAAGTGTTTGTACATTATGACAGTTAATTAAAATATTTTCGTGTACAATATTGTCTACACATTACAAGAAATATAAAGCATTTATTAAATTAAAGTGAATGCTTACTTCGCAGCGAGTAATTAATTAAAAACTTGTCATTATCTCGAGCGCATTTATACCGAACGCTTCAACGGAGCGAGACGCTCGGTTTACGGATCGGAGTGTACCCTTAGGAAACATATAAATCCCCCCGAACCCTCTCATTACCTCGTGTATAAGTATACGCTTGGACTGTCCTGAAAAGATGAGAATCGCTCTGCAAATTCCAGTTCCTTAAGATTGTCTTCCGTCTCACTCTGTTGCTGTTCGCATCCGTGCGGGTCTCGTCTCCTTTTTGTCGGTGGAGCTCTTTATAAACCGAGACAGCATTATGGTTCTAAGAAAGCGGAAAGTGAGAAAGATTGAACCACTGGCATTAACAGAACTAGATCGACACTTAACATTTCCTTCGCACCAAGCGAGTGTACCGCAATTGTAATCCGTTTTCGGTCTAAGCTGGTTGGTTTATTTCTTGATTTATCACGTCAAGTCTACACAAAAATTTTGAGTATTAAGAGTGTATTTATAAACACTAGTTATTGATTCAATAAAAACATCTAGTTAAAATTGGTTTCTTGATTTACCATTTGTCCAGAAAAATTTTGAGGTTTTAAATCGAGAAAGTTAAACACAACTGATAACTAAGTATTTGTAATCATTCGTTAATCATCTAATTTAAACCTTCAATTATGTTACATTTGGTCTAGGATAGTTGGATTATTAAGATTTTTATCTAGATTTATCACAAATCTTCAGAAAAATATTTAAGCATTAAGAACTGATAAAAAAGACAATTGATACTTGTACTTATAGTCACTCGTTAATAATCAAATAGAAACCTTCAATTAAATTTCTTCAGAAATGAAGAATTGAGATTATTGAATACAATTGATAAATGTGTTTGTTGTAAATGAACTAATGAAAATCCTCAGCTAAATTTTATCATCAATTTTCTGAAAAATTATGATCGAGAAAATTGAATATAATTATAATTGTGTATGTATAGTAACTTGGCAGTGATTTGAGTTAATTAATTTTGGTCTAGGTTGATTAGATTCTAAAAACTTCTTGATTTATCTAGCAAAGGTTCATGTATACGTAAGTGTTGTTGTTGTTAGGTTGAAATCCAACAGGAATTGTAATGTGTTGAACACTTGAGCATTACAGTTTACTAAATAGGTTTTTTGACTTGATGTGTAAACATTTTCCGATTAATTAATAAAAGCTAGTGAAGTAATGAAGTGACCCGACGGAATTATCTGTAGATGTGCAAAGAAAAATCGTAAACCCCGAACGATGCCATCTCCATTCATATCATTATGTTGGAAATGATCAAAAACAAACTGGAAATCTTTCTATTGATTCAATCTCTATGGTCGGAATTCACAGTCAACGTTGACTTGACGTCGTGTTGTCAGACCGTGTTCGACCAATTGGATGCGCGTTCGCCGCCCCTTTACTTAAAGGATAAAGAGCGACACTTTACATTAGAGCGATAAGGAAGGCGCGTCCGTCCTCGTCTGGAGTTCGTAATCGGTGTTCGGACATCCTTGTCGTCAACTAGCTACTATAATAGCGCCGTTTTAATGCGAACCGTAGGTATACGGGAGACCTAACCTTACCTCACTCGCTCCTTACATACACCAGCATGTGTAGCGTACAGTGTCAACACACATGTTGTACGAGGCATGTGTGAGGTACAGTCGGGGCGAGAAGCGCCCGCGGCGCTCCCAAGTTATTTAGTTTATCGGCGTGACTGTAGCCGACCATTTGCCGACTGCAGCGTGGATAAAGGTTAATTATGGTATAGTCGCTTGAAAACTTCAGGTAAATTTGAGCTGGCCGCGATGTAAATAAAAGGGCGGGCGGCCACCACGCCGTTTTCTTCGCCATTGCGGCCGCGGCCACGGAGGGCTGGATCTCCCATTCAATTTGTCTTGCATCTGATGCAGATTGTCGGGACGGCCTAACGCGAATTTGACGATTTAATGTATCTTAATTATTTCTCGGATGTGGTCATATCAATTGCATTCGATATGCTCCGTATAATACTGATACGTCACTGTTTATTATGGACCGCAAGCCTCACTGTGATATTATTAATATTCAATCAACTAGGCATATTCTATCAGATGGAGTTGTAATATTATTGTGATGATCTATGTTACAAATATTAAAGTATATTTTCGAATTTGTTTAAAAATTATTTTACACCGACACATATTACGAAAGGCAACAATTATAACCTTATTTGCAAACATGCAAATTTTTACTTATCTTATCATTAGAAACGTTATGCGCCATATACATACATAATTCAAATGTTATACAAATATTCCACAAAAGTGTAATAATATATGGGTACAGTAAAATATGGCGCAAAATTGTTCGGTATATGAATAATATTATTAAAATGTGGTTAAGTGGTTTCATTTCCTTATCTGGAAAGTTTAATACTAATTCTAGGAATTTGATACATTGTGTATTTGTTTAATTGTGTTTAATCAGTAATTAAAGCTTTTATTTTGAATCAATAATGATAACTTAATAACATCTTGTTGCCTTGCATCTTATACTTGTACGATTTGATAGGTACAATATTTACAATATTTCGCTTTGTTTTATGCTTTTAAAAATATTTACACTTCATAAAAAATATCAAACATTCCATCAGAGTCAAATGATCTTGCCCTACCAACGAGAGATATTTATTACATTTTATATTTAATGTAAATATGTACAATGTACATTGTACACATTTGATACACTGTTTGTTGACAGCATGCTTTTGAAATATCAAAAGTATAATATAATTAAAATATGTCACATGATTTATTAAATTATTAAAATCAATTTTTTAATATTGTTATGCAATGTCATGTAAATCTCTCAGTGTTTCAGTTTTGAGAACTTTATTAAATGTGAAAGAATAAATTATTATTGTTTAAAGTGGAAATTAATGATCCCAAATTTATTTTTAATCACGATTTAGTTTAGACAATAATAATTTACGACACAAATTAATATTTAAAACAAGCTATATCTACAGGATGAGCATAAAATTAATAATAGAGATGAGTTAAAATTTAACCTAAAAAAATTGGTAAACATGTTTTAACTCAACATATTAATTTTGGTATGAAATTATGAAAATTGTAATAAATATATGAATAAAAAATATGCATAATTACTAAATATTTGATAAACTTTTATTATTTTCAAGCATTGCATTTTTTAACAATTCCCCATTTTTGATAACCTTACTAAATGTAAATATAACGAATAAATTATCATAGATTTGTAAATTGAGATAGAAGTTAATGAGCTCAAATTAAAAAAACTTATTAACTACGATCTAATCTATATAATAACAACTTACAGCATTTGATACTACACAAATTAATATTTTAAAACAGGTTATATCTGCATGATAAACATAAAATTATTAATAGAGATGTGTTAAAATTTATTTAATTAAAAATAAAATGGCAAATGTATTTTAACTGAGGATACAATTTGAATATTAATTTATTTTTAATTCTATTATTGTGTTATTAATTATAAAATTTTGTTTATAAAATGTTTGAATTGTATAATTAAACTAATAGAGTAAATAAAAGTAATATTATGTAATATTAAATAATATGTCATATGGTTTATTAAAATTATATAAAACAAAAATTTTATTCATTTATTCTAATTAAATTACCAATTCGAATTTTAATTGCTGAATCTTTTTTTAAATAAAATGCTCGTAACTAACATAATTATATTATAGTAATGTTTTATAATTAAAATAATAAAAATTACACATATAACTAAACTTAATTATTATGGTCCGTCCAACTATTTTAAAATTGTTAATTATTCTTGTGCAAACGTATATTGATATATATTATTAAAAATCTTGTTACGAATTAATTGTACCATGGCAATTAGTAATTATTATTAATGTGCCAAAGTCTGTTTAATCATAACATGATCTGTAGAAAATTTCGTTCCTGGTATTCCACAAGAGAAAATTCTGTTTTGGATATGGCAAAGAATTTCAATTTGTCACGGTGTCTACGAGTTCAATAAAATGCAAAAGTGCATAACTAACACGATTTTCTAGACATCTGGCACCTTGCAACGGATGGCATTTCAGCAGATGTTGAAAAATTGATTAAAGTGTGTTAAGTGAGGTTTTTATTTCGATTTTTTTTCTTGGGGGAACAGTTCGAGATGATCATGACATAAGAATAGTAAATGAGTAACTGTAAAATTTATTGTTTTGTTTAAATAATTAAAGTTTAATAGTTATTGTTATTGAACATTCATGGTTGACCGCAAATTTAATAATTTTTCTTTATTTAACAATGCTTATTCGCAGTTTTTACTTTATAAAAATAGATAATATTTGCAATATGTATTTGTTTTTTTGTATAATGTTTGACAAACACATTGTCAGGAAACAAGTTAACAAACACAAAAAATAACGTGCAAAACTGCAATTTTTACATGAATTCGATCATTTTAATTTGTTTAAGCGGCACACATAGAACGAAAACACACAATATAGTTGTACAAACAATAAATAAATCAATAACGTCGATAAATATCTTAAACAATCAATTATGCAAAGCAAATACCGATGTTTATTCCCTCGCTATTTGCTCAGGTACTGACAAAAAGTCGACGGAGCCGCGCCTCGAAGGTTACTGAACTTTTTGCTTGCTGATTTTAACAACCTTGTAATTAAACCGTTTGTGAAATATACGGAGTTTTATTAAATGCACTGTTGGTTTCGCGTTTACGCCTCCTTTCCAACTGTGCGCGGCCCTTCAATTCAAATTTAAATTAAAGATGGTAATGAATGCACTACGAATTTTACGCGACTGCGTTTTACAGCTGCAGCTGTTACATATAAACGGATGAGGTGGACCAAGATGTACAAGTTCATCTCAATTGTCAACCAGTATTTGTACCCGGAATGGTGAAAATAAACATTTAACCATGCCATATTTCCTGCTTCATTATACATTCTATATATTAAGCTGTTTTTCTTTTTCATAACAGCATGACACACCATTGACCACAGCATTTATATTATCTATGGTAATGAGTTATTATATGTTAAACCTATGTACAACCGACTACATTTAATTTAATAATGGACATTCTGTGTTGTTATATTCATGAAATGAGGTTATGAATGGTTAAAAAAAAATGATACTCCATGCCAAAAGCTGGTTACTCGATTTATTTGAATATTGCAAGCTCAAATTAAATGATTTTACTTCGGTTTCCACTATTTAACATTTTCTTAATTAACTGTAGTCGTCTGTGACCAATACTGTGACTCTGAAAAACACTTTTATTGCCGGTTAAAGGCTGATTCTTCATATCAGGTTTTAGAGGTTTTGTTGAGGTTGATATTGTAAATGATAACTTTACCACAGTTTCCCTTTTTTTCTATGATGTCAAATATGAGTAATAAAAATGATTTATGTAGTATTTTATTTTTTATGTTAAGTAAAATTAATTGTTAAAATAAATAAATGAATTTCTTCCAGATCTACCAAAATTATATGTGTGGTCTAGAAAAACTGATTATTAACGAAAAACATCGTTAATGTTATCATGTCAACTAAATTAAAATTACAAAATCAATTTATTGAATAATGTATTATACGATGTTACATCAGAAGTTAAACTAATCCATTTGTAAGATATTTATCTTCATTTAATATTGATTTATTCAACTATGGAACGATTTCAACACAATAAATCGAATTATTACGTGATCTTTTACAAGTTAATATTAATTCGCCATACTACAATGAAATATAGAATGTTGAAAAAATTAAACATACATTTTATTGTAACATAAAATGCGGGGTTTGTACAACGGTTTCTAATTGGATAATTTGAATATCTAATTTTGGGAAACAGAATTTTGATATCCGACATCACCTTTAATTTTCCGCCACATTAAGAAAATTATATTTTAACCTGTACGTCATTAAGACCACAATTTCTATCTAATTGATTGTCATCTTTGGTCGTAAAAGTAAATTGTAATTTGGTTTTACGGCAAATCGATTATGAAGACTATTCGAGTCGGCGACCAATTTCCAATAAAAATACCGTATTTGCGTTTATAATTTTAACTGCAAAACACTCAGATTCATTTGAGGGTATTGCCTTTACTTCTTCATAAAAAAGCACCAACTCATAACAGTACCTCTGAAAAAATGCATGGAGGTAACGTAAATCGTCGGCATTATAAAATAAATTTTAAGCAAAGTCAAATAAACTCGAGTTTATTTATAACGGTGGTGAAACATTTAAGGGAAATTTACTAATTACTTGACTATTGCCTCCCGTCCTCCGTAATAGTCTTTTTCGCCTAGAACGTAATTAAATCTTTTGATAATTAAAAAGTGAATAAATTAAGGAGTGGGAGGATGCCCCTATGAAATTGATCTCGCTGAAACACAAAACCGTTTCGCCTGTTATTTTTAACGAATGCTAAATCAACTCAAAAGATTTAAAAGCGGGGTTTTTCTCCCCGGCGAAAAAAAAATTGAATGCATAATGAAAAGATATTTTTCGCCCGAGATACAAGGGGATTTAAATAACGGCGTAAGTATAATTCCGCCCGGTTCTCGGCACCGTGAATTATAAATTTACGTTATTGAATAGATGTAATAAAAGTACGAAAAAGAAACGCGGGGAATATCAAAGATGCAAATTGTGCTATTTATGGCGGTGATTTGCTTTGTTCTTGGCCCGAGGTGTTCTCGACAGACACGCTGCTTTCACGACAACATAATTTATCATTCTGTAATAAACAGTAGTCAAGATCAAATTTTAACCGCCACGAAAAAGCGTGTCTCGAATTAGTCGGAATCGTTGGGAAACGTCTATTAAAACCCCAAAAGATTTATTGTTGTCGTTTTATATTGTTTTTAATGTACACGGTGTCTCAAATTGATGAACGCTGTATGCTACACCTATTTACAGATAGAAAAAACCTATTGTAAGAGTCACTAGCTTAATTTGTTTAAAACCTCGATTGATGCAGTATTTTCAAACTTTTATTATGAAAAATTGTTTTTACTTTTTTATTTTGTCAAACAGTGAAAACTTTCTACAAGTATTTTTTACTTAGCATATGATAGTTAACTCAAAAAGAAAAATATTTTTTTAAAATTTCGAAATATGTTTATTTTATTTTATTTCAATTGAATGCGAAACTTGATAAAAATATTGTAAAAACATCTTAACCATTGTTAATTTGTATGAAAATAAGTAATTATGTCAAGAGTTTTTTTCATTTAAGTGATTATAAAATTGGATTCTTAAAAGCATTTATTTATATCTGTCACTCAGTCTGTTTCATATCATCTATATTAATTATATCACAGTGTTTGCTTTTGATTTCCATTCTAAATGGCAACTTATCTTATAAGATTCTGTATATTTGGTTTCCACTTGTCAGCACCCTCCTGAATCTGATAAAAAAAATTTACTCGTACTCGAATTGAAAACAATGATCTTCTTTCAACCTGTTATATGAATTTAAACTCATTGATATAACTGTTACAAAAAAAACAATTAATTTTTACTTTGGGGCTTTACCCAACATAGTGCCAAATTCCCCATTTGAATGAGTGAATACTACAAACTTACTTAAAAAATCAATTATTTTTGGAATATAGAATTTTTCTTTTTGTGATAAATTAGTCCAATTACATAATACTTTTATATCTTGTATGCTTTTTAAGTTTAAAATTAATATTTTGATTAATATTAGTGAATCAAAAAAAATTACATAAATTTTGAAATTTTTGCTAATAACAATAAAAAATAAAATTATGAATCTTATTAAAGAAAGGCCAAAGTGGCATTTTAAATGGTAAAAGGTTATTAAAACTATTAAAAATAATATAATATTTATTTAAATTTTTAATAAATAAATAAATAAATCAACCAAACAGGATTTATAAAATTTTAATACCGTGATAAGAGAGCATAATAAATGATAATATTTAGACATTGTAGGAAGCAACCACCCAAGTTATAGCTACTTTCAGGAACGCTAAAATATACAAATTATATACATGTTTGGTATTGCGTTTAAAATTATTTTTTTAATTATATGCTTCATAGCATTTCAAATTTTCATTAATAGTGTAGGATAATTAATGTATGTATTTAAATTTTTATTTATCTGGTATAATATAATTTACTTAAAGGTATATCCAAATATTTCAAAAACCAGACCAATCACTAACAACTAAACGTTTAAGGACCTACACAAGGGTAGCGTTTTGGACTTGAAATGGCTAGTAAAAGTTCCAAAATATGTATCCAGTATATGGGAAAAGACGCCAGATAACATTGAAGTTGGAAACCTGTGTCTGACCTCAAGAATAACATCGAGTATGGTCAAAAGAAGACAGAGGGCAAAACAGCACATGATGATAAAGATGCTGTTATGGAAAGATTGTTTAAAGTTGAAAAGCATCAGTATTATAATATTAGATATCTGATCAAGCTTACCAATCAACCAGTTACATATCTTAAGGTGATTTACAACTACAACAAAATGACTGCTCATAAGAACATGTGGGAATCCTAGCCTGAATTCAGGCATTATAAAAATCATCAGTAATATTCTACTGGAATTTTGAATAAAAATATTAAAAAATATTTAATTTTATTTATCTATTTTAGAATTACATTTCAAGAATAAGAATAATCTATAATATAATAAATGGCTTTGCGAAGGCCAAAATTATATATACAGAGGACTGTTTCACTGAATTAGCAAATCATATGGCCATTAAATAAATCACACATGACTTCATTACTACTTACAATCTGAAAACACATAATTTTTTAAGTTATTTTATACTTTTTATCATGAAGAGGTCGAAATAGGAAAATTCAGTAAAATTATATAGCTAAAAATAATTAAAGGCTTATCTAAAGTTCTAAACAAAAAGAAACTTATGGTTGTTATAGAACAATAATATATTTAAGTTAAGTGCCCTATATAAAACAATCGAGGAAACTAATAAAAGATAAAATATAATAGATATTAATTTTGCCATTAAATTTTATGTATAAACTATATATTTTACATAAAAGCATATCACCAAATTATGGAATATTTTCAGTTTTTCAATTATAAAGGGAGAAGTTGGTTATCACTGATAGACATATCGTTGACATAAAAGGAAGGTTAACCATCAAAACACAAATTACTTTTGGTAAGTTTCATTAAAGACATATATGTTAGCTTACGTCATCATCTTCACCGATGGACCAATGTGGCGGACTCACATCAGACTATTTTGTTTTGTAAACAAATCTGAAGAATTTGTTTACACTTGATAATCGGGGCAGTTTTTAAGAAAGAACCAAACATTTAAGCTTTAGATGTCGAGGGCTAATGTATGTTTGTTGTAATAAAGCGTATTATTGTGAATGTGTTTTAATCAAACAGATTAACAGTTGCTATATTACATCTATACCGTATCAAAAATGATGAGCGTGTCTACTCGCATATTGAGACGGAACATCAATACCCCTTTGTAAACAAAAAGGAAAGATATACATTCAATTATGTGGGCGGGCCGAACTGACTGGAGGGGATCATTTGGTTTTGCTGCGTTTAGCATGCGGTTCGTCTCCGCAGACGTTGTTTTTAGTATATTTTATTTAATTTTTGGGATACATTTTTATTTTGAAAAAAGTAATTTATTTTTAGAATACTTATTTTTGTTTTTGATATACCCTCAAAAAATATTTCATTTTACAGATTGAAAATTATACAAAGTTACGGAATTTAAATGGAGCATCCGAAGAACTCGAACTACATCCCTACGCATACGGAGAGTTACTAAATGCATTCGCAAAGATTAATTTACATTGTGCGCCGGCGCGCACCAGCACGGCGCATTGTCTCTGAGAGTAGGGATTCTTACTACCGGGCAAAACTTTTCTCTCTTTGTCGTGCATCCATCTCTTACAACATCCAGACACGAAGAGCATTTTTCGTACGGTATATTATATTTTTGGAAAGCTTGATTTTAAGTTAAATTCAATTATGATTATCATTTGAAATACGGAAGTTGCACATTATTATATGAAAATTTTAAGTATTTTCATAGAGACTTCGGAACCGGTCAGAGATATTAAAAAGTCGATTTTTTCTACAGCCAAAATCAACCAATCAACCACACCCTATACATTGTGTGGAAGCATAATTAGATGCAGCGAATTTGAAAAATAACATGCCATATCAACTTTCAACAGGATAAAATAGATTACACCGGAATGTATTTTCTATAAACATGTCTAGCACCAAACGTGTAAAAATAAAAGCGAAGCGATAAAAAAACCCGTCTCGTAAAAGGCAAAGACTGTATATCTGAAATTCACTGCTAAACGGCTTTCTACAAATAAAGAGTGTGTTTAGATGAATTCCATATAATGGGAAATGTTTGAAATGCCTGCATGACAGTTCAAACATGCAACGCTTATTGAATCATGGGCTTATCAATGTGTCACGAAGAATGTTGGACGTTTGTATCGGAAAACGTATCAAGAGCAATTTATAAAGCTTATTATGTTGTTTATACTTTTATTGGCTTGATCGTAATTTGCATTTTAGTTTAATAATGTTTAATAGGATGTATAATAGTAATAAATGTCGACGGAGGTAAACATCTAAATATAACTTCAGCAAATTACAGGAACGTGAACTAATGAACGCTGAGGTTTATTAATCAAGATTATTATATTTTTTTGCCTCGTAAATTAATCTTTATTGGGACTTTAGGTGTGCGTTTTATAAGATATTAATAATCAATTAAAACGTTTAACGGCCAACATAAATTAACGGCGATGAAAAAATAACAACACCTAGCCGATAAAAGTGACAAATGAAAATGAAACACCGACCGAATGATTACGGCCTAATTTGTAACAATCGCATGCTGCGCCTTGAAATCAGCACAACTAAACCATTCAACAAACAAGTCGAATAATAGTCATAGAGAGTGAATTACAATAGTCATTATCTCCCGTTGAACATAATAGCACGTTCGTCGTATTCGCATTTGCGATGCTATCTGGCCGAGGATCACACATGGCAAAATGTCATAATAATATCGCCGTAACAACACTATCTGCATTGTTAATCCGTCGTGTGGTTTATCTGACGTCGGCTTCGGGACGTCCCGCTTTCTGCTTTCTGCTCGTCGACGTCGACGACGCCTCTGTTTATATCTTATTGCGGGCGGGTCGTCGGGGTAATTACAGGGTGGCACGACGCCTGTGTTATTTGGATAAGATTGTCAACGTTTAAATTTGTCTAATTTAAACTGTCTAATTAGGTACCAAGCAAGGAGTATTCTCCTATTCTGATTATTGTCTTAGGAACGCCACATGTATTTTATTTCTTTATTTTTGTCGTTTTGAAATGTTAACATTTGGATGTCGTAATTTTATTTTATTGCGTTTGAAAATAAATTATGGGGTCTGCGTCTTGTAATCTTATTTAAAAGCAAAATTACGGTTCTAAAAATAGAAAAAGGAATTTAAAAATTGTCACAATAATGAATAAAAATTAATTTTTTAACTATTAAAATATTTGTAATTTTATTAAAATAAGGATATGATATATGTAAAATTTATACTACCTATAAAATATGAATGAAATTTGTTTATAGCAATAATTTAACAATTATAATAAATTATAAAATGTTTATGATATTAAATATCCGTTAACAAAAAAGATTATTAAATACAGACAAACATTGATAAGTCGAAGTTCGATAACTTGAATGTATTTTTAATTCGAACAAAAAATATATGTCGATCACTTTGATTACTAATTATTATGTTGACTGTTTTATGGATTTTGATGAGTGTCTGTGTTCAGGTACTTAATTGATAATTAACATCTTTTATTCAAAAAATAAAAAAATATATATTTCTAAAAAACAGAAAATATGATGAATAATAAAAGTATTGACAAATTTATGACCATATTAGCACTCTAATGTTGTTGATGTTTATTGAAATTTTACAATGTTTAATTTATTATTACCATTTTATTTTAAGTGGTAAAGAAAAGGGATTAATAATAATTAAATATACTGTTAATTGATAAATTGGAACTTTTTCTTGTTAAGTCATGGTTTTAGTTATCAGTTCCACTTTAATTCATATGAAAAGCTGAAAAATTATGGTAAGGTTTACTATAAAATAAAATAAAAACCTCAGTTTTATGTTTAGATGTGAATTGAAACATCAAATAATTCAGAAAAAATTTAATACACAAAACGATAACAACAACACTCCAAGACACGACAATGGTATTTTAATTGTATAAATTTGTATAAAATAAATCTGAAAAAATATGCGCATATTACTAACAATTTTAATTTATTCATAAAACTTTATTACACTGTAAGCTTTCTTAGCATTATAATTTACAAACACAATTATTTACTAACCTTGAATAATTTTTATTCGTGCCATTTATTTCATTTGTGTTTTGTAAATACAATTAATATAAAAAACGTTATAAATCTTCAAACGTGACGATTCTGTAATAATCTGCCGCCATAACAATACTAAGAACTCATATTTAGACTTGCAACTGTTAATAACAACAAAAATATGCCTTTATTGTTATCGGTAATGGATTCATTGAATTTCACTTGTTTATTAAATATAGGCAAATTTGTACGATATGCGTTGTTAATGTTATAATTTCCGGCTCTTTGTTGTTTTGTGATTCTGTTATTTTGAGACTATGGATATAGTTGTAGCTGTAAATATGGTATAGAATCAAATATGAATTAAAAATAAGGAAATAAATTAAATTATGTGTTAAGTTTAATTATTTATTTATTTTATTTTACTGAAAATTGATAATTGAATAGCTTTTTTTAATGAATACAATTTAAGATTCTTTACTTAAGAATAGATTCATTGGTCTGTTTTATAAATGAAACTCTGATTTATAAAATCAAATAGAAATCAATACAATTATCTAGTTATAAATTGTTTAATTTCAAGATAATAATTAAGCTCCTTAATACTTTTTATAAAAACAAATTTGGAATAAAAACGGTGAAATATTCAAACTTAAAACGCTGAGCATTTTTACCGGAAATGGAACGACAGCACATCTTCGAGGTATTGAAGCAATTACATTGTCGATTATTGACTGACTGATGAATCGATTTCCATGTTCTGTTCAAAGCCTTAAATAACTCGCTTAAATTGTTGAAAATTTTCTTGCTCATTTGGTCTAACACTTGCCATTAAGTTTTTTGTAGGTTTTAGGCATGATGTTAATATCGTCATTGGAGTAATTAGATTTGGTCTATCACAAAAAACTGAGGATTGTTTAAATATAATTAGAGTTTGTCATCTAATAAATTTACTTATATTAGCTTGAGACCTTCTTGATTCACCGGTTCCTGCTATATTGGTTTAATTTTTTAAAGAAAAGAGACTTCAATTCAATTAACAATATTCCTGAGCTTTCTAGGATAACAATTATTTTAATAAACTTCAATAATGAGTCTACACAGTTTTGTTTTCTTATGAGATTAATTTAGAAACTATCACGTGAATGGTATAAAGGCGTTTATTCTTTCATAAACATTTGAGTAGTTCTCAGTATGATTAGAGACACCTTACTGAATAGATTAATTTTTAACTTTTTAAGATATCATCCGTTCAAAAGGACAACACAATACATGAATTTATTTTCATTTTTCATTCATTTTAAGAAGATCTTCTTCCAACCAGTTTCTTCCAAAATATTTTAAATTTTAACAAAAGGAAGAAGATATCATCTATTCAAAAGATATAGCCATTTCTCCTGGTGTTCAGTCATTAGACCTTCATTCACCAAGTCTCTCTAAAAGAGCCCCAAAAATTTTATTATTCCTCACTGTTTTATTATGTATTTTTCTTTAACATAAAGTAATATGATTATCCATATTCCCAGTTTCATCTTATAATTATTTAGAAATAACCTCCTGACATATTTTATTAAATTTTAACAAAATGAATATAGTCTTATAATCAACTATCATATATAATAAGAGTAATATTTTTGGAAGAATTATTTAAAAATATATAGAGTATATTTATGTGCCGTATAATTATCTAGTTGTATTTAATTCAATTACAAATATTGATATTATTAAAAGTGTTCTTTTAATTTTTTGTTTATTTTGCTAATGAAAATTGTTTCTTGGGTGGGCCGTTGTGCACGTATCGACCCGCATGAAAACGAACAAATATTGGGTTACAGTCCGTCATAAAAGTGGCGCAACACCTGGCCCGGCACCGTTTCAAACGTTAATAAGTCGAACCTGTGTCGGGGGCGGACGAAGGGGGAGGCGGCGGGCGGCGGACGGTCGAATCTTTACGCGGCATCAATATTAATTAAGTTGCTAATTGGATATGGAGGAGGCGGTCGAGGTCTTGCGGTCGGCCCGGAATGCAGCGGTATGGATGCAGAATGGACCCGTTGTTTAATGGCCGGACCGCAGAGCCGGCGGTTTCAGTTAGTGGCCTCTCGGTTTTCGACGGACAGCCGCCGCCAAAGATCCCTCGCGCGGACAACGACCGTCAGGACGGTGTTCCAACGTTTTCTTCGCAAACATTTATTTGCAAGTCAATATTTGACGTATCAAAGGACACAATGCTTGCCATCGATGTATTCAAAGGTTAAACTTTTGATGTTGTCAGTAGCCATTATTCTAATAGTTCCTTTGAAAATTGATTAGTTGCGAAATATCGTTTCGAAACGTTTTATATTATGTTTTAAATAATTTTGTTCAAATCTAAAATGATTAAATAAATGTGTTTTGACAAACAAATATTTGTAGTGAAAGCAGTCAATATCATTTCTAATATTATCTCTCCAAGGACACTATGTGAAACATCAAAGTGTTAATCAGTGTTTAGCTAATTAGTATTAGCCATTAACTTTTTGCATATGAAGTTATTTGAAGACTTTTAATTTAAATTCTATTCATTTTTACTTCGAAACTAATTTACTGATAAAAGCTGGCATTAATGGAATATTTAATTATGAGACAAGATTCTACGTAATTATACAAAATAACGTCATGGTTATCGTCGCACATAATTAAATTAACTTCTTCAGCTACATATTAACTTCAAAGGTAGATGCGACGACCTAATAATGTCGCGAGATTGATATATTACTCTATAAGTCAGATTTAACAAGACTCGAGAAAAAGTTTGCTGAAAACCTTGTAGTTCGCATATTATCCTTTGATAAAAGATTATGCAAGAAAAGGGGGAATAGAAAAAAAAAATAATTAAATTTTCAGTGTTTTCTTTTGAAGGGAAATTTGTTCCGGCAAGTCTGAATATATTAAACGGTGCCGCCTTTCTTTCAGAGCTTGCACACAAGACTATAATAACTCGGTTATTAGGTACGCCGATTTAATTTTTAATATGTATGGCGTACTATGACTAAAGCGATATTAATTACGTTAAAAAGAGCGCACTGAGAAAATACTGACAGCGCCGCTGCAAATTTATCACTTTATTTAAAATCACGGACCTCCGTTTCGCTTTGTTCAATTTTTATTTGGCACGATTGAAATTAATAGTGCCCGGATTGTAATTTCGTTTACAGATATGAATACAAACATAAAAAAATGTATTGATCAAAGTGTTGACTGGTCATACATTTATTCCTATAAATTATTTATATTAATGACCACAACATAACACAATGAACTAAAACAAACTCTGTTAATTAGAAAGATATAAAAAAATATATAAATCGATCAAATTTGACGGTAACACATATGGTAAATTGATTCAACAACAATTTGTTGATACAGAAAAACACATGTAACATAATATTTTCGAGTTAAAATTTTTCTGTCTGGTAATTTATTAATTTGAATAATCCGATGCGTGGAACATCAAAATTCGCCAGCAATCAAATCGAAAATTGATTGTCAACCTAATGTAACTTAAATGGTCCGTACGATCAAGATAATGGCGTGGAATAAACATTCGACATTCCTTTTCAGATATCATCGAAAACGGTTAAGCAATAACACCAAAAGTGGCATTCAAAAAACGAAATTATGCAAATCCCGGCATATTAAATTAATGCCGGGGATTATTTATAAGAAACGTCGCGAATTAATTAAATTATTAATCGACTTCTGACCAACCGTTTAATTTACATTTTATTAAACACCGTACGGGATTTCTTGCGCTATGAACAAGTTGTTATTTACTGTCAAGAAAATGCCAAGTCTTAAACTCCAATTAACTTCAATTGGTAATTGATTCGGTTCGGCTAAATCGGGCTGATTAAATATGTTAAGTACTTATATGGTTAATATTATCGTAATACTTGTTTTATTCATATTAATGTTTGATTTATATGTTGCGAAAGGCAGTCTTGAAAATATTTCTGATTTTCCTTTCAAATAGGAATTTGTACAAAAAACTACACTACTACTACCACATTTTGTTTAAATTTTTTTTCGATTTTTTGTCATATCTATAATTATATATCCCACATTCTGCTTAATGTTAAAATGTATATTTTATTAAAAAAATATTATTTACATTAGAATTTTAAATTAAATATGTGAACAAATTAAATTAAAATTAATGACGATTATTAAAATATATGAGAAATATTTTATATGTAAAAAATACACATTTTTTGATTGTTTTGTACAAAAATTTAGATATTTATTGTTAATTATCTGAAATTTAATTTAAAATGTATTTATTATACACTTTACAAAGTTTATTACATAAATTAATTTAAAGTAATTATGGAAATTTGATTCAAATTATAAAATTATATTTGATTTATTATGATAAACACTTCTTTTCTAAAATATTTTTAAACTACGTTATTATAAATGTCCACAAATTTTTATAATAATTAAATAAATAAAAAAATATTTAATAAGAATATTTTGTTATGACAATAATTTAAAATAAATTTTAATCTGGGTTATTTATATTTATTTTAGTAACATTTTAAATCAAATCTTATTTAATTTTTGGTTTACATATTCTTCATACATTCTTTAACCGAGTGTTTTTTTCGTTAAAAGTATTTTTTTTCTTTTTATTATGGTACAAAAAGGTAAAAATATTATTTAATTTCTTTTATTTTATTGATATAATAAATCTTCGAAATATAATAATTAATTTTTATTATATTTGTAATATTTACAATTAATATAATTTTCTGTATTTTTAATCATTTCAAAATTTTAAATAAATCAACAAATATTTTGATTATGTAAAAACAGAATTGTGCATCTATTTAATAAAAAAATTAATTTATTTTTTTACTTTTTTATAAACTGAAATATTTAAATAATAAAATTAAATAGATAAATTTTATTTAATCAAATTTATTAAATGAATGTTGTTACAAATGATATAATTTATTTATATTTTATTTATAATACGTTTTTTTAAGTTGAACAATTTTAAACAAATTTAATTAATTAGAAGTTAATTATTAAATTATTCTTTTTTGTTGATTTAATAAATATCTAAATATCTATAATAAATATATTATTAGAGAATTTTTAATATTATTTCTGTAATTTTAACAAAAATTATTTCAAATAAATTAAGAAACATGTTGGTTTAAAAAGAATAGAATAATTAATTTAATAAGTTTAAATTTAATTTTTTATTTTTTTAATTTACAAAATTTTAGTATTCATAGAACAATAAATTTTATTTAATTTAAATTTTTTTATTCTCATTACAGTAAAATTTAAAGGCACATTTTATTCAGTCAAATATTCTGAATATAGAATTTTTCTGGTGTATTTTTGTGATTCAATATGATATTACTGACTTGACTTCTTTTATTATAACATTTTTCACTAAAAAAAACTCCTTTCTTTTTATTATTTTGCAAAAAATATATCACAATTCTGTTATAGGTATTACTATGAATTTTTTAGGTTTACATGTGTAAGAATTACACATAACAATTTTTGAATGTAAATACTAATTTTATTAATAAAATTATCAGAATATTTCAATATATTTTTTAAATATATTTTTAGTTAAAAGTTTAAAAAATTATTAATTTATTATTATTTTACAAAAGTAAGTTTTTATTATGTATCTATTTATTATTATGTATTATATAATAGTTATTTGATATTTTTTCAATATTCTTAACAAGCTTGGTATTATAAAAATAGAATTATATAATAATTTAATAATAAACTTTAATTTAAAAAATTTGTAATTTATTTCTAACACAAGAATATTCTGTGGAATTCAAATTGTTTAAATACATAAATCTCTTTACATCTGTAAAATCTGCAAAGTAACAATATTTTAATTGCATATTCCAAAAAACAATACAATTACAAATGTTAATTAACCCGCAGGTTCTAATATGGCATTGCATAATTATTATTAATACACCAAGTATTCGAATGTTTTAAATATTTGATTTTCTCTTACAAACATGGTATGCCTGGTATCCATTAATTAATTTATTAATTCCCACACATGCAGTTAGCAGTGTAAATACAACAATAAATATTATAAAACTGTGCATTAACCTGGATAGCAAAAACGTAACGGAAATAGAGGCAACATCCAATATGCGAAAAAAACTGGCGTACAACTACTTGTACATGCTGAGAGCTGATAACTTGTCGAGGGACATTATTCATGCAAGTAAAGGGTTATTGCGTCGAAAAGTGGAGACGTCAAGCATCCAAGCAAACGACTTTAATAAGTTCTTTGTGGCTGCCGCGTAGAATATTTTACGTTTTCAGCTTTCAACTTCAGCATCTGCGGAAAAGTGTGCGGAAATCTAAGAGGGTTTTCTTTCACGCCGTTGACCCACAATAATGTCAAAAGGGGGAATCGATGGTTTGCATCCGTTTTAGCTTCTCGAACAGAAATCGTCGACGCATTTTTGACCGTGTTGTTTGTTATTCCGTTCGTCGATTTCAACCGAAATCGAAATGGTCTAATGAAAGTTTTCAAATCGTGTTCCTATTAAATTACTCATTGTTTATTATCGGCACAGACAGATGCCTCTTTCATACTAACGACAAAACCATTCACGGAATTATTCAAAGGGAAAGAAACATGACATAAGTCAATTAATTGTGATTCAAATGGTATAATTCGACATTTAAACATGAAAAGAGTGTGTAATTGGATTTGTCGCGGGTCACTGCGACTTCTATACACTTTAATAAATTAGGATTTTTACCGTACGCTTTCCATTCGAAGGTGCTCATGTTGCTGTTCATTTTTATCTTATTGTTAAAACGGGCAATTGTGTAAAGGACAATTGAAAGCGTACAACTTTTGTAAAATGGAAACTTTTTTACGATTTTTTTTAGTTATTTCAAACTTCAGTGAATTTTTAATGAATTAAATGTTTCACAAATACATTAGATTAATTATTTGTATTATATTATAGTACCATACATACATGCTAATAATAAATTTGAAATATGTAAACATTAAGTAGTTATATATTTTAATTTTATACGAAATATTTTTCTCATAATCATAAATGTGTGTTTTTCATAATGATTTAAATTTTTAAGAAATATGTTTTGCTGTATTGAGAATATGAGAATATTATGTGGTACAAGACACTTTAACTTTATACGAAGTATATTTAGATTTTTTCATAAACCTTTTGTTCTATTAATTGTATTTCCCATATCAATTAATATCATCATTATAAAAATATTAGCAATCAATAAGTCAAAGTAAATTAAATAATAAATTATATTCCATATCTATTTTCCATTATTAAAATTTGTGAGAAATTTCCAAATTTTTAATTATTTCATTACTTTCATCTTATGATAAATTAATTATTTGTACATTTTACTGTATTATAGTGGTACATATATGCTTATAATAAATTTTAATATATAAACATTATGTAGTTAAAATACATATTAAATTTATAAGAAATATTTTTATATTTTTTCAAAAACTCTAATTAAATATTTTTATCATAATAATTGCATTCCCAGATACCAATTAATATCACTATTATTAATATATTAAAAATATCATCAAACGATCAATAACAATATTGATTAAATAAAAAAGCATATTCATATGTGTTTTTCATAATTATGTAGATTTTTTAGAAAATTTAAAATTTTTAATTATTTCAGCACTTTCACCTTAAATGTTTCATGATATGTTAAATTAATTATTTATATGTATTATAGCGATACATACATGCTTCTAATAAATTTTAATGTAAACATTATAAATTTATATGAAATATTTTTATATCTTTCAAAAACTCGTAATTAAATTAGTTTTTCATATTTACTGCATTTCTATATATAATTTAGTATTATAAAAAAAATATTCATATCCGTTTTTCATAATTATTTTAATTTAATTTTTAGCAAATTTTTAATTATTCATTGGGAAATTAATATGTATTTAGAAAATATAGAAATAAATAAATAATTTTTCATAAAAGACATAATTTAATTTAAAAATTATATATTATCATTATTTTTGTATAATTTCCAATTTTTATGATTTATCTTTTGAATTTAGAATTTAATATTTTATTTGAACGTAAATGTTCAGAAAATATTGGAAAATAAATTTGAGTTTGTTGCTTAATAAAATGTTTAATGATTTAAATTAAATAGATACTTATATATAATATTTAGTTATATTTTTTAAAATTTATACATGTTTATTAGTATTCAATTTTTAACATATTATTTTTGTTAATATTTTATTATTTTATTTATACTTTTTAGATAAATTGAAGATATTTTTAATAATATTTTAATACTTTTAGCTAACAAAAGTTATTACATTTTATACATTTAATTTATTTTATAATTTTAATATTTTAATTTTAAAAATTATCTTAGAACATTTCAGCATATTTTAGAAATTTTATTAATAATAATGAATTTAATTTACTTATTTTTTCTATGTATAGAAAATACTTTTTATTATTATTACTTTAAACTCACTACTTTTACCTTGTTAAAGGTTTTAATAATAGAAATATTTTTATTTAATATAAGAAACTTTTCGTTTTAAGAATTATAATTTATATGTTTTTGATATATCTAGAGATTTCACAATTTTTGAATAAACTGTTTAAATTCTTATTTTATTTTCATGAATTATTCAAAAATCAATATTATAACTGTAATAAAATCCTATAACTTTTTTCTAAAAACAACATAATTACAAATGTAAATTAATGTGTATCCTAAACATATTTTAAAAAATTTATTATATATTTCTATTGTGTATATTTATTGCAATATTAATTGTTAAATTATAGATTCAAATACATATACGGTTTGGTCTTACTACTCATAAAAACTAAACATACTTTTTTGTAATACTTTATTACCTTTAGTAAGCACAAGTTATTTCTGTATATAAAATCTATAAAATTGTCTTTACATTATTCAATAATAAATAAAAAATCATAGTTAAAATCAGAAAGTAGCATTCCACAATCGTAACTGTTGTTGTATAGCTGTTGCTCGAAAACGTCTCGGAAAATATTCATAGTGGATTTTTACGATTCCAGGCATCAAAACCGGAGCACCTTATGTCTCCCAGTCAAACCGTGCATTCATTGCCTAACGTGAATTAGAAATTCTTAGATTTTTCTAATTTCCATTGCGCTTATTCAGTGCATCAGCAAATAATATGGTGTTGCGACTTGAACGGTCTCGGTGAGAATAATTCGCCTCGTAATAAACAATGGCGCAGCCTATTTTATATTCTCATGTAATTTCGAGCCGTTCACCGTATTATTATGTGCGAATGTTTATATTCCGTTGTGTTTTTAACAATTAGAACCGCGAGGCATTTATTAATTATGCGGAGAGATTAGTTAATGACAGAAAAAAATCGCCGCAGTTAGTAATTATTTCATATTAGCCTTTCCATTTATCTTGCTTCCCACATCGTTTTGTTACTGTGCGAGAAAAGACCGCGCAATTTTAATCTTTGTAGAAAATTTTATGTTTGCAGCGTCAATTGTTTGCTGTTTACTACGAGGGGAAACGGAAAATTTACTGCGTTACTGTGAAACAAACGGCACGATTATTTTATAAGTTTATTCATCGATTAAGCTCCCCCACAGTTTTGTGACATTTTACAACACTGTGAGGAAACTTTCCCGGAAATTATTGTGTAGATTGTAACGTATTAAAATTGAACACAACGAATATACATATTAAAGCCATGACTACAAGGCGTATAAAAAGCTTTCTATCCTCAAGGAAACTTCTTTGACCGCAGAACGTACAAGAATCCTTTTCTATTCATCAACCATCTTTCTTTTATGTCATTTTCAGTGTGAGGACTGATAATAGATAATAGCAAACAAAACTTCATCCATTTGTGCTCATAATTAAACATTACTTTATATTGAAGAGAAAAAGTTTAATACTCTCGGGGGCAAATTTGGCAATTACAGCAGTTTGTTTTATTAAGTACAAGACTCGACACCTTGACTAACTCCTTGAAGAATTTATTGGGCTTAAACCTGGATCCTTATTGCGACTATTGTAATCTATTACAATTGCACACCACGAATTTGTACATCAGAGCATTGGCGTATAAGAAACTTTTTATCTTAAAGGAAACTGCGTTGATTATAGAACATAGAAGAATCCTTTTCTATACACTCGCCATCTTTCTTTTATATCATTTAAGTATGAAGGCATACAAATAATAATAAACAATATTTCAACCATTTAGACTCATAATTAAAAAAGACTTTTTATTGAAGATATTGAAAAAGTTTAATAGTATCGGAGACAAAATTTAGAATTTTTGACTTACTACAACGGTTCTTTTTATTAAGTACAAGACAGTGGATTTCAAGAGATGATCTGGAAGGTAAACGATTGAATGATGTCTTTATTGGATAAGACCAAGATGAATCTCATTCTGCAGACTATAAGTTTGAACAACTCGAATGATATTTTGACTGATTTCTTGAAGAATTTATTGGGCTTAATCTTGCGTGTATTATAATCTACTACAATTGCACACCATGAATTTATACATTGCGGCTTTAACTGCAGTGAGTATAAAAAACGTTCTTTCCTCGAGAAAACTGTTTTGACCACAGCATATATAAAAAACTGTTTCCTATCCACTCATTCGCAACCGGACATCTTTCTTTTATCAGTTCCAGTTAAATAATATAGATAGTATATAATAATAAAAAAATCATCTATTTGTACTCATAATTAAAAAAGACTTTATATCAAAGATAAGAAGTGTAATAGTCTCAAAGAAGAACTATGTTAACTTATTACAGCGGTTTGTTTTATTAACTACAGGACTCGGTCGATTTGATGAGATAATCTGGAAGGAAAACGATTGAATGATGTCTTGATTTAAAAAAAAGTAAGGTTAATCTCATTCTGCAGACTACAAGTTTAAACAAATCGAATGAAATCTTGACAGATTCCTTTAAAAAATTATTTAGTTTATCCAGGATTTTTATTGGGTGGATTAAAAATGAACACTACGAATTTGCACTTTACAGTATTGAATATGTATTCAATATTCATAAGTATGCCATGTGAGATGGAAGCATCTTTAAGAAGTCTACTTTGACTACAAATCACACAAGAATCCTTTCCTGAACACGCCATTTTTATTTTATATAAGTTCCAGTGTAAAGACAGATAATAAACTATAACATACAAAACTTCGTTTATTTATACACATAATTAGACTTTTGAATATAAGAAGTTTAATAGTCTTGGAGACAAAATTTTCAATTTTTACTAATTACATCGGTTCATTTTATTAAGTCAGGGCACAGTCGATTTGAAGAGATAATCTAGAAGAAAAACAATTGAATGATGTCTTGATTTGAAAAAAGTAAGTTCAATTCTATTCTGCGGACTATAAGGTTGGACCAATTAAATGACATCTTGACTGACTCCTTGAAGAATTTATTGGGCTTAAACCAGAATTGGAATGTATTACAATTGAAAACCATTTGTACATCGCTCCATTAACACATATCGTATAAAAAGTGTTCTACCTTTAAGAAATCTGCTGTGACTATAGAACATATAAAAATCCGTTTCTCTTTTATATCAGTTCAATGAATGAAGACTGATGATAGATAAACAAAACTTCATCCATTTGTACTCATAATTAAAAAATACTTTATATCGAAGATAAGAAGTTTAATGGACTCTGAGACAATGTTTGCAATTTTTACTAAATACAAGACTCAGTCGATCTAGGGAGATAATCTAGAAGAAAAACGATAGAATGATGTCTTGATTTACAAAAAGCAGTTTCTACAGATTATAAGTTGGAATAAATCGAATGATACCTTGACTGATTCGTTGAAAAATTTATTAGGCTAAATCAGGATTCTAATTGCTCGGGATGTAATGACGAATTTATATACTGCAGCATTAACTACTGTGAGTGTAAAAAACTTTCTATCCCGAGGAAACTATTTTGACCACTGTGCACTGAAAAACTGTTTTCTGAGCACTCACTTGCAACATCTTTCTTTTATATCAGTTTCAGTATAAAGATGATAATATATATATATATATATATATATATATATATATATATATATATATATATATATATATATATAAAGATTATTCATTCGTGCTCATAATTAAAAAAGGGCTTATATCAAAGATAAGAAGTGTAATGGTCTCGGAAAAGAACTCCGCTACGTTAACTAATTACGTCCGTTCGTTTTATTAACTACAGAACTCGGTTGATTTGAAGAAATAATCCGGAAGGAAAACGATTGAATGATGTCTTGATTTGAAAAAAGCAAAGTTAACCCTTTTCTGCAGGCTATAAGTTTGAATAAATCGAATGAGATCCTGACTGATTCCTTGAAAAATTTATTGAGCTTAAAACAGGATTCTTATTGTGTGGATTGTAATGTATTAAAATTGAACACCACGAATTTGCACTTTACAACATTAAATACACGGCTTAGAAGCTTTCTATCTTTAAAAGAACTGCTTTGACCACAAAGCTAACCAAGAATCCTTTTCTGAACACTCGCCATTTTTCTTTTATATCAGTTCCAGTGTGAAGACAGATAATAGATAATAGCAAACAAAACTTCATCCATTTAGACTCATAATTAAAAAGACTTTATATCGAAGATAAGAAGTTTAATAGTCTGGGAGACAAACTTTGCAATTTTTACTTATTACAGCGGTTCGTTTTATTAAGTACAAGACTCGGTCGGTTTGAAGAGATAATCTGGAAGGAAAACGATTGAATGATGTCTTAATTTGAAAAAAGCAAGGTTATTCCCATTCTGTAGATTATAAGCTTGAACAAATCGAATGAAATCTTGACTGATTCCTTGAAGAATTTATTGGGTATAATCCAGGATTATGTTTACTAAAAATCCATAAAATATGACGGCAAACTCGCAAAGCACTCTCCGCATTCATTACGTCATTCTCAATAATGAAAATAAATGAACCATCAACATCTCCATTGATTTATTATATTTTCGGCTGAGCAAAACATTGCAATTTCCTATGGAGTAAGTCACGAAATATGAAAAGTGTGTCTGTTAAGCTATTATCAATTATAAAGTAGTATAAATCGGGCATCTTAAGTGCCAATTTAAAATTAGTTCGGAAACGGCTGTAATTTGTAGCGTGTTGGCTCGCATCTTGTTTTTCTCGAGTGTTTAGCAGCTATTTTACGACTTGGCTGCATTTTCGTACCGATATCGTTTCCAATTCAATGAAACTGTGCTAAAGTCGATATCGAAAATAAACATCGAATGAATACAATAGTATCGTCCTATATATTACCAATTCACTTCCTCGAAGTAATCTTCAGTTTGATGAGTATATTACTCGGGTATTATATAACTAAACGAATAATGAAGGCGATATTTTATCATTTTATTATGATTGCCTACCGGATGTGTTAATACATGGAGCAAACAAATGATAATATAATACCTAACTACTATAAAATATAAACGCATCAAACGCCAACATTTTTAGTGTGAATTGTCAACAATTTCGTCAAGTCCAGTGCTATTTTCAAATTTTAACCCACACAAATTTTATGGTTGTACATAAAATATATTGAGTAATTTTTAAAAATAATATATCACTTTTTCAAACACAATATTCAATTTTTAACTTCAATTTCAAGAATACCAGTATAAATAAATTTGCATATTGTTTATTAGGTCTGCAATTTGATTGTGTAATAAAATTGTTTAATAACATAAAACTACAAATATCTGTAGCACATAAATTAAAAACCAAATTAATTTTTAGAAACAGGGAAAAATCATAAATTTTTTTAAATCGATTTATGAAATGAATGGCTACACACTTTAATTACACATTTTAATCAAAGATTATTAATGTGTGGTATTTCTATAATTTCTCTAATTATTTTGATAGATTTCAGTTTCCATTCGAAGATAATTATGATGTTCATAAATACGTTAAATATAGAAATTCCTCAAATAATAATGATTAAATTAACTATCTGAAGCTGGAGAAATAATAATTAAACCAAAGCAGTAAATATAAAACTCATTGTATGGAATGTGGAATGATAAATTAATTTGCAATAGAAAATTAATTCAAAACTGTTTATCAACCATAAATTATTTTAAATATGAAATATTAATTAAATTAGAAACAAGTTTATGTAAAAAATAACTAGGATACAAATTATTGGCTTGCAAATTGTGCAATGGACATTTCTTGTTTTAATTTGTTGAAATTGTGTTTAATATTTTATTATAGTTTACAACATATACAAATAAAAAAGGAACAATAAATTTTATCATCATAGTGAACGTATTCATAAATAAATGTAACATTATAAATACTGTTATTAAAACAACATGTACGCACTGTTTCCGTTTTAGTTTTAATGCAGCTTCCCTTCTAATTAAAATAACAAATGCTAACAATTTGTAAATATTGCGGTTATTTAAACAACTCGTTCCGGGGAATAGCTGAAAAATTAAACCGAGGTCCAGATTTTATACATTTTCATTTCCAGTATTTTATTATCCCCAGAAGAAATGGAATATTAGAGACGGTTGAGCGTTTTAGAGAACAGGACCGGTCTCCCAAATTATTCACATACGTAAATAAAACGTTTAATAAGAAGTTGTGGGTGCGATTTTATCGTGTAAACTGGTTTAACTATTTGTTTTTTAATTAAGTGTAAGTAATAATCTCTTATAAAATATTTACTGAGCAAATGTGTAAGTTTTATCTATTTGATTAAATGATATTTAAATTGTTATATAAAGCTTTTGTTAATTGAACAAACAAACCTGTTATTAACAGGCACATTCCAAGTAATTTAATTATTTAATATTTCACAGTGGATACGAAATGAAAATGTTTTCAAAACCCCGGAATACTGTGAAATTGGAGTGTTCCCTGCATAATAAATTTTGACGTGAAAAAAAAACCCTCAAATTGTCCCATTTTCTTAAAGACACGTCCCACTACGGGCCTGCCAGTTGGTATCTCCGGATGGCATAATAAAGTCGATGTTAAATATTTAACAGACAGGGCTAGAACTGCTTATTCTTCACGTCATCTTGTTCTTATTTTGTAATTTAAAAGTTCGCCCCGAGATACGTCGGGAATATGGGACTGGGGGGCGGGTTGTTCTGTGTTTGACGCGGCGCTCTTTCATATTTATTTCCCCCGGATGGCCCTCCGACCATCCGACTCGTTCACGTTCAGACATGCAAAACGTCGCGTCTACGTGTGTGTGAACGACTCATACAAATTATGGACCCTCTCAATAAAAACGAAACACCATCTTATATTCAATATTGTCGTTTTGCATAAACAAGCTTCGCCAATCGATTTCTAATACGCTTTGCTTAAATTGCCCTGTTTTTTCTACGTTCGGGATTTTATGGTGTTTGCACGTTAAAGTAAAAGTGTGAACTAGCAATTACCTGATCAAATTTCAGATGGGGATGCGTTGTTTGTGTAAATTACATGCGTATCATTATTGTAACAATATTTCTGAAACATGGGTGGCGTAAATTTTGACGGTAAGTATATTGATGTTATCTTTGTCTAAGCCTGGTTGGCATAAGGAAATTGAGTATGTAAGACGAACAACGTTTTCAGCAATTACCTTCCTCTTAGGTTGATAATCATTCTGGCCAATGTGAGGCGTTAGTTAACTATTTTGGAGTTGCTGTTTTTTATCTATTTATACTTTACTAAGGTTTTCCCTGAATCTATATGTTATGAATCAGGAATAATTTGCGGCCACTGGCGTCGGTGCATGACTTGTATCACTGCTCTCATTCGCCCCTGTGGTAAGCTATTTTTTTGCAGGGTAAATTCGGTTAACCGATAGTATATTGTGAGGTATAGTAATGGGAGTAATGGCAGATTTAGTGGGAAGGCCCGATATGCAGTACCAGATACGAGTAATAAATAATAATAATTCCCCTATATATATATATATGAATGACTATCAAGAAAAACAAAACAGCACCTTTAATTTTGTTGTTTTGTATAAACAAACTTCGCCAATCGATTCCCAATATCTTTGGTTATTTGGTGAACAAACAATTCCTTGAACAAATTTTATTTTAGATGATGCTACGTTTAATGTGCAAATTACACATATATCATTTTTTCTGAAGCGTGGGTGGCGCACATTGTGACGACGATGAAATTAAATGATCCATTCAAGGCAAATATGTTGGTGTCATTTTTGACACCCAGTTTGTTTGGTAAAAGTAAATACTCCATTTTTGAACTAAGGTAAAAAATGCTTTCAAGAACCATGCTTCCTCTTAAGTTGAGATTCAACGAGAAGTTAGTGTACTTGTGGACATTTGGAGGTTTTTTCATTAGGAATAAGTTTGTCAAATTCTTCATATACTAAAGAAGTGAGAAAAAGACGTAGGTACCTACATTATCGTCTGCTGTAGGTGTAGGCTTTCAAAAAAAAATTGAAGCGCATAAACTTTTACACTCTTTACATCTTTATACTGTATCGTCATTCCATTTTTAAGTTAATACCTTTACTAATGAGGTTTTTCCTGAATTTCTTTGTTTTGATTCAGGAGTAGTGTTAATCACTGAATCCACCGGCGCCGATGAAAATGCTGTATCAATAATCTTATTCATTCTATGTGGTAAGCTAAGATTTTTGTAGGGTAAACCCGGATAACTGACAGTACATTGTACAGTTGAGTAGTGGTAAATTTAGTGGGTAGGACTGTCAGACTAGTCCCGCATTATTATGATACAGACATGAGTACAGCATTCCCCCAGCTTAATAAAATCTCTTTAATATTGTCGCTTTGTATAAACAAGCTTCGCCAATAGATTCCTAATATCTCAGATTAAATTGTGCTGTTTTTCCTATGTAATTTTAATGTTTGGATATAAAAATAAAAGGGTAAACAATCAATTACTTAAACAAATTTTAGGTGGTGCTATGTTTAATGTGCAAATTACACTTATCTTTATTATAACATTAACAATATTTCGGAAGCGTAGGTGGCGCACGTTGTGACGATCATGAAATTAAATGGTCCATTCAAGGCAAATATGTTGGTGTCATCTTCGACTCTAAGCCTGTTTGGTAAAATAAATGAAAATATTTTTGAGCTAAGGCGAAAACGTTTTCAGGTACCATCCGCCCTCTTAAGTTGAGATTCAAAGAGAAATTTGTGGACATGTGGTCATTTGACTACGTATGCCGATTACACTTGCAAAAATTGGAAATTTTAAGATTGAATTGTTTTGTTATTACAGTTAATAGGTGTTTTTCATTATGAATGTTTGTCAAATTCTTCAGTATTACTTAATAATGCAATTACCAATACAACCTGTTATGATCAAAAGTAGAAGTTGAGGGAGTGACCTATATCATCATCTGCCGTAGGTCTGGACATTCAAAAAAGAATTGAAATACATAGACTTGTACACTTTTTAAATTTTTACACAGTGCACTCATTCAATTTACTAATGATATTTTTCTTGAACCTGTATGTTTTGACTCAAAAGTTGTCTCATCGGAATCCATGAATCAGCTGTACCAGTAATCTTAAGATTTTTGCAGGGTAAACCCGGTCACATTGTGTGGTTGAGTGGTGGCAGATTTAGTGGGTAGTCCTCTCAGACTAGTCCCGCATTATTATGATAGGCTGCACTATATATGAGTAATAGCATTCCCCTATCTTAATAAAAAATAAATATGCGTGTGAACAACAATAGAAACGGAACAACGTCTTATGGGTATTTAATGCTGTCGTTAAGCATAAACAAACTTTGCCAATATTTTTTTTTAAATTGTTTTTTTACGTTCAGAAATTTATAACGTTTACATATGAAAGCAAGAGCGTGAACTAGCAGTTACCTGAACAAATTTTAGATGGTGCTGCGTTAAATGTGTAAATTACACATGTATCATTACTGTAACATTAACAATATTTTACGACTGGCTTTAATGTATACGACAAATAATAATTTAAACCGATATAATTTGATTCGACCTTCAATAAACATTAGTATGTAATGTGTGTAAAACCATTCCTATTTCACTGATTTATTATAATAAGACGTAATTACTTTAAAGGTCTATACCGTTTAAAATTAAATGGGTCGCCCTAGGCTGTAATAAATTTCGTAAATAAACGATGTTTATTTAATACAGAACCGAGATAAATTGCAATATAAACTTGTTAATTTAATAATAATTATCGCAACAGTAAATTCCCTGAGAAACGACAAGAACAGAACCCTAAACACAAAATTATTAGGTGCAATAATAAAACTAAAAAAAAATCGTTCACAGTCAAATATTTACAACAGCTCTCGACTCATAAATATTTTCGGGTCGATCGATCTCCGAAATCCTAATGCCAACATCACCACTAAACATTCGAGCCTGTGCATTTGAACATTATTTGTTTGTTTACTCGAATAATGTTTTAGAACGTCTGAGCTGTCCGGTTTTAAAATAGAACAAATAGTTTTACTCCCACAGAGAGCGGTTCAGACACACATCTTTTAAATACTGTGTCACGCTATTATGCTGTTCGTCGTTTCGGAACCAATTTATTTCGGACGGTTTAATACGGCGAAATAACTTTATCGCTGAAAATGTAGACAAATAACTTCGAATGAGAATATTCAATTTGTAAAATTAATGCCGACGACTTCTGTTTTTGTTTGCCAGAGATTCCACGGTTTGTACATGTTGACTGTATCTGTTTCACTGAATAATAGACAATTTTGTTTCCTATCTGTTACTCCATAACTTTAAATAAATCTATCAAATATTGATTTATATTATAAATATAAACAAATGTAACAATTGATAAATTTACGTATCACATAACTTGGATTAATGTTCAGTCGAAATAGCTTTCAATAATAAAAATAATTAATGTAAAGATAATAAAAAAATATCTTGATAAACTATTGTGAAATTAATATTTTATTTGTAATGATAATGTGAAATTTTCCACATTTAATTTTTATTCCAATAATAAAACTGGACCGTTAAAAAATTTAAAATTGATTTGGCATGAATTAAACTCCAAACTGGCTATTTATCTGATAATCCAGGTAAATTATCAAAATACCTAAAATTCATATTCACATGATTATTACAAATTTATAGATTTTTTATTTAAAATGCTAAATAGATAGTACAATAATTCGAACTAAAATATTTGTGTTTGAAAGTTTTGCTTACCTTATTGATAATTTTTAAATAAACAAGGACCAACATAATGATGGAATTCTGAATTACTGCCAAAATGTATAAAACAGCTGTTAGTTGTAAATTAAATTAACAGTCTACACTTTTATTAACATTGTCTATTCAAACTGCCAAAATATTCTTGTAACAGCATATACATAATATCTAATGGCACAATTATATTCTGTTGAATTATTCTAATTTATTTCTTACTATTTTAAATACTTTATGTTTTATTTAGATTTGAATATTAAAATCCTTCCTTTTTCTAATGGAATATGTGTTTTGGCTAATTAAAGTGACTTTATTTATATTTATTTACCTTCTGATTATATTTGAAAGTAAAAACAATTGTGACAATCATTAGTAACTAACCGAAATATAATTAAACAACTGTGTAAAAGCTGTAATTAAATTATCAGCAACAAGACTTAAAACTGATATGCAATTAAACTGTCAACAGCGACAAAAATTAAAACTGAAACACGATTTTAAACAATATGTGCCATTAAGAAATGAATTAGTTATGATCCACTTTTTTTATTCCAATAGCAACAATTAACCGAGACATTTTTATCAAACACAATGATAATTGTGTCATTTATTAAATCAATTTTTGATATAAACGAAAAATTGTAAAAAAAATCGATTTTTGCAGATAACAATTTGAAGTGTCCTAACAACCCCAACATAACACTCAAATCCAGTTATTAAAAGTACTAATTTAGATAACAGATTTTAATATTCCGATAACACAACTCTCGACAAATATGAGTGTTTGTAATGAAATTTGGTCGGATCAAACGCCGAAATATGCTTGATTTTAAGTAAACACATGTACGTTATAAATAAATACGCCGGTATTATTTACAAAGATAAATGCTCGAGATAAAATTATTTTAACATGTAAATTAGTCGCATAATTATTACAGTTAATACATTATTTACAGTCGTTGGTATCTTCAGACTGTATATCTATGTGGTGTAATAAATGCTAATACGGGCGGATAATTGTATACCTATCACCTGTTTAAGGCACTACAAAAAATGATTAATTGCTTTGACGTTTCATTGGTCTACGAATAACACAATTATATATATAAAAAAATATAGGAAACGCCAATAACCAAAATGAGACAAAGCAAACATAGTGAATAAATTAAAGGCACGTGGAGGTTCGATGATTTTTTTATAAATATTTATGTCTAATGCGATGCACTTGACGTGCATTGTCTAGCTGATAAAGAGAGAGAGGACCTTTCCGAAATGGGAGCACAGTTTAGTCTGGTAATGAACAAAGTGCATGTTTTATTCAGCGCTTTTTTGTCCATCGATTTCCACAAGAGGGGAACGAATTAAGTAACTAAATAAAAAGGGAACGAGCTTCACCCTTTCACAAACA
This sequence comes from Aethina tumida, assembly GCF_024364675.1. Classification (NCBI taxonomy): domain Eukaryota; kingdom Metazoa; phylum Arthropoda; class Insecta; order Coleoptera; family Nitidulidae; genus Aethina; species Aethina tumida. Next base: position 31,970,043 of record NC_065437.1, read on the forward strand.
AGAAAAACGCCTTATCCTCCTCCAAACCCAATTACCTTCTATAAATATATCCAAATCGAATATTTACAAATTGCGATGAATTCAAGTTGATCTGCATATTTTATACGAATGCACAGGGTCGTTGATAAGTCTTAACACTGATCGGTTATTTTAGGATTCTAATGGAATCAAAATAATTTTTACTTAAAAGTTGGGTTTATCCTAAAACATCGAATTTGTACTATATAGAGTGTTTCACAACTAATCCGACAAACATTAACCACATACTGTTACATAAGAAGTCGTTTTATCAAAAAAATGTAATAATCTAACAGGAAACGAGATAAAAAAATAATAAAGTCCTATTCAATCTATTTATAAAAGCTGTTCTAAATTGTTCCCGTTGGTTTGAATGGAAGCTTGGGCACGTCGAATCCAATTTTGGGGCACTAATTTAAACATTCCTCCTTCCTGCTGATCCCGAAGACATATATTATTCCATGCCTTTCTGATACCGTGCACAATTCTTCAATATTTTGAACTTCGGTAGATATACTTCATTATTTAAATATCTCCATTAGAAAATATCTACCGTATTGAGATCTGACCACTGTGGAGGCCAAGTTAATTTATTGTTTTCAATTCAGATTTCAAATACTAAAAGATAACTTAATTATTTTTTATCTCGTTTATTTTAATATATTTTTTTGCTAAATGGGCTTCTTTTGTAACAGTGACTATATGGGTAAAATTAGTTGGATAAACATCTTGTCTACTAGTTTTAACAAAAAAAATACATTATTTTATATTGCCAAAAATGTTAATATTTTGTTAAATAATTTAACACATTTTAACTTTAGAATACTATTTATTAGTTACTTTTAAATGCAGTATCAGATCAATTTCGAATGTTTTAAAATTCAACTGAAAAATTTATCTTAAAACAAGTTAGATAATGATGAATAATGGCAAACATATAATTAGTTAATTTATTTCATTTGTTCAAAGTCAATATACAGGATGTTAAAAAAGATGAATAAAGTGTGGACATAGTGTGGTCTTAAAATATAAAGAATGTGAGTTCCCAATTAAGAGTTTCAGAGATACTGAGGATTATTTTGTTACATTTGTAGGGCCCAGGCCCCACAGAAATTTCTCGAATTGTGTTTTGCTGGGTTCTTTAGCGTTGTTACATTTTATGATGTTTTCAACTCTGTATTCCGGGAAGCCTCGCCAGATGTGGAGTACCGAGAGGACTTGCCAGATGTAGAAAGTGCTGTCCTTTGAGGCACACATGTGTGGCGTTAGAAAGTGCGTGTTCCACGAAGGCCCACCAGATGTAGAAGTGCCTGGACACACTTTAAATAGCCTTAGCGCCCTGACTCGACCTCTCTCAGTCACTCTCAGTCTGTCATCCGTCTCAATCACGGCCCAGTCACTCTCAGTCACTCTTAGTCTCTCTTAGTCTCTCTCAGTCAACTCTCGTCCGTACTCCTCCGTCTGGATCAGCTTCCATTGGTATCACAGTGATTAATAAACCTATCAAACTCAAGTGCATTTCTGTAGTGTACCACCCGTGTTCGTACACCCATCCTTTACTCCAGCAGACAGTATAAATAGGTGTTCAATCTACAAGCGAACGCCAAATTGGTGACCCCGACGTGATCTGTTCGCCGAAACCACCGATGACGTCCGTACGACCCGAACCATCACCTTACCACCATTTATGGAAAGTGAACCCGAATTTTGGTTCGACATGTTGGAAATGAGGTTTGATGCAGCCCACCTAGACGATCCTGTAGAACGTTTTATACAGGCTTTCGCCGCACTAAGCCCTAGCGTGTCTCTATTGGCAAAAGACCTTATAAAGCCGCCAATAAACAGTGAATCGTATTCACGTTTGAAGGAGAGAGTGGTAAGTCGCCTTACTTTATCACACGAACATCGGATACGGCAACTTCTGGAAACAGAAACTATAGGTGACGACAAACCGTCAGTATTCCTATGGCGTCTACAAAGTCTGGCAGGCCCTGATGTACCCGAGCCGCTTCTGCGAACGATTTGGGAGAGCCGTTTGCCTTCTGATGTTCGTATGCATGTTAGCATGGATCCCAATGTGCCACTTTCTAAGGCAGCGGAAACTGGTGATCGCGCCTATGACATCATCAAAGCCTCGAATTCGGGGGCAGTGAGCGCCAGCTTACCAAATAGTGTGGACATGATGGGTCGTATCCTTGAAAGGCTAATCCGGGTCGAAGAGAAGTTGGCATCACAGCAAATTAACCAGCTGGACGTTAGAAATGATCTATCGAGGAGACGCGATAATCGACGTGGGAGATCCCGTTCGCGAACTAGAAGTCCCAGTAGACCCAGAGATGCTAACGGGGTGTGTTGGTATCATTGGAAGTTTGCCGAAAATGCAAGAAAGTGCAAGCAGCCGTGCACGTACCACAGCGCGGGAAACGCCTCGGGCACTCGTTAATGGCGCCGAACGAGATCAGCCCTACAACTTCGCGCCGTTTATTCGTTACGGATCGGACTACCCAAAAACGCTTCCTCGTCGATACAGGGGCGGATTTATGTGTGTATCCACGTACATATCTGCCAGAGCCGCGTACTAGATCCACGTACGAATTGACAGCCGCGAACGGAACCGTCATCCACACTTACGGTACAGTGGATTTGACTCTTAATTTGGGCCTGAGGAGAGTTTTCACCTGGAGTTTTGTGGTAGCTGATATTTCCAAGCCTATCATCGGTGCTGATTTTTTAGCGCATTTTGGACTGCTAGTGGATATAGGACGTCGAAGGCTTCTAGACCAAGTGACCCAGCTTACTTCAACCGGAGAGGTAACTGAGTACAACGGACCGAGCATCAAAACTATTGCAGGTTCAACACCGTACCACGACCTATTGCAGCAGTATCCAGAAATCACACGCCCCAGAGGAGCACCGAGCGAGGTATTGCATTCCACACGACATCACATCGTAACCACACCAGGGCCTCCCGTCGCGCAACGGCCAAGAAGACTTGCCCCGGACAAACTGCGGGCTGCTCGGAAAGAGTTCCAGACGATGGTAAATCTTGGAATCGCTCGACCTTCTAAAAGTCCGTGGTCTTCGCCTCTTCATATGGTCCCAAAAACTGGAGACGAATGGCGACCATGTGGCGACTACCGTGCTCTCAACGCGAAAACCTGCCCTGACAGGTATCCGGTGAGACACATCCAAGATTACGCTCAAACACTCAGCGGCAAGACTATTTTTTCGACCATCGATCTTGTGCGAGCGTTCAACCAAATACCAGTCGCGGAAGAAGATATTCCGAAAACTGCCATCACCACACCGTTTGGACTTTTTGAATTCAATTTTATGACGTTTGGACTACGTAATGCAGCTCAGACTTTTCAGCGTTTCATCGACGAAGTACTCCAAGGTCTCGAGTTTTGTTTCGCCTATATTGATGACATTCTTGTAGCGTCATCATCTCACGAGGAGCACCTACGACACTTGGAGATCTTATTCAAACGCCTGAAGAGTTACGGAGTGGTTATAAATCCGGGAAAATGTGTATTCGGTAAATCCGAGGTGAGATTCCTCGGCTACCTAGTATCAGACACGGGCACTCGTCCATTACCCGAGAAGGTTAGCGCAATTCGTAGCTTCCCGCAGCCACACACCGTGAAGCAACTTCGGCAGTTTCTCGGCATGATAAACTTTTACAGAAGGTTTCTGCCGAAAGCGGCACATATTCAAGCACCGCTAAATCAACTTCTGCAAGGTAACGAGAAGGGAAAGACGCCTGTTAAGTGGACACCAGAGGCTATCAAGGCTTTTGAAGATACAAAGGAGTGCCTAGCGCAAGCTACACTCCTTGCTCATCCTGCATTGGGTGCACCATTGACAATATTCACTGATGCATCGGATTTTGCGATTGGTGCGTCCTTGCAACAAAAAATCGGTGATGACTGGCAACCACTAGAATTTTTCTCGAAGAAGTTGAGCCCTGCTGAAATGAAATACGGCGCTTACGATCGAGAATTGCTCGCAATCTACCAAGCCGTAAGGCATTTTCGACACATGGTCGAAGGAAGAGAATTCTCAATCCATACTGACCACAAACCGATCACCTTCGCGTTCAGAAAAAAGGATCACCAGTGCTCGCCACGTCAATTTCGTCACCTAGACTACATAAGTCAGTTTACCACCGATATTCGACATATCTCGGGAGAAGACAATGTTGTCGCAGATACGCTCTCGCGAGTGGAGGAAGTTCACTGTATCTTAGATTATGAAACTCTTGCCTCGGAACAACGGGATGATACGGAACTCCGTCGTTACCTCGAAGATAAAGAATCAGGACTCGATCTTAAATTGGTAAACATTCCTAATTCATCGGCCACACTATATTGCGATGTGTCGACACGGACAGCAAGGCCCTTCATCACGAAGAACTTCCGTCGAACTGCTTTTGACACAGTTCACCGATTGTCGCATCCCGGAATCAAGGCCACGGTTAAGTTGGTAACTCAACGATTCGTATGGCCATCCATCAAAGCTGACTGCCGAGAATGGGCTCGTACGTGTGAGCAATGTCAACGTTCGAAGGTTACCCGGCACGTGTCAGGACCAGTTGGTAATTTCGTACCACCGGCAGAAAGATTCGAACACGTACATCTGGATATTGTGATCATGCCCTATTCCGAGGGGAACAGGTATTGCTTAACTATGGTGGATCGCTACACTCGTTGGCCGGAAGCTGTGCCCATGCCTAATCAGGAAGCCTCAACGGTGGCTCGTGTGTTCTATGACACATGGATCGCGCGGTTTGGTACACCATTGCGTATAACAACGGATCAGGGCAGACAATTTGAATCCTATCTATTTAAACACCTTAATAGTTTACTAGGTACGACTCATCTACGGACAACTGCCTACCATCCAGCAGCAAATGGCATGGTAGAACGCCTGCATCGACAGTTAAAGGCAGCGATCATGTGTCATCGGCATAGCACATGGACCCAAGCACTATCAACGGTACTACTAGGGATCCGCACTGCATGGAGGAACGATCTTGAAGGTACTGCAGCCGACCTAGTCTATGGACAGTCGTTACGCCTACCAGGAGAGTTCCTAGGAGACTTCCAGAAGCGAAACACCGAAAACGCCTCCGACTATATTAAGGAGTTGCGCCAACATATGCGTAACCTTAAACCAACGAGTGGAAGCCGTCATGGTAATACGAAGATTTTCGTCTTCAAGGACCTTCACACGGCAGACCAAGTGTTCCTACGCAATGATGGTCCTAAAGCACCATTACAACCGCCATATGAGGGACCGTACAAGGTGGTTAAGCGGAATGAACAGACATTCACCTTGGACATCCGCGGACGTCATGTCACGGTGAATGTAGATCGTCTTAAACCAGCACATACTCTCTCAGAGAATATTCCAGAGGAATATGTGCATACCGATGTGGGGAATACGTATATTTTTGTACCAGATAGACCAGCAACATTGGACAATACGGCCCAACCAGGCCCGTCCAGTGACAATTCCAACAAGAACAAGGATACAGCGCAGCCCGATTCCAATCAGGACACACCACAGGAACCGAACCAACAACATGCGTTACCAGTACCTACAGGAACAAATCTACGTAGATCGAACAGAAGAGTTCGATTCGTAGATAGGTACCAAGCCGGATTTTCGTGAACTTCATCACTGGTAGGGGGGTGATGTAGGGCCCAGGCCCCACAGAAATTTCTCGAATTGTGTTTTGCTGGGTTCTTTAGCGTTGTTACATTTTATGATGTTTTCAACTCTGTATTCCGGGAAGCCTCGCCAGATGTGGAGTACCGAGAGGACTTGCCAGATGTAGAAAGTGCTGTCCTTTGAGGCACACATGTGTGGCGTTAGAAAGTGCGTGTTCCACGAAGGCCCACCAGATGTAGAAGTGCCTGGACACACTTTAAATAGCCTTAGCGCCCTGACTCGACCTCTCTCAGTCACTCTCAGTCTGTCATCCGTCTCAATCACGGCCCAGTCACTCTCAGTCACTCTTAGTCTCTCTTAGTCTCTCTCAGTCAACTCTCGTCCGTACTCCTCCGTCTGGATCAGCTTCCATTGGTATCACAGTGATTAATAAACCTATCAAACTCAAGTGCATTTCTGTAGTGTACCACCCGTGTTCGTACACCCATCCTTTACTCCAGCAGACAGTATAAATAGGTGTTCAATCTACAAGCGAACGCCAAACATTACTGCTGTATTTTTGCGAATGAACTAAGTCCAAAAGTATTCTTAGGTGATATGTTAATTAAATCTTTTCTTCATATTTTTGGTCATACTATACCCACTAAAAATTTGTTTTGATGCTATCAAAACAGTGCTTCAGAAACAGATCATGTTTGTTCATTAACGACATGAAACATCCATGTCATATTTTAGGCGATACTACATTAAAAAGACTTAATATTAATAGGGATATTTCATACCTATCGAAAAATGTTTGATCCCACGAATTTTGAGAGAGACATTTTATATGACAGAGACAGTAAAGGTCTCTCACTACGTGGCAAACTTGCAGACTTACTGTCTCTGTCATACTTGATGTCTTTCTCAAATTGCAGTCGGATCAAACGCTTTTAGATCTATATAATTATATATTTTAAAATTTGCATACATATTTATTAACAATTTGCCATGGAATCAAAAAATATAGACGTATTCATTTAATAAAACATAACTTCAATTCATCTCAGTGTTGATTAATCCTGTTCAAAACTTATTCCTCATTTTTAATATCTTAAATTATTACCTTACAACTACTGAATATAAATTATTTTGTTTTTAACATAAACTTTAACCAGTGGTAAACTTATTAGCAACTCTGAATAACATAAAATTATAGGAAAATTAAATTAAAATCATATTTCACAATAAAAGTTCATTTTTAGTACAACCAGAGCAGATTTTTTGAAATAAACTGACACCGTATCATACAAAAGAAATTCAATTGTGTCGGTAATATTAAAATGTATGTTATTTGGGGTGACTTTCATAAATTTTGTTTTCAAAAATTTAATGTGATTATAATGAAAAGTTTAATCAATATTATATTCATGTTGTGATTAATTAGAAACGTGTGCATTAAGTTATTTATTTGACGGGCGGGATAGTTGAGTAAATTATTCAATTAGGAAATAATATTGAGGAGTAGTGGAAATGTTGATTAGAAAATCCATAAAGTTATTTTTGGCGGCGTGATACAGTGAAATAATTCATCGAATTAATATCGTGTCGTTCGCATTAAAAACAATAACGCAACCATAATTCGATTTGTAATAAAACTGCCATGGGCCGACATAATTTAAGATTATTGACAATTTTCGAATTACTGGAAACCGGCGATGCACTTTCGTTTATTGAAAAAGGTAATGAACATTCTCAGGTTATATGGACCCATTGTAACTGAGCATATAAAAATTAGTTCCATTGTAATTTAGCCATAAAGTTTGACCTTTGTAAACTTGCCTTGGGTCTCTAATAACTGGTAGGCCGGGCAAGGCTTTTGTTCTGCTAGGATGGAGCCCGCACCCCGACCCACTAGATTTTATCTTCACTCATATATATTTTTTTGGTCGGCTCTTATTTTTGCTGGTTTTGCCCGCTGCGTACAGATCCTGCAAGCAATGTACTGGCACCTCGGCAGTCAACGTTGACTAGACGGGTAGCTGTCGACGCGTTGCGTGGCAACCGAACAGGCATTCGCCTCGCCGATTGGTCGACGGCCGCCGCTCATTGGCCGCTGCCTCAGAAAACTGGCGCGCTCGTTTAAAACAGGCGTAGTTTCGTGTTCCGGCCCCGACATTGGCCAAGTTCAACCGTTTCGCCGTGCCGATTGGCTGAGTGGAATTCCGTTGCGATAGTCAACGTTGACCGTCGACCAGCTTGGTATACTGGCAATCAGGGCGCCATATTTATAAGGGTGAAAGGGGCTGAAGAGAAATCACGCGGGTGGAACAAGGATGGATTCCACCCCTGTTTCAACTAAAATGAGATGCTTTCTGCCAGGCAGCCATTTTGAGGGTAGTTTTTTTTGTATTTTATTTTTTTTTATATATATTTTTTTCTGTAGCTAACATGTACGGATCATTTTGGGGGTGTGAGTACAAGCGAGTGCAAAAGTGGCGGAGTCAGGTACGTCGCGGCGTCGGCGGCGGCGGCGGCGGCGGCGGCACAACGACGGCGGCCCTCTCCGGTTGCGCTGACCACCGACGCCGCTCGACCGACCCGGTGTGGTGTGGGAATACAACTCGCGACACTTTACCCGTATTACATTCACACTAATTGCAATCACAGTCCTGCCAATTAAAACATGACCTACTTCGCAACGCTACTTTTCAATGTACTTGTCCGCAGTTATGCGTCCGCTCTACAACCACCCACCCCCCGCCTCGTCATCCCCCTTGGTTCCATTCCGGGCTTCGATTTTGCCAGACGAGAGCCCGCTCAGGATTAATTCTCCCTCTTTTGTGCCGCGCTCTACCTTTTAAATTTTTTAATGCCTGTGCCGGGATCGCGCCACCCCCCCGTTAAGGACGCCCCGGCTGCCGTCGAGCCGCTTTCACGGTTTCACCCAGTTTCCGATCTCCGCAATCCGTCCGAATTTATTTATTTAAGTGGCCCGATACGGACGAATTAAATCGAAAAACAACCCAAAAACATTTTAGTGTAAAACGCACAAAAAAAAAATTAAACTTGTTAAGGAAAATTAATGATTTATTGCCAGGCAAAATTGTGGAAGTTTTCTTCTCGGAAATCTTAGACGGAATTATAAAATTGTTGGATTTTATTTCGTTTGGAAAGCTAAAAATACTTACTGGAAAAAAGTATAATCTAGACTCGTTACTTTTAACGATTCATTTCATTCATTACACGACACATAAAAGGTAATAAACACGTTGTTTTGTGTGCAATCGATCAATAACAAATATGTTGAAAATTAAAAAGGCAAGGTGGTAAATATTGACTTTTCTCTGATGTAATACGAAGTGCGTTTCTACAAATTAACGAAAAAACTTGAGATTTCATTAATGACATCTAATTGCAAGACATATTTAAAAAATGACACTTACTTATACGATAATAAGCTTGAGTTGCTTATCTTAAACTATTAATAAAAACAGTAATAAATTTATTTCAAAAAATGTAAAGGCATCAAAAAACGGAAACATAAAAAATATTGGAAAAGGAATAAATAAATAACGAGGTCACGAATTAACTTCACAAATAAAAAACAAAATTATTTAGAATAGTTTTTTGACCGCATTTAATGGTTCTTAAAGTGATGTGTCAACCCCCTCCATAGCATTCCGACTTCGCATATTGTTGTCTCTCATTGCGGTACATTTATGAGTACGTGTGAGTAAGAGGGAAAATTCAAATTTTAACCTTTTTGAAAACAGTTTGTGTAATGTGATTCACTCACAGTTTTTTATTGGTGGTGCTATTTTATTAAACATTATCCGAAAATTGAACTATTTCTTAAAAACTAATAATTAAGCAGTTTCTTGATTAGATTGAACGATGACTTTTTTTAATATTTTTGGAAAGTTATATGTAATTTTATTAAATTACGAATTAAATAATTTTTTTAATAATTTTTATTTAATATTTTTACAGATTTTAAAAAATATATGTAGCGTCTCAAATAATAAAAATGAATATACTTATTTTAAAATGTTTAATAGCACAAAAAAATCTAAACTTGAATAATAGTCAATATATACGGTGGACAAATATTAACTTAAAAGAAAAATTATTACTATTTTTGGATGGGTATCTAAAATGATAGTGTGAACCATCTCTATATCATTTTATTTTTTACCATTATTACAGTATATTTAAGGATTAAAGTGAGTGACATATTAATTTTCTGTAAAAGCACCCCTCACATTTTTATTATTATTATTAGGGTTATTAACCTACTTTTGGTAAAAACTTTTCCAATGTGAAAAAATGTATCGTAAAAATAATTAACAATTTACGTACATAAATTTAAAAAAAATGTTGAAGACAAAATTTTAATTATCAATTAATTTTTTAGTGGTTCCACACTTTTTCAAAATATATTTTTTTTACATTAATCCAGGTCAATGATATAATAATAATAATAATTCGGAAATACCTTGTATGAAGCGAACACACAAAAAAAAATGTGCAACCCAACACGACCGGGTATAGTTACGCCAATTAGAATCCGATGGCCGGGGTGCCGGGGGGTTAATTAAATCCGGGTCCCCGGTTCTTGCGATTGTTCGGCGGTCCGTCCGTATTCCGCGACGCGTTTTTTTCTCTCAACGCGCCCCGTCGGTGGTATTTTCCGACCGGGGGGGTTGTAGGTTTTGTACGGAGGAGTGCGGGCCGTGTTAGCGGTTAACGGTCGGGCACGGAGTACGGCGGGACAGGGGGGGGGGGGCGGCGGTAGGGGGCCCCCGATGCCGAGTGGTGGGGATGCCGATAGCGGCAGTGACTTGTGAACCGTCGCAGGGAGAGGACGCACACCACGCCGCTACCACGCCGGCCCACGTACAGGTTAAGACATCGGAACCCACCGACGACGGACACAACCGGGATTGATTTTGGCGCCCGTCGAAAACGCGGTCCAGTTCTGCCGCTGCTGTGGAATCCGAGTGACGGCTGTTCGTTTTTTTATTATTTGTATTTATTTTTACGCCAGTGTTTGTTTTTGCAGTGGGTGAATTGTGATTATATTTTTGTATTATTTTTCGTAACCAAGTGTCCGACTGTGTGCCTCCCCGTCTATTTGGATTACGCGCCCGTTTCTCTCTTTTATCATTTATTTATTTGGATATCGGATCTGTGATTTTTGGTGTGGTACGAGAGAGGATTCCGTTTTGCAAAAAGGTGGCCCGGCGTACCATGAGTCTGTGCTGACGGAAGATGTACCCGAGTGCTGGTATGAACGCCGCGGCAGCAGCGGCGGTTGCCGCCGCACGACATCCGGTAAGTTATCTCGTCACTCAATTTCATGTGCAAGTCGTTTAACAACAATAATCTTTGGCCGTCGATTAAGATTAAATTTGGAGGTTATGTTAACCTAATTTTATCGCATGCATTATACCCCGACCGAGCTGACATAAACAAATATCCACTTGTAAATAACAATCTAATCTTTGTCTAAAATTTGTTGCTAAAATACACTTACTTATCTATCTCATGAACGATAGGCACTTAATCCGGTTCTTTAATAACCGTAATCATTATTACATGTGTACAGATAAAACGACTCGGTTGATAACACAGATTGAATTTTTGTAATTGTTTTGAAGTTTTGCTGATTCGTGTGTACAGGAAATTAATTTTAATTATGCACAAACCGCAATTGTAACCAAAAATGCACGCCACACGTGTGTTCAAAAAGGGAGCGATAAACGTTCGTGTTTATTGTAAAATTGCGAAGACGGCTAAAACTGGAAAAATAACATATTTACGATTCAATTCGAAAAACAATAAAACCGTTGTTTAAGGATTAAAATAATAAATTGATCGTAGTTTAGTTTTTATATTTAAATTTATGTCCGTATCTGTTATTTCATAATTCCTTAAGTGGAAAATTGTACTTTGTAAAGTCACATTTATCTTGAGATTATGGAATCTTCCCGGTAATTAAATTAGCATCTAGGTAAAAATGATTGCTTGTCTATTTGAATTTTATTACGATAGGATCAATTTTATTTTACGACAATGATATTCTAAAATAGAAATTTATTGATTTTACGAGGGTAATTCATGTTTATTTTATTATTTTTATAAATGCTGATGAGTCCAACAAAGATTAAAAGTTGGTAATAAAACATAAAAAAATTGTTTATACAAAAGTTCTAGGGTTTAATTTAACAGGTGGAACAAGTATTATACAGGATTAGTCATCAAAGCCTCCAGAATTATTTTTGTTTAAATTGATATTTATTGAATTGCTTGAAATTTTTTAAGTAAATTAAATATACCCTATATGAACAAATTGGACAATAACTTAATTAAGTAAATTAATTTATAATTAAAATTGGAATGTCATCCATATTGTTTTTAATTATTTTGTGAGAAATTTTTCAAATAAGTTAAACAAATGAAATTAACTTGAGATTGTTTCACAACACCTTGTATATTGGCTTTGAACAAATGAAATTAATTAACATAAGATAATTATCATTATTCATCATGGAAAACCATTGTATTGATTAAAATTGATAAGTTGGCATTAAAACCAAATGAAATTGGGCTGATATTGCTTCCAAATGTGCCTAAAAAGTCATTTTCTAAATTTAATTGTATTATTAAAATCAAGATATAAAAGTTATATTGATTAATAATTTTCAAATTTTATAAAATTAATACATAATTTTTTTGTTTAAGAAAATTTTTAGATTTAATGTTCAAGAATTTGTTTTCGTTTGTTTTTTATTAATATTGATGTAAAAATTTTCCTTAAACAATGTGAAATTAGATCAGAGTAAAAAAAGATGGTGAGGGTGTTATTTGTAATTAATCTATAAATATTCATTAAAAAATGTGAAATTCAATTTTTTGTTTTTTCTTAATATTCCTATTTACTATTATTTCCTGAGAGTGTCCCCAAATCTGAGGTTTTACAACGTTACTTTTTGCTAGTTTCACTCAGAACCAGTAAATCAATTGTAAATATTTTTTGATTAGCTTAAAATGCTAATTTAGTATATTTAGAATTAAAAAGTAAAATTTCAAGAAAGTAAGACGTTGACGGGGTATTATTTGTAATTTTCAAAATTTTTATTTAAAAAAGTAAAATAAATCGAAGTATCTATTTAAATTTTATTTTGATTTGTTATTTTGTTAATATCCACCCTTTATTTCTTGAGACCTTCGTAGTGTTCTTAAAATTGTAGTTTTACAAATTGGCTTTCACTTAGAATCAGTAATATCTAATTAAATAATTGTTTATTTGCTCCAAATGCTAACTTATTTTACTTAGGATTAAAGAGTAAGTTTTCAAAAAAAAAAACAAGATGTTGAGGGTGTTAATAATTAACTTAATTTACATTAAAAACTATGATGCTTAGTAATTTAATTTTTTCACTTTTTGGTTAATTTAATACATCCTGTATAAAGAATGTTTTGATTTTTGATACGCTTTTTTAAAAAATGGACCTTTGCTGAATTGGATTAACGATTCTGTAAGTGATTGTTTAAGAAATTATTCAAACAACTTGTTTTATGCATTGCACAATTTATTTAATGTAAATCATAAGTACAGTTTTGTTTGTTACCGGTTAATTTCATTAGTTCGATAATATCGTGAATCGGTTGAAAGTAATGATTAATTCAGTTTTAAATTTATTATTAATTGGTTCAGTAACTAATAATTTATACACATGCTATGTTATAAATTAATTTGTACTTACATTGCATTTCTTGAAAGGACAATTTTAAAATCATATTTTATTCATGGGTTTATGAATTCAAAATTAACAGCGATTATAGTTTCCAATGTAAGTTATGTATGTCAGAACTTAAATGTCATGCTAATTATTAACCGGCGGTTCCATTATTTAACAGATGCATCAAACAAATATGGGCATAGTTCTTAATCATTGTTGACACATTTTTACGGTAAATTTGCCAAGCGATTTTTTTCGCCGAATCCGTGACCATAAAACGTACTTAAGGACCTTAAGTTTCCGGCACCGTTTGTTCTACGAAAGAAACAGGTGTTCCATGAGGCACCATTGTGCGTCCGCTATTGTTGTACATGAACGGCCCCGAAGATAAGTTTCGGGGATCGTGTTACCTGCCCTGGGGCCCCCTCCCGCGTTGCTGGGTGCAATTTTTCGGGAAACTCCGTTTGAGGTTGTCGATTTTTGGGGGGCAAACAGTTGAGAAAACAGTGTCGTAGAAAGTATCCCGTTGCTAGTTTTGTTTGCCAAACAAATTGTAAATTGTAATGTTGACTCAGCGTGCTAATTTATTTAAAAAAAAATATTATTTGTACGTTATTTATTTAAATGGCAGTTACAAAACATGTTGCGTTTGCTTTGTACGAGTAAACAGCCGCTCCTAGTTATCATTCGAAAATAATCATTTGTAATCCCGGCACATTAAAACATCCTCAACCGAATATGTAAAAATGGTCGGTGAATCACAAAAACAAACAAAACGTAGGAAGATACGTTTCAACAGATTATTTCGAGTCGGACGTTATAAATAAACATCAATCAGGCACGCTAACCAGAAGACAGCTAAATAAACAATTAACCCAAATCAATATGGAAAAATATTAAACAAATCAGGACCTTCTGGGCAAATCAACAAATACACAGACGCATTTCTGCGGCGGTGTTTTAATGTAAACATACGTTTCAATTAAAGTGGCGTGTCGAAAGATTGTTTGTGCACTTAAATAAATGGCGATGAGGACGCGACTTCGATAAAAAATGCGATAATTTATTGCCGAGACGTTTTCTACATATGTAAATTGCCGCCCGTTTGATTTTTTTTATATCCAGATAAAACAAAAATAAATGATTAGTTTCGCCAACTTCGAGGCATTTGCAAATTGTGCACGGGAAGACAGGAATTTGTCATGTGCATTGTTTTAATGGAACAAATTACCAACAAGTTACAATTGGAATCCGTTCCGTTTGTGGAATTCGTCGCGGACTTGAAAATTCAAACGAAACTATTAATGTGTTATGAAGTGGGTTAATTATGACAGTCTTAATAACGAGACTCTCCTTGTCCGTTTGCATTCTACAAAAACAATCGGAGGATGTTGGACCTGCGGCAACATCCTTAATAAAAAACATTCTTATGTAAATTGTTAATTAATAAGATTATTACGAGTTTAACATACTAGACAGGAAATTAGTTTAATATCGAGGTCTGCTCACGTGTACTCGTTGAGCAGATTATATTTGAATATTAATGAATCATTACTTTTTTAAAAAGAACGGTTATTTTTTGGTTAGATAGTTTTAGTCAATTTTTCTTCCAAATTTGTTAATTAAAAGTACATTTAGGATATTTGAATATTAACTTTGAGAACATTTCCCATATTTGTTATTAAAAACTTTTTACTGTCTTCCTTAAAGTGGTGGTGGTGAGATAAACAACGAAAAAGGTAAAAGTTAATAACACAAGTTGAGCTCAAAGGAAGTCGATAAATTTGGTATCAAAAGAGATAATTTTCTTTCTCCTTTTTTCCACATTTTGTAAGTATTTTATGGCATTTTTACACCAGTTGCTGAGAGGTTAATTTATCCGGTCTATAAAATTTACAAATTGAAAATGGTCACTAGATAAAACTGACGTCAGTAAAATTTATATTTTTCTGTCGTTTAACACTGTATTATAGATTATTTATTTTGAGAATATGTGTCGTATTTGATATTAAAATATTTTTCTTACGTCTTTTAAAATAAAGAAGTGGTGACGAGTGAAACAAGGAAAGAGGTAAAAATTAATAACTCCAGTTTGGGTTAAAGAAAGTTGATAAATTTGGTATCAGAAGAGAGAATTTTCTTTCTCTTTTCTTCCAGATTCTATAAGTATTTTATAGGAATTTTACGTAAGTTGATAGAAAGGCTAATTTGGCCAGTTTATAAAATTTACGAACTGAGTGATCCCTGGACACAACTAGAGCCAATAAAATCATTTTTTCTATGTAATTTATCAAAGTTAAATTTAAGATTTTTGATTATTTATTTTGGGAACATGTGTCGTATGTTGAGGTGAGTTAAACAGTGAAAGAGATAAAAATTAGTAACACCAGTTTGACGTAGAGAAAGATGATAAATTAGGTATCAAAAGAGAGAGTTTTGTATCTCTTTTCTTCCAGATTTTATAAGTATTTTATAGCATTTTAGTATTTTACAGGATTTTACATCAGTTGCTAGAGGCTAATTTGACCCGTGTATAAAATTTACAAACTGAAAATGATCCCTCGACACAACTGAAGGCCGTTAAATTCAATTTTTCTATGTAATTTGTGAATAAAAGATACATTTAAAATTTTTCTACTGTGCCTCTTCAAATAAAGTGGTTGTGACGAGTTAAACAATGAAAGAAAATTAATAACACCAGTTTGGCGTAAAGAAAAGGGATAAATTTAGTATCAGATCATTTTCTTTCCCCCTTCTTCACAATTTATAAATATTTTATAAGACTTTTACATCAGTCTTTAGTGAAGTTAATGTGAACATTACATAAAATAAAGTGAAAATAATCGCTAGACACTAGTGACAGAAAAATCAATTTTTCTGTCTAATTTGTCAATAAAAGGTGCATTAACATATTTGATTATCTATTTTTAGAACGTTTGTCATAGTGTAGTGTATCTTTAAAAATAGAAATGGTGTAATAAGTGAAATATTGAAATAATAATAATAATAAAAGCTCGTGAATATTTCTAAATGTTCAAATAGATATTTGTATAAATAAATTTAAAAATATGCATAAAACAAGAAAGGAAATTTGATTTTTGGCCACCCGGTACGTACAGATCGCATCTCGCGTTGTAACACATTCATCAATCGTGTGAAAACATTTATTTCGGTTGCATAAAATTAAATCCCGTTGTTCGTCATGTATGTGTGTGTGTGTGTGTGTGTGTGTGTAGGTAAGTTGTTATAATTACACACATTCATGTCTACCGTGTAGGTATAACATGGTCGCTTGCAAATTTATTCTGAGCCGAGGTCGGATATCGGTTGTCGAGCAGTGACAATTTTAGCATCCTAATGTGTCGTCGATGCACACTCGCACACACACAGACTGGTGCAGCCCGGCCGAGGTCGTTGACTTTGTCAACTTGTACGAAGTATTAATTGCACTGCAAAGCTCACTTAACTATCAATGTGTATCACTTGTTGTAATTGTACGTTTAAGCCATTATATACACTTTGGAACATATTTCAAGCGGCGAGAGTCCGTCCGACTTGGTTCCATTCCAATAACTGCACGTCGATACCATTAACGAGTCGGTCGGCAGTTCCGCAAGGAACACATTCGTGACTGTTTCGTTAGCCGTTGAAAATAAATGAATGGTGCAATTTAACGATGGTTGATTTTGTGCCCACACATTCCCGTTTATTTTGCGTTTTCAGCGGATTCATTTACATTTTTGATGCGAAGGATCTCGTTATCGAACAAAGGACCCCAGCATAAATATTTATTGTGTGTGGATCAGTTTGTTGACTTCGTGACGCAATTACGGGCCGTTCAATCGCAACGTTTCTTATTAGTTTCGGCTGTCGAAGTGTGCAAAACTAGGCACGGATCCATCGAACGTCTCGGGCAGAAATAAACTGTGTCGTCCTTTTATTCGATAACGGACATCGGATAATTTCATTTGCAGACGTAGATCAAAGGCTATTATAAAGGATCTTTGAAGCATGACCGAATAAAAATATAAGAATCTGTGTCTTTGAGCCGTCAACAACGGATTCGTTGGCGAACAGTTCCAGTTGGTTTTGATCTGTAATGGGGCTGACGGTTTTATTGATTTGTATCGATGACCGCGAGGCCGTCTGTTTACTTTGTGGCGAAACATTGCTTTTAGAAAAAACGTCTCAACGTAGAATGTTTTATTTTTATCGGTATTGTAAAATGAAAGCCAATAAATCTACATAATTGCGAAAATATTTGGGACTAACTCTATTGGCTGGTAAACCTGTGGTGGGAAACAGTTAAAAAGTAAATAGCACAAAATTAACTGATTAATTAATGATATGGTTGATAGTTGCGGATTTCGGGAATTAAATTCGACGCACCGCGTCCCGTTTCAAATTAATATCGATGTGAGACTTGGTCTATGCAATATTAATTTATGTTGGGTAAAAATTGCGTTTATGCATTTAATTAACCTACAAATACATTACTCGGTCCGATTTTATTTGTTTAAATTTAGCATACGATTATAATTCATAAATTACACAAAATGTTTCATTGTTTCAATTTTCATATTTCCTTTCTATCATTTGTAAATGTTTTACAATCAGAGTTCTCTATAATATTATTGTAAAATTCATTTGTTTTTTCGAAAAATTATTACACATGAAGTGACATCGTATAAATACAGAATGAAATTCTGTATGAAAATTTGAATTTGAATTAGGTGTATTTCTTTTGAAGAAATTAAATTAACGTACTTCGAAAATATTTTAGATAAATAAATGAATATCTCATTACATTTTTGGTAAAATTTCTGTTTATATTATGTATATGGAATAATTATACCATTAGAAAAGTTTTATAAAAATCAGTATAAAATTATGCTAAAATGTCTATGGTGTGTCAGTGAAAATAACAAAATGCACAAAATTAAACGTAAATAACGAACACTCTATATATTAGAAAATAGCTCAAGTCAAGTTATAAGTACTATAAAAATTTCAAGTCAGTAGGTTATTCCCTTCTCCATAAACTTCTAATGAATAAGTTAGGTAAATCACCCTGTATATATTTTTTGGTATATATTTTAATATTTTTAGTGTCATAATATTAACTCTGTCTGTACTTCAAATTAAATATTTCATCCCAATCTACTGTTCCTTTATTACCCTATTTATTTATACTTTATGATGGCATTTTTGTAGTGTACGTAATACCAAAACACAACGGAACAATATCGCAGCGACACGTATTTTAATGCAGCCGCGCGTTCCGCATTTACATACAAAAAGTGTTTTAAACGCTCCCTTTCCATAAATTTTAATTAACAAAGATCGCGGAAGTTTCAGACCGTTTCGGTATTCGGTGCCTCAAAGTGGATTTCGCGTTCCCATGGCGATGGGGACATGGCAATTATTATTTAAAAAAAAAAGTAAAACGAAAAACTCCATTTGGGAACGCTGCTCCGCAAAATTAAATCACCGGTTTTTTTCCTGCTCTTTGTACTTTGCTTTAACTCCCCCCTAACGCCCCACTGATGATGTTTGCGTTCTTACAAAGAAGTCGTTCTTCTCTGGTAAATTGATAATGAGGCTACGACACTTTGTTGTTTAATTTTCGTGCCGCCAAATTGGGAGTATTTAAACAAACAAATTAACACATGTAAAAACTTAATGTTTTAAGTGCGCAATTAAACGGCGTAATTAGTTGATTTTTCGTAATAAATGAGGCTTCACCTTCGCCAAGCATATTTAATCATCGGTTTTCGTATAATTATTAGCTTACGGACTTCGTCAGCCGGGCTATTATGTACAATTTGATTTGAATAAATTATCAGTTTTTGGATCGACGATAATGATGGGTTATTTTCTATTTCAATTTGTGTTTTTTCCCATGGTGGAAAACGCTAGTGAAATTATTTAAGCTTAATTTATAGGTGGAAATGAAACTGGTTGAATTACATAAACATGTTTTATGGGGAAAGGATTTTTATGGGTACTTAATTTTGGGATTAGGCAAATGGTTTTAATTTTACGATTTTACTTCGTTACTAATGCTGAATAAAAAACCGAAAATTATTACGAAAATCAATAAACATTTAAATTGAGTCCCATGGTTTGGTTGCTAAATTTCGAACAAAGAACAAACGGCATTAATAGGATGCAAATGAGTTTATTTTTTCTGATAATTTTCGTGCTGTTTGCCAAATAATCATTATGAATTGGTTGAAGATTGTTTGGCAATGTGCCACCAGTACCTTATAAAAAGATAATTGTGACTGTGAAAACATGTGGTAGGTACAATCCTTTAATTACCCTCAATAAGACGTCAATCTGGAGAGTCAGGTGGTACTCAATTACGTAAATTGATTCATGTTAACCGAACATTTCAATTTATTTTCATTTGAATAAAAGGCTATTTGTGGCATTGTACCGTCTGAATTATATGTAATTTCCGACTACAATCATTAAATATAGGTTAATCCACGCTACAACAATGGTACACATACAAAATGATCGTTCGCGTTTATTTTAGGGGAGAATATGGTCAAAAAAAACCGTATATCGGCGTCGTGTTCAATACGGTGTAATTTGTTTTTAGGTCAGGTCAATAATTGTATGCTGCGTCATAATTTGTCTCAATTAGCGCTACTAAAATTAGTATAATTTCTTCCGTTCCTTCAATAAAGTATTCCATTTCAAATCGAAACTGGTTTCTAATTAGCCCTAATTCTTTGTTTAATAATTAAGTAGTATAAAACTAATTGTAGGTAAATACGTGGTCACTTATTATATAGATAAATTCAACGGAATTTATGGTAATTAAAATTTTTTAATGGAGTCACCTGTAGATTCACTTGATACTCATATTGAGAGTTGCCAAAATATCAATTAAAAATTGTCTGTTTCAAAGCCAAAAATAAGTAATTTTATTGATAAACTCATCCAGATAACAAGTACATTTTTAAGCACTCAACATTTTAGTCTAATTAAATTAGCACCGTGTCGAAGGTTACTAAAAAGGTTAAAAGGTATTTCGATAACACCGAGTCATGAAATAGAAAATGCTTTTAATAGCCATAGATAAACGCCATCGAATTTTTGTATGTAAACATCTGTTGTAAGCAATACTCATGATCTATTATCTATCCGAACAAATTAAGATAAAAATCAATATGAATTGCTTGCCGTTCGTTTATTATTTCGTCCAGACCCCGCCGTGTAATTATCCAAGTGAACCGTTCAAATTAAATTAATTTTCAAAGAAGCAATAATTCAGAGATATTATCAGCATTAATACGTAAATTACGGCGAAAAATAATTACACGGTTAATTTAATTCCAATGGTGAAAGTTTTTATTGTTGTTTTGTTACCTGTGTACCGGAGTAAATGGAGGCCGACCGCGGTCGCTCAATGCAAGAAAACCGATGTCAGTTTCTGTTACGAGTTGAGCACACATTTACGCATTCACAGAACGGTTTCAATGGATCGTAATTATTTGAAGATTACGTGTAATAAACGATCAACGATATACCCTACGTGTGTGATGGTTTCAAGATGTTGGACACGCTATAAATAATGATGTTTTGATTGTTTCCATTAAATCCGCACTTTTAGATCTGTATTTATAGTTCTGGCATAAAACGATCATAAAATAAACAAACACATTTTATGCCCACATCAAATAATTTATCGGAATCTTTTCACTCGGGAAGCGATTTCTGACATTATAATCGGTACATATGGAACCGGCCGGAATGAAAAGAAAGTTGCCAACGAATCCGAAATTAATCCATAAATACATCAGGCCCATGATGAGTGGTTTTATTTTCAACTTGTGTCGCTTGGACGGTTTTCAAGTGCGGTTTTTCTTCCTTTCCTGTTTGATTTACACTCGATATTTCACCGGGGAACATTTAATTAGCGGCGTCCCGGCAGTTGTTCAGTTGAAATATGTGTTTTTGTCGGCGGGGCAGTTATGGTCATTGTTCACTTTGTATGTCCGATTATTCTTGCTTCGAGCGCATCTTTTTAACTCGGAATTAATTTGCCGTTTTAACTGTGACGCTTTAACGAATGCCGTTCACGACTGATAAACACTTAATTTAAAAACTATTCAACGTCACCGCCGCGTCGAATCGTTTCATAAAGGACCGGTAAAAATTCTGAACGCGAGGCTTTCTGCAACCTTCCCTGAACCACACCTCGGATTTAATTCGTGGAACCGCTTTTGAAACACGTTCGTGAAATTTTAGCTACATGTAGTAACCGACGATTCTCGAGTTTAGAAAGTGTTCACTAATTTTAAAAATTAACACATTTTATTTATTGTGAACTAAATAGGTTTTACCATGCGGATATCGTTTAAAAAATTTAATAGGTATTTATTTAGTACTGTTTATTGCATAATAAAATTCACAGTTGCATTTTTTTTTGAATATTTTAATGACATTTCGACACGGAAATTTATAGCTTTACATAAACCATTTTTAATAAAGCGTAAAATTAGTTTATCAACATTGATGTAATAACCAATCATTAAAGCCATTTATTGATTTTTAAACATTTGCTTTGTTTCCCTATTATTTTACAACCTGGCAATAAAACACCTGTCAATTTTTAAATAAAATTACACTCACTGTTTTATCATAAATAAGTGACTTGTACTCTATATTAATAAAAAATGGTTAAATATTTTAATTTTCAATTAGTATTAAAAAGAGTTTCTTTGTCATTGTTTAAATACAACAGTTGAAAATTTTAAACTACAAATTAATGTAATATGAAATTAAAATTTTAATAAATTAAATAATAATATAATTTTAAATATTAAATACAATTTTAGTCCGTTGGAACAAATAAGCCAAAACAATATTATTATATGTTGTATATTATTATCCATTTTAGAGGCAGTATTTGTTGATTTAAATTAAAAAAGAAATATACAAATTGAAATGCATATCATTTATCGATAATATTAGAATTATTCTGTAGGATTTTAATAGCAGTAAAGTTGCCGTTTTTAACTCTTGATCAGATACTTGACAATTTATTTTTGATATATTAATATTTTTACTGATCGTTGTCCTCAATATTTTTAGTTTCTTCGACAACTCTTCAGTGTTAAAAAGGCTGGAGGTCAATATAAGGGGGTACATTAAAAATTAAAAAAAGAAATATGCAAATTGAAACACATATTAAATAGTTGTTGATAGTATTATTAAAAAATAAATAAAATAACAAATAATATTGAGTTATTTCCAAAAATCAATTAATGTAGTTTTGCATGTTGTTATATATAGTACATAAAAATAATAATATTTAATATATTAATGTAATTTGTTATTGTTCTATTAATATTTTCACACATCTTCAATATTTTTAGTTCATTCGCAAACTCTTCGGTGTTACAAGATTGGAGGTCAAGATAAGAGGCTACTTTTGAAATTAAAAAATAAATATACCTACAGAACATATGTAAAATATTTATCGATAGTATTATTAAAAATCAAATAAAATGACCAATAATACTGAGGTATTGTCAAACACCATTTGATGTAGCTTTGGATATGTGCTAAAAATATTTAATGTTTTAATTTAGATTCTTTAGATTCTTTAGATTCTTTAGATTCTTTAGATTCTTTAGATTCTCTAGATTCTTTAGATTCTTTAGATTATTTAGATTCTTTAGATTCTTCAGATTCTTTAGATTCTTTAGGTTCTTTGGATTCTTTAGATCCTTTAGATTCTTTAAATTCTTTAGATTCTTAGGTCCTTTAGATTCTTTAGATTCTTTAGATTCCTTAGATTCTTTAGATTTTTAAGATTCTTTAGATTCTTTATTATATTATTATTATTATTATTATTATTATTATAGATATATTAATATTTTCACTCATCATTGTCCTCAATATTTTTAGTTTCTTCGAAAAATCCATGGTGTTAATAAGATAGAAGTTTCTTGAAATTATAGTGGATGGTCCCCTGGTTCGAATCATTTTAGCCGATCGAACATTGTGACGAAGCCAGAACGCAAACAAAAAATGCCGACAGCAAACAAGGAAGCAATTAACCCACGATATCCCATTACGGTGTCTTATTAGCACGTCGTGATATGAAAGTCTCGCACCATTATCGCTTGAAACAATATCCCCGCTGATAAATCACGAGTCAAAACGCGATCGCCTACGCACAAAAGTCGCCTCCGAAGCGGAGTTGTAATTTCAGCGTAGTGCCTCGTCGGCCTTCTTTGAAACCGTCCGATAAGTGTCCGATTGGTTGCGTCTAGGAATGCGATTTGCCGTTTTATCTCTCGACGCTTTTGATTTATGGCGAAAACACGGCGATTATGCCGAAACAGTTTTGTGCATACGGCGCAATTTTGCCGGTGCAAAAACACTTGCGAGGCGTGCGAAATGAGGATGTTTTCTGAAATGACTTCCCCGCAGGATGCGGGGAATTTAATATTGCGAGTTCCTTAAAATTAGATTGTATGTTTGTGTTTATTCAATTTTACTGATGGGAATGTCGAAATGAGGATGTTATCGAACAGATAAAAGTACTACTTATCTGTTAATACACATCTGTCGTTCTATTTAAGATAATAAAAATCCAAGCTGGTTCATCATCATAATCCGATTGATTTTCATACACATCCTTAATATAATGAGTCACACGATCGTCTACAAAATTATATTCCACTACACCTCACCGATACAATAATTTGGTAGTGCCGCGCTTCGGTATCATCTGTTTAGGCTTTGGTGTAGGGGAGTTATCAATAATCTGCCCCTCGTCTGTTCGGCCTCGGGGCTAGGGGCGACGGCCTTAATATTGCCCCAATACAATTAGACACCCCGCATCTCAGACACCGAGGGTTGTTTATTGTGATGCCAGTAAATATTAGGGCTGTTAAACTTTTGTAGCCTTCTCCTAATTTAACAAAGAGTACACGTGGGTTTTATTACGTTGCAAATTATATTGTTACTGCGGCGGAGTCGATGTTTATCTGCTTATTGATGGCTCACAGGTAAGACTTCCCTTTTTCAGATAAATTAGCGGTACTAAGGGGTACGTTTTTTGATTTTGTTACACTCCCCTATGTTATTTTCATTTAAGTTACTTTTTTCCCTCTGTTATTGTTAGCATTATATACAATGAGTAGGTTGATAAGGCATCAATCTCGGAGGTTTTCTTAAACAAATATCGTTTAAACGTTCTTGTTCTTAGGTATTTTATCTTATTTGAACACTTAATATTTGAACTAAACGAATTCCTGATGTGTGTTCGAGATGGAATTATCGCACATATTTTTAACCTCGTTCTCAATCATCTTTATTTGACACTTTAAGGCAAACAACTCATTTCTCTAATGAATTATAAATAGACTTAACACCACAGTAATCAAATATTTGTTTTTTAATAAAGGAAAAATACGATGTTTTTAAATACAAATTACAATGTAAATAATAAATTTACTGTGTCAATAGTATAAGTAATATGAAATAAAAATTATGTGATTTACTGTAAATGCTTTAAATTTGCTTTTAAGCGACACCTTAGAAAACATAATAAAGTTAAATACCGTGTTGCAATTACCAAATGTGACAATTAATCATTCAGCTTAATAATTAGATTACAAATATATGGTCAAACATAATTTTCAAACTGATAATTGTTATTGAATTTATATTATACACAATTTCATATACATTTTACACGCTTTTTATTGTTGTTTTAAGGATTAATAAAAATTTACTGTAATAATTTATACAAATTTGACGTGTTGGAATGTATGGATCATAGAAGTTTATGTCGTGTCTCAAAAATAATATTGAGTTTATTACACTTACATACATAGGTCGGCTACATCGACAAAGTTAATATTTTACTAACAAGGCAAATATTGACATAACTTAATTGTGGCAATTGTTTCACATTGTTTGTTAATGTCATGTGAGGTTTTTATTAAAACACGATTAGGGTCGATTGATGATTTATAATCCATGCAAATATTAATTAATTATAAATTAACTTTATCTAAACAAAAGGTAAAACAACAAAATTTAAATTAAAAAATATTTAATCATTTTTGTTTTTTTCAGGTGAGTATACAATATTCATAAGTGGTCTTTTAGTAAGTACAAATAATACAGTTAAAAAATGACGAAAGAAATTATAGTCATAAACTATTTATAAAAGGATTTTTCAGTTTCATTATTTCAGTTTTAATTATTTTAATAAAAAAATATATATTTAAGTTTATTTGCACTAAAATAAAAAAGTTTATATCATAGTCCAATGATTAAAATTTCTGTTCAATTCAATTAAAAGTTTTCATATATGACGAAATTACTTTTTGTTGCCATTTTTATCAAAAACAATATTTTCCATTGTTAGAAAATATTAGCTAAACAAAATAAATTCTTTTGGATATAGTTTACTATAAATAAATGTAAAATAAAAAAAATAAAAAGTTCTTTAAATATTTTGAGCTATAAATAATATTTTGAAATTTTTATCTGATTGACTTCCGGGCGTCGTTCGACCTTACAAATAAGATTAAAAAGAGGGATGGGAGGAGGCACAATCGAGTCATAGATTTTTTCGTGTCAGACAGCCGATTACACGTGTCCTACGCCCGATTTTGCAATAATAACGTGTTACGTATAAAAGTGGAACAGTTTTTTTGCACAGTAATTACCATGGTCCAGTAAACATTATAAATTAATTCGCCCAGGCGACCTTGTTTGTTTTATTATCATCGCATAAATTAAAACTACTGTAAATATTCAGTTCAACGAGATAACCTATTGAATTCGTAATAAACCATGATGGATATTAATCAGTCAATAATTAGTGCCGGAATGACAGCCGGACATCAGAGCGTTTATTTGCGTTGGACGAAAGGTGAAAAAAAAAGGACACGAGGCGGCATTTATTTATGAAATTAATTTTAGGTTTTAATGCTTCATTTACCAATTAAATCGGCGCTCGTGTTAATTAACCACGAACGTGTTTTAGATCCTATTTTCACTTCGGCTCGATTTAATTACGTAAAAAACTCAAAATGGTTAAGAAACGTTGAATAAAGACGTCTTAGTTATTATCATATTAAGTTTATAATTAGCCTTTAATAATGAAGCTTTGTTCACAACTTTAACTGTATTATTAATAGAAAATAAAGGAGCACTTCCTTAGTATTAAGTGAGTTCAATTTTAAAGTAGGATAGATTTCAACTAGGAATTTACGTTTACCACGGTGAACGTAAAAGAGTAGACCGACGTCTATTAATTGACAAAAAGACATGCTAATTGACCAAAGCTAATTGAACTTTTTAAAGCCATTATCAGAATGAAAAGGCACGTTGTTGACACAGATAACGAATCAATGGATTTCCTTATTTAGAACTGATATTATGGTAGTTATAGAAGATATGTTAATTGGTCTAAAGCAATTTCGTAAGTATTATTCAAATATTCGACGGCCAAATTCACAAAAAGTAAATGTTAATGTGTGCAATCAACTTAAATTAATATTAGGAAAAACAACATACTTTTTTACTTCGTTGTGGCTAAAGTAATGATCGTCTTCGCTGGTTTCTAAGAATGTTGGAAAAATTAGCGAGTCTGTCGACTTCTCAGGTACCAGTTGGCCACCACAAAAACGACATGCAAAAACCCTTTCACTTGCAATTTAATCTGTTTACCGAATACCGCGACATAGTTTTTTTTTTCAAGCGTCATGCCAAAAATGCCAAAGGTTTGAAAAAAGGCCGGGCCATCGGGCGCGACTCGGATAACAGTTGACAATATCGTGTGGAGAACACGTATTTAAAAGGCCACCATTATATTTCATCGGCATCTAGTGTATCTCGACGGCTGATCTCTCGTCCTCTCTCGCTTCGGCTTTGTGCCCGCTGCTGATGCTGTGTCGTTAAAAATGAGACACGAAAAATTGAAATAAAAAGATACACAGCCACCGGGTTTTCGTCCGTTCCCAGAATCCTCTGGTATTTACAACCGGCAAACCGAACCAGACACCGCACAGTGGACATAAACCGTTGTCAACGTGGGGCCGTCCCACTCGTAAATTGTCCCATTCATCAACTATTGCATGTTTGCATAAATCTGCATAAGATAAATAAATAATACTTTTAGTTGTGGCTAGAAATTCTCGCATTTCAAGCAGTAAAATGTTTGTCCTGAATAAATCAAGTGCGTCTCCACGGTGCGTCCGAATTAATACAGAAAACAGGTAGATTTTCGAAGTGTTAAAAGTGCATTTTAAATGCACGGCTTAATTGATTCCTGGAGTAGACCAGAAACAACGCCGTACCTAACTTCGTTTTTCAACTATTTCCTGTAATTAAGTTCTAATTTATTTCGAAGTTGGTGGTGGCAGTGCCTCGACTGTGTCACATGTGGGTAATTATGCCCCCAATCACCGATAAACGCCTTCATTGTTACCCGGCGGCATAACTTAAAATAAGAAAAAAATTAATCAGTGTCGGTTTTGTTTCTTGTTTGTACTTTCAACGCAAACATTAAAAAGCTTTAGTTGACCTTTTTCCAGAACACATCATGAACAAGAATTCAAACTAAGAACACGCATGAATATTTATGATGCCGCATTCGGAATCCACTATCAGATCGAGCACTAGTTTGTAACTGGTTAGTTAACTCTTTTTGCCATGCAAATATTGAGGAAGCGTAATTCTGGTAGCGGTGACGTTTTGTAACCGGTCGCCGATTCCGGGTGCCGTACGCGACCAAAACAAACGGGCGGACGTACAAGCGCGGCGTCAATTCAAAACGATACGACGTCACAGACGTCGCTTTCCTGCGATTTAATTAAAACCGTTTTATCTCGCCATACACAATAAAGCCGCGCGCGACGACCGAACTATTCCCGTAATCCGGTAGCGAAGTAGATTGCCGTGTTCGGTGCATTCCCACGATTAGGCTCAGCCTCGCTCACTCGTCGTCGTCTCTCTTCGGGGGCCCGCAAGAACGCTTAATCATACGGAACCGGGGGCCGGACCAAATGATGGCCTCACTCGAAGGCGGATGCTCGTAAAGAGAAGAAAAAAATCCATCACCACGCGGCGTGCAAGAGTGTAATTTCGCTGCGATGCGGCCCGCAGCTAATTCGATGGAGTTCGGATAATGCCAGTGTTGGAGTAATGGAGTAAAGGGGAAAATTAATATCTTTTTGGGTCGTGCGTGAGACTTCAGTAGTTTTTTTTATCAAATCCTAAACGTGAGAAGGCAAATGTGTTACTCAAAATAAATACGGCATGGTGATAATGAAGGAAGTGCATGATTATCATGTCTTAGAAGATGTGAGCAGGCAAATTTGCATCGAAACAGGAAGGTATTTCATGAAATCACTCAGGACTTAATACCTATTAACTTGTAGTTCATGTTGGCGACTCAATTTATAATGGTCGAGTTAGATGAAATTGCTGCTGGCTGGAGAGTGTTATTTATTTACCCACTAAAGGCAAAACGCGTCAATCCTAACTGCTATAATTAAAACACACACCGATATTAATAAAATTCTTGTCTACATGCCTAGACGCTGTAGGTGATGGAGATATGTAATCGGAATGAAATTTACATATTTAAAGTAATATTACTTACAGACTTTTAAATGGCTGTTACATCGGAGCTATAAATCAAGACCCGAGACCAATATATTATTTTAACAGGAGGAAATATGCTAATTTGATATGTACATTATATCGTCTGGTTTCGGAACGAGCTTATCGTTCATTTTAGCTTATTAAAGAATCTGTCATTCATGGGTATCGCATTTGCATGGCGAATACGAGGATCGTGTTTCTATTGGAAAAGAAAACGAGCGCATTATTCATGTTGGTTCAGTGTTATTGAATAATTTTAAATTTAACATGAAAGTGGACAATCAAGGTTGTAAAATTCATAAATTCACATCTATAATGGTATAATGCTTGTAAACTCTTCCCCACCAGATTCCAAATAGCCTAATAAATATGTACCTGCTTCATTAAATAATTTGATATATTACATTGCCGACCATAATTAAATTTCTCTCAAGCGGATGTACAATAAATGTTGTGTTTTGACATATATAAGGTGTAACCTCCCAGATAGTTAGTTACCCGAGGCAAAACACCAACACCAAGTGAAAATACGTAATTAATCAGCTTAAAAAAACATAAGTAGATTAATTCGGGAGAATGAAGGAGATAAAAGCAGCGCTAATTGCCGCGTTCCGCTCTTAATTTTCGTTTCAGTTGGCGTTCAGAAACCGTAGCCTTCCCCCCGCTGTAAGATAATCGATGGCTCGACCGAAGTAGCACCGGGATCATTGGATAGAGATAAACCCGGGCCGGCAATTCTTCTGGAACATTCCGAGGTTTATCGTCCAATTAAATCAAATCGAAGCACTTCAGCGGGGCATTCATACATCAAAGATCGCAGATAGGAGCAGTCCCGATATTTAGAAGAATACAATGGATTTAGGTTCGCTCCGGGACGTACACCGCAAATCCGGTAAATGTCGGGATATTTATCTGATTGCGCTCGAATGCTGAAACAATCGCAAAAGTTGCGGCGATACACCTTGGAAATCTATCCCCGTTTCGCGATATTAACCGATAGCGATCGATCGCCGCAGTCAGTTAGAGAGCAAAAATCCCCTACGACCGGTGCTATTTGCGGTCAGATGGTTAGGTTTGCTGATTTTATCTCGTTATAGTGAATTATTTAATTACACAGATGATTTGTGGCTCGATCAAGGCAAAACAGTAAACAGTGCTGACAGAGAGGGGACATGCCATTTGACTTGATTAAATTTATTACGGCTAATTTTAATGGCAAGTTTGTATATCTGGTTAATGGTTCTCGAAACGAGACAATAATAAATAAGTTTTATATACAAGTGGCTGCCCTATCGACGAAACTTGAAACTCACAATAGTATCATCGTTATTGTCTGATATCCCATTTCCGTCAGAAAAGTATAGGTTTATTTATCAAATAAAAAATCTGTTTTAGTGTGTAATCGTGTTTACGTGTTTTCCACATCTAGCTTAAAAGTATCAAGTATCAAGTTTACGTTCCTTCCAGTTCAATAGTTATACCACCAGGGAAGACAATTTAATCGAAGGACGCAAATAAACTTAAACAACATCAAATTTCCGGTTCCTTTCAATACAAACATGGCGAAATAACCGCGTACGGTAAGTAACCAGAGCAATTCAGGTCCGGGTTAATAAAATCGCGGTGAGGATTGGTCGAGCAACTTGTGCAGCGTCTGTGGGAAACGGGCGTCGCGTACGACGGCACAAAATTGGCTGGAAAGCGGGAGCAGATCGTGAACAGCTATTTCCTCCTGGTAATTTAGGGTCAGGGAGCGTGGAGAAATGGTCCGGAGGAGAGGTGACGGCGGGCAAGACCGACCCCGGTCCGCAGGGGACCGTGTTTATATCAAGTGCATTCAGCGGAATGGGACCTCGAACAGTCGTAACAAATTTACGTCGTCGAATAAACTACTTTACCTTTTTGGTGGCGGTGTTCGTTCGTCTCGGAGGCCCCGCGTGTGAACGTAATTTTGTTGATGGAAAAAGAGTAAATGGGCCGACCGACTGGATGTAAAAACTACAATCCAATACTTGACGGTTCAATCGATGGAGCGACTGTTGGCTTACGTTTTTTTTTTTATCTGACCCGGAGATCAACACGTTTTTGGTTGGTTCTTCCTTTGCAATCAGAGGGGTTGCTTGACGTTATTTGGTTTTTACGTCTTCATTCATGCAAATACCTAATGGTAGAAGTTAATAGAAGCTTCCAATGTATTTTGGTGCCTTCCAAACGGTAACATTTTAGAGGTGACTACATAAAACGTTAATGCTGGTGTCGGTTAAAGTACGATCTGATATTCGGATCCACTTGGTTCCGCCTTATTGATCCGAGATCCTAATCTGGATCAGCAGATAGGGAGGCGACGAGCGGCGCTCAACTGGCCAAACGCGGCAATCAGACGCAGTGATAGTGTGAATCGAGGTGTATTTCCTTGCTCCACGGGCCCGGAACTAATTCGATACTTATTTTTCCTTTCGGAGGTATCGTTTACATGGTCCGCGCAACCGTGACCGGTCGCTCATCACTCTACCATGAACATTGTTTCGCCGGCGCGTTTGTTTTAAAAACAGTTTTTTCATTGTTGCGGTTTGTTGTACGGACGCCCGACATGTTATGTAATTCCCGATAAAAATGCGCGTTCCGCGTAGTAATTGCATGCAATCCAAACAGATGTATTTGCGTGTTCGCTCTCTCCACGTCTCCCTCTCGCATTTCCCTCGTCCGCTCTGATGGCGATTTAATGGCATTTTTTATTGAGAATGTGCGATAGGTTCTCGTGTGGCGGTTTTGTTTCTCCATTTCAGTTTTGCCAATGTGCTGATTGTATTTTTGGTTTTGTTGCAAAGAATTTGATTTATTTGTATATGTGATACTGTTCATCATTTTTTCCATTGACAATTTGCCTTCCAAGTCTAGGACAAACAATTGATTTCAATAAATAATGATGCTAGATGATTTGAATTCGTTAAGTTGAAAATAAACTTATGTTAATGGTTTCTAGGAAATGTTTATTGATTAAAATAAAACAATTACAGTTGCATATTTAAAATTGTTCCTTAAATTACTATTATTTTTCCTCAGCAATGATTAAGATATATGGATATATCATTAATGTCACTAATTCTAATGTGAGCAATCATCATTTCTGATAGATATACATTCATTAACTAATTATAATAAATGGTGTCATTAAGTGACTTCCTTCATTAATTAAAAAATAAAGGTAAGAATATTATAAACAGTCCCACATTTAATAGCTTCCAATGACATTATCCAATTATTTAGTAATAAAATTTCTAGTGCCATAATTGATTACAGAAACGGAGTTTACTCTGTTCACCTATTAATCCCATTCCCATTGACGGTTCTCACATTGCACTTACATAACCGACTCTCAATATCCGTAATTAGCATAACAAAACCCATATTTATTTTTATATAAAAAGTCACGTAAACTCTCAAAGCAAACACCACTATAATTACAAATTTTCAAAGAGAGAGCTATCAGCATAAAAAGAGGCAGGTGTGCGTGTAATAAATATGTGCGATCACGCGAGAATGGCAAAAAATATCTTCATCGCCGCCCCCGGCTACTAAAAAATGATATATTTGATTATAAGCTCTGCTTTATTTGTTGTTAGTGGAGTGTTATTATCTATAATGGTGCAAAAACTAAGTAACGACAAACTGTGCTTTAATGATCTTAATAATTAAAACTGCTTCATGGTTTGTATGTTCAGTCACTTTTTAAATAATAAATAGATTTTAGATTTAAAAGCTTATTTGGTGACAAGTGAATGTAATACATCCTATTGTTTCCTTTGTAACGAAGATGGGAATCATAATATAACTTCCAAGTTTAGAGATATTTTTGTCTATTACGGTTCTGTTCAGTCCTTGAACAAGTTCTGTCAGCAGCACCTGTCACGCCCTACAGCTATGGATAAAAACACAATAATCTGAAAGTATAATTTGGGCTTTTGACTGAAACATCGCCCGCTTTTTTATTTCCCTACTTGTTGTCGCACTTCGGTGGAAGGGTCGGAATCTGATAGTGTGATTCCGAATGTGACAGTTATTTTTTCCGCAGTTCAAATCGATCATTGGATCTTTTTTAATGTTCTAATGTTACACGTCTCGAACACCAACAATATGTTTAGCCATGCATTCCATTACATAACATGCCTAATTATTTCCTGATGAAACATACTGATAATGACAAAACAAACGATTTCCTGATAAATATAACGCATTGTTTGTTCATTATTGATAAATTCGTGTGAGTACTTTCACTAAACGCTGTTCCCCATTATTTTAAGCATTGTAAATAAATAATTAATGAATTTAAGCTCCGTGACGAACCAATTCTAACTTTGTAAGCATATTTACTCTAAAAATGTCTTTATTATGATGAGATAACGGGCTTAATTATATTTTCAATTTGAAGTGAACCAAAATCAAAACACTCTCACATAATCTCTGGAACATTGATTTGCATAAAAGTATGGCATGATTTGCTTGACCACAATATAAATATGAAATGATAACCTTTGACACTATCATAAATAGTCGAGCTTCCCGATGCTCCAAATGTAAACATCGTTATTTTTTCCATAACAACATTATCTTAATTAAAATTCTTTTTTCGAGTTAATTCATTTATAATATATTGCCTTCGAAATTAACACATATCAAAGACCTTCTAGAAACATTTGGTTAGAAAAAACTACACATGTGTTGAACTATTATATAATATTCGATTTGTTATTCGTGAGGATTCTTTACTTACGGAGTCATAAAAGGAATTTGTTCCTCAGGCTATACCGTTTTGAAAACATTTGGCCTCTACCGAGAAAACAAGCTAAAACAAATTTTGCGGCCAAATGTATCACAAGCTGCTTGTAATTCACGTAACGACATAATGACAAACTCGTCGTTTAAGAGGACATTCATCAGAGTTGCGGCGAGGCTGCGGTTTTCCGATAAACTGCTTTATATTTCTGGTGCCTGTGGTCGTGGCGTTTTTCATTTTGTTTTCTTACTTGTCAAACTATAAAATTTCCAACAATCTGCGGTCAGTACATAAACTGCGTAGTTTACACCGCGTGAATGTCGCAAATGGATTTCTTTAGAAACAGATTAGGAACGCCGCATGTGTATTGTTTGAGAAAAGCCACAGCAACGTAACGCAAATCAATTGAGATGAAGTAACTCGATTACGGCGTACGCAACTAGAAAACACCGTCCCGGAAGTTAAAATACGGGCGACAACTTTTCCCCCATGCGTACAGTCTAATTCGTGATTGTTTCGGGTCTCGATCATCTACGCTAATGACAAAATGAAGGGCCCGATCCGATTATACGGCCGTGAATCGTTCGAAGTTGAGACTTTGGCGGTCCGTGTGGCCGATGCGGCCGTCCCTCGGTAACTGCGGTCACCTGGACCCCACCCCCCAGAGGGTCAACCCCTTCAATTCCCTCGCGGCGTCCGATTGCCAAAAACTCCCTTTGACCGCCGTCGAAATTCACGCACGTGTTGAATTATGCAACGACGGTTTCTCCTAAATTGGATCACGATGCTTGTCGAATGTTTTCATGTTTGCGTTTATAGGTTTCATCAAAGTTTTTGGATTCGTGTTACTTATTTATGGATTCACTGTTTTGTGTAAACGGTTGAGATAAGGGAACAATAATTGTTTTACGATTTAATCTGCTTAGTAGTAAGAAATGTAGATTGTATCATGAGTAAGGAAAATCTGAATGGATTTAAAATGTAGAGAGGCATAACAGTATTCTATAAATAAGATTGTCGTCGATTCCGGCAATTCGTTAATGCGACCAAGCAATCACGACTTCCACGAAACCAACGAAACGATGATAATCCGCCTCCAGAATCCGGAGCAACCCGTATCGAAAATTGTAAAACCAGTTTGAACAACGCCGCCAACAAAAAGAGTGGCCGTGTTTCGAGGAAGGTAATACGGAATAATGCATCTGCTACTAACACAACGAGACTTAATTACTTAAGAGCCAATTAAGTGGTGAAATGGTGCAATTAGTAGATACACTGCAGACGGTGGGGACGCGTGGGCGCGCCGGAGCTCAACATCAACCACCCGAGGCGAGCCAAAGCCCGGCTCAAGATCGCTATCACACTCTCCCACCGCGCACAGTGGGACCAAAATTCATCGACTCAGATACCGATAATGAAGGCGCTAGGCCCATAATACTCAAAATGCAGACAATTGTTTTGAATGTGGTTTTGTGGTAGCTCTTTGAATTATATTTGTTCTTTCAATCAACTAAAACCATTTATTTATTTTAATACCTGCAGTTCTTTCCATATATCTTGATAAGCGGATGAGAAAAGTTACATGCTTGGAAGGAGCTTTCAAGTAAAGAGTCATTGATTGAAGGATTCCTTTTTCGGACACTTTTCAAGGCTCCTCCATTTGTTGCCGTTTTACTTTTATGCCGATTGTTGCCTAAACACTTAAGCAACTGACCCTTGAAGTACAGTTTAAGTTCGTCGGAAATCCTCCCCTTTTCTCACTGTGCACCCCGTTCCGGTTTCCAGATCGCTTCTTAGTTTAGTGGGCGCGAAGACAATAAGATGGCTGGAGATTTACGACGGTACAGTTCACGTATGATATGAGAGGATTGGGATTAGGGGCATTGTTTTGGAAACATGCAGTTACGGTCTTGGTCTGATTAACGTGCAATCCGGATTGAATTTCTGCTTAGCGGAATTTCGAGACTTATGCTTGTGTTTTTTTGTTTACAGGTAAGGATAAATCCCTTGGAAAAAGTCGACACTAACGGGGTAATGTAACCTTCAATTTTTATTATTTCGTAATCTTGTCAATAATACAGGGTGATTCAAAAATGACGCAATTCGTCACATTTTTTTATTGAATTACCTTTGTAAGATTTGCAGTTTAATTTTTTTTTTTTTTTGATATATTTGAAATTATTGATAATTTTACCCTACAAAGTCGTTTTTTTCCAATTGTTGCGACATTCCTTATCTTGATGTCCCTTCCTAGGTTGGGTCGAATTAGAGAGATAATGCGTTATTTTTGAATTAGCCTGTGTAAAACCAAGTACAATTTAATAAAAAACCTCCTCGACTAATATTTTGCTTCTTAAAATGCTTAAATTGTACTTTGTCTTATACGCAAGATATTCTTAACATTATGAGGCACAATTTTTAAAAGTATTAAACTCGTTATTATAGTTATTAAATAAATTCAGTGCAAAAAACATAATTGTTGAGAATATCTTTCCACTTGGCAAATTAATAATTGCTCACTAATTCTCTAATTAAAATAATAATCAAGTCCCGCCAGCCGCACAAGGCAATTAGCCCGAGTGAAGTCTCATTTGTAAGCTTGTTGTACACGTTCCGTACTCGGTTCACCTACACCCGCTAACCGTAAAAATAGCGAGTGACTGAGTAAAACGATAAATTGTGTTTCGCCTTCGTGGTGTTTATCGCGTTATGCGAAGGGAACAATCCCGGAGTGATTCAATGGCGACTGCGACGGAGAGAAAACACATCGAGGCGAAAATAATGGGTCGTGCTTAAAAAACATTACGGTTTCTTGGTGGCAATCTGTGGGGATGTGGTAAATTAGACGGTTTATCTGAACTGAGTGGACGTGTTTGGTTTTTTATTTTTGGACTGGGTGCTGGCTGGATTTTAATAAAATATTTGCATGTCAAATTTTAATTTTTAATTATGCTGGAAAATGGATGTGGGGAAGGTTTGGGTAAATTATTAAAAGCCGTAACAATTTTCGCCTTATTGTGTAAATAGACCATCACATTTTAATTAGTAACCAAGTACTTTTATTTTTGGTCTGGCCTTTTGATCATGACTGATTTAAACATTGATCGATGAGGTTTTATAACAGTTCTGCTTTAAAATCCTTGAATCGTCAGTGCAATCTGATTATAAATAATGCGGCTTATAATAAATGAGCTGTTAATTCGGCGGGCGATAGAAAAATGGAGACATGACTTATTTGGAATCGTGATCACGTCAAGTGTGTTTATTTAAAACGGAATGTTAATGCGTATTTAGTGAGAACGATGCTCTGGAGATCGCCAACCGAAAGCAGAAACCCAAACAAACGACGAATAAGAAAAACAAATAGTTTTATTTTAGTGGTACTAACCGAAGCATGTGTGTTATGTCGAGCGGGGCACACCTTGCCTTTATTTAATCTTGTTTCCATTCTTGTTCTCGAGGAGCCTTTTATTTTTGTTGTGTTTTTATAGAGCCTGTTTTCGCTGTGCCGCGGCAGCCTGTGTGGGGGCAAACATTATCTCGAGCATATGTTCGACTTTATAGTAGCACCACAGTCTCCCAGGTCGACTGGCCGTCTACGCTGACGACCGTCAATTTTAAACCACAATTAGCGATCATTTACTGATTGCCTTAATTGGATTTCAGTACATTATCCCCGTGTGTTTGTTCAACTTTATTCACATGACCAAACGATCAATCACACCGTAATGTCTTCTCAACTAGTCCCCATGGTCTTCAGTTTGTCTTAATCGTCAAAAGCTTTTTGAGACGAAAAGTAGCTGGAGATAAGACAAGTTAAATGCTGAATTAAGTAACCAGTAATATGGTGGCACAGTGATTTTGCAGTTTTTAATTGACCTGTGATGGGTTAAAGGTCTAGTCGAGTACAATTTGAAACCATATTTCAAAACACCACCAAATTTAAAGTTATTGATAAAAACCTTTTTTGGGTCACTGAAAAGATAGATGTGGATCATTTAGCACCCATCTGCATTTAAGTTGGTTCCACAAAAATATGCAAGAATTTTATTTCATTAACCATTTTGTTCTTCCAAACTTATAAAGTCATTTAAAAAATTCTAAAGATTGTACCTATAAATTACCAACAACTGCAAGTACTAAAATTCCCTAAAAGCTGATGCGAGAGAACATCGTAATTTAGTGGAAACCACAGAAATTGAAAATTATATCTTCGCATGTTGATTGCGCAATCATCGCCTGTTTACACTAACCAAGTCTCGCTATCGGAATTAGCGATTCAGACGGTTGGTCGCATAAATGACCCTTTATGCCATGTAGAGGTACACGTACACAACCCATTGTGTTCGATTCTGGCTACGCACAGACACGCATGAAAAGCAGACGGTGTTTTCCGCGTAGCCGGGAACGGGAGTTGGTCACGCCACACCACATTATCACCTACTCAAATATTCGACTGCCCTTAATGCGGATTGACGACTTAATTTTTTTTCTCGGACGTATTGTTCTGGAACACGCGAAGGCTGAAATCGTTGTTAAAAATAATGACATGGGGTTTCTTAACTGCACAATTACTGTCCGATGTGGTGCATGGGAATTGTTTTAATAATGAAAACGATTCATACACTGTACGTTTCGCGCCAAATCGATTGGAAGGAAAAGTTTTATTTCTTAATTTTCTTATTTTTTGATTATCTTATAATGTAAGCTCTGTGGTAATTTTCTGTAATTTTATATTAGTTCTTTTTTTTCTGTTTTTTGTCAGCAAAAAAACCTTTATTTTAATTTAAGCATCTGTCCATTCAACAATTTTTAAGCTTGGTATTATACCCTTGGATGTTCACTATTTACTATGCACTATTTATTCATGAAGTTATTAAAAAATAAAAAAAGAGATGACATTTTGAAACGGATTAACATACAAATATACCCACAAAAGTCCCTTTCATAATGTATAAAAACTGCACAGATTATAAAATTTTTCAAACAAATTTAGCACGGATAGGTGGATAGGTTTCACCGAAATTTTTAATTTTCAATTTTGGTATATTGGGAAATGGGAACTGCGTAATTCGTGGCAACGGTACCTATTAAAAATGTTTTTGTTGAATAAATTCTTATCTGGCCATTACATCTATTGAAATAACATTCTGTGTTGAGTAAATAGTAAAACTAATATTACTGTAAAATAAACGGGAAATAGTCGTCGTTTTTGACAGGAGATAAAAGTATGAATGTAAATGCAAGCTGTATTTATTTAATTAGATTTGCATTGATTTACATAAACGGGTACCAGAGTAGGAAACTGTTAGTTTTTGATATCCTGTGTTTATATTTACTTAATTTAATCTCTACCGCAGCCAATGTCACTCAGCTCGTTCCAACATATAAATTCATTAGATTCCATCAATAAAGCCGGCAAACATCGTAGTTCATTTAGCGTTGTCGACCGCAAAATTACTTGAATAAACAAAGTGCTACAGTTAACCGACTACATAAACTCTATCATTTATGTAAAATGAACACACAAACATGTTGGTTTCTATATTTAGTGAAGGCAAAGAGGGAAGCAGATATTAACATACAATAGTTGCGGGCACGAACGAGCCTTGCATGTCTAGTGTGTGTTTCGTTTCGAAAACACAGCACCACGTCTGACTGCCATTTTTCTATCCCGGCTCGAACCCGTTGTCTTCCATCATGTTTATGACTTCACTCGGAATTGAATTAATGTAATGCAAATAAAACGCCGCTCACTGTGTACACTACATTGCATCAGGAAAAATATAAGAATATAAATTGTGTGTGGAATGTATTTAATTTAATTTATCTTTTTTTCCTGAACTGTGTTACACTGTTTCTGTATTAAACATGATTTACTAAAAGCTTTGCGTGCTATACTGTAAGTAAGTCAATGAAGCAATGAACCAATTTTAATAATTCAAAGCGTGCAATTAGGTTTTCCATCTATTGTAAAGTGAGCGTTACTGAATATTTTAAATGAAACGGAACCCTTCATTTGATGTCGTCTAGAAGAAACTACTAATTCGTATGCCATTATTTTGCTGCAAATTCACTATACATTTTGCATAATTATATGTGTTAACTACTTTTATTTTGAACAAGACAATAGGAAAACTGTTTTTTGTGTTGTACAACTGTGAGCACAATTGGTAATTTGCAGTTAGATAGTTTCAATCATAATGGACACGATTGTTAAGCAATTTAACGTTATTGAATTCATTGGCTTCAAATGGTGCTCCATAATCATCTTGAAAATCGTGAACGATAATCTATTTTGTAACAAAAAGAAGGCGGCCGGTTCGTTTAATTGCAAAATAAGTTTCGTTGTAAATTGTTTATTACAGGTCAGTGACTGGGAAGTTTATAATCTGCTTTGGTGCGAATATTTTTAAATCGTGATTTTACAGTCAGTGGATTATTCGCTGTTTAGTAACTCAACCTTTGTTATGAACATTTAAAACTGGAGTATTTATATGTCTAGGATGTTGCCCAATCGTTTGTAATTGAATGCGTTCTCGTTGTTTATCGATAATACTAGAATTAGTACCTGTATTTCTTACATTTCCAACAAATTCCGTGAATTATTTCACATTGTTGGGATGGGATAATATAGCATCTGACAGCACAATTCATTATTCCTTCCTATTGTGTTCAGAAACATGAAAAGTCAACCACGTTTACAAGTTGTACACGTTTAATGGTCTGTAATTTATATGTAAATTGTTTATTAACAATAGAGTAATATTCAATTATTTCACAACGATTATTCTTTAATAATTTAAACGTAATTTATTGTTAATACACTGCATCACACTGTATAATTTGCATGACAAAGGACCACGGTTCTGAAAAGTTTATAAGCGGCAAATGGAAATGATTAATTTGATTCCATCAACGCACACGATATTTAAATATTAAAATACTTATTTCCTGGAAACATTAACATTCATTGATAAACAAATATTACTTAATAGTCTGAACGTCATTTTGAATGTGACTCCCAAAATAAAACTTTTATGACAGGATGAAAAATGTGATCGTGGTGTGACCAGATAGATGTTTGTTGTAAAATTGATTCGGAATTGTGCCGATTGTTGCCGCATATTAGGATTAGTTGCGTTTAACGTTTTAGAGTAAAATCGATTATACCGCATAAGATTAACGAACAATTGACAGACAACACATATATCAATTACAGTCGGATTGTGCTGCAGCGATCGGCCTGTCTTATTAAAATGTCATTACACTAATGAACAGGTTTGTATGATGAAGTGGA
This sequence comes from Aethina tumida, assembly GCF_024364675.1. Taxonomy (NCBI): domain Eukaryota; kingdom Metazoa; phylum Arthropoda; class Insecta; order Coleoptera; family Nitidulidae; genus Aethina; species Aethina tumida. The sequence goes on from NC_065437.1 coordinate 32,011,195, forward strand.
TAAGTTCAGTGCTGTGCTGTTATCCTAATACAGAGTCCCGCCACGTAAATTATCATCCAGCGCGAATTAATCTACGGCAGCTGTCCGGCCAAGTGCAAAACACCGTTTAATGACTGCCTCTTAACTACCATTCAATATAACTAACTGCCTACACACAACTGCCAGGAAGGCATTATCCGACGATGTCGAGATCAAGTATTAATCGCAATCGTAATTGTTGAATTAGCAATAGTTTGTTCTTCCTACTTCAACTCTGATTGCGAACGCTTCTGTTAATTTAACCGAGTTCAGCAAACGAGAAATTATTATATTCGTAATATATTCGCAAGCTGCTATTTGAAGTTTCATCACCATAAGAATTTCCATCTTCATAAATAATAATCCTGTCAATTATGAAAGAGAAAATGCGAGAGTTATGAATCTAAATTTAAATCCGACGTTATTAAGACCGAGACCATAATAACATTATCCGCAAGACTGGCTCCTCATATAATTCTAAAATTCTTATTTTTATTGTGTGAATCGTGAAGATAAGCCATGACATAAATACACCCCCAGTATAAATTGCAAACTGGGGTCGTTTGATGTAAAGTTTGATCGATAATATGGAAGGAATTTACGGCACGGCTTACACAAAGTGTAAAGTTTAGACCTTCTTAATATAAAGCAATTGTTTGTCGTAATTGTGATCTTAATTACCCAGTTCCAAGTGAAACATTGAATTACGGACTTAATCGTTTTTGTTTGTAAATAAAGCTTTTACCTCCCGAAACTTTTATGCTTGCCTAACTTCACACTTCCACGGTTTCCGTACATATATTTTTTATTCTCCAAGCCGTTTTCTGGCTTCTTTGCGCTCGGCTAGGCGTTTAATTTATGTGTGGTTCATTTCTTGCCGCGCAACGATGGGGATTGAACCATTTCGGTTAAATTGATATTTCGGCTTATGTAATCCTGCAACCTCCGATAATTAAGTAGAATGAATAATTTTACGGTCACTAAAGATGATATATTTCGTGTAAATATTTACATCGAACTTGTGGAACTAATTAGAAAATTAATGTTGTCGAAACTTTCTCCGCGTGTATTGACGACCGCCTCCGATATTTTTCTCGCTCTACTGAAGTCAAGAGTAAACTTAATTACTTATTGCATCAACCACGGCAACCTTATTTGTCGTGTTGTTGTTATTTTTTTTACTGCAGACTACCGTAAATAATTTAAAACGGTTGGTTGGAAAAATTTTCAAAGAGTCGCACAGACGATAATTTACTTTTAAATATTTTGCAGAAAATGGGAAATTGAAGGGGCGACGTTCCATTTTCGCGATTAGCGGCCGTCCTTTGTCGTCTAACATGCACTCATAACATTCAATTATGAATCACCCTCAGGGCGGATTCCTCCTAACAACACTGTACAATAATAACTTAATGTATTAATTATTACATGTTGTATTGTCAATGGCTGTACGCTGTTGATAGGCTATTAGCATCAGGGGATTGCGGTTGATTATACATGTAATTACGTAGTACTGATTGTCATCTCCACCCATGAAGGTATCCACCTATGCATGCCCTAACCTGTTACATCAACATGCCCATTAAGATGTTAATAGTGCGCAGTCATTGGCGGCGATATCTAAATCTCCCAACTCCCCTTCTCATATCCCATTAACCATTTATACTCTCTCTGTTATACTCTTATTTAATTATTTTCTCGCAATCAGTCTCGATTGTTCAAAAATATTTTATTCACGTTTCGGTTTTAGAACAAAGACGAATCTGTGTGTTATTAACTGTGCAGGGTGTCCCAGATAGACAAAAACTGAGTGTACAGAGCACATTTATTTTATTGCCTCAAGCTGTATTTTCTCATCTCTGACTAGTTATGAAATAACTACGAAAACTGATATTTGGTTGATTTAGAAAAATGGCAATAACTTAAAAAAAGACAGGGACACGTTTCTATGTATTGTAAGACACTTAAAAAATAGTGCTTTTTTCAAAGAGAACCTACAGTTGAATTTGAATCGAAAATTATAATTTTGGCAGGTGACTATGTTGAGCTTCAGTTAATATATTTAAAAACAAACAAATAAAAATTAAATTGAATTCAGCTGTGCCCCATGTTTTTTAAAAACCATAATATCAATTGTTAAAAATAATTTGATAATGTATACAACGTATATTTTTATAAAACTTCATTTTTTAGACATTTTAAAGTCGATTCCAATTTCCAATTAAATCCTTCATTTGAAATTAAAAGTACATGTTATCTCCAAATCTTAAGGAAAAAATATACAAATTTTAAAAAAAATATTTTTTTTTCTAAATTTCTTATTAAAAATTAAAATCATTTAAACTCTGCCAAATGTCAGTTTCCTTAATTAAGCTCCCAATTCTTAGGTCAGACACTCTGTATACTTCAGTCACCGTTTTAGACATTAATCAAGAGATTCGTTCAATAAACGATTCATTTGGTTTGTTGTCGAAACAACGACGATTTAAATGCGAAATAACTGTTTAATGATGCGACTGTTTTTTTAAGGCTTGCCCATCATAATCCTTATTAAGCGTCGCCGTTTTGCCGTGTTTATCGGGATGAAATGTTCCGGGGCGCGTTTGTCAAGATAAATTGAATGAAATCCATTACTCCACCATTTCCGAACAATTAATAGCTAATGAAGCACCGTCATGGAACAGAAACCGTAAAACTAAAGATTATGTTAATGGTCGACTACCTCTTCGAGATAAAGCTCGTCTATTAATTAATATGATCTCTTCCTTGTTACAGTTAGCCTATTCTATAGTCGTTAATTATCCTCGCATTGAGTTATTATATGTAATTAGACAGTGGATATGGATCAGAAAAAATGGCCGACATGAGAATTGGACCCACAATAAAATTGAAAAGAAATGGAATTTATTTAATGGGAACTACTGCACACCGCTTACTGTAATCAATTCTTGTTTCTTTTATTTGCTAATTGCACGCTACGAAATAATACGAATGATGTTTTTAATGGGAAGTTATCCCACTATTCGCCATATTAATGTTATTAGCATACACGTCTTTGTTATATGATATAATTAAAGTAATGATCACTCTTGGCGGTTGGATTGATGATTTTTCGCACGAATATTAAAAACAAATTATATTATAATTACTGTAATTAATCACTAAATATATATAAAAAATTTCATATTATAAACTTCAATGGGTTATTAAAGCATAGATGCTGGGATTTTTTAGGTAATTAATTTTTATCGTAATTTCCAATTTTCCCTATTTTAGTTTTTAAATTTTAATAAATGTTTTTAATACTTTTTAACTGGCATTCTTCAAATATGTTTTAATAAATTAAGGTAAGGTTAATTGAATTCAGGAAAAATAATACCTCCTCATTTAAAAAGTTGGGGGGTTTGCAACTATCACTGTAGAGGGTTTCAATGCAGCGATGAAAGTTTTTGTCGTTGAAATATAATTTGAAATTTATGAATGTGTTGAGTATTTTTAAAAAACAGTACTTCATAATTAGAATTATAAATTTTGGTTCAGCTTACCTACAATATCAATTATTACTTGTTTAAAAGAAAAGAATAAAGAAAAAAAACTAATCCAATAGAAAATTGACCTAAGAAACCTGTAAGATTATTAATAAAGTTAACGTTGAACAATGTTAAAAATGTTTTATTTATGTGTGCAGTTTAAATCACTGAAGACTATTGCGGAATGGTCGAACAAAGTACACATGTATGTATTAACACCTCCTCCATCGGCAATTGCTTTAGCGATTGAATGTCTGAGATAATGGCACAAAAATATGATAATGCACGGTAATTTGTACAAAAGCATCCGTGAAATGAGTGCCTTTTTCCCCACGTGAATATTTCACGAACAAGTCGAGCAAACACATCATTAACCGCGGTGAAATTTAATTGTCCGTGAAGTTTCCCGACGAAACGCACCCGTCCGACATTCGATCACGAAAATTGTGAAATTTTTACGTACCAATTTAACACGTACGTGGTTACAAACGCAACTATTTATGTTTATTAGATTATTTGACTAATTACGAGTGCGGTTTGGGGGCCCGCAACACAAAATTCCGTACGACGTAATTGCATATTTCCTCAATTATGAAATTGATGAAAACCTCGCGAACAGATGTGTACAATTAAAGTAAATTATCAGCAATTAAATTCCATTGTCTCGAGTCCGCGAAGCCGGGCCAATTTCGCGTGGCGGATTATTTGTCCGAGTGTATTGCCATCAAGAGAAATTAGTGCATAGATTATACGGTAGATATATGTACTTAGTAATGTAATTAATACAAACATTGTAGTTAATATAACGTCAAATTGGCATAGAGTAGCTGGGCGTTAATACAACATTAGCATACGGGGTCTGGGGCGTGTGTGGGGCATTTCGTATTCATGGCAGACGGTAATTAAACCATCAGCTACTGAACGCTTTGTTGCCTTCTTAGAGATTATTTAAATAAACCCATTACGTCCACCGAAATTAATTATCGCCACCGCATATTCAAACAGTTAATTACATGATTAATGAAGTATCGGCCGGACGAGGGCACCAAATACGTTTTATGGTAATTCCTCGTACATACTGCTGCTGGAATTTTAAAATAATTTTAAATAACATATTTCGAATCGTTTAAATAAACTTAATTTAATTGTCTAATTCTTACAATTAGTCATGTTTTTAATTACAAATATATTTTTTGTTTGTAAGTACACTTTGTACAACACAATGTTAAATAATTTGTAATCGATAAAGTCGTTTATTTGCTGGTTCAAATGACTTTTACATGTTTTAAAACCATTATACATAGTTAAACTTCATTATAAAATGTTGTTGTCACTTAAAAACTATTATTTCGAAAATTAAATTCCATTTCTACAATATTCAATTACACCTAAGTGCAAGTTTTCTGTAAAAACGATATGCTTAATTACATTGTTATAAAAAAAACATTTATCCATTAGTTTGTATTGTACATTTCAATGAGTTTTTATAATTTAATTTATCAAGTGTTATTTTAAATATAATAATAAATATTTTGACAATTCACAGAAATATTATTGCATTTTAAATTATTTTCCATAATCATTAAATGTTAAATACTTCTACTTCTACTATTTCTAAAGATCATTATTCCGAATTTCCGAATGTTATGTTAATTTACATTAAAAATAATTAAAATTTTATGCAAAACAGTTTGCATCCAATAAAACTTTAATTTTAAATATCATCGACAAATTAAATTGGAAACTATCGCCTATCTTAAATAATAATAAATGATCACTACAAATAATTATCAATTGTTACGAGAAATTTATTTATTTTAATATAAGTACGTATAATTGTACTTGTTGATCATTATAAAATATATTTGAATATTAATATTCTAAATTATATGTAGTTACATATTTTGTTAGCTTATTTTCCAGGTACTTTTATTTATTCACTGCCATACTATAAAACGTCCTCCTGATTGCCTTCTTAATAAACCAAAGTGGCCAACAAACGTCTCTAAGTTGGTTTTAATGTTTATGATAATATAATCATAAAAAACAATTTTATTACTTAATCTTGATAATGTCCTAGTTCTCGGTGACCGAATCACGGCATAATCTTTTAATTTGATGATTAAATAAAAGGCTGTAAAGCGAGTCTAGATAAACATGTCCACAAATATTAGTTTGATGAGATAGTTTATTAAATCCATTAACTGGTTTAAAATTAATTAGTTAATTAAAATTCTGTTCCAAATTGATCAATATAAAAACAAAAAAGATTTTTTAAAGCAGTCAAAATTTCACCATGTCATTTTGTACATAATACATTTCCGGTACTAATTGAGTTTATTGCCATTTAAGAAGCGGTTTATTTGTTTAGCTGAGAGTTGTAAAATAAATTACTGTTGCTGTTACAGAAAAATTTAAACATTCATACAATTTTCTCGAATAATTTATATGTTTATAAAACTGTTGTAAATTACTGAAAAATAGTTTCATTTGAACTATCGTGATATAATTAACAAGTTTAAAATTACTTAATTGATTGACTGCAATGTTGTTATAATTTAATCAATATGAAACAAAACTGTCTCCTTAAAGTATTCAAAGTTTAATCATGGCTTATTACCATTTATTAAATGTTTTATTTGTTTAGTTGAAAGTTGAAAAATTAAAACATTATACAATAATTTTTTGTGTAATTAGTTCATAAAATTAACATTCCTTTGTAAATTATTCAAAAGTAGCTTCATCTAAACTTTTCAGATAGTTTGTTTTAATTTAATAGATTTAAAATAAAAATGTGTCTTTAAAGCATTTAAAATTTTATCATGACATTTACTACAAAATACATTCCCGATTCTAATTGAATTTAGTGCTATTTGAAAAAACGTTTTATTTGTTTAGCTGAAAGTTGTAAAATAAACAGTTGCTGCAGTAATAAACAATTGAAACATCCTTACAATAATTGCGTAGAATAATTTACTTGTTAATAAAATTAACAATTATTGTAAATTATTCAAAAGTTTTGTCTGAACTATTAAGATACAGTAATTTACTTCTGGGTCAAATTAATTTTCCTTAACATTTAGATAATATGATCCAAACGGGACAGACACGCCCATAGGTGTACGTTTCCAGGACACCACTAACGACATAATTAAAAAATTATAAATACTCGGTCAGAAAAAAAATTGTCTCCATAATATTCGTAATGGCCGGCATCCGGTACTCATATAATACCTTCGAGCACCAGTGCTACTCCTTGGTCGCTAACTAATTGTACCTGAATAATAAATAACAATTTCATTAGTTATTTATATACGAAACGTGTTCTCCACAGTTCCTTTACACCTAAAATAATTATGAGTTTGAATGCACTGGACGGTAATTTATGCCCGGTGCCCACATACACTTTAACAAGCACCTGTTTAGAATTAAATTAATAAATACACCACACTTATATCGCTTTCAATGAGACGACTTAATGTTGGAATTAAATGCACTTCACTAAATCAGCGTCGGATTAAATTTCTGTACGGTGATGCTGTGCAAACAGGAAGTTCCTTACATTATAATTGCAGCTCATAGGCATAGGTCCACGTTTTGAGAAAACGTCCTTACACAAAATGTATGCATAATGTCCCGTTGTTTGTCGTTAGCTGAGAGCGTACGTAAAATAATGTATGAAGTTGCCGGATATTACGCCATAAAATATTTATTTGTTTCGAGTAAATATTTGCATTCGGCCATTCAGGTGTGTACACAGGCTGCATATCATTTCCTCACAAATATTCAGACCTTTCTTGCACAAATATTTGTGTAAGAACTAGTTTACGTTGAGGACAGCTTTTTTGTTTGCACTGTCAACATATCGGGTAATTACGATAATATTAATAAAGGACACGTCGGCATACCAGAAATAGAACGCGGGCATGTCGCCACATTTCCCCTCGTTTTTGCTTTCTTATTACTTTTAATTTATAGTTTCGCATTCTTTGTACGCAAATAAAATAATGGAAGTACGGAAGTATGCATAATTTTTGTAAAAAATACCATTCTAATATTAGAACGCACTTCACAACGTCTGTAATTATTTAGTTCAACATGGAGTAGTGTCACTATCATGTGACGGTGTAACAATGGTCACAATATTTGAAAGACGATTCATCGCAGGCGTCTTAAGCACTAAAATAAACACATCATAAAACCAAATATTTGTTCAACTAACTTTATTTTAGATACACTGTATTTAGTTATGTGTGAAAATGTTTGTATGACAAATAAGTGCTTGAAGGGGGGCCGCACAGGCACTCTTTGTACGATACACTTTTTCTCTGTAATTGACAAACATTTGTGTCTCTTCAATTTACAGCATGCACCGTTAATAATACGTAGTAAAACATTATTACATTATTTGTTTGAAATTTTTTTATATTAAACTTTAAGATTAGTTTTTGTTTTTTTTGTAAAATCTTGTTTAGTTGAATGCAAACGAAGGACTGGACTACGTTTATTTGCGCCAAAGAATCGTTTCCACGCAGTAAATTTGCTCTAAATATCACGGAGTCGTTAATAGTCAGCTCATAAAGTCGTCTGGTGTTTGTAGCTATTGTTGGAGATTTATCTCTTTACTCGAAGTTATACTCCGGACTATCTGGGTTAATTGTTAGCCGGTCCTAAAAATTATGATCGTTTCATTAATACGTTAATGTCGATATTTTATAAGACATTATGTTTTATGTGGGTGGCCATTTCGCAGTGATTAACGGTACGAAACCCGAAATTTGGGATGTTTATATTGCACATTAAATTCTTATTTATGGCCTAATTGATTTTGTGTCATTATTGGAACTTATTGAGTTTTACAGGTGGTGTTAAGTTAAATGGGTGACTAAAATACTCGACGCCAAGTTTTCCTTATATGTTATTGAGTCTTTGGTTATGTATACAAACACTAAATAAATATATGTATTAAATTCGCAAGAAATCGGACGGAAGACAAAGTTTGTTTTTGAAATCTAGACAGGGAAGGAGAAAGAGAGAGACCTTAGGAAATCTTTTGTGTTGACAGCTGTTTCCCTGCAGCGACACAAAACTGGCTTATTCTTAAACGACACGACAATAGGTTAACGTCACGATTTCTCGACGGACAATGCCATCATTCTGGGCGTTCTTTACCACTGTCACATGCATCCATTGCAGCGAACTTTCAGTGTTTTCACGCTTCCACTATTTCTTTCTTGGGCATAAACTTCAAATAACTTCCAGTCTCGGACGTTTGTTGGAATTGGGTTGTGTGATGGTTTGCAATTTATAATTATGTGTAATTGAATTTCGATATTGTTTGAATTGAAACCAGGAAAATCTGTTATAATGTTGGTAATAGAAAATAATTACAATGGCTGGCGGACCGTACATAATTTGCATTAAATGACAATATAGGTTTTAATTACCATAGTAGAGTACATATAATGTGCATTTAATTAAAACTCTGTAATCAATACAAAACAATACCACTTAACATAACTGCAGGGAGGTAAACATGTGACTTTTTTCATGTTTGCCTTTCATGTTTTTCGCACAATATATAATTGAACTGCCACATTTTCATTAAATTAAATTTTAATGAACTACATATTTCCGATAATTAATAATAAAAATGGTTTTAGTTGGTAAACCTTGCATTGTAACGGGTATGTGTATGCAAAATGAATTTGTAGATAACTGGAACGCCGCATGAATTACCAAAATTGAAAAATGTTAATTCGATATTATGATGGCCTCAACTATCAAATTATCGGAGCGTTTTGTTGAATTCGTCTGGTTTTCCCGTGTTATAGTTTTATAATTAATTGACATATTATCCAATTTAATCGAATTTAACGGTCCTGATCAATCATATCTGTATTAATACGATTCGTGTGTCGTATTGCGAGTTAGACATTCAATTCATGCACAATTGCACATTTGACGACTTTCTCTCTCAGAATAATAGTTTTACTGTAGAAATTAAATGGGAGTTGCTCAAGGTGTATATTTCCGTAAATACAACGCCAACAGATAATTTCACCTCGACGTGGAAATTCGTTGTTAAACACGAATTAACATAATAAACCATTGCCAGGTTGTAATTCGTGATATTAAAAAAATGTTAATTACAGTCCGGCGTTCGGATTGTTTTATTTATCTAGGCGAACGCTCATTATATCGTTATTTGGCTACCGCACTTTATCTCAGTTGGCATCGACATGATGACTATGAAGTCTAGATCGTCAGATGTTTACAAGATACCTGGTACACATTCATCTCTTCTAAACGCTTCTGTTAAGTCACGTTCTGATGTTTACGACATGCCATCGTTATTTATTACACTAGAAACTAAATGGCTCGATCCGTTTTAGTTGTTAGCGTGCCACTCGTATATTTTAAAGTTCGCTTTTATTGGCTTGGCGTTTGTATTTTTACGGGGAAACGAAAATTGGATTGCCATCGTAAACCGATTATTTCAATTAGGTACTGAAATTTTTATTCGGCGCAAAATACGACCCCGTTTAAATTCGAAAAATTGACAGTTTTCAACAATGTTATTTTTATTGCGTACAACATAAATAAATTGGTGTTATTTTATGTTTATCACGCCACCTCATTCGGCATTAATCATACCAAAATAAAACGTGTTACACACAGTGAAAAAAGTACAAAACAAATGAATAATTCAATTCCATAAATACCCATTTAATCTGACGAAACAGGTTTTAATCACTCGTGGACAAACATTACTAAATACAAATATTGTGTCCGATATACATTTCGATTAAAACAAACAGCGTGATTAATTTCGAAATAATTATAGCGACAAAGTTAATAAACAATTATTATATATTTATTTTATAATTAATTGCAGTAATATTGTTGGCAATTTATTATATTATATCGACTAATTTTACTGCTGCACAAAATCGTTGCACATGACAATCAGATAATGATATACAAATATATTTGCTGTTTGCAAATTAAAATGAAATATTTCACAGTGCATTATTGAATATTAATAGAAGATTCCATTTGCCACCATTAAAAGTGTATTTCCATTATTTTCTCGTATTGCAAGCGCAATTAATGTTCAAATGTGATTGTTTCTAGCCGTTAATTACGTTAAAACGAAACAAATACATCAACTTTGTATGTATAGAGTTACTGGTTATACATTCGCCATCCTATTATTTGTAATTCAGATATTTATATGAAATTAACCTTTATGGATATTTCTACACAAAACGTACGTATTGGGAATGTACCGAATCGGGACTTTTATGGTATTTTGTCTGTCTTGTATAACAATTATAAAAAATACCTTTTTCAACCAATACTATGATTAATAATACAAAAAACAAATTTATAAGCAATATTGTGGTTATTGATAAAGGTAATATCCAAGAGTATAAAATACTAGAGGATGATGAGGATTATAGATTTCTTAGTGAGGATGAGGATGAACAATCATCAGCTGCCATCAAAAATGTGCAGGAATAAATAAAAGTGCTATGCTGCCTATGTACCTCCTCCTTATATTTATAATTGTTACAAAAAAATCATAAAAACATCGTTTGAAAAAATATTTGAACTTAACATGGGGTATTTTCATTTGTCCTAAGAATGACTCACATCTTCTGTTTATATTCAAAATCTGGGATCGAATTTCACTTTGCTTCAAATTCTCCCAAATTTCGAGTAGTAGACGCTCCTTAAACATCCCCCTAGAATGTCCCAGATATGTTCTATTGGGTTAAGGCCTGGACTGCGATCTGGTTTGCATTAATCCCAACGTCAAAAGGATAATTTCGGACAACATGAGCTGTATATGGTCATGTATTATCCTACATTGGTAAAAAAAAATGGACCTATAAAAGGGGCACATGGCACGATATGTTTTTCTATAATGTTTAAAATGTAATGCTCAGTCAGCACTAAGTCGGTACTTGCTGTTAAAGAAATGCTTCCCCACGAGGTTCGTTCAGTACTTATTTGAACCCTTTCTACGTTTTTTAACTGACACTTTAAACTTCTTGTAGTTCCAAGCTGTTGTCTCTAAAGATAAAAGTTTCAAAAAACGATGTTGAACAGGAGTTGTGGCATGATTTCTACTATAAGCTGGTCTCCTAGAATTATCCCCAGTCTGTATGAGATACACCAAACCTTTCGGCGGTAATCTAATGTTCTTTCACTAAACCAACCACTTGGGCACACTTATTGCGAGATAAATTTTTAGATTGCCGTTGCTTATTGTCAAAAATGTGGCGATAGTTTAATCTGTTGTACCAATTTACCAAAATCGGTATATTACAAATAAGAGAAATTAATTTATAACATTATATGTTCATTTCTTGGAAAAGCTATATTTTTGGAAATTGCTTCTTTACAATTGATAAATATAGGCTAAATTCTGTAAATAAAAAATCAATTTTTATTTATTCACCATAGTTTTTATTGAATTATAAAAATTCAGATTTTCTTTTACTTTTTTTGTGGTTTTTATTTATTTTTAAGCATTATTTTATTGATCTGTCAGAATTCAGATTAAATATACTATATGAAAATTTTATGATTGCGTCATTCGAAAATTATTTATTATTATATTATCAATGTAAAAATAAATGAAAATATGAGACACTCGGTTTCTATCTCAAAGTCTATTCAATATAGGAAAATTGAATAGGTCTAGAAGTTTACTTAGAATTCAAATCTGTTATAACATTTAAAGGATTCCATTTGAAAAACAATGTTAAGGTCAGTTTTTGTTCAACCTATATGTGACATTCTTTAATTAGAATTGAAAGTCGTTATTAGAATATCGTATTATACATATTACCATTCACCTTTTGTAGTTTTTAACGGTTACACACCTCAACGAACGAAGTTTAATCGTGTGAAACGTGTCCGATTCGAATCCCGACGAACCGATTTTCTTCGGATACGGCTTCATTCTCGGTCTGATTGATGCATCAAATTTCACTGCATATGTGCAGTGACTGAGGCCAATGTTAAAGTCGGCGCAGCTGTTTCATGAAAATTTAGCACCTGTTTCCATAACTACATTAACTGGGTAACAAACACGGCTCGGAGACATGTGAAATGTATGCTCTCCGCGGAATATGTTCTTAAGCAAACACCATATAACGTCCCCGAGAATTTACGGTGTACTTTTGCATTGTTTATGTAAAAAAAACATAACATCGTGTTGTTGACTTGACTAATTTGTGTTTTTCTGTTGTTACAGGGGCCGCCCCAGCCTGGTCAACCGTTCAAATTCACCGTTGGCGAATCGTGCGACAGGATTAAAGAAGAATTTAATTTCCTGCAAGCTCAGTATCACAAGTAAGTCCATAAATTTGATTGCACGCTCATTTTGAGACTGCACCATTTAGTTGGGAATGTTTTTTACTTTTTGGTTTTATCGTACGTTGAACTTAAAATTCCATGTGAATTAGTATCGCATTCACCGTCATTTGTATTCAAACAGCATTTTTTCAGAAAAAAATGCAAAGCGTTGTTTAAGCCATTCTAAAATTGTTTGATCGTGTATATGCAAAGCGTTTCGTATTCATTTAGAAGATTTGCAACAGCTGTGCAATGTAGCGATTTTCCACGTTATTTGGTTCGTTACGTGATTGTTGTACGCAATTATGTTCCTAACACACTTTTAATTGCGTGCTGATAAAATCAATATTTTTTCAATTAGGCAACAATCTTCGGAATGTATCGTGGAAACTCCTAACTATATATTATATCGTTTCTAGTATGTCATCAATTTTTTTTTCTATTTATCGATAATGAATTCGATAAAATCTAACGTTTTAAAATGTTGAATATGTTAATGTAAATTAAAAACAAATTTATGTATGTATATCTGTTATTAGAGAGATGTAGATACCGCTAATATTAATTAAAAACGGATAGAAGAATCATTTATAAAATTACAACGCGATAAAATCTTCAAACGATAGAAGTTTATAAATACACACGTCTAGTCTGTATCTCATGCTGATAAAAAATCAACGTTAAAAATAAAGTCAATACTTTATTGTTTTTAAATTACAGAACGGAATTTTAAATATTTACAACTGCCTTGAAGAAATAGATTTCCTGTTACATTTACGGTACCTCAAAATTTAAATTCTTGTATCTCGCAAATTAAAATTCCATGTAAATTTTCAAAAATAATTTTAAGTCTATTATATATTCTTTAATTCGTTTTTTACATATTTTATATCGATAAAAAATTAATATTAAAAGCGGATCATTAGAGTTAAATACATATAACATTCTAAACATTTATAACTACATTTAAAAAAGGATTATTTCATATTTGTTTCAGTCTTCTCAAATCTTAGATCTTTTTTGCACCTCTAAGAAAAGTTTCAGAAAAATTTTCAAAAATGGAATTTTTTAACAATATTCCTGATTTATTTTAGATTTTGTTTAGAGTTAGACAAATAATAATATTTGTTTTTTTTTTTAATTCGTATATGTGCATATTTAGAATATATCTTATATTATATCGATAAAACAAAATTTTACATTACATAAAAAATCATACCTGATTTTTTTTATTATGTTTACAGTTAGATAAATAATAATAATATTTGTTTTTTTAATTCGTTTATTTGTATATATAATATAATATATATTGTAACAGTAAAACAAAATAACAATAAAAAACCTTATTATATTATTCTACCTCGCAATAAAATGCTTAAATTTTCAGAAAAATATTCGAAGGTTTTTGTATTTTGTTATGATATGTACCTTTAATTTAAGAAATTTGGAGAATATTCTCCTAATAATGAAATAATTTAACAACAATAAAAATATATTTAAAAAAAAAAAATTCATACACGGTGGCACAAATTCGAAAAATTTTTGTATAAATTTTTCAATAAAATTAATAAAATGAGCAAAAAATTACTAGGTATTTGAAAAATTTATGTACTTGGTTCTTGATTGTTTTAATAATTTTTTGTATTATGTATCAACAATTTTATATTAAATTTTAATTAGTAATATTTTGTTCTTCTAATTGTGTTTGTTTTTTCATTGTATTTAAAAATATCTAAAAAAGTTTAGTTCTTCGTCATTGGCGGCATCAGATCATCATAGTTTAATATGAAAGCGGTGTCTTATGCATATGCAATAACGAAGTAATTTCCCCTGTTTTTGCATCGAAACCGATAATTAACTTCGCAATTTGCGGTTTTGCGGGCGCAACTTAACAGCTTCTCGGATCTTCGAATATTCATCTCGCGGTTTCTGTGAAAAATTAACTCAATAACAAGTCAAGTTTGCATTAATTAATCTGAAATGAATTGCACACAATTGGAGTCTATTGCCTAGTATATAATTACATTAGTTTGCAAGAACTGTAACCGCAAACTTATTAACAAGTCAGATAGGAACTGACGATAAAGACGTCATAAGCAACGGATAAAAGTACATCACGTACGGGACCAGAATAGTATTATCTGTTCGCCGTATGAAATGCGAGTTGCGGCTGTTCAGATGGATGAGGATTATAATGACTTATCTGAGAAATTATCCAATAACCCTATTTGCTAATTAAATGTTTACGATCAGCGAATGAGAATGCAAAAATGTTTTATCGCTTGATCTTACGATCGTGCTGCTTTCATTGATTTATCGATAGTTAGTGGGAATTTATAGGGTTTTTAGCCTTGCATTCCTAGAATGATGCCCGGAGGAATGTCTGTCTATCTCGGACAAATAAATTAATTATTGTGAGGCAGTGTGGCTTTATTATTACAACTAAATTTTAACTCAGTGAACTCAAATAATTGAATATTTAGGGTTGCACGTCTTTTTAAAACAAGTCATGAAAATTTTCGTAACGTTTCAACTTGTTGCTGTATTGTCATATTTAATTTGCGGGTGTCCATTATAATTCATTTAAAAACATTCGTGCAACAAACTTTTCGGATCGCCATTATTATTTTTGTCGGCATTGAAAATTATCGATGATTATCATATGGTAAAGGCGGTAGTTTTCTTAATGACGGGTTATTAGTTGCAATTCGATTGTGGCCGATAACAATGGGGCCGGCATAATTGTAACATTTGTGATCTGGTGCCTTCAATGCGTTCCCACTGAAACACCATTATGTTTGTATTTAGTATTATATCAGCCCGGGGTTGATAAATATTCAAGTTTAATATAGTAACAACACTTTCTACGACCACTAATTGAGACCTCGGTATTACAAACAATGAATTGGAGAATGTGTAACGTATTTGATTTAATCAATCGACCGGCAACTTTTAGAATTGAACAACCTTTGTTAACGAAATTTTAAAGAATAAAGCTGAAACGGATTGACGTGCGACACAACAATGGGCGGTGGGCAGTTCAAATTAATATTTTAATGTGGCTGAAGTTTTCGATGGGAACTGCCATCGTCAGAATGTTAAAAAGATGTCTGACGGACGACGTCTTCAATACACAATGGAACACAGTAATTATTTCGTACGGTCACGTTATATTCTAATAAGTGAAGTTGTTAGATATACATTACGCCTCACAAGCCTTATTGTTCGCAATAACCGTAAAGTGAGATAGCAGGATCATTATTAACCATAACCATTTATGCAGTTAAAGTTTTTATCCTTTGTGCGAGTATAAAATGCTTGTATAATAGATGTTGAGCGTGTGCACACCAGAAGCGGTAGCAAATGGACGTGATATCCTGAAACTTGTCACTCCTTTCATTCTAACCAGGTCCGTACCGCGAATTGGGCTCACTGACAGGTTTCCATCGCGTTATGAATTAATCATGGCATCTTAATTAAATTCGGTGTTTTTTAAAATTTAAAATGAAAAGATAGAATTGATTATAAGGTATTTCACACTTCTTGCCACCAAAACTGACTCCATTAAAATGCATGTTTTACAAAAATCTGATGGTGTAAACGTTAATTCCCGTAATAAATTAGCCTTTGTGTGTTTATAATTTCCTTTCTTTGTTTCAGCTTAAAATTGGAATGTGAGAAATTGGCAAGTGAAAAAATAGAAATCCAACGGCATTACGTAATGGTGAGTATAATTTTTCGATTTTTAGATTTACGATGCAATTTTATAGCGAATACATCGAAATAAGTTAAAATACACGTATTTATTGCCGTTTCACGCTCACGTAACAACAAATAATCCCTTTGAATAACCGAACCGATAATCATAATCATTTTGGCGTGCCCATAAGTGATATATAGAGTTGAAGTTACTCATTTTAACAGGGTTTAATTCCAAATAACATTTCATTAAATCCGTTGAATGGTCGAGTTTATAGAGACAAATTTTGATGGAAAAATCAATCTGATAAATTTTAATTTTGTACGCAGCGATTATTTGTAAATGGCTTTTGAGCCTTGGTTATTTAAAATCTATGAGCGAATTTGGTAGTTAGGTGTTTTAATTATAATTTCAACAGTCGGTTATTGCTTTTTACAATAATGTGAATGCGGAATAGCTATTCATTTGCCGTAGTAATGCACTAACTAGAGCGGGCTGCGTAATAAACTCAGTTTATTCAAATTTAAATTTCATTTAAAATTATTATTCAATGTAATTTAAATTGAAAAAACAATGTTTTATTGATACTTGTTTTCGTTTCATTATATGATGGATTGATTTTGCAGAGCACCACCAGCTGTATAAATATCATGAAAATTGCATTTTTCCACCGAATAGAAATTATATGGATGCGTATTTATTGTAAAAGCTGAGCTTAATTTGCACCGAACTAAACAAACAGATTAATCATTTGAAAAAGGAGACAGAGAACGTTTCCAATTCACTTCTTTTTCCCTAATCAAACAAACGGTTTTGCTGCTGCAGTAAAAAAAAGTGCTTGGAGATACTGGGTGGTAGTTCTTATAACAGCTTTCGCTAATCATTGTTATTAAACCGTAAATGGGTTATGGCACAATAGATTATAATTTTCCCAGGCATGTAGTTAAAACAAATGGCACTCTTAATTACGGCTCTCGTACAGTAGCCGTAAATCTATTAAATTATACGAGGTAAATGGATAAAGATTTACACGAACTGGCCTCAATTATGTTCAATTATAGCGAAAGAAATGTACCATCAGCAGAATATTAAAGTCATTATGCGTCATTGAGGTGAGTTGAGGAAAATCGGTAATAAACTATAATATAGAGTAAACGTAATTAATTTTCTTTGAAAAAAACTAACACTGTAATCCAACATAAGATACATACGCGTAAATAAATAGGAAAATGTTAAACTCGATTTGTCTGCGGTCGTTAAAGTTCATTGTGAATAATTACGATCGTTTTGTTTTAATCTGTGCTACCATTCTGTTTTCTATTCCGCACCCTTCTAAGTGCCATTTAATACACATCGAACAGCAAACAAACTCGTTTACAATATGTTGGGGGCAACAGATGGTCACGTTATTGTTAATATTAAATAATCATTTGTATTTCCAGTAAGTAGACTAGACACCGCGTAATTTACAAGCGTTTAATTGTATGTGAACGACAAGGTAACAAGATAGAAACAGTAAAGTATTGTTTGAAATGGATACTATAAATATATTTAGTACTAATAAGGTTACTGACTTGTTTATAATCGTCTTTAAAAGGCATTACTGTCGCCGTGTTGGAAACAAAACAAGGCGTGGAGATACGTTTTTATTGTAGTAGCATTGTACATAAGGCATTTGTGATTGCTTTAATTGAGTACGAGACTATTCATTATTAAATGTGAGATACATGTAATTAGTGCTGCGATGGACTATTGTCGTTTAAATGTTCTTTTGTGTGATAAACTGTTTATTCATTTTCGAATTTATTATAATACATCTGCACTAATTTAACGAGATGTTTTTGTAGATAACTACAAGACGCATGATTATGAAGTTAAAATATGGCAAATTTAAGCCGCTAAAACTGATGCGAATTCCATGAAGCCGCAGAACATTAACCATCGGCACTGGTAATAAATAAATTTATTGCATAATTTTATGACCGCAGGATAAACGGCAAACAGAAAGAAACAATTATGCCCAAGGTAACAGATAAAATACATGAATATGGTTACCGCAATATCCATCATCGGTAATAATTCAAAAATCATTGTTGTTTTATTCAAATGGACAATAAAATTAAATTGTTCATCAAAGTTGTAATGGGTGTTTTATGGGATTTATTGAAATTGAAATTTTATTATCAGCTAACTTAAAAATATCGAAAATAATGTCCGCGTATAAATAATTTATCGTTCAATAAAACATGATCCGTTGTAAAAATCGTGAATTACATCCATGGGATTTTTACGAGTTATGAAAATAAATAGAAAGTTAATGGAAGTTTCTAATGTGAAAGAAAATTAATTGACTGTACCGTCTCATCCGTGCACCCATACTTCTGTTTGTCCGGGACAATTACAAATTTACTTTCTGTGTTGTTCAATACATTAATTATGCTGGTGTTTTTGAGCATTAATTTTTTGAGTAATTTAGAAAGTATTTAAAATCGTACAAATTACTCTCTTTTTGTACTAATTTTAAATACCATGAAATTTAGTCGTTTATCATCAATTACAAATCTACTTTCTGTTGAATAATGAATAATTTAATTACACTGTAGTATTTTTGAATATTCATATTTTAATAATTAGAAGATTTGAAATTCTTACATATATTCATTTTTATTGGAGAATTACACTCGTATTTATGAACATTATTTTTTTAATCATGTCGAGTTTGAGTATATTGTTAAAATTTAAACACATTTGTTTATTAAATAAATAATACTAAAAAATAGTCTAATTGAATTATCAGTAGCAAAAAAGGACATAAAATTGGCTTTTTATCATCAAATATACTAAATATTTTGACATAATCTGACAATTTACTTAAACACATTTTTACATTAATTGAGAACATTATAAAAAGCTTTTTATTATCAATTACAAATATACTTTTTTCTGTTATATACTTTAATTACACTTGTATTTTTGGGTATTATTTTTATAAATAATTTAGACTTTAAATTCCTTGACAAAATGCGACAAATTGTTCAAACTCCAAAGCTATTGAATATTTTATGTAACACCCACTTTTTGTACTAATTTTAAACTCCATAAAATTCAGCTTCGGGGATTTATTAACAAAAAAATGTTAGATATATGAGAAAATTTATAACCCTAAAATTACTTGAAAAAATTCAAGTTTACAGCCACATCTGCATGTCATACGATTATTTACAAGTGAAGAATAATTCGTGATGATTGTTCCTAATTAATTTCGACTATATTTTGACAGTATAAGTTTCTAGTGGGTGTGAAGATTAATTTCACTAATTTTAGAACTTGTTACTGTCGCATAAAATAAATAATAAGAGTGTCCACATTCCGAATTTAATTACGTTTCAAATGTGTGTGTCCTATTTCTGGTCTGGAATTTTTCTTTGTAAAAATGTTATGGTCACGTTTCATGGTCGCAAATCAAAAAGCCATTATGTCCGAAATAATTAATCTTTTCAGTATGCGGTTTGTTTTCGTACACGCTTGCCAATTAAATTAAGTTTTATGATTTTTTCAGTGTGTAAACACGGCGGACAAATTTATTGCCAACTAAAAAACACATCTTCAAATATTTTTTCACTTGTTATTTCTCACGATCCGGCAATATACATGTTTGAGTGCGATTTGAAATGTTTAATTAAACGTGGACAAGTATAATAAATATGTTTACAGTTTAAATGAGCACAAACTTCGTGAATATCCGCATAACTTTTTATACGTGTATACATGTAATTACACGATGAATATTTTCCTCGAGCGTAAATGATAATCAGTCGAACACCCACAGAGTGATTTATAAATGTATGCTAAAAAAATTATATTTTAATAAACGACAAGAGAAGGGTATATTAAAGTTACAGGTGTTAATTAGTTAATTTGGTTGATTTAATGTAACAGCAATTAAAAACGTAATATTGAATAATATTTAAGGTGAACCAGTTTATAATATTTAGCATGTATCCGGCTAAATAATTAAACTATATTTATAATGAAATTAATTAATAACGCTGTCTATAATTATAAATAATAACCCAGGGATTAAATTCACATTGCAAAATATCTATTAAATTATGTATTTGTACTACAATATTATTTTCCTAAATCGAATGTGGATTCTATATATTGGCAAATAAATGCGGATTTAATTAATAGTATGTTCATGAAACCTAAATCAAATATAACTAGTTCACAATTATAAATTATATAAAATAATATATGGCAGCATATTTGGTAAACAAATAATTATTTGATCACGATAATTAAAATCTATGTAGACATGCCTGGTTGTTTCGATTGTAATTAATATATTAATAGTGTTTTTTGATACTGATAGCAGATAATAATAAATTAATTGAATCGATCATTCATTAAACACACAAGTGTTGTTCGCGAGATAATTTATATAATTTTTGGATTTATTGTTTGTCATTAATTTGTTAAATAAATTATATTCATCATGTACAAGTGACTTGATTATTTTCCCCCAACTACTCTAAATAATGTGTGTAAATAAAATTTTTGTTAACACAAATCACTTTGTCCTTAGCAGGTTCATAAAGTTAATGGTAAAAACTTTCTGGAGTTATTTTCAACCGTTTCATTTTTATTTATGCCTTAATTGAACATGATATTAAATTGAATTAACAAGAATGTAAATTGAATCTACCTTAATGTTCGACATAATAAAAGTATCGTTAATGTCTGGCTTTACAAGGACCGTGTCATTTTATATTTTCATATAAAAATTTTATGATGGCCATTAGTCGTTATTACTTCGGCAGTAAAATTTATATTTTTGCCGCAATTACCGTTAATTATATATTGGGTATTTATTTTATTAATAAACGGGATCTGAGTTATTGCTCATTGTGTTTTCTTAATGGTTTCCAATGAAAAAACCATTGTTTCATTTATTGATTTGTTATTTTACTGAAGGCGCATGTATCTGTAAACAACCATTTACAAAATCCAAACAAATTTGCAATGGGGGCTACTTTTGACAAACGGTTAACTTGATTTACAGTCGCGTTTGTATTTGTAAATATTCGCCCAATTATTAAAATTCCCATATAAGTGTTTAGGGTCAAGAAACCCATGAACAATTCCGTGGTAATTTTTTCTCACATGCGTACATTGCCGGACAATTTATTTACAAAATCTCCGGGCTGTTGCAACAGCGACAATAATTCACTCGCCAAACTATGTTGACCAACAGCTAAGTAGACCACGTAAACTGTTAATTATGGTGTCTCCTTGGGAATTTTATATTATTCGCCGTTCTTAAGTCGTTTTTGCGATGTCGCTTTCAGCGCACAACGGACTGAAGTTTTTTCTCTTAAAGGAATTTGTAACTGGTTTTTACAGGTGCAATTTATTTATACGGAATCGCTAAAGATGCCTACTTTGGTCCGTAATCTGATGGCGTTTGAATGCTAAAATTCCTGTTTTGGAATTCTTGCAACAATGTTTTTTGCACCGTGATTTCTATTAATGTGTGGTTTCTTTTTCAGTATTACGAAATGTCGTACGGATTGAACGTGGAGATGCACAAACAGGTGAGTACACACACACATATTCCCGCCAGCCACTTTGTTATTTCGTACATGCCCGTTAGAATCCTATTTATTTTAGGCGGCGCCGAATTCATGCCGCGACTAAATTGCTTTATTTTCGTCGAATTATGCGCCGGCAGTGTTCATTTTCCGCGTGAGTTTCCTCTTTCCAGGTTAATCCACGGTTTGTTTAATAGTTGCGATATTCACATGCTCTACAAGCGTTGTTTTAACACTGAAATATTATTCAAATCTTCGCCCGTTTGGGAAATAACTGTGAGCATGTGGTCCGATGGTTACGTTCAATGTCTGCACAGTTGTAATTTCGAACGTTTGCATAAATTGGCAGATAGTAATGTAACTTTTAACAAACCCAAAATATGAGTAATGTGAACGCATATAACAATTCTAGATTTATTTTTATAAAATATAGTAATATATAAATAGTCTAATGAATAAAAAAATGTACATATTTGGTATTTAAAAATTACTTGACCACAATACTAAATTTTGTTATTTTATTTCTGTTACTGAGATACATTTTTTATGCAGTTGTTCGATAAGCCACAAGGGGATATTTACTAACTTTTTTGGATTTCTATGTTTAAATTGACAATATGTATCAGACTGGTCGTTAAAAATTAAAGTATTTTCCCTAAAAAACTTGATCAGAAAACATTAGGAATTTATTTTAATCACAACGATCTAAGTCTTTTTTTTTGGTAAAATAATTTTTTCTTAAATACAGCCTAACTTCGATAACTCGAAGCAAATTGGTTCAGTCTAGGGTGAAAATTATGTGTAATATTTACTTAATAACTCGATTTTTTGCGGCAAATCATGATTTGAGTTATCGAAGTTCGACTGTATCTTATTCAGTATGTATGTTCAGTGATTAAGTTTAAAATGTTTCATCATTTGAACACATGTCTTAATTTTTCTCATGGTTGTGGGCATTATTTTTATTTATTAGTGTTCTAAAATTGTATTTTTCAGAAAAAAATCCCTAAAAACATTGCACCAAAAAATTATAATATATATGTTTGTTATATAAATAGTAATATACCATTCTTTTGGAAATTTTTAAGAAATTTGTAAATTTTTCTGAGTAAATTAACCTCATCTGATGAACAATAACCACTATATATTTATAATAGTATTTATAGTATAATATGACAAGGGAAAGTACTTTTTTGTTTCAATGTTGAACTTGTTACAAATACTTTAAGGTAGTAAAATTATTTAAAAAAATTATACGCCAACTATTCTCAAAATAATTAATTAAATATTTTTCACATGGAATTAAACCCTTGCGACCATTTTAAATTTATTAATTTTATAAAGTGGTAAAATTAACCCCTAACGACTGATGTAAGAAAGCTTATAAATATTTATGAAATATGAAAGAGAGAACGGAGTAGTAAAATTAACTTTTCGGCGTCACCAACACAGATTTATGGCAAATATTCTCAAAATAAATATCAAATATCTAAATACTTAATTCATAAATTATAAGAACTGATTTTTTTGATGTCTAACTAATCAATTGGCAAAATTTTCTTTTTTATATTATATTTATCAATTTTTATTGGGAGAAATTGGAGTTATGGACTCTTATATTTGTCAATATCTAATGCGTTACCTCCACTTTATTTTTTAGAGACACTGTAAAATGATTTTAATAAAAAATTAAGTCCTAATATTTTAAAGAAAAAATATTTAATATTTCTTGCGAGTCAGTGATGAGTTAGCTCTGTAGCGGCAATTTTAAAAACCTTAAATTATTTGGCACGTCTTTTCCAGTGTCATTTTTATTGATTTTGTATACCTATTCGGCCTCCCGATACATTTAAACATCCCCAAATTGTGTTGACAAATCTAGATGCACTCAAACACGTGTGGAATCAATTTTACGTGCCTCAGTTTTTCACGGTTCTATATAGTTTAGAACACGGTAAATTAAGGCGTGACATTTAACGGGCGACGACGGATGATTAGCGTCGGTGCAGCCCGGCTCGATCATCAGCATTTCAGACCTATTAGCCGGGTTAATGAAAGGGAAAGCAGGCCCGAAATGCACATTAGCAGTGACTGATTCCGTGTTTATGGATCATCCCCCTCAGAAGTGGCTACAAACGATCGCCGCCATCTGATACCGGCGACGACTTGCCAGGTGGCTGGGAGGAGGGCAGGTGGCGGATTTCCCCCGTCGATAAGCCCCTTCGTCCGCCACCGCCCAACGTTAAAACACTCACGCCGGAGGAAATACCACGCCACTAAATTATTACGTACCATCGTCGGTGACTGCCGAGGAAATTGAACGATGCGGCATCTGATTTCGGATTACCCGGTTATTTATTGTCGGGACGCATTACTGCGGCCACTAGAGATAAATATTGGTCGATATAACCCGTACACAAGATACAAATTATGTCAAATTAAGAAACTGAGGTCGTCGCAATAATAAACTAAACATGTATTCGTATATTTAACGTCACGGATGACGGCGTTCGAGTTGACAATTTTGACTCTTATTAGAATTTAATCAGTCCACGTGTGAAGCCAAGCCAGAGAGCGGTTGGTGTTTGAGTAGAGGGTGGAAACACAAGCGTGGATCGGCGTGGATAAATGGGGAGGGGGAAGGGTGATGGCGGGATTTGGAGGCAGCAGTGTTAATTGCCGTAGGCAGCGAGACCCCAGACTCTCGAACCCACATCTGTTTGCATATGTAAGTATTATGTGTTTGTCGGCAACAGAATTACCCACTCGGTCGCACCGTGGAATTGTTCTCAACAAAAACGACTATAAAAATATTGTTTCAATTATAAAATGTCGTATCAACTTAACATTGTCTATTTACAAAGAGATTTCCTTTGTTTCTTCACAATTCTAACCATAAGGGTCCCTCACATTGTTCTAATTTCTGAAGAACATGTTATTTTAATTATTTAACTGGATTTAATGTCGCAACATTGTGGAGTTTGTGATGTTTGCCCCACTGTGCGGTTTTTCTTATCGGCCAGAGACACGGCGAATGTCGGGTGCTCTCTCCCTCGTGGCTCCATGTTTGGCTTTAAGTCGCTTATTTAAATTTTCGTCTTGTTTGCGCAACGGCAAGTCAACGTATAAATGTTTGGACGATCCGAATTGTTTGTATTTTAATATTTCAGAATGTCAATATTATCTCGCACAATAAATTTTCGAGGGTGAATTTGCTGCGTCTTTGTTTAAACAATATACACAAGGATTAGTGCAAATATTAATACAGCTTAGGTCATCTTAAAACATACAATATATGTATATTTATTTGCGAACGGTAAGATACGTATTCTTTATTTGGTGAACATGAAATATAATCGCGTGCAGAGTGTACAAAAGAAAAACTTTGACCGAAACTCGAGTTGTAATATTTCTTATTGTTTTGGGGGAACGAATTTCCCACTGAAATCCAATAATATTTATGTCCTTAACAATTGCAAATTTGTATGGAAAATCCGTCTGTCAACATTCCAATATTTTGGTGGAAGACCGCAATAAATATGATACGAAATAAACGGCCGAGGGAAACTCGCACGTTTCGGTGCCGTGTCATTTTTTTGTGTCGTTCGAATGATGTCTGTTAAACACGAGAAGCCTAGAAATATATATATATATATATAGATATATATATATATGTATTGATGGAGGACTCAATCTCGTCGAAATACAATTTTTCCATTGAGAAATTCGCGTCGGGGCAAATTGGATTTTGTGCCATTTGGAAAAATGAAAACACGTGCCACTTTTCTGGGTGTTAACCCTCACTGCTTTATTGTCCGACTGAGAGGGCCATTTGCAGCCAGTTTATATTCCACTTGTGTCAAGATATTTGTTTTTCACATATTATCGACGTCCACGTCATTTATGTATGTATGCATGTATGTGATATCACTTTTTTTTAAATAAAAGAAAAATACCTTTTTATGACAGGAATTTAATATGGGGTTTATTTATTTTGACGTTTATTTTTAATAAAAAGATTGTTATAGTTTTCTAAAATTTATTTAATGGAGCTGATGCTGCTTTTTGTTTTTAACACAATACATATGAATAAAATAATATAAATAATTTTTTATATGTAAGAAAATTTATAAAATTTATTTATTTCATATTTTTCGCCGCAAACTGAATTAGCGTATTCATATTTTTGTTGAAATATATTTTTTCAATTCACTAACTCATATTAAATCGTTGTTATTTCAAAGTAATGTGAATATTTTAATTAGTGTGGAACATAATTAAACAGAATTTCTATTTTTTATATTTCATGTACTGAAATATTTATTTGATTTTAATATACTTTTAATTAAATTTGCATATACACACAATCGCGGACAGGAGTTTTCAATATTTTATAAAAACATTCAGTTACCACATCCGGCTAAAGTAATTCTCGAGTGTACTATAAAATATTTTACATGATAAATAAATATTGCACACTAATTTATATTTTATAATTCTCTGAAATGTTAAATTTAAATACTTTTGCAGAGCCTATAATTGTAAAAATATTTTTATATATTCGAATAACTAATGAGTACAAAAGCAGTAAATTTTAATTTATTCTTTTTTTAATTTCAACATATTTAAATGTTTAGATATGGAGTGTTCATTTATTAAAAAAACTCGCGCCTAGGTATGGCACAAAGTGGTTATTATCAATGTGATTTATTTGGATTATTCTCATTTAATTAAACCTTGCTTTGTGCTAAAACAATTTACGAAACTTTTGTGCAATAGCCATAAATCGTAATGGCATATTTACCGCCGAAATAAACCTCACAAATTGCAGCGTAATAAATTCGCCAGAAAATAAAACACCGAATCCGGAAAGAATCTCCACATTAACCGCTTACATAAGAGCTAACGTAGCAGAAATCAAAAGTTGAAATAGTTTTTTTCTATTATTTTTCAGTCGGTCGGACCGAGAGTAAAGTTGATAAACGTGCCTGGATATAAAAGTTTTGGTAATGCGCGACTTCGAGACCGGAACCGGAGTTGTTTCCGGCACCCGCGAGGAAGTTTACTGTGTGGTTGGTCGCACAGTGTTGCCAATGCTGACACCGTTTTATATTCTTCGCAAAAATTTACTATTTTACAATTTATGTTATTTCCAATTTTCCGTGGAAACAATTTATAGTTTAATTTATTTTTTAATTGCTAAACTACTCCCAAGAATATATAAATATGATAAACAAATTTTGTGACAAATTGCACAAATAAAAAATAAAAATTTCCTCTTAATCAGTAAACAAATTTTAATTATTTACATCGTTGTATAAACATCAGGGAAATTATTTTATAAAATGTTGAATAATCTCTCTCTCTTTCATCAGGATTAAAGTATATTTTTAATATTTGTTTTGATAACTGCTTAGCTGTTGTTTAAATGCAGTTTATTGTATTTAGAGTTTGTAAAATGTTTGTTAAAGCTTTTGACTGCGCCAAAAATAGATTTTAATGATAATTATTTCATTTTAAATAATTATTTTTTATTTTTTCATTGTACAATTAGATTTACTGGTGCATGTACTAATTGGTAAACAATTTAATTAATTTTATAAAATTAATATTGTTTTAAGTTATATGGTCACAAAATTGGTGGATGCGCCAGTATAAAATTCAACATGAATAAGAATAATAATATTATAGTTTGAAATATATCTGCAGATTAAAAATTTCAATAACCCAATTTCCGACATCACGACATCATCAACTCAGATGCGTGAAATGTGAACATCCCCTAAATACGTGGGGACCTTTCCGTGATATTTGACAAAATCAATTTGGTTCCTAAGCTTTTAAATGCCAGGAAGGAAAGCGGCATAAAATTGATCGTGTTTACAGGGCGAGAAGTGGCATGTGTCGGCAGTCGTCGACTCACCCCATCCCCCATTCGACGACCCCTTTTCGCATCGCCCGGCCACTCGAATATATAGAGGAGGCAATGAGCGTGAACGCGACCATAGAGCCGTGGTGCGCCTTGGATTTATTGCCCGGCTTATTTACACTTTTCTGGGTCTCTAATCGGGTGTGGAATGACCTTTGTCGCTTTTTCCTCCCTCGGCGCATGTTACACCACTTGAGCAGAAAGAAAAAACGACACCATCTAGTCGGGTTTTATGTCGTGTGAATTATGAATTGTTGTTTTGCCAATGTATGGTTAAAATTTTCGAGGATAATCTATGTTTTTCAAAATAAAATTCCGGATAAACATTTCGAAGCGAAACAATCTATTACCGATCCACTTAACACACCGTTCGCCGGGTCTAACAAGGGGTCTTTATGGCCCAAGAATGATGTGTCGGCGGGGACAGGGGTAGAGACCCGCAGGGAGAAAAGGGGGAGAGAAAAAAAAAGAGAAGAGGAAAACCGAAGACTAGAGATGGAAACGCGCTTTTGTGTAATGCCGAGCCGTCGGTCCGGAGAAAGTGGCCGCTGATGCGATCACGGAGCGTGCAAATCGATGTTCCTTCCTCCCGAAACTCTCTTTTGCCCTCGACTTTCGTAGAGGGTTTCGATTCACCTCCGCGATTTCCTGCCCCCGTACAAATAAACCCTCCTCGGTTTTTATCTCGCACGTTTTGCGCCCGCTTCGTCGACAGACCCCACTTTAATGGGCCTTAATTAATTTAAATGTTCACCAATTATGGTGTGCTTACAATTTTTTTTCTGACATTGTTATTTATACGCTTTTATTCTCGGTCACTGTTTTAACGACTCGGTTAGATTACGATATATTCATTGCTATTTGAGTCGGCTGTTTGTATAATAATGGGATTAATGATGAATCATGTGAAAAGTTTCATTCAAAAATCGTCAAACGGATAAATACATTTAGAATATATCAATAAGTAATGAACATTTTATTATTCAAGTGTAAAGAAACGAAGGTAGTTCCAAAAGGATGCGACCTAATCAAGAAAAATTCTGAAATAGTTCTTTTTTCACTAAAGTAGACCTTGTAAGGTCGGATACTTTTCAGACCACTATCATATATAAATATATATATTGGTTTTTAAGTTAACCTCTTTGTCTTTAACAAATGTTTAATTATTAAATATAGAACACATGTATGACTTTAATCTAATAAAATGTCCCTAGTTAATATTTAAAATGCATCAAAACAATAAGCCACATTCCCGTATCAAGCTAATTAAGAAACAATCACAATCTAACCGTATCACACATTAATAATCAAACAGCTTGCTACCCTCATAAGCGAATACTAACATAATGATAGGTCACGTTTCGATGGCTGATAAGCCTCCCCTTGTGCAGGGGCTCACATACATAAAACACTCGCTCCCCTAACTTGTTCCCTCCATGTCCCCGTGCGTCCCTCTTTGCGAATTGAAGGGCGATCTTTCGGGATGATTGCGGTTAATAAAACCGCCGTGCTCCTCAGAGAATTGGCGCGTTCGTAGAGAGGAATATATTGTATTATTTAAGATGTTTATTACATTAACTTCCACCGTTTCCCACATTAAACGCAGTCGAAACATCAATTAAATTGTTCTCGTAACATCATTGTGTTGCAAATTCATTTTTGCCTGTCCGCGTTGCTCCGGCAATTTTTAGGGGAGCGATTGCGGTTAATAAAACCACTGTTCTCCGTTATGGACCGGGACGCATAAAAATATCGTGTATTTTTAGAGGGACAGTCGATGTTTATGGGGTCATTCTACATCCGAATTTCGGTGGTGTTTGGCGTATTTCTGCAGGCCACACACATACACACACATACAAATTCGACAGTAACATATGGGTTGCCGTTCAATCGTTTATTGGATCCAATTTGCATTTTTACAGGTTTTATTCGGCGAACTGTATTTATTAGTCCTGTTTTTTACGTTCGACTGGTCGCGCATCCGAACGGGGGATATTTTTTGGTCATTTTCTGTTTAATGATTTACTCCGCATTTGGTGCAAACACGTGGCTGTGGTGTTATTTGTCCATGCAAACATCGTGTGTAATCAAGAGTTTGTTTTGTGATGTGTGTGGGGTGTGCGTGTGACGTTTAATGTGAACATATTTTCAATTTGTAAGCAGTCGTAATTCGTTTCATATTTTGGGAAAATACATGTTTGCTCAAGAGTTGGTAAACAGTATTCTGTGTGATAGTGATTAATTTTATTTTGATACAAAGTAAACCAATATAAAACCAAATGGTTTCCACAAAATAATTAAATACATTTTAGAAGCTATATTAATAAATCCATAAAAGAATACATGGATTATTTCTCAAATTCAGCATTTTCAGCAAAATAAAATAAGTAGTTACAATTTGTTTCATATTTTCTCAAGAGTTGATTAACAATATTCTGTTTGATTAACAAAATTAAATTAAAATATTGGTTTTTGTATCTACAAATAATAATTTATTAAAGACTTGAAATCATAATTTTGTATCAAATAATATTGTTTTGACTAGCGATAATGAAAAGCAACAAATATTTGTGAAATTCAGCCGTTTCCGCAACATAATGTTGTTTAACAAGATAATATTTAATTATAATAAATACGTTTTACACTAAATTAAAGTTTTTTCATCAAAATAAAATTATAGTCAGGGTCCAAAAGAGAAAACATCAAACATTTGTCAAATTCAGCATTTTCAGCGGGGCAATGTACAAACAAGAAAAGGGAATATTTGATTAGATTCGTGGGGTTTTCGCTAGCTCCAGAACTGGGTTTTAAAACCTCCTATATTGGCTGTGTGATGTGCAAGTCCGTTCCACGCCACTGGCCACCCTCGTCACATCAACCCAGAAGGGTGAACGATGAAAACGCTTCGTCGTTCCGCGAACCGATATGAATCAGTTCCGAATGCGGTGCGAAATTTCCCCATCGCATCGAGGACGTGATTAAATTTGACACGTCTAAATTTACTTTAAAACGCTCAAAGAAAAAAAAAATCGCTATCGGCGCTTGGCAATCTTAAACGACAGGTTGAGGTTGGGTTCGAGAATTTGATGTTTACGAATGCGGTCGGTTTGTTTCGAGGTAATTAACCAAAACCACTTGTAAGTCCATTATAATCTTCGCGTTGCATGTTCCGGACTAACTAATAGGTTCTAATAATCTCTCTGTTTATAGAGGGGACCGTACTTCGCATTATTAATAACTTAATACATGAAATGATGGATTGTCCTCGTGTAACATGCCATGTTTGTGTATCAAGAACTGTTTTAGCGTTTATGCGAGTGTGTGTGTATGACCGGAATCGCATGAAACTCGACATATATATACTTATACACTTTGTGAAATCAAAAATAAAATGCAATACCACGTTGGTACATTCCTCTAGATCAAAGCAAATATTGAAATCCGCACTAACGTCTTGTTAGTGAGACAGCAGCAAATATATTGAGGCGAAATCGGTCGTCCCCCAACCGAGAACGGCAATAGTACTCGACAAACAATACGTCTTCCTTTCTGTATTTTATTAGTCTCAATCGATGTCTACGAATGCAGACCAAGATCCGATATCAACAGTGTCGTACTGATGTTTTTCTTTATTTAAACTATATATTTTCTTTCCAGATTGATCTTCACAATCTCGCTTGTAAAGTTTTATATTTGTTATATCGGTTCGTTGAACACACTTTAAATTTTTTAGAATAATTATAAAAGTGTTTTTATCTTTCAGTTATTTTGAAGTATTTTTGAAAATATTTTGCCATAAATTTGACTTACTTAATATTTCGAATTAAGTTTTTCATTTCATATTTGAATTTGTAAATTTTTTTTTCCTGAAAATCAAATGCAATTTTTCTGTTTAACACATGACACGCTCTTTAAATTGTTAAATTGTTTTGCTACATAATACTGAAATAGTAGAGACTGTAAGTTAGAGTAACTGAAATACGAGTGGTATAAGCCAAATTAACCATTAACACTCGAGCAAGTGAGACAAAGGGTGAGAGAGAGATAGACCGGTGCAGCCTTATCTGTAATTGAAGCAATTACACGCAAAATCCAAGTGGTTCTCGACCGCGCCAACAACAACGACGTTGCGAATTCATGTAGGTTTGGTTTTTTAATTAAAATATAGTTGGCTCAGTAAAATCCACTATTTATGGACGTTGGGAGTTCGATGCGGGCTTTAATGAAAGAGGTTTCGTAATTATGGTCTGGCATGCAATCAAGTCTAATGTAACGGCGGGTCTGGAAGTTGGCTGTAATTATATAATTATTTGACGTTTACGTACCTGCTAATACGCGGTTATGGGTTTATTTAATATTGGTCGATAGTGGTTATTCCTCGTGGACGTTGTTATAATATATTGCTGTACATGTTTGAATGTACATATCACAATGTTACATGTTTTTGGATTAAATCTCGTTAATTGCCCGATAAGGAAAATGTATTTCGTTACAAACGAGGGGTCGAACAGTAATCGTTTTTAATGAATTAACTGTAAAAATGTTGGACGACGCCACCCCTTTTGACCCGCTTAATAAATATCTTGAGCGCTAAGTGCTCTGAAACCTGCACAATAAAAAAGCCCCGTTCCAGTGTACAACACTTTATAGTCACTAATCAAGTTAACAAAAGCAGTGTGTAATAAGAGGCAATTGAGTTTCCGGCACAACAATAAAAAGAGTCGGAAAGAAAGGAGCACTCTAAAAGTCAGCAAAAATCCAAGGGTCCGCGTCGTACGCGAGAGAGACGGCGAAAGGGAAAAGCATCGCACAAGTGCACACTTGAACCTCCTCTATACAAGAGACACACGAGCAAATAAGTCTGTTTGGGCGCATTAAGTGCGCTACAATACACTCTGATAATACGATAATCAAGCCACGGCTGCAACCCCGTCGGTAATGGGTTGAGTACGTGGCCGGGATTACAATTCCGGGAATGGGGATCCGCGCAGACATCCCGGTACCGTATCCCGATGCCAGGAATAGACCCCGATACTCACTGCAATTGGGTCAATTGGCGACGGTAAATTAATTTGTTGTAATCCGGATCGTGACCGACCGGAATCTCACTTACGTTCTCAAAGACGCTGATTAAGGATTTCTTTTGTTACACACACCACTTTTATGGCTTGGGCCAGTTCTAATATTTTTGATATAGATATATCTAGTAAATATTATTCATTGTAATAAATAAAAATAAAATCATTTATAAAAATTAATCATTTGTAATGTAATGTATGTAATGTAGATTATAATTAATTAAATAGGTATTTAATGACAAAATGCATATAAAACATGTATAATCATTAAACAAGACAAGAATACAACCATTATTACTTTAGAAAACAATATTCCAATTGTTTTATTTTTTATTTTCATTATTTCTCTTTAGCTCTGAAAGTAAACGAGTTCCTTAATAATTAATTTTAATTGAATTTGTTTCAAATATTTTTGTAAGTAAACGGAACTGCTAGTTTAGACTTTATTTATACAAGGAAAATATTGATACTGTGGGGGTTAATCTTTAATATTTAATTATTAATATTTAATTATCATTTGGAAAAAAAATAATTGATATTTTTCATATTAAGTGAAAAACTAATTATTTTTATTTTATTAACAATTAATCGAGATGGTATTAATTAAAAATAAAAATGAATTTTTATTACAGTTGTAAAATAGAAACTTATTTTTTGAACCTAAAAATATTTAATTGTAAGTAAATATTTTTCAAACTACTAAATAAATATAAAACCCGTCCTCAAAAGTAAATAAAATGAGTTATAGTATTTATTGATAAAATAAAATAAATTGTACATAATCATAAAATATTTAAAAGGATTTTTAAAATTATTACTACTTTAAAATAGTCACTTAAATATCTCATTTATTTCAACTTTTTTTCTTCAAATCCTTTTGTATTCAAAATTAACTAGCTTAAAAATTAAACAAATTAATTTATTTTAGATAATAGTAAATTGTGATTCTTAGCAAATATTCAAAATAATAAATAAATATAAAATCTATTCATAAAAATCTGTTATATTTGTGTTAATATAGAATATAATTATTATTTTATATTTGTTGATAAAATAAAAAATCAAATTAAAAATTTTATTTTAAAATA
Source organism: Aethina tumida (assembly GCF_024364675.1). Taxonomy (NCBI): domain Eukaryota; kingdom Metazoa; phylum Arthropoda; class Insecta; order Coleoptera; family Nitidulidae; genus Aethina; species Aethina tumida. The sequence goes on from NC_065437.1 coordinate 32,045,504, forward strand.
TTAATTTTTTTTATTATTAAAAAAATCTAATTTTACATTGAATTTTGTTAAAAATCAAAAATGATATACAGATAAACTGAATTTATAAAATATGCACCCAGCAATTAAGAATTTTTAAACCAGGCTTTCCAAGTACTTTTCCTGGTACTTGACTGGAATACATTAATATTTTAATCCGGGGAACCTTGTGCACCATAAAAGTCCTTTTATGTGCAGTTTACTGCCGACCAATTTCCAAACTCCCCGAAAACAGTCCAACATCCCTGTGTATTCAACTCACGAACAAGTGAATCGTGCAGTCGACAACATACCATGAATACGTTGTTCAAACATTGTACAGGAGAATATAATATCACGTATCACTGGTTCCCGCTGATTTCAGATACATATCGAAAGTTAAATGGGGATACTTTGTTCCGGAGTGCCGTATATGAAAAGATTCCGGCTGGATTGTGCCACTTTTATCTTACGTGTTTCCGTTATTACTCCGCCGGGACGTGATCTTTTGTACGGTCGTGTGACAAATGGCGTTAACGTAGCGCATTACTACATTAAAAGTCCGGTTGTTTGTTGTTTTACGCCATAACGAATCATCGCTGGATTATTACGGGCGAAGGTCTCGCGAAATCCGATGATGACGGGAAATTAAAGGCCATTACTCGTTTAATTATAATAACATGCAATTAGACGCCATACTGGAAGCCACTGATTAGCGCCAGTTATTAACTTAAATCCGTACCTCGCAGGTGATGCTGTAAAAATTAAAGACCAGACTGTAATTTTAGATCTAACTCAATTACGAATTTTTAATACGGTGATTAAAATATAATTTGGAATAATTACTCACTCCGCTGCAAAATTGAGCTTTATTTTTACACTTGAACGACTGAAATAATTTTGGGTTAATATTCCGGGGTGATGATAATACGCAAACGCTTTGGCATCAGCATTCTCTTTGTTTGCAGGTCAGTTGTAATAATCGTAGTATGTACGTTATGATTAATTGCCATCAAAGTTAGCAAAGTCAACAAATAATTGACTACAATTGTCTAGACTAAATAAGTAGCCGAGTATAATTAGACCGGTTCAATTGTTGTGTTAGTGGTCCACTGTAAGCGTGGGTTTACAACATGTAGGTATTAGAAGATTAATAGAGCGGTCCCCTTAATAGAGTCATTATTGCCGTAAGCAATTTGGAAACAACAGTTCCCCACATCTATAATTTTCACTCACTTGTCTGAGGCCGTTAACATGGATTCGGCTCATTTTAAAAATTCATGAAATAAGTTAGAAACCCGGAAGCTAGACGAAAATTCTCGGTAATCTCAAGTTTAATAATTAGCTGCTAGTTTGATTTTATATAATTAATTAATCCTATCCGAGCACAAATTAAACGGGTCTGCGCACATTAAACACTTTATGAATTATGTAAATCATTTGTAACCTGTTAATTAACTCCGCATCGGCTTGAGGAAACCACACAAGAATGAGGTTTATCTGAACGAGCGTATTTCCAGTCTATTTCACGCACACAGCCCAACACAAATATGCCGGCAATCTCGAGCGGCAAAACGCCATAATATCACTTAACTCGATGGTGATTGATAGCAGCGAGGGTTAGGTTCTCTCTTTACCGCGTTTCGACGCGGAACGATGTTTGATTATAATTATTATAGAGGGGCAATTTTAATTATTTAAATTTGCATAAATTGTAATTAGTATGTTAAATGATTATTTACAAAAAGAAATCAATTTCTTCCTTTTATAACCGTTCACCGGAAATAAGGGTTGCCGTTGGAAAAGATTGCGCCAGCCCGAAATGCAAATTGACGTAAAGTGTCCGTCGACCTTTTGCGGTGTTGGTCCGGCGGAGCCAGTGTAAATGCGGTTGCATTAATTGACGACGACGGAGCGAGCGCCGCCGGACGTCGGTTGCGGCGTCGGGACGACCGCGCATGCATAATTTAGCCGATCACCGTGGAACAGATTAACTCGGCCGCAGCCCAGAACTTTATCTAATTACATCCATATATCTCCCTTGCGGTTTTGTCTTTGGCCCGTTGTTCTCTCGCCGCTGCGCCATGTTCCGGCCGCTCACCAACCCTCTCGGTCCCCACGTCCCACCGCGTCAGCCGACGGTCCCCCCCGTACGGGGCGACGCTTCGGTCGTTCTTACGACGAGACCGACGTCTTATTACTGCGCCCCGGGTGGTGGTTTCGGGTCAGTTAATGTACGGGGGAACTGGAAGTATATGTCAATTTTTATTTTTTTTCTTATATATTTATCATTTATTTTTATCAATTTTCGTATTGTTGTATATTAAACATCGAAAAATATTGGCGCATTCACCACTTTTCAAACATTGTTCTAATCTGCTGTTCTCGACATCCCCTGTAATAAATCCGTGGCGGATTCGTTCGGCACATAAGTTGAGTTGTTTATAGATAAGCGGGCGCACATTTTCATCACAGATAATACCTAATGCAAACACCGGGCCGTTAGTTTTGTTAGTTCAGCAACTCAAATAATTTACCCAATCGAATGGCAGCCGGCAGTTTGTTCAGGGTTACTCTTGGAGACAGTACACACTGGAGTATGGGGGGACTGAACGACGGGGCCGTAGGGGAAGCCCGGCTTCGAGGGTGGAGGGGGGTCACGTCGTTTGAAGGGATGGAAGGAGTTGACGAGACAGAGTGTGTACCGACCACGGAGTGTCAATATTTGGCCATATAGAAAGACGGTTGTTATTAGGAACGCTAGCTACGTGTACCAGTCTGAATGTAAACAGACAAACTTTTACCCGGATAAACTTTGCGGAACGCTTAATTTGTTTTTTTATCGGTGTCGGCCACACTCGTTCAAATATCTTAGAGAGTGGTTTTATTTTTGGATGGGGAGGCTCCTCGGCTAAGGTCGATTTCATATTAGTTGACACTAGATGATTTAATGTTAATTTATTATTGAATTTTTCAGTATTATTTTAAATATCTCTTATGTGCGTTATTGTACTACTGGTAATATTTTTTCCAAAAATAAAATATTGCAATGTACAACCAATTTATCTAAAATTTAATTTTTTTATTGGACTTAAAAGTATAGGTAATTTCTATATTTTGATAATGGTCATACTTGAACATCACAAAAGCACAACTAAACAAATTCTAATTTTGTTAAAATTAATCAAAAATTATTAATTTATTTATAAATATTTAAAAGTATGTAGGTAACATTTTAAAATATATATATTTTTTTAAATGAATATATTAAAAGTGTATTGAATAATTTTAAAATGATAATAGGCAAGTTACATTGAACAACAACAACGATGAACTCAAGTCCAAAATATTTTTTTGTATTTTTATTTAATAGTATACATAATTTATTTATTTATAATTGATTTTGATAATAACCATACTTGAACATCAGAAAAACGCAGTTAAATTATTTTATTTTTTTTTTTTAATAATTTTTACTTTTACTAAATGTATATAATTTTTATATTTGTCATAGATTTTGATAATGATGGTGCTTAAACATCAGTTAAACAGTTAAATTTATTATTTTCTTAAATTTTTTAAAAAATAAAATTATTAATATTAATTATAAATGTGATCTAAATTAAAAATAAAATTAAAAAAGTTAATAGATATTCAAATTTGCTTAGTTTGACGTATATTTTAGAAACTTAACATATGGCTTTCGGGCAAATCTCGAATATTTATTATTGATAAATATTTTGATTTGTGGATTGTTAATTCATGTTAGTCGTATGCAACATTAATAGTAAAAGTCAATCAGTGCTGGTACTAAAGTGCCTCTAAATAATATAACCGTTTAAGAATTGAACACCCTAAATTCAACAAATAAACCTGCCGAGTCGGGATTTTGGCACCTGAATGCGAAATTAATAAAGGCAGACGAGCCACGCTCGATTTAACATTGAATGACACCGCGATCCATATTTGATCAACCCCAATAAAACCGCCTGCAATATTCACAAGTTATAAAATGCAGCAGTCGGTCGTTGGCAGCCGAGCCTGTCAATCCGCGCCGCCTGTTAGCAAATGTAAACATATTGATATGTTGTTCATTTATCAGCGACAGCACTTACAAATGCATTATGTCAAATTGCAGTGGAACTACATATGTTAATGTTAATATGGCCACAAGCCGCATCGAAGCGGTTAACCGACACGTGACGTCACCGTTGCCGCGGTCTGCCGATGTGACCGCATGGCCGCGGCTGTCCTGTTGCCTGGACCGCGTCAGCAGGACAAAGTGCAGGGGCGGACCTCCATTCAGGATTTAATCCGCGCTTTATCCCCTTATGAATTTATATCGTTATTAACAACCGGATTATTTTGTAATGTTAAATCAATTCACTAAATTCAACTTATTTTGTATTAGTTGCAATCGGTATTTTTGTTTCGGTAAATGACAGGCTGCTGGATGCACCCATCAAATTCCTGAAAATACGGACGGTTTAATTAAATCGGTTAATTAACTCTAAAAACAACACACGTCTGGGCAAAATAAATATTGGAATAGAATCTCGCACAGGTAATATTCCAGTTCTGCTTTTGCATTTATCATGTATCCTGAGGTAAAATGCAAACAAGAAAGTCGCAAAAATACAATGCAATTCGTTTACTGAATGCGCCGTGCAGCTGATAAACATTGCGCTCCATTTCGTACCTAAACGCTGTTTGCTGCCGCTGCACCATTCCAACGTAAATTGGAAATTTGTCTGGAAAACTCGGATGCATTGAATATATTACGTTGCACAAAGTGTGCATGTTCGGCATTATCAAATCTGTGAAATTAGAATAATAAATTTGTAATATTTGCTTCTTACTAAGTAGTTCTAAGAATTCTTTATAATACTTTAACATTTTCGTCTTAACTCTGTATTAAGTCTTATTCAACTAGAGAAAGAAGATATTTTTAAATGACTTTAATAGTTCACTAGAGAAAGAAGATATTTTAAAATTATTAATAATTCATTGTCTAATTGCCTTGAATCTTTAATAGACTTTGACAGTATTCTAAAGTGACTGTTAGTAAATATACTCTTCCTCCTTCTATTGATGTATAAATGTATTTTTTGAAGTGTTCAATAAATACCATATCATTTTATATTTTGGTTCTTTAATAAATTCATTAATCAACTAGAGGAGGAATATATTTTTAAGTGTCTATAATATCTCACATATCTTGCTTTATTTTATTAATGTATGGATATATTTCCAACACTTTAACATTATTTTTCATGACTCTTTAATAAATTGACCACTTTACTTATTCGTGTCTCTAAGAGTTCACATACCTTTTCTTTCAATTTTCTACATTTTAACATTTCCTGCCTTCGCTTTTTAATAAATGACAATTTTTCTCTTTTCACTATAAGAAGAAATTATTTCTAAATATCTCTATAACCTTCTTCCTTGAGGTAAGAATATATTTGCTTTTGTAACATAAACTTTTCTGTATTGGCTCTTTAATAAATTAATTACATTACTTATTCCACTATACTAGAAAAAAGATTACTCTTATGGGACACCTTCTTCCTTTTGTCATTAGCAGGTATTTTTTCGAATGTTCTTAACTATGTTTCGAAATAACCAATATGAAACGACATGGCTCATTAATCCAACAGCGAGTATTGCGAAAGTAATTGCATTAGTTTCATTAGATAAGAAAAATCTTATTACCGCAATGACGACGGTTTAGGTGTTCTAAACCCCAATAATAACCGTAACGAAAATTGCACAGCACCACATGCAATTCCTAATTAAAATGGAGGACGGCGTTGCGTTATTTTTAATTAAGTTTTTCCTTGAATGAATTAATAGTATTGTCGTGCTGCACTTTTGCGAGACCAGGAGCGAGGACAAAATGAAATGGAAAAAAGAAAAAGGGCGACGGGCGTTCGTTACCTGGCCCGGTCGTGCGCATTTAATGTTTAAAATCTGACGTAACTAAATGAGAGGGTGCACTAATTGAGATTTTAATTACTGCTGCTCAAACTCACACCGTTCGCTGCCCTGTAATTGGCTGGATAATTATCGTGCAGCTGAGACTTTTCGCCGTTCCGAACAGCCGCTCTCTCCTCTCCTGCGAGCCTGCTCGATTTTTAACCGACGCCGCTCAGCAGGAAGAAAACAAATTAGTGACGGCCGCATTGTGTTTTCACGAGGCAATCGCTTTACGAGGGTGTATCATAAAATTCGGTGTTAATCCTATTAATTTAAACGTTATTATCATATATCTCTGTTACATTAAGAATAAATGCGACGCTTCAGGAATCAAATAAGTATTGAACAAGTTAAACAAGAGGCGATTTAAATCCGGACATCGGTAACCGATTGGAGTGTGCGGTATCCTTGGTTACAGTTATTGCAACTGCTAATATTGAACGTAATCCCCATGAGACCACGGATTAGCTGCCGCATTCAGCTTCCCGCTCCCGTTTGTCCTCACTCTTCCCACAGTCGAAATAACTGCGCTGACCGGCACTGCTCCGATCCCACTGGCTGATTTGATTAGATGGTGTGCTGCTATTTACATTTTTAAATCAGAAGATCAATATTTATGTTCAGCACCGGAAACAGATCCGCTTTAATTTCTGTCTACAATACTTTTATAACTCGACTAGTATAGAAAGCCTGCCACTTTCACTTTCAGCAAACAGAAAAAAAACTGGCATCAATCAAAGGTGCACAAACACAGATAAAGTAACCGAATCCTTTGGACTTGTCGGGGAACGAAGAGATGAAAGATAAAACGCGTGCCGTGGATGAGATCGAAGCGTTCGTGAAAAAGCCCAGTGGAGCCCTGTATCAGCTCCGCGACGGCCCAAGGGGGATGCCGCCATCCCCTTCCGTCCGCCATATTCTCCAGAGATGTGTCTTACATGCGGAGCAATTTTCTTTGCAAACTGCCAAGGATGAGGATTGACAAATAAGTACGTGTGTGGTTGGAGAAAAAGCGATGGAAGAGGACGGCAATCGTCTCGGGGTTCGCCTTCAAGATGCAATTATTTTCGGTAAAAAGTTACAAAGTGATTTTTTATTTGCTCGACGTTTCCTTTACGTTTGATAAAGATTATTGGAAGTTTTTTTGTAAGAGCCTTTCCCAAATGATAAATTAATAATGCCTACAGAAAAACTGGGTGACACTTTGTATGCAGCCTGGGTTGGCAAATAATAGAGGAGCAGTCGTTCCTCGGTTAGAATGTGTATTGTTGTTTGAAAACGTAACGTAGCGAAAACCACCTTATCATTTATTTGGCAAGAGACCGATCGATACAGTAAATGTTTAAATAGTAAGGTTCAGCCATTGTGCAAGTCGGTATCGTGCAGGAGTGACAATTGAAATTTAAATCTACCGGTAGGGAAAATCTGCATAAAGATAAGCAAAACGACAGCGCTTGGGCATGATGTGGTTTAAATTAGTTGGGGCGAAACTTCTCGATTCGCTACAATAAAGACTGGATGCTGACAAATGAATAAGATATTAGAGAGTGCTCGGAGGTCTAATGCAATTAGAAAATGCAAATTGCGAAAATAAAATTAATCAACATAATCTCTGGAACGTATTTTCAGCGCTGTCACAGTTTATTTAGGTCACATTTTTACGATGTTACAATGAATTTTAAATACATTAATCGGATTAACGTTACTGTAAATTGATCCGGACGTTCTGGTAATGATTTTGAAAAAGGAATAAGATTTGCATCCGTTGTGCGCCTGTTATTCTCGGGAAAAATAAATTTTTCAGTAATTCCCGGGATCTGTTATTGAGTGATTTAGATGGAATTCCGCAGTTGCATTGACGGGAGCATGCAGTTTTAATTCTCGGTGCAAAAATGGAAACTGGAACAATGGGCGAGAGGGATGGGATTCGATTGTCAATTATGTAAGCGTATCGGAGGAATATTGTAAAGCCAGAATCAGACTTGCCAACTGAACTGGAAAAACAAACAGTGAACGACGCAATGTTTACTGAAAGCTAAGTAAACACTCGTCAGCGAAAGCAGGGAGTTCGCAAAAAGTATAAAAAAGTTACAACAGCAGGACGTATTTATTTTTCAAGGATCACGGTCCAGGGGCATCATTGATATAAATGTGTTGACATTCGTTTGTGTTAATCCTTCAATTCACTCCTGCTTCACTGCTTTTTTAACATCACAATTACTTTAACACAAAAGGTATTTCCAGGCGTTGTGCAGCCTTTAGTGGCACTTTTTTAACGTAGTTTGTGTACTGTTCCATGTTATCGCACTTACGGGCATGCACGAAAAAATTGTATGAACGTGATTTTGTAATTTTTTTACTGACGATCGTTTTATTTTGTTTCAGACTGAAATTGCCAAGAGACTGAACGCCATTATTGCACAAATTTTGCCCTTTCTATCGCAGGAGCATCAACAGCAAGTTGCCACCGCTGTCGAGAGGGCAAAACAAGTTACCATGACAGAATTAAATGCCATAATTGGGGTAAGTACTTCCGTTATTGCCAGGAAATTTTGGGCCATCCTAACTTGGCGTTATGGCCATTACATTTCGTGGGGGTCTTAATGTGTCCTTTTGTCTACGGGTGACACTTAAACGTGTTTTGTGTGAGCTTTAATTGGAAGAAACTATATCATGGCACGGTTATAAGTGGTTTTGAAACGAGTCGTAACATGTTATTATTAAAGAACTTATCATGTTCGAACACACTGTAAAATTGTGTGTAAATGTTTGCCATGAACTCCGAAGAATAATATAGGTTAGGTATATACTTAAGCAAATACACATACACAAGTAGTAAACTTGGAAAGCAAACAAACACAGCTTTACTTAGAATGTGTTTTCTATTTACCCATTCGTTTTTATTGTGAGTTTGCTTTTCCTATAAATGCTATAGCAATTTGTTAAACAAATACTTTTTCTGTAGACTTGAATAAATACAAAATGGCAGGGAGTGGATTTAATGCGAGAAATAAACAGTTCTTCATTAAATCTTAACACGGGAATATAATGTAAATAATACTTACTATGCTTTGTTTATTCTAATCGTGTTGGGAATATTGGGAACAGATAATAAGATAATTGCCTTAAAACAGTATTTCTAATAAGTCATGTAAATTCAATTTATTTCGACTGAAATTTATGAGATAAATATCCAAGTTTAAACACTTAATTAATTTGTAATTATTTACATTTATTACACAAGTTTGAGCATCTAACTGATGATAATACAAGATACATACATTATCTTCAAATTTCATATAAATTATTTATTTTCACGTAATGAATGAATGTTCCATCCATTTTTTATCTTTCTTTTTTGTTTTTATAATACCAGTTTAGAAAATTATGAAACTTTCTTTTACATATTTTTGGAGTACAGGCTATTAAATTTTTAAAAAATAAAATCAAATACTTAATATTTTGAGAAATTTAAGAATCATTAAAAGCCTATGGGTGCAGCGTGTTCAGGAGTAACGTATACATATAAAATTGAAAATATTGGTTGGAAATAAATTGAATCACAAGTTGTAAAAGGAGGAGTGCAGCACCGGCACACTTTATATCGAGTAAATAAAGCCATTGTGGAAATAAATAGAGCTCGTTTAACCTTTAAACGTAACATATTAAAAAATTCCAAAGAGTGCAATATTCGTATATGCATATTAAATGAAAATATTCCATTAGACTTAAAATTTCATCTCGAGTATTTCATTTTGGAATATTTCTACCTTTAGAATTGAATAAGGGCATAACAAAAAAAAAGCCAGCACATGAAAATCTAATAACTAGTTGGCGTGGTCTTGTGATGCAAAATAGCGGGAAGGAAGGCCCGGGAATGAGATTTGTTCGTTGAAAAACGTATCGCAAAATATATTGCGAAATACAGATATAAATATTTCATGCACGTAGACGAGGCAAACCTTATGATAAGAATGAAAAGAAGTCGAGTGGATTGACAAGAATGGAATTCTTGTTCGGACGGCTGGAGCGGAACTTCTCGCGGTTAACCCCCTTGGCCCACCGACGAAAGTGGATGTGAGCAAACTTCGTCGTTTCGTGTGCGACTTATTTCGCGCCGGGGACACGGCCATTTCGTATTCCGGCCGCGCACGCCAAATTGTTTTATCCTTTGGACCTGGAAGATGAAGCTCTGGGAAACGTTGTAGTTGCCGTGGCAAGCTGCCCCTTTGAATATACGGACTATTTTATTTTGGAGCATTAGCGGCAAATTGTTTCACGCCCTCGCAAAGGGATGATAAAACCGCCATGTCGCCTGATACTGCGTCAGATTTACTGTTTTATCATTCTGCACATCACCTGGGAATTTTAAATGGTGGGTCTCATCACAACTATTTACTAGGTTTACTTTTTGGTTGTCCTGTATGTGGTAATGTTTGTTGTCTGTAACAGTAAATAATTGTAATAATAATCTAAGCATGTAATTACCGTACTATTATTAAAGTGTGCCAACCCGTAAATATTGAAAGTGGCTTTTAGAGGGTAATAAAAATCGCGGCTAAAAAATGGATAGTTAAAATGACACATAAATGGTTACAAAGTACAATGTACACGGATCGGAACACTAAAAACTAAACAACTGAATTCTTGATAAAAAGCCAATAAAAAACGACGTTGTAAAACAGCAATGCACGCAGTTTATGGTCTCTTTTCAGCACACTTCCGCCCGTACTTCAACTTTATAAGACTTTTACGATAAACTTATGGAAGCTATAAAATATTAATATACTTTTTCCCCCGTTCGTTTTGGCTTAGGGGAGCGCGAATCCCCAGATATTTTGCTCTCTTCTCCACCTAATCAACATTCCAATCACCTTTAGAGTTTATCGGGAGAGAAGGCTGCTATTCCCGACTGGAAAATTAAGTGGAGTCGAGAAATTTCATCCTCCCAGACATATGGAAGAGGGTCGGTTTGGAAATCTTATTTTACGCTGCAATCGATAAAGAATATATTGCAGACGTGTAAGCCAGATGCTTTCAGGAATTTTATGGAAAAACTTGGGACCGCGCATATACACGCCAAACTCGTAAACAACATTGATACACCCGACGCGTCGCATATTATTTATCGACTTCGCTACAACTATATTTTCCAGTTATGTAAAATAAATGTGTTACAACCCATCATCTTTTATATACACTTTGGATGAATATACGGCAGCTATTCTCTCTACAATAATAAATATATTAAAACCACTTTAAAATTTACTACTCTTTTCTTTCTGTTCAAAACTACTAATACAATTGTTAAACAGTTTTGTTTACGTCAAATTTTTGACTGTAAGAAGCCACTTAATTGCATCGTGTAACTGAGAGTTTCATAGTTGTAAGTGGCGTTTCACGGACAGATTGCAAACAGGCTTTGTAATAGATAGGGTGTGAAGTGGTACATTAAAGGGGATACGATAATTATATCATTTAACACAATGTAGTGTACATGTACTTGTGCTGGTCGTCACGTAATTTTCGATGGACGCAACATAAACATCGGGGCAATTAGCGCGATTTCAATTAAAATTATTGAAAATATTCGGTTATTGATCGTCGAAGCCGGTGGCGGTGACAAGCTTCGCCGCAAAAGCTTGTGCAAACAATATTATTTTGATTGTATTTTATTATGGAAATGCCGTGGGTGGTACAATTGAATTTATATGTTGATTTTGTTACTTCGTTACAAATTATATTGTGTTGCTGAAAAACACTAATGAAATCATATTTTACAAATATCAAGGGGAACATTTTATCGACAATGAAATAATGCAAATGGGAAAATTAATCGACTATTAATTTTTAATAATTGATTCAATTTTATTGTACGTTTCATTTCATGAACTTTTTAATACATAATGCGTAGTCAGATACGTTGACAGATTGAATTTCGAAAACACCAATTGACAAAATAGTTGGTTGAGCTGCAAGTAAATATTTTACTTTGAAGCAGGACTGGTGGATAGGTTCACGAAGTAAATATTTCCTCAATTCCAATTTACGTTTCGTTATAAAGTAGCAAATAAGACATAAACCTCCGGGTGCCTAAAGCATTGTGTTCAATATCGGCGACGAGCGACAAGCATCAGTGAGCAGCAGCCGAGAGGTTGTGAGCGGCGGCGCGTTTCACGTTGTGTCTCTGGGGGCGCTACAAGCTTAAAGGACCATGTTGAACTCCGCTAGGAGAATTCCTGTTTCCGTATCCATCCCTTTAATGGACATAGACTGATTGTTTTACCCTCTGAAACCATTGCCTCGCAAAGTGGAATGTTTTTGTGCATCCTTCTTTTGGTACGCTATCTCTTTTACGACGTGCGGGAAACGATGCCACGAATTCTGCAATTCTTCCGCTTTGCCCTCTTTTTACATTTCGAGATTGATGGCGGCGGCTGAAGGCGATAAAAATAAACTACTCACTCGGTGGTCTAGATTGTATCAAGTGCCGCACGGAGTCGGCCACTTTTATTGCCGCTGAACCGAATTTAAAATGTGTTTAGGAAACAATTTTGCCCCCTTTACACTCTATAGCGACACAATAACACACACACAATTATATTATTGTTTAATATTTTCTGAAATGTAATTTTGTATAAGGTTATTCGTTATTTTATTTTTCTCTCTATTGTTTATTTTAATATTTTGTATATTATGACATAAGACAGATCATTTTTAATTTTAATCATATAATATTATGTATATGAAATATACATATAATAATATTATAATATTTACCTATATTTTTAAGTGTATTTCAAATTTCAGAAATATTACCACAAATTTTAATTAAAACTAATAATAAAGGGTAGCATAATTATGCCTGTAACTAAAATTCACTTATTCTATTTTTAAATTTTTTTCTTGAATAACTTTAAATGAAATATTCACCTATGATAATTGATAACCTTACCTTGTTATTTTTATCTGTTCCTATAGTTCTTAAACAAATAACAGTTAGACAAAATCAATTTCAAATTCATCAGGCATCGAATTAATTGCCAGGCTGCAAATTTAAGTTGTACAAAGTAAATAGGGGAATAGATAATGTAGATTTAGTGTTAAACACTCATTTTAGTGCCTACATGAAATCCAAACAATGATTACAAACGCCCACGTTGATGAGACACCATTGCCGGCGCAACAAATTAAAACAATTAGCGGTTCTGCTTTGAGAGTGTTAACTTAACAATTGTGTTAAAATTTTAACTGCCTAATAACATTACTTACCGGTATTTGTATTAAATATTTGCCGTAACAATCGTCCGATTGTGAAAATTGAAATTACCCGTTAATTCTAACTTTAAAACAAGGGTAAAACCCGGGAACATAAACACTGAAGAACAGCACTGAAAACCGATCCGTGATTCCGTTAACTAATATTCCCGGCATTTTAATTGATTGCCTTTTTGTGCGGTTATGACTTTAATTTCCGTTGGAGCAACTTCGTCGACAGGAATTGACGCTAACTAAATTTGTCGGAAAACAACATTAAGTAAATTTCCAGTGTGTATCCGTATAAAAGCAATGAAGCAGAGTGTAGCATAATCCGACGAAACAAAAAGTCTGCCAGCCTGATACAAGAGAGTCTCCTCCTGAATATCAATGTATCCTGCGCCGGGGTCCTGGAAACCTCCCTGGGGATGTGGAACAGGAAATTCGCGTGGCGTCGCTTCCACCGCAAGTTTTCAAGCCACCGAGCGGAATCGTGTTATTGACAGACATGATAAATCATTTTACGTTTGTGGCTTTTTTCGATTAAATTAGATGTAACTCAGCAGAAATCTCCCATCTGAATTCGGTGTTAGGAATTGTTTTAGAGTTTACACATATATATAGTTATCAATTCCATATCAGATGGTGATCAAAATCCGTAACATATTTGAGAGAGAAATAATATAGACTTATTAAACACGAGTCTACAAATGAACAATGAATATATTTTTGAAACATTTATTTGCAGTTTGCGAAAAACGATGTTCAAACTGCCTCCTCCAAAATATCACCAAAGAATTATTGTTTATGTATCCATGTTTATTAATATTAAAAATTCGATTTACTAATATATCTGTATGTATACATTAAATTAAATATCAGATAATTATTATAGCTAATTTGAGTGAATAATACTGAAGTGTATACTTAAAAGAAACAGGAGAATAAGGGAGAAGTCGTTATTAGATTGTTCCGGGGACAAAGTCTAATTACCAGATTTAATACAATTATAATTGCTTAAACTCAGCCTTTTGCAAAATGTTTACTTTGCGACACTAGATTTAATTCCGGAATTCCATCACCCTCCGAACTGCGCCCGAATAAACGTCAATTAATAAACAGCCGGCAACCGATGCCGCGTACGCGTCGCGAATCCGAAACCACGCACATAAATTAAATAGGGCCGAATTAAGACGGCATGCATAATTCATGTCGTCGGACCAATAAAATCAAGTGGCAATGCCGGAACGAGATTACGACATTAGTATGTGAAGTGGTGTCGGACGGTGGGGGGCCGCGTCCTCCCGCCGGTGGCGATGGGGCGGCGCGAACGGCGGACGCAAGACACGATGCAATTATGTAAACATCTGGACGCGAACGTTATCGCCGATGACATGCCGCGCCGCACCATCGCAATCGCCATGGGCGTGCGGTGGCGGCGTCTCGTTTTCGCGCCGGGGGCGCGACAGAGACGGCCGTCTGTCGGCGGCGTTCTGCGGTCGGGGCCGCACATCTTTATTTGATACGCGGGTGCCATCTCAAGCGACCGCTCCCGGGCTCTCTGTTTCTTCCACCGGTTCGCCACGTTTGATAATGCGGAAGGCTTTGGTGGCGTCTTTGTTCTCGGAAACTTTAAGATGTTTCGAATAAACGATTCTCTTTATTAGTTGCTCGCGTGAGATGCTCCTGAAGCTTTAGTTTTCGGAAGTTTTAGTAGCTGTTCTTTCTGCCACTTGCAATTATTATCGAAGATTCTATTTGTGATTGAAATAACATCTTATTTGGTACAGTTGGACAAAGATGTTGTGAATCTCAACTTATTATTATATTTCTGTTTGTAACGACATCCTAATTTTTTGTCTGGAATCCTGTCATCTCTATTATTGAACTAATCATTATGCCCTTCGGCATAAATACCTGCTTAAGTACCGAATTGTCATTAATGTAAAGATAATCTAACTCTTGAGGCCATTCTGGTCTTAAACGTCTTGTTATAACATATAACAAATTTTTTCAATAAATAAGAAGTAGCAATCAATAATCTGTATATTAAACTGATCATCAAAGATCTCCACATTAATAATCAGAAATTATACAACAATGTGCATCACTATAATCCGTCGTCCCTAATTTAAAATCTATAAATATGAAGTAGCTGCGAAAACACATGATGTCATTTTGTAACTGGGTCATGTTGTTGCTTATTTATTCATAGAGTGAAACCAAAAGGAACAAAAAACGGCACCGAAACGATTTTCCATTTCCGCGATCTCAATTGGCTCAAAACATTTATTAATCCCCAATGTCGGACCGAACCCGTCGGCTGGTTGCCGTAAAAGTTTTTAATTGACTGTCACAAAGTAAAGCGTTTTAAAAAATCCGGAGAGCAATTTACGGGAACGATAATCGATAACTGCTCGAACATGAAACAATTCTATTAATGCAGTCAACTCTGAACCGGTGGAAGGCGAAACGGGTGGCGAATGGGGGCAGGCGACGTGGACCCCTCACCCTCGACGGGCCCTAAGGACTTTTAATTTAAAAAGTTCGCTGTTGTCGGTAGTGTAACCCGGCGCGTCGCTCACATTGAATACTAATTGGATTATGATGAGCACGTCGGTCGGGGCACTTTTTATGCCTCCTGCACAGTAGGCCCGATTGTCGGGAAAAGCCGTACTTTTTTTTTAAATTGTCAGTATGCCTCAGGGAATCGGTTTTCCTGATAACTTCTCAAAGGGTACGAATTCCCTGTTTTTGAATCTACATATTAATAATTATTTATTCTTACAGTATTAAAACATATAACGGACTTTAAAGTACTAAAACCAATAAAGAGACTTGGGGTGTGAATGTATTTTGGCAGCTTTTGAGCCAGTTGGTCACACTGTGCGGTGTTACGCTCAAGCATCATGGCATAGGGCTCTTTATGTTCTGGGTCTTCAAACAAACCTGCTTTCGGACATAGGCGTGTAAAAAAATCAAAAAAACGTTCTGGAAATGCGCTTTTTCCTTTTTTATCTTTAACGCCACTTTAATTTAGCCATTGCACCGTACTATTTAATTTATACACTGTCCAGCGCTTTGTACATTTTTTGTGTTTTTTTTTTTGTTTGGATCACCTACCGTCAGAACAAAGGAATCTGAAATTTTTTGTATTAATAATTCTGAAATATCAATATTGTATTGAAAAAAATTTGGTAAACCCTGAGTTATTGTATTCGTTTGTCGATCTCCTAAAATATTATTTATGTGCTCCATTTTTCTGCACAATAAACTCGAAAAATAAATCTATTGAAATCTATTGAGGGGATAAATCGCATATTTTAATATTTTCACTGCCGCATCAGAAATAAAATACGAGGCATGTTATCGGCGCAATTTCCATAGAAATATGTTTTTCTCCCGAGTAACATAAAATATGCAAATCGCCCATTTATTCTTGGCAGAATTGTTTTCCAAATACGAGCAAAAAAACTGAATGAAAATGTACCTGCATATTTTATATAAAAGTGGAGTGGAAGATTCCCTCTTGAAATGATAATGAGGCTCAAGATTAGTATTAGGCGAACCCCGCAAGCGAAATTTACTTCGAGTGTTCTTACGTTTAAAATTTGCACAAAACCGGTAGAAGAGGATTGTCGGCAGGACCAATGTGGAAGAGGAAGAGCGGTCTTTTGTTATTCATGCAGCGCCTCGTTCGTCGGGGTTTATAAAAAGGCGAAGGCGCCCTCGTCTCCTCATCCTCCCACAGCCCTTCGAAACTCGCGGAGCTGCTTTGCATCGGCCACGGTTCAAAGATTTAAAATAACTACTCTTTGTTTTATATCTACTAAATGCGTCTTAACCGCAATGGACCGTTCATTCCTTTATCCTGTTTTATGATCAATCGCTTTATCTTCTTTTCAATTTTCAACAGATGTGAACAATTACCAGATGGAATATTTATTTTTATTTCGACAATTTGACATAATCCATTTCATTTATAAAACAATCATTTCTAAAATTATGTTTGATAGAAATGTGGAAGTAAAGTAAATATTGTGTTTTATATCACGAAATCGTTAAACCTTCGAAACCCCCAATCCGCCAAACTCTAAAAATTGGACATTAAAACCGAAGCAGGGAATAGGAAAAAACACTCGAAAACTGCAAATGTAGTGTAAACACAGCTCAAGTTTAAATTGAGCAGAATGGATCTGAAACACGTGACAAGAAGTTATATTTTTATCGGGGGAGAAGGCCAGTTAGTCAGTGGATCGGTCGACCGGAGCTTCAGGATTGGCGTTCACGAATGATTTGGTTGAGTGACGCAGCCATTATTTAAAATTCTTATTGCTGAAAGTCTGCAAATTGATTTCTTTGACACTCCCCGCTCACTCTCTCCCAGTCAGTTGGTCGTGTCGTGCCTGATGAATTTCATTATAATTACATTTTTTTCGACGCCGGGTTCGCGCTTAATTAAGTAAAAAACTTTTCCTTTATCTCCGGCGACGAGTTTAATAAAATCGTTTTATGAATAAATAATTGTTATTTAATTTTTTGCTAATACCGCTAATTCAATTATACCGAGGTGTAAATAGGATTATTCAGCTAATTGAATTTTACGTTTTAACACTTTGTAAATGACGTGTAAAGTATATTTAATGTGTTAAAGGCTTTTTATGAATCCGAATTAAATTTGTAAACAATGTACGTTTACAAATAATCTCTTGTTTTTCCTCTACCTATTAGAGTTAATATATGACTGATATCTTATATCCATAACAAATAGTGTGTGTCCAAATGTATTAAAGGGACTAAAATAGAAATTACCCAATGGAAAGGTCAATACATAAACAAACACCAATTGTTTGTGTATGTCTGGGTTAATATTAATAATTTATTAGTCTTTAAGCAATTTGTATAACTATCTACCAAAGCTTGTTTATACAATACTTCTTTTATTATTTTTTATTTATATCAATAAATATAATAGTTATTAATTTTTAAATGACATAAATAAATATATCACCAAATACCACAATAGCAAGCATAAATTATCCCGGAGTGTCCTTGTAAGTTCGTCAGAGAAGCCATACAATTAAATTTGTGTTTACAAAATGTTTACGGATCTTGACGAGAGGGAAGTTGCTCACTTTCCCCTTTCGGCAGAAACGTGACGGATTAGGGCATTAGCGTCCTAACCCCACCCCGGGAAGATGCCTTTCTAATTACTCACGAATAATTAATGGGGTGCGTCGGGGGAGCTCAATAATACCGCCAATTAAATATAAATCTGAACGGGACTTATTAATCACGGCCGGAACCGCATCTCCCGCGTACTGCCGCTTCAAAAATGAAACGTCTCTTTTGTAACACAAAACGGGCGGTTGGTATTCAATTTTAAAGTGTCATTTTCGCTTTGGAATCAGGATAAAAGTAAATGTTATAAAGCTCTGTTCTAATTGATGGATAATTACAGAAGTTTGGTCCTTTGCTTCAACTTTATCCCGTTTTAATTAAATTACTGCGAAGTGTTGAGCAAAGTACCTTCGTAAAAAGTAAAAAGAAGTAAATTGATAAAGTGTAACAAACATTGTGGGTGCGAAGGAGTGTAAATCCATCATAAAGCCATTCTCTGTGATCAGAGGAGCACTTAATGAGCAACTTCTCATTTAATTAACCACCGAGCCCCAATATTGATGTCTTAGCGAAGATATTAAAGGTTAATGGTTGTCGGGATTCCCCAGTTGGCTGCAGCCGACGAACCCGGAAAGTGAAGGAGAGAGGTTTTCAAGCAGTGCCCGGAGTGTGTCAAAGGATCTGCTAAGTCGGCACACACACGGTTGTGACATTCAGTAGGATCAGAAATCGGCTTATCTGTTCACTCGACATTGCGGCTGACTGCACCCGAAATCTCCCGGATAAAGCGGTTAAATTCTCGACTACTCGTAATACGTAAGGCGGCGTTTTCCTTTTCCTTCCGCCTCCCTTCCACAATCCGCCCGACTCATCTCAGACCTGCTTGTGTCGAGACCGGGTCGTCTCGAGTCTGTTATCCTTTTTTATATGCGGTGTGTTACTTCGAGTTATATATTATGGAAGTCTGTTGGGAGGAAATGGGGTTTTCTTTCAGAACGTATCTCCCTTTTGAAATAGAGATTTGCCTTCTATTTTTCACTGGTTTGTTTTACCAAACGTTTTAGACAAAGAATAAAATATTTTTTGGCAAATGCTCAAACATAAATAGTAATATATTTTTCTTTTTTCTTTCAGCAACAAAGACCAGATCTTCCACGACTGTTGCAACAGATGCACGCCCAGCAGTTGCCTGCCCATGCGGCCCCACCAATACCTATGATGCCTCATCCCGGTTTGGGAGCGCCGCCAAGTTCGGCGGCAAGTTTGTTGGGCCTCTCCGGGGCGCTACCCGCCCAGCATCCCCTGCAGATGCTAGCCTCCAAGCCCGACATTCACAGGCCTGACGATGTCAAGTCCAACAGCGGTAAGTCCACGCTTTCACTGCTCCCGTCTTTTGTCGGAAACATGGAAAATGCATAGATAAACTAACGAGAATCTAGATCGCTGGGTATTAAATGTAAATTTTCTTGTCGAGTGCACCGAAACAAATTTTAATTTCCGGCACAGCTCGGCGTAAAAATTATCGCCGAACTGAATTTATTTTTCGAAGGGTATCTCGCGCATCTCTCATGGCAAATATGATTTATCAGGCGACTAAAATCACTTTACATAGTTGGCTGAACATTGAAAATTGCCGCCGTAACATCGAGAAACTTTCGTCGTGAATTTCCAACATAATGCTTCTTTTATTTTCCCGCGCTTTGTATGCATCCCGGAGAGCGAAGTGAATCATCTATAGACGAGGGATTTTTTTACTTGGACTGGAAATTCACACTCGACTATTTAATGGGCGACTTCAGGCGCCGCTTTCTCAATGCCACACAGTTTCACACCTTCGTGTTGTCATTACATTTTTAATGATCTATTTGAAACTGTCTTTAATAAAAAAACTAGAAGTGGAAGGCGGATGAAGGGCGTTTTATTTCATCCCCATTGAGAACCACTGGAGCCGCCATAATGTTCGTGTATTTTTGAAGCGTGGAAATCTCCATTTAGGTGTGCCTCTAATTATAATTTTAAAGCTTTGGCACCCACTGCTGGAAGGTGTATGTATGTCAACACATTTACAAAGAGTCGAGACAGTGGTACTATTTCCGTTCTTCCACTAGACAAATGTGACATGCATGTAGGATTTCAGAAAACTGCTCCTGTCTGCACAATTAACGTTCTACAGAAAATAAGCGAATTAAAACTCTTTAGAATAATATTTATACTCTGTAGTTAATAAAGCAGTAATAAAATTTAATTAATAAGTAAAAACTGATGATAATACAATCAAAGAAGATCAACATTTTGATGTTCATAGAAACGTGATATCTGATGTTAGTATCCGAGATCGGAGCAAATCATATCGTGACATTATAATATGTTTGGTGCAGAATGGCTGAATAGGATTACCGCGACATCCACTGGAGCCGAAGACAAAAAAAAAAGCAATTTCATTTTCTTCCCCGTTTGCGGCGACGAGTGGAACACGTCGCGCGGGGAAGTCGCTCTCATCCCGTAATATATTCCGTCTGATTCGGAGGCCGCTTCCTTATAAAAGCGGCCGTTTCGCCCTCGCCTGCCGGAATGGAAATTCGGGAAAAATAATGCGGAATGCGCGACGCGTCTGTGAATCTGTGCCGCGCGAAGTAGGGTGCAAACGAGGAACTCGACAAATAACGTCGACAAAGTGAAATTTATAGGTAGATTCGGGGGTGGCAGATTGTGAAAGGAGCAGTTTATTTATTTGAGTGGCTTGTTTTTGTGCCGCTTTTGAGGGCTTAATCCCGCCGTCGACGGGTTTAAATTAAAAATATGCCACCGCTTCAGCTCCGCCGGTTTTGCTCCATCGACAACCTTTGTTCCCCAATTGAGTTTCACAAAAGTTGAATATGTATACGATTGTGTTTTTTTCAGGCATAACTTTTATGGATCGTTTGTGCGAAATGATACGATACAAAAAAATCAATTTTGGAATTTGTATTAAAATGTTAATACCTTTGTTTATGTAAATGTGTAAATTAAATATTTCAAATAAAATTAAAACGTACTTTTAAACGATCTTAATATAAAACTCGTAATTCTCAACGAGGCTATTAAACTGTTTGTGAGACCTTTAAAAGCGAGTCATTTCCAATCATTTTAAATAGTTTGTGGATCAGAATTTAAAATAATACACTGAAGAAATTTGCAAAACAGTCAGTATTTGTGTATTTATTTCTCTCATAATTGTTTTAAAGGGTGAAGCAGGTAACAAAAAATAAATTCCGTTCTCGTACAAAATTGTTAGCTTCAATTAATTAGTATTTGAAAAACAAGCATCAAAATTGAGAACTTAATAATATAAACTTCATCCGCGTTTAAACAATAAATATTTATACAGCGTAATCATCGTTATTACCGTAATATTTCCTTATTTTAGCTTCACCCTTTTGTTAAATATTGTCGGGGAGCACTTCGGGCGAAGCAGTTTATTTTAATAAGTTCCTAGGATGTTTTGTCAGTCTTTATGCTTTCCGGTCGTTGCAAAAATGGGGAGAAAATGTCTTTTAGATTAATCCTCGATCCCTTTTGTCGGGTTTTAAGAACGCTGCACAGCATGCCTGGGGTCGGTTCGCAGCGC
The DNA here is from genome assembly GCF_024364675.1 of Aethina tumida. NCBI lineage: Eukaryota > Metazoa > Arthropoda > Insecta > Coleoptera > Nitidulidae > Aethina > Aethina tumida. Next base: position 32,067,465 of record NC_065437.1, read on the forward strand.
AAACACCGGGAGCCAAAGGGGAGATTTTATTTTGGTTTTTAATTTAGACTTCCGATTGAATCTCGCCTTTAAGGAGCGTAATATTCTGGTTGACGAGTTAATTGATTATCGATTATGCCATGACTGTCCCCTTTGTTGTATGTGACGAAACAGTTCATGGAATATGTAAAGCTAAGAGGGTGACTTTTAGTGAACATAATTTTAACGATACGAATACAGTTCGAGCGAGTCTTAATCAAAATTTAAGAACCCTGTAAAGTCCGGTTTACAACGACTATTTTTGTCGGATAGGATTATAAATGACATTTATTGCCGGCATATAAAAATTGTGTATTAAGGAAATTGGTTACATTTTTACACATAGTACGGTTTACGAGCAATCAACTTTACCTGGACATTTTATTAGGTACACGAATAATGCATCATTATCGGCAAATATGTTTTGTAATATTTACAGTTTTACGTCTTTAGAATGCCAATAAAGTTTTGTACACGAGGAATTTAAATATTAAAAATCTGTTGTCGTTGAACATTTTTCCAATGTTCATGAATATATGTGTTTAATGTTTTATCAGAAACATTTATCCTTTCCGTGGTAAAAAGTAGTTTGAATTTATATAAAATATTTTGACGCACTTTTTATTAATTTCAAATGTAGTCAATATTTAATTTTAATTCATTCTCTTAAAATACAAAATATAACTAAATAATTAAATAACTTTGTATTGTAAATGTCTTCATTTTAATTACAGACAATTATTTTGGACGTTTAAAGTCAAACGAATTATAAACTTCCTGTAGGAGCTGAATGATTTAATCAGATATTTTCCAGAAATGTCTGGCCAAGTTCAGCCATTATAAGATCATCTAATTCGATTCAAAGTGAAAAAATTCCCGAGCCGCTTTAAATTACAAACAATCTTAAGTTCGTTTGTTCGTCACGTCAAGACGTTTTCGTTTTTGACGCTTTATTTTATTTCGCGTTATCTGGAACGAGCCATAAACGAGGCGGTGGTTAGCGTCACGACGAGGAAGTTAAGAGATCTGTGTAGTCATGGCGACGAGATGTTCCGAGGAATGCGGATCATTTCACACCAGCCGCACAGTCGAAAGCAATATTAAAATATCTGTCTAATACTTTAAAACAGATTACAAATGTCACATTTCTAAACTTTCATTTAAATATGCTAAATAATTCATAACGATCAACTAATTTCAATTAATTTGTTACGTTAGTGATTAATTTATAAAATTGCTGAAAATCCCACATTTTAAAGTGTTCACATATCGGTGCGTTGGCCTCATTGGTTCTTTGGAGTGGTGAGCAGGGGTTCCTACGAAAAGGGGATTACTGGAAAAAATACGGGAAATTGAATTATATTAATCTGATGGTAGGGGACCCTCCACCTCAATGCGGAACGTTATGAAAACCTCCCACAAACTCGTTTAAGCCTCGGATTAATAACTGGAGCCCGAAATACAAGGGGGATCGATTCAGCACCTGATTTCAATCGCCCAAGTGCAGATTAATCAGTTAGATTGAGGCGTATTTTTTTCCCTAACTACTTCCTTTCAACAATAAAGTTTCAAAGTTGTTAATGTTTTTAAGTGAAGGCACAGCTAAAAATTAACGACGCTGGAAGAAATAAATTAATTAATTGCGAAGCCCTGGAAAAGTGGCTGAGCTTTCCCGCACATAAAACTGGAGAACTGTTCATCTAAAGCGTAGCATCTCGACACCTTGTAAAACTTCGCCAAAGCCGAACCGTAACGTCAACATAATTACTGACAGTAATTAGCACACAAAAAACGTCCCAGCGCTTCAACGAAAAGAGGAGCGTCCTGATGCAAAGCGAATAAAATAAAACATTTTACGAGATTAAATAAACATCTTGGAGTAACTGTTGCACCTGGCGGTAATAAAGATGGAGAGTAAAATAAAGCTCTTAAGTCGCAAGCCAAATTAATTAGTAGTTCTGCAGTTTCAAAGCTCCTGTAACTTAATTCTCAATTAGCACCTCTGGCTTCGCTACCGGCAAATCTATGACTGCGGAATGAACTGCCAAACGAAATAAACCCGTGTTTGGACTTTTACGTGAGCGTGATTTTAATTTTAATGGCTTTTCGTCGGAACCAAATTACACGAACAATGTACGGAGAATCGTTTTTTAAGAATTACCTAAAACTACAAATTGTCATGAAAACTTAATCGTAACGGGAGAACGTAATAAAATTCCGACGGGCTGTTAATCAGAAATCTAAAACTACTTCAATTGTTGCAACTTGCATTTCGTTCTATTGTTTGCACTGAAAAATGAAAGACTAATTAATTTTGCACGAGCCAGTCGGCAAACAAAGCACAGTTAAAGTCTTTAACGCAAAGAAAATGTTCGCGGGCTTTATAAAAGCGTACGTCAAGTACTTAAGATTATTTATTATTCATGGTTCGCAGCTTTATGTATTTTAATTTGCCAAGTTTTCGTATTTTTAGCTTAGCGCACAAAAAAATCTGGAACTGTTGGGAATCAAGGGTTCTCGAATTAAGTGGGGTTAATTTCGGCGGCCACAAGAAACATTATTTATTGCTTATGAGTTAGTAAGGAATCCGGGATTTATGAATGCCACATTTCATCGTTAAGCAAATTTTTAAAAAAACGAGTGATTGCTACGGATACTACAATGAGATGTAGCAAAACCGCCGTGATTGAAGGCAACATCGACGCTGATCGGATAACGTTTGATTGTCTCGACAACACGCGGAACGTTCGATGGCGGCGCCACTGCCGACAAAAATAAAAAAAGAAACCGTCTCTATGCATTTTCCATGTCACGTCGTTTTTGTACAAATCACAAAAGCACAGATCCGACAAGTACACAGATGCACCGCGCCGCTGCCCCGAAAAGGGCTCCCCGCCCCCCAGATTTCCCCACACACAATCGGGCCGCCTCCGTTTCTCGGCTGCTGCAGCGGCGCTCTGTAAAAACAACCGACACGTTTTATACATTTTATCTCAATTGTTTTCGTCTCGATTGTTTCATGTTGCTGCCGATTGGCTCTATGTTCCCGTTTTGGATGCCGTTTCCATGGATGCTGCAGGTATCAACTCGGCCGAAGAGCGTCACGTGAGTACCAATTGAATACATAATTTCATTACGTTTTCCTTCTTTTTTTTTGTACACCAGCGGCGTACAACAAGCAGATTGTTTTCGGTAAGGTGAATGTTATAGATTTTTGTACTAGTTAATGTTTCAGTTACTTAACACAAGACATTAATAAAGAAGGTTACATAATTTGGAATTTATTTTACTCCGACGGCACTTACTAACGAAATAATAACTGCGCCACTGCTTTACAAATCTGGAGCGGTGTTCTCTGAATTTCCGGGATCGAAGCTTTCGTGACAGTACAAATGACTATCGTTACCACTCGCCGCAGACTCTGATATAAATTCGCCCTTTTGTATTTGTGATAATTACTTTTTTTTTATTGTTGGAAATTCAGTTCAATGATTACATTTGGCGATTTGCTACTTAACTATGTTATAAACTGAAAAAAAAATCATTAGTGTACTTATGAAGAATGGTGGATTAATTAAGCTTAAAAAGGGAATGTTAGAATCCAAAGAAGTTTAATTAAATGGGGATGAACTTCTTTAGAACTAGTCCACTGCGACAAATAAACGTTTTTTGAGCTACAATAATTACCAGGCACTAATTCCATCAAATAAACTTGATTAATTTTCTTTGAGACAACGTAATTTTAAAATAAAAACTGCTTAAACTTCGTTATTCATCTTCTGAATGTCGCCGGACTTTTTTGTAACAAATTCTACATTTAACTCCAGGCGGATTTATTATCATTAATTTTACAAAGTGATCATACGACGATAAAACTAGGTTAAAGGATAAAGTTAACAAAAATTAACAAATTTAAATTTAGTTGTATTAATTAAAAAGCTTAATATTGGTGTCATAATTAAATTGATTTTTTATGTTTAATTCCCCACACAATGTGATTTTCATATCATATATCATCAGACATTCAATTAAATCGATTAAACGTTAGTCCTGGTGACGGCAAACAAAAATATCAAATTTTATCCAATTAATTGAGAATTACGGAATTAAAAAACACATTTATTTTATTTTCGACACTGGAAACCAGCTAGAGAGGGGTTATTTCCACAATAAATAATGCTTACCAATTAAATAAAATCAAATATTGCAGTAATAACGATTTTTAATTAATATTTTCCATGGAAATTAATTAAATCATTTATTATTTACATCGATACATGAAAAGCGTAAAACTCCTATATTAAATTGTAATGTTTATCAAACAAAAATACTCATAAAATTTGCAATTTCTATAATAAATTTATACAAATATTTTATATTTATTTTACATTTTTGTATACAATTCAATGTTTAACTTAGTGTTTTAATAATGACGGAACGGGCCAAAATCCTACAAAAACATTTTTTATGCCAGTAATGCAATAAATTGCTAATACGCATATTTTATAAATTGCTGAAAAAATCTGCAGCTTTTAATTTATTTTATTTATTTATTTATTTATACATATGTAAAATGAATCAATATAGTAAACAGTGAGGGTATCCTGTTTTTAATTGCATTTTTTAACAAAACAAAACAAATCAAATTTATTTTCAAGTTATTTTCAGTATTTATTTCTATTAATCCAGTGTGTATATATAACATTGAACATTTCATAAAAATTTGTTTTTTGTTTGAACAATACATTTGATATCATTTAATTTTTAAATTACAATTCAAGTTTATCAGCTTTTATATGTATGAAATTTTTTATTAAAACATAAAAGCAAGTGAATTGTCGTTTATCGTTGGTAATTGTCGAACGTTGAAGATAAAACGCAGAAAAACTGATCCAAAATCAGTATTTTCATTTAAATAAACATCATTCTATTACGGGGAATTGAATATGTTTATGTAGCAAGCAACGGTCCGGAGGGCAGGACGTAAAACCCGTTTTTATGTGCGGTTCCCCGTTACCGGGATAAACAATATCGTAAGATCGTTTAAAAAAAGCAATAAAAACCCCTCGGATCCCGGGTTTAATGTGCTTTATGTAATGTTCCTCTCGGTCCAGTGGAAATGGGAACCGACAAATTCCCCAATTCACGAATCGCTGACCGTACACCACTTGAATGCACTCCAAATGGTATTGACTCTGAAAAGGGTCGACCGTCTTTTATAAGTCAGCGCAGTTTTGCGGTTCCGTCTGTCGATCAACGCGACCATAATTTGTGAATGAAATTGAAAAAAACTCGAATCATCAAAGGTGTGAATACGTTATTTAACTCATCAAGTCGGATAATGACATGCCACCAAACATTTAATATCGCCGCACACATGATCAAGCAGTGGCAAGCCCCCATTAATGTCTTGAGATAATTTATAAAGTCGGCAAACGGGGGTACGCATGAAAGTGAAGCGTAACACGTATAACTGTCAGGACTTGTAGGACCTGCGAGGGTGTGGAGAGCAAAGGACGGGCAAGTCTGAAGCGTAGGGCCGTTAATGTTGTAATCGAGAAGGGAGGGTGTGATTGCACGTGTTGTCCGTCGCTTCTGGCGAAACAGGGGGAACCTTTGGAATATGGGGGAGCCGCGTGGGGCGCCGCATTACTAACTGTCACTTGTACCCGGACCCTTGCCGGACTAATTTGATCCGAAATTCTGAACGGCGGACGGTATCTGTGTACATAACAATTTCAGGCCTATATAAATAGTATATCCGCCGACGACCCTTTGACTCACCACTTATGCGACCTACGCGTCAGACTCATCTCTCCCCGGTCCGCAGTCCGACTTACAATTTAATTAGTTGTGTATTTTGTTTGTTACGCACCCTCTTAATGTTTGGGCTTTTCGTTTTGGCTACTTCCGCGGTCGACGACACATGAATAACAATCATCCAATTCTTACGACCTCCAATTTATTAAAGTGGTCGTTGAAGGATTCGTGTAGGATCTTCTTTGCATCTGTTATTACCTAACTTTCATGTGCTCCCAACCATCAATATAAACGGGACTGCGTGAGTTCAGACCCGATCCATTACAGTTTGATGGGACGTTAACGTAGCTCGTAAAGGAGGTCGTACATATCAGAATTGAAAAATGATGTGTTAAAGTGCAACGAGTGGGAACCGTTGTCGGAGATCATACGTGATTTCTCGACGCCCGCGGACCTTATGAATGGGGGTAGGGAAAGACAAATCTGTGGCCCGGGGTTAACGCCGCCGGAAAGTGGGGTGAGCGTCACGACGGAGATTAAGCGCTCCAGTCATTTCGGGGGATTACTGCGGCTGAACGCTACACCGTCTTTATAATGTTATCTCTCTTGTTGCAAGCCCGCGGATCCAATCGGCCGCGACGGCAGGTGAAACGTTTAATTAGAGAAATGGAGAGTTTCCGAATCGAGGCTGCTTTAACTTATTGTTGGTTTCGTGATTACGATTCCAGACGGAGCTTCTTGAAGTCGTATTTTAAATTTAGAAAAATTGACTTTTTATTGTTTTCGTTTAATGAACACTTACAAATATAAAATAAATTGTAACTAATAATCGGTAATTTGTTCAGTACAATGCATTAATTTGGCGCACATGGATTTTGAAACGTAAATAGAAAAATACCCAATTTATAGTACCTACATCGCAGTGTAAACATTTGGTTTTTAATACTACTGGATTAGAGTTCATTATACAGATGATTACGCTGAAACGTTGAAAAATTCAGTCAGTTTAGAACTACTTTGTTTGATTACGGCATTAATCTAAGCAGCAGCGGGGTTTAAATAATTTAACGATATAATTTCGTGCTGCCGCACGATAAATAATTTTAAGGTAATTTAATAATGATTAAACAAAATAAACAACGGCGATTACCTGAACGAACGGAGGAGGTGTTTTATTTATGTTAATTACCTAACGTGCATTAGGCACATTATATATTTATCGCCGTTTATTTACGTTCCTACGCCCCAACATGAAATAATTAGGCACAGAAAGAATGTGGAATTTTCTTAAATTTATTTCACTACATCGGTGGCATGCTCACGGAATTAACACTACATTTATTTTTATTATACCTAATTATGAAGTAGTTGATAGGAATTTATTTATTTACAGTGCTTTCTAAAGCACCATTTAATATAAATACGCCGTTAAAAATATTTGTGTTGATACTATTACTTTAAAATTAGGTGGGACATTTCATGATTAATCTTTTCATAATTAAACGCTGTTTTTGTAGACGACTTGATTAGTTAACTCTACAAAAGAGAGAAATAAATTTTAATTTTGTTTATTTGATTTGTATAAATCATTTGTTTGTAAGTACATAATGAACGCTCCTATAATAAAACCATTTTTAAAAGTTCATTATAAGAGTTGTTATGTATTTTTAGATTTAGATTTTTAAAAGATTGGTACACTATGCACAATTATTTGTTTAGATTATAACTTATGATGGAAAGAATATAAGCGAATTCCATTGTTGTTTATTGTTCATTAAAACATAAATAAGTTCTGTTGGGTTGTAAGGATTTATTATATTAACAAGGATCAATATTAATAATAACAGCAAGCTATAATAACTGTGCAAACTCATTATGACTGATATATAAACTAATAATTAATAAGTATAAGTTTCGATAGTGCCGAATAGAAATTTGTGTACCGCATCGTTTTCCAATGCAATTTAACGGCTTTTAACTACTAATTTAGTACATTTACTGTAACTCATTAATTCCGAAATATCACGAACTTATCTTTATGCGTCATACAAGTAAAATAGGTCATAAATTTTATTGAACTGTTTCGGGCAGTATATCCAGCTATCAGCCGCCGTAATGGAGAATGGCGAAAATATAAATGAACATTAAACTGGTAACATCTAAAATTACAATGTTTACATTTGTTAATACCCAAGTTATTGTGTAAAATCCGTCAACAATGTAAAATAGTGGCATATTCGCCCTAATTTACTGGATCATAAATAGTGCCTCCGGTTAGGAAACACTGATAGAGTACAAAAGCTGTAATCAATTTCGACCATTCCCTTCCCGCATGTTATTACATCGGTATCGCTGTGTAAATTCGTTTATTATTCTGTGTGTTTGTCTATAATTAACAAAACACCAGAATAAATTATTTCAGTCTGGTTGCCGCGTGTGCTGAAATTGTTTTACACTTTTTATTTTTTGGAATGTCAGTTAATTGTTTCACCCATGAGGTAATTTAATTTAAAAACGGCATGGACTTTTTCAAACAAACCGTGCGCTTGTCATTCTGTGACGTTACGTTCGTAGCCTTTCCAATTTTATTATAAAAATCAGTTTAATTTTTGAGTGGAGTTCATGAAAATTCAATTTTCCGGCAGTTTTTATTATCAAACCGAAATCGCTAGTTTAAATTAATAAATGCAAAATTGGAAGTTTACCAACTCCATCGGAATAACTAAAAATGTTTAATATGCATTTCATTTTGTTAAATAAACGATAACAGGTTTAATGTTAAATATAATTATTGTTGCAGTATGTTGGAAATGTTAAAAATCTTCAAATTTAATGAACAAACAAATATTTAAAATAACTTTAAATATTTACTAATGATACACAATAACTTGATTATACACAAATAAATACCACCATGAATTCGTATGTAAATTAATAAATTATACACTCAGTAATAAGCTAATTTGCAGCATTTTTAATATTCCTTATGGTAATTTATCTTTATTCAAACTTGATTACATACAATTGAAAATTAAATTGTGTGCGGCCACATAAACAGCTAATTATAATTTCTAATTATTAAACACAAATGGTCCTGCACGTTCACACAATATATTCATCATCGGATGTGAAACGTGCACGCTATTTTAAATTTACCCGTAGTTTGTATGTTTGCAATGGTTTAACGGTGGAACAAGTAGTGAAATATATTTTTCCTGACACGCAATCCGAACACGAACGGCTCCTTGAACCCCGGAGTTTATTACACATAAATGTCGTATGTGATTCAATCAGTTACTGAATATGAATACGTTTAAACTGGCGGATGATAAAATTTATTGCCGATTACTCCAAGCTGCGCAAACCGCATTCAAATAGGTGCATTTCTTTCCCCCCACGTTTAAACGTTTTGCCCGAACCATATTTACCTAATGGCGACATAAGCCAAAGGATAATTTCGCCGCCCGTAATCTGAAGATCAGTGTCAAGATTTGAAATTCAGTCGCCGCGACCGCCGTCTGGAGGAGTTGCGGGCGTCGCAGATGGAGCGGGATGTTTATGCGTTTTATTATTAACAATCCGGGACGTGGGGTTTCGGTTTTCGGGACGGCGGGACGGCGGGGAGGGTGCATTTCCCTCTCGTCTGGCGCTCCGCACAACGGTGGCTTGTATCTCTCCGTGACCGCGTGCTCGACCGCAGCGCTACACAAGTTTACATCGCGACCGCAACCCCCGGGCTTGCGAACTGCGGCCTACGCTCCTGCCGCGGAACGGATTACCATTGGCGTGTCCTCGAGCATTCGTCTCACCCCAATTTTGGTACGATTTAATTCCGCTCAACTTAGACGCCAAAAATTGTGTTGCATTTGTTTATGCGTACATAAAATTGTTTCGCTCCTTTGCAGACGCCGCCGTTGAAATATTAGATGCCGGAGGTTTCGGTTTTATCACCTTCCCTTCCATTAAATTCGGCAGTGGCGCGAACAAAACGAGACGGCGATGCCGCCGTTTCACGCGAAACACGTTTAAACTTCGTACACCATATTATTACGCCATGCCGATTCAGTTATTTTATAAGGCATTATTCACGTGCAAATTGGTCGGGGGGAAATTCGTTATTTACACGGCGTACGAAATGAAATTACGGCATGAAACCGGGGCCGTTCTGCCGCAATCATCCGGATCAGGTTTTAATATGTATGCATGAAGCGGCAATGTCACATTAAATATTTTAATTTTTCGCTTAATTATTTGCGTTTCGGGATGCGAACGTTGATTTACTGTTTCGCTTGTTTTCACCGCCGCTTTATAATGTAGTGTTTGTAACAATTGTGTACGATGATAATGATATTTTAATAACACCTATTGAAATATTATTCTATTTAGATGGATCGATTAATTGAGTTAGTATATTCAGGCTATTTACTAAATGATAAAGTGTTGTAAATGAAATTTAAATTTATTAACGTTGCACAAAGTTGCCACATTTATATAAAGGTGATTGAAAATTTAACATTTAACAATAAAATTGGAATTTGAAGATGTCTATGAATTACAATGCACAAGGTTGACACTATTTTGTTATGAATTATATATTATTAAAAATTTCAGTTTGCGTCTAGATTATATAATTATAATATATAGAATATAAATTAAACAAAAAAAAATATTTATTTACGGATAATTATCATACAATTGTTGATCAGTGCATGTTTTGTTATATATATTTAGTCCGCAAATCATAAAAATCTCTTTTATATCAAATGTTTTCACTAATCTTTCAAAATAAAAGATATATCCAGCAGAATAATTTATTCATTACTATACTTCACGTTAATCAATCAAATTTATTGCCCAAGACGTTTTAATTCTTTAACAACTAACATTTTGTCATAATAATTTAAACTGGAAATACACATTTATTTAATAAAAATTCCACCACGTCGACGGCATTCCTTATGTTAATAAATTCTTTCGTGTTATTGCCAGTTGACACCATATCGTAATAAAAGAGAATAAATAAAAGCTTTTCCATAACTGAATCCATCAAATACACATACGACCAAGTAGTTTTTGAAACTAAAGAATTGGCAATTTTCGACAAGTTCGTTTGTATGGGTATTTGGAGTTATCTCATTGGCTAGAGGCACGCGTCAGCTCCCCATTGAAACAATAGTACGACCTTAAAGCGCATGAGTGAATGTTGGAACCATATAGAAATATTTAAGATTAACTATGAAACAAATAGGTGCGAAAAGGCACATTTAAAAATGCCTCTGAAAAACTTATCCACAAAATATTCATTAATTAAATTATTCAAAAATTAATATAAAACTGTTATTACTTGTTTAATTGTTGCTTTTACAACATATTACCCTTTTACCTTTGTTTAAATATTAAGTTATATTCTGTTTTAAAGAATAAAAACATAAATATGTATTTTTTAATACATAATTTTTAATGATAAGTAGATGAAATCATTTTCATGGCATTGTCTACACTGGAAAATTTAACATTTATTAATACTTACTTCACTTTTACCTTACTTATCCCTATAAGTGAGTGAAATTTAACATATGTTAACAGAGTAAATAAATGTATTGTAATATTACAACACTATCACTGTTAAAATTAAAAATACAAAATTTTATTGGAACAAAACGGATTGAAATCGTTTACATTTTCATAAAACAACCATTATTTGCTGTCAGCATTTTTCGTTTCTCATGAAATATAAATAAACATTGATCACCTAAAAAAGTTATTAATTTATTTTTGCCTCTAGCGCACTATTAAATAAATATCACTATCACTAATTGATGTGCAAATACTGTCGATAATCCATTTATGAAGTGAATATTTTCACATTTGTACGCAAACTGAATAAAACCCGATGCCGAAAGCAGTTTCATTTAATTATCAAAAGTAAACTACCAGCCACTGGTGTACGTCTTAATCTAACAAAAAGGATATTGATAAATTAAACGGGCTGTGTAAATTTGGTCTCGTCTTCCGAAAGTAGCACTAATTGGCGTAATGTGTATGTTCGCGTCTTGGCCGGAAAGAGTGAATGGGGTGGAGATCGGAGAGCGGGGAGGGGCACGTTAAAACGCCGGATGTTTTCCGAAGTGAGAGAACACAGGAAAGGGGTGGAATGGAGACAGAAGGGTGAGAAAACGGGGTTGTAAGGGTTTTAGAGACGTCTTGTGCAGCCGCGAGCACAGCAAAATGTAATTAAAGCAGCACCACTCTCTCGAGGAAGTCACACATTTAATTAACCCGACTTGGCGGGTAATCGGAACGTTAATGGAGACGAATATTTAATTGCGTCGTTATTGCTCTTGATGGATTTCTTGTTATCGATTTTAACCCCTTTACATTTTATACCATATTAAATTGATAATTCGACAAATATTAGCTGTAATTACTGCCATGTTTACTTTATACATTGATTTCATTTCCGTGTAAATAATTTGTGTTTGCTGCAAAAACGTTTTGTATCTATTATATGTTTAATATTTTTATTTAATTTACGAAAGTTTATCAGTTTTGTAATATAATGTAGACACGTAATCCCAACAACATAACAAAGGGTGACACTTCTTGTTTATTTATTTATCAATCTATGTAAATTACCCTGAAATATAAATTTAAAAGTAAATATGAAATAAATTCGAAAAGCCGTGACCGCAAGCGTTGATATATTATTCATGCGGCCAATCCACGTCGTCAACAAAATAAAGCCGCTCACGTATTTTTTCACGTTTCGATACGTCCTGTTCAGGAGTTTATCAAATAACATGTCATACATCCAAATGCGTCGCCTCCGAGTAGGCAACATCCGACGGGGAAATACCAAATCTAATATACATTCTGGGAGTGAACCGACCCGAACGATTTCCTCCTCACGGGGTAACCGTATACATATTACATGCATCTGTATGCTAAAACAAACCAATTCGGACCCGCCTCGGCATGTATCAGTTCTCTGGGGGAGCTTGTTAAATTTCCACGGTCGGGGCAAATATAAAAATCGAACATGATCGTCGGTTTATGGTGTTCGCATTATGTTCAAGATGTACCGAATAAAATTGTTGGCGGGGGATGAATTATGTTCAAATAAAAATGTACATTATCAGTGTGGCCCACTACATGCTGTTTAGAGAGTAATTCTAAGTCAGTTGTTAGAATAAAAATGAAATTTGGAAGACTTATACAGGATATCTACAATAACAAGGCGACTTAAATGTATATAATGTTTTTGATGAGTTATATAATTCTCACACACATTTCAAAGTCAATAGTATCAGTAATATAAAAATGTAGAGGAAAATAATAATAAATTTTTTCTTTCTACAGAAAAATATATCTATTGTTTTCGAGTATGGATAAAATTTTCCTCTTGGAAACGAATTGTATAAAATCTGTTTAGATACATTTATCTTATCTTCCAAAAAACACATTTTTAGTTTTTCTATTATATCGGATAATATTAATTATCTATCTAAAAGGTTTTCAATAATGAAGATATATTAAAGTGTGTATAAAATATTCAGAATGTGACAACTTTCGAATTGCATACGGAAAACTAAATATTAATGTAATTTGAGATTGTTTATGTAGATTTCAATCTTCAAATTTTATTTTTATTCTCTCAGTTTTGGACATATTGTGGGCCACCCCGTATATAAGGCTTCGCGTGACGAAATCAGTTGAAATGTTTATTAATGAGCATATTACTTTGTCTCAAATTTGACGTTTCCTTGGATAAATATAATATGTAACTTTGCACGATGCTCTTGAAAATTTAATCAGCGAACATTGTTATTTGAAAATTGATCAACTTTCATATTTAATACTCTCGTACTGGTTATGCACAGAAGTGCTTTACGTCGCTATTGATTCGTTGAAATGAGGAAACGGAGAGTTTTTCGCCGCAATTAAATAATTTATGGAGAGAAACAGCACGATAATTGCATTTTTATGGAGCGCGTCCCCTTCAGTCGCTCTAAATAAATAATTCCCAGATAATTACACCCCAGTGGAAAATGATAGCAAGAAGTAAATGAAACTTTGTTTTAAGTAGTTGGGGTCCTCATAAATAATGTATCAAGGAAACACGGTCTGGAAGTGGAATTTATCCCCGAACTACATTGTCTTATGTTGAATGTTTTATGATTATGTGTGTATTATCCTTTGTTTGTTTTACGTCCTTACATCCCTAATTAAATTCAAGAAAGGGTTACGACATCTTAAATTTTAATTATCATCACTGCAAATTTCTCTATTAGGGGAGTAAGTTACCTTGCGGCGGAAAATGGCCTAATTAAGACCTGGAAATTTACTACATTGAATACGTAACGTTTTATACGATTTTTTTGTTTCTTAGGTAATACCAGACAACCCAGTTTATTGTCCTGCCAATAGACGCTCATTAAACTGATTTACTCCATTGTCTTGTTTTGAAATACGCCATTTAATATTAACGCATTGGCACATAATTGCTTTGTGTCATTGATTATTACCTCCTGGCTTATATTCTCTCAAGCAAGTTAATGTTATTGTATGCAAATGCATTGTTAATTATACTAATACGCTCTTATTAGGCAAATATGTATCAATTACTTCACCGTACAATTTCAAACAAGGACAACTATTCCTGCGGGTGGCATAAACAGCATTCTTTTCACCGTATCGTTTTTATTAGGGGAAATATGCAAACAAGCCAGAAATATCCACGTTTTTTTTTCTGTTTTTCATGCGCAAGTCTCCGAAATAATCCTTTTTCATTACCGAACCCATGAAGCTCGACGCTCCCCGGAATTCAAATTAGCACGGAACCATTGTCGCAATCTTTTTATTCCGGAAGCGGATTTTAAGCGCTCAGCCATTGGCCGGATCCTTACTAATTTCCATGGTCGCGTTTCCACGCGAATCATAATGCCACTTTGTCCGACTATAAATTTTTATTGCCGCTGGAAGTTTTCGGCGGCGCCCCCTTTTTCTGTGCCGCTCCGTACGCTGCGGAGCACGGAACAAGAAAATTGGGCATTTACCGAGTTTTACAATTCAAATTAGGATTTATGGCGGAGCGGTACGAAAAAATTTACAGATAAATAAAACGCGTTGAGGACTTTATTTGCGACTTTTGTAATTCGGGACGTGATTATGCAGAACAAAGTTGTGGTATTAGTACAAATTCTATGTTTTATTCTCGACCAAACGTTGCAACAAAGTAAGTTACATGTTAACACATTATTTATCATTTTCCTTTTACGCCCGTACAAATATCTGAGTTGAAGATGGTGAAGATTAATTTAATTGAAGTGAATTGTGGCGTACGTACAAAACGGTCAACAGTGTGGGGCGGCGAAGCGACGGCGGCGGATTATTTGTAAGCGCCGTCGTGTTGTTAAAATGAATAATGAATTGCACAGTTTAGAATCTAATGCGGCCGCGTGGTGAATTACTAAATTAACCCGCAGTCACACAAAGAAAACGAGGGGCGGGTGCGCGATTTAAGCCCGTGACAATACTAAGTTACCCAAATTAAATTTCGCGGAGACCTCTTCCGCGCCGAGCGTCGCAATAACTCTCCCTTAATTAAATTAAGAAAACTGCTCTCGAGTTTAGAGTTCTGGAAAATATTTTTTGCCGGTAATGAGGTCTTTTGTTTTTCGAGGAGTTCGCGGCAGCCAGATGGAACGACTTCAACGCACAGTCTTCCAAACTTCGCATTTTATTTCACTTTCAATAAGTATTTAATTATTCTATTTAAAATATCAATGTTTCTGTTATTATTAATTAATAATAATTCAGATTTTTGTAAATATGAAATAAAAAAAAATTAAATATGGCAAACTTAATTTTGTGTTTTTTTAAAGGATAAAATTCATTTAGGTATGATTTATAAATTGTAAATGCTGAGGAGAAATCTATGAAGGTCCTAAATTAATTTTTTTAAATTTATTGTTATGATAAATATTTAATTTATTTCTAATTAAAAATATTTTACAAATGTTAAAATTAAAAAAAAAACTGACAGAATTATACCTAGCTCACGACAATATTAAATATCTTGAAATTTATGAGAAATATTTTTATAATTTAGATACAAATTTAAAATAATTTAGTTCAGTGTATCATAAATTAGGTAGTTTTAGAAAGTTTGATATTTTGTAAAAGATAAATTCAAGTATGAATCTCAAAAAATTTTGTTAAATTTATTTTATTTATTTATTTATATCAGTCAGATTTCGTATATATTTCAACAATGGTCAAAAACACAAAAATACTTTAATAAAAGTTAAAAATATATATTTCTGGGCAGTATTATCTATTTATCGGATAAAAATCAAGAAATTTGTAACACCCTATACACCTAATAAAAAATAAACAAAAAAAAAAGGTGCGGAAATAAATTCACCCCTTTCATACCACTTAAAAATGTCGAGATTTATATAACTTCAGATATCGAAAATATAAATCGGATTTTTAATATTGGGTGTAAATCAAATCCTCAGATGAAACGAATGTTGGGAGATTACTGTTCGTGATTTGAGCACTGTGCGCCGGAAGCGATGGGGAATCGCGTTTCGTTGGAGCCCTCCCAGTGTAATTGCACCTCGAGGGTGTCGTCGCGGCCCCATTCGAGATGTTCACACCCCCACGCCCGTGTAATTGTGTAATTTATGAAAGGAGTCGCACTTCCACTATAATTCCAACTTGTAAGTGGGTAAATTGTGCTCGCCCTCTTTGCCTGCCTCTCCGCGTCTGCGGCCGCCACTTGCCGTCTTCAACAAACATATCACCCGATTCCACCCTTTCTCCCCCCGTATACCGGCTGGATTTTTACCACCTCCGCCGTTGTCTTACTTTTGAACTTTGGCTGCACTTTAAAATTTAAAGTCTGAAGGGAACTGCATTTATATTTAAACGGTGTGTTATTTTATAAACATTCCAATAGATTAAATATTTCGATTTCTTGGTATTTCTAAGGACTTTCAACAATCTCAACAATTAATTGATTTGTTCTGTAAAAAATATTAGTATTTAATGTGTTATCCGTCTTCGTGTCCCGGATGTAGCCAATATCCGATCAATCTTCCCACGCAAAGTTGCTTTATATCTGTCGTTCTACGTTTTACCAGTACAAAAAGTTCGCCAGTGCGATTAGACAATTTTAATTAAGGATTTTATGGAAGCCGTTCACTCCCCAGGGTGACAAATGGGAGGGAAATCGAGGCGGACGAGGGGCGGCTGTGGCGGCGACGGTGCTGGGGGGGACTTGGGGAAGACGAATTAAGCCCGCAGTGGAGTAATTGGGAGAGATTAAGAGATCGGTTGTACCACATAAACAGAACCCTGGCTGAGTGAAATCAGTTTTCAATTTGGGATCATTGAATAATTAATATTGACTTAGAGTGTCGCTGTCAATTAAACTTGCTTAATGCGCCCGTCTAATTGGGATTTCGTACGACGGGAAAACCGTTCCGCCCTTTATATATTTTTCCCATCAAACGTTTTTTCTAAATTAAGTCATTTAGTACAAATTCAACAACAACTTTCTGTACAAATACGTTTAAACTTTTAGAAAATTATTTTTAATCATTCAATAGATATTGAAATTGAAGTATAAATTCGACATTCTGTGTAAGTTAAACTTTTTACTATGGAAGCTTTAGTGAAGTTGGTTAATGTAATAATTTACATTTCGATGAGTGAGTTTTAATGTTGTTAATAATTCATCGGTGTCAAAGTTTTGTTAAACGGCAAAACAGCGAACCATAAAAAACAGCGTCCTGTCTATTGAACAATTTGCATAAAACATATCTGTTTTTTATTGCAACAATCCGGGCGCGGTGATGAGGCGTAACAAAACCGCAAAAACACGGGGCAATTCGCCGGTGTTACAAGCGTTCCCGACAAACTACACCAGCACCATGTTGATCAATGTCATGCAGGAATATTATTAGTTGTTGGAAGGGCACAAGCTGTGCCATTAAACAACATATTGTCCATTATGAGGCCATAACAGTTACATTATAATCGCTCCGGGGGGATAATTCAATATGCCGGTCTGTCAAAATGAGGATATTATTGACGAGTTCACTTATTAGTATTGGAGTTTTTGGGTTAGGGGTGGCACTTGATTCAACCAGCATTAAGAATTCAAAAAGGCGCCGAGACTTAATCCATCAGCACGTGAGGAGTGCTGCACGCTGTTTAACAAATCCATTCGAGGATCCCGCTTTCGATTCCGATGCGCGTAAAAAATCCGAAATTTCCATGCATAGTAGAAATCTCTCTCGGCGCTCTCAATTTCCCAAATGAAAATAGTATGCGGGGCGGCCAGGGGGACGGCGACGCGAACGCGTAAAAGAGGAAAATCGTAAAAGAAGAAGGGTAAGGTTCTCGTTTTTTATTTAGCGGGTTGCTGCGTGACGGCTAAAAGGGACGGTGGGGGCGGATGCCGGGGCGAAAATAAAGCGGGGCATTAAGCCGGGCTGACAGCCCGAAGGAAGACTGGTTGGGGAGACTAAATGGATTAGATACAGACAGGAGAATGAAAAAATATTACACAACTAGTGATGATAAAAAGGTGCGATTTTAATCCGGTTCGTCGAGGGTGGATAAGCAGAGATTCGCACCGCTCGTTTTGCAAACGGAATTGTTTTTTACCAGACCGCGCTTTTTTCCACCTTTACATCGGGATCATTGGGAAAATGATAAATTTAAGCGGATGAAACGGGATTTTTGTTTCTTTGGATTTGGCTTTTTTACTCCCTACTTTATGGGGGGCTTAATGGAATACTTGGCAATTTGTTTTCAATCTTCATACAGAACGGTGTTACCTTTCTATTAAAATTTCTAATTAATTATCTGTTGGTGGTGGTTCTTTTCGTTCTTTACAGCACAAAAACGACTAGGTGCAACCCATAATTTAGGTGTTCAAATTGGACAAAAGCCTTTTCCACTTTGAATACATCCGCCGGTTCCGACCACATAAAGTAGCGAGTGGGTAACGCGGTGGCAGACAAACATGTTAACTCGCAAAAAAAGCAAAGTGAAAACAACGCGGAGCATTGTGCTTTGCTCAAGCGAAAATGTTTAATAGATAAAGATACCACCAGTCATAAACAGCGAAAAGCTGGAAGCGTCATTCTTTATGGTTCCACGTCGAAGATGCACACTCTCCACTTTATACGTACATCTTTGCATTTAATGTCGGGCACATAAAACTCCCCGGCACGGTTATCTAAAAATGCGAGCATTATTTCGTATTTTTCCTCAAATTGTGTTGTTTGCATATAAATCTGTTAGTTCTGTTTTATGAGCACTTAGACGCATACAATGTTCATAATTTTACTATGTGCTACACTTTCCGCGTCGGCGACGCATGGGACATTAGCTTCATTGTTATAAGTGCATTTCTTACCCAAAAAAATGCCATACATATTTTATAACTTACTAAGTGGAGGGTAGGACGTATATTTCGGGAATTAGTGTTTTACTATGGGGTTGCCGTTAAAAATTGAGTGACTGTTGAACAATGTAACAAAATAAAATATTTTTTACAAAAAGAATACTATATTCAGAATGATTCAAAGACACGTCAATCTAAAATTTGGACTACTATAACATGATGTTTGATATCCGTCTATTTTCTTAAAATATTTTGAATTAACTTCTTTATTTTAAATTGGAAACTACACAAATTTTCACAAATGAAATAACATCTACATTACCAACAATATTAGTTGATATTAGTTAAGTTCGTGGCACACACATTAACAAAAAAGTACCTTATCAGTAACCATTAATAATATTCCAAAATATTAAAGGTTTTGATATTTCCATTTCCCATAAACTGATATGTTATAATATAAAATAAATATTCTATAACTCAGAACGTATATTTAGATCATTATAATTTTATCATAAATATATATATATATATGGTAACTAAAAAGTGTGTATTAAGAAAAGAGTTCAACAAAACGATTATAAATTTACCTTTTACTAGTTCAAAAACATTTAAACTTTTAAATTTAATCCGGCTTAAATTAAAGTAAACATAAATTTAAAATAATTTTAAATTTATATTTGAACAGTCATTACTTAACTTAATAGTTTATTTTCAAATAAATTTTCAGACGAACCAAACACATATAAGTTGTACTTTTACAACAAAATTGCAGTTTGAATATATTTCAGGAACGTTGAAAGACTAACGTATTTCATTAAAATCCAATTTGAAAAATTGTAATACCGTCATGTATGCGAATAAGCGCAATGCTAAATAAAGAGCTGAATAATATATCACGTTATTTTCAATCTGCTCCGTACGAATCATTAAACTTTAATATAAAACTTTTACAAGGCACTCTCCCGCTCTCCATCGAGCGCACGCACACATGCACACCGAATCCGAATGGTACAGCTATTTGAAATATGAACAAAAATCTGGAGAGCATAAAGAGACGACCTTTATTGAAGTTTATAAATAATGTAGCGCAGTGTTTTTGTATCGGCTCCGCTATCAGCAGGGGAACAATTTTATTTTATGCTATCTGGTTGGCGAGTGGCCAACTACAATTCTTACTGCGCTCTCGCTGCGATTGTACGAGCGTTTAGGAATATTGCCAAACCTAGAAATAATGATGCCGAGTCGAAAATCTTATTTTACTCGAATGGAACTACTTTACGTTATCTCCTTTTAGTTTTAGTGTTTCCTCGATGGATAAATACGGCGTCTCCGACATATTGCGAAATTTATTGCGACCGCCGTTGTAAGTAACAGTATTAGCACAAGATTTCTTGATAACGTTTTACATTTTTATGTCTCACTACAAAAATAATTACTAGATTTTGAAGCTAGTATATCAACTTAATTTCTTTATACTTATTAAAAATATCTGATATTTTCCTGATATTTATATCAGATATACTGAATTATATTTGGAAAAATTCTTATTTTTAATAAGTACATTTTTAAATTATGTAAATGAACATCATGAGTATCAAAAATAATAATATATATTTTTTTATTTATAAAAATTAAATATCAATTGGTAGTAAATATCATGATACTTATTCAAAATATCAAAATAGCGGATTTTTCGATTTTGAACTGTTATTTTTTAATTTCAAGACACAATTTATGTAATAATAATTTAATATAACATTAAATATTAAAATTTATTGTTTCTTTTATTAAAAAGTCTATCTATATATTTATTCTGTTAACATTGGTTTTATTCCCAATTTTGATAATGATTATTATACAAATATCACAATATATTATATATAGTATTTGCTGATATATTTGCTAACCCCTATTTTGTATCAAAATTCATTGAAATAATGAAATGAAAAAAATAAATACGGAATATTCATTGTTTTAGAAAAATTATATATTTTTTAATAAATAGAAGTATAATACAATACATTTTTATTTATTTATAAAAATTAAAAGAGGGTTTGTAAATATATTTACATTTTATACATATCTAATTTTTTCAGTGTTTAGAGTGTTTAAATGATGTTCATAAAAATACCTCAGATAGCAATATAAAAACCCTTTGGGAAATATTCGAAATATTAGAGTAGTGTTCAGTATAGTAGAGTATATAAATAAATACTTAATTCATCAATATAAATTGTAACAGAATATTATAAATATTATATGCTTATTGAAAATATCAAAACATTTCAATTAGGAAAAAATATTATAAAAAGCAGAAGAAATTATGTACATTAATAAATAAATAACTTAGATAACTATAAGTACCTATATAAAAAAGAACTTCACTAAACAACGGTTTAAAAATAATTTAAAAAATTAAAATTAAATAAAATCTCAAAAAACTCTTATAAATCAACAATTTTGATATTTATTTTTTATAAATAACACATCACATATATGTCAGGATGTCATATTATATACATTTCTGGTAACCCCGTTATTTGTTATTTTCTTTAAAAATAATGTATTAATAATTTAAAAATAATATTTTAAATTTTTAACTACTAAAATCTCTTTTAAACTCTTACAAATTAACAATGTTCACATAATATATTATACGTATCACCCAACCTCGTTGTTTATTTTTTAAAAAGACAATGTCTAGGTCGGATTTATTAATTGGAATTGCCATAGATTGGGGGACGCGAACGAGTGGATCCGATCTGCGGGGCCGTGGACGGATCTAATTTATCTTAATGCCAATTTGAACTCCCTCTTAATTTAAGTTCCCGTGTACTAAATTAGAATGAATGGCGCCAATTCAAAGCGCCGTCTAAAAGTAATCGAGTCATCTTTGAAAAATTGCAGGAACGCTTTTCATCCCCTAATCAATTTAGCGTCCCAGAAAAAAGGTACATTCTTCTGCCAAATTCAGGCCACCGACGGCGTCGCTTGTTAAGCGACTCGCCCCTAATCTATTGTGAAATCTTTTGCATTTCGTCGACCCTCTCGCCTTCACGTGTTCTGCCAAGTTTTGACAGCCGTCGAAATTGATCTATTATTATTGTATCGGAGGGGAGATTTGCACATAGACGCCCACAATTTTCGACCTTTTTTCGCTTTAATCAAATACACCCGGCATGTTACGTTCCTTTAAATTGAGTCGTGGTTTCAATAACGAGACCACTTTCGGATTCATGTACAAATTACATTCATTTATGTATTCCTGAACAAAGAAAATCCGGTATTGAATCGTATTCTTGTGGAAAATCGGAAGCAGCGTTTCGAAAAGTAGACGAGTATCATTAGAGGAGCGAAGACATTCGAGCGGTGCACGATAAACAAACAGAAAGTAAAGACACATTTACTTGCGATGTGGTTAAAGTTACTACAACTTTAATGCCATCAGTACGCTTCAAAGACTGCCGTCTGGAGATCCGCTTAGCACTCCGGGCGTTACACGAACTTTTACACCCTCCCTTAAGGGTATCACCGCTTTTTAGCGGCTTTGCGAACATTCAGCTGTCACCTGTATCTTGTTCCCGTTCGCAAATGCCCGGAGATATATTGCCGTGTACCGCATCGAATACAAAAACCGTCTGTCGGTTGTAAATTATGTGTTTAGCCTGCATTACCGATACTCTTTTCCTCCTGCACGACGAACACGGAGAGATGTAGTTGCATCCGGGGCTGCGGACAACGTTTCGCCTGCCACGGCTATCTGTTTTTATTGATTCACCTGTAAATTGATTATCTGGGGGGACGTTTTTATGTGTTTGGGCTCTGTGCAAGCGGACTGGTCGGCAATTTCACCGAGATGTTTACAAGGCACGTACACCGAAAGAAACTTCTTGTTTTGCAACAACAGATACTGAATGCATCATTCAATTTTTAAACGCGTTTCCACTCCCAACTGTTTTCAAACTCAATTAATTTTCCTGTTGGTCGATGTTTCATGCGGGTTAAAAAATTATAAATCAATAAATCTACTAAACTGACTTTTTGTAATAGTAATGGCGTAATAAATACTGGGTGTTCTTAAATTACACTGACGGTTTTATTTTGGATTCGAGGCAACATGTTGGGATGATTTTTCACAGAAAAGTTAAATGAAGCTATTTGAAATTTGGTACAAGGAATACAAGTGAATTTACTACTAAAATTTATCATTAATTTATTATAAAGCTAATATAAATAATATAATAACTAATAAAAAAATTGTCAACTTCGTCCTAATTTGTTCTCTTCATGTATAGTATAGGCGTTGTCTCTCTAATTAAAGGACACCCTATATATGAATTTAATGTTCAATGTTTTTGCACTAATTTTTCCGCAACGTATGAGATATATCGTGAACATTTTTTACGGATTTTTTCCCGCCCTATTTAGAACGAATTAGACACGATACATTACTCGCATTCAATCCTTTCGAAAAAAGCTCGCGATACAGCCGGAGGTGTTCCGGGCAATTGAGCCGAATGTGACGCACCGCCCACGATCCCGACGATCCGTTATTTTTTTTATTTTCTCCGGGGAGTTCGTCCGTGGACTGGAACCGAAATACGTACTTTGTCACCAGAACATCTGAATCTTGTACATGGAAATAAAACAAATATAAATATCGTCGTTTTATCGTGGTTCACATCGCCGTAAAGGACTACCTGTCGTGGCGTGCGGGTAGTTCGCCGTAAAACAGTTTAGAGTTGTTTTATGTGTTTTGCGGGCCTTTTAATTTTTACGTCAATCGTAAAAATATTACGGTCCATTTAATTTTAATTTTGTGTTTGTGGGTATAAATTGTATCAATTACTTTTACCTAAATACACAACAACAACAACAACAACAAACCTCAATATTAATTGTATTCTCGTATAAACGTCAAATTTTAATCTGAAAAGCAACTATCTATTTGTCGCCATCCGACCACATTTAACACTTTTTAACAGGCCAAAATTGATTAAACCAAGAAGGGCCGCATAAACGTCAATGAGATTTATGGACGTGTCGGATCGGCGGCCGTAAAACGTTTTCGGGGGATGTAGGAAAGGCGGTTAATAAATGAGTTATCTACCTATGTCAGTTTAAAATGACGAATGTATAATATTGATCGTTAGCATCGGAACACGTCGGTGGCGATGGCGGTAGTAAAATGCGGGGGCCAGCCGGCGAACGGCGGCCGGATAGTAAAACGTCAGGAGTGTTAAATTCGCAATGACATCGGCAATAAAACTGGCAATTGCACGAAGTGCCGTTACATGGATCATAGTATGCGGGCATGAGTTTCGCGCATAACCTCAATTTATATGGTCGGGAAAATTTGTATGCATTGAGGTCGGGTCCCGGCACCCCATCTCCTCCAGTTCAATGGTTATTTGTCCAAATCGTCATACCATCAGCGCAATACTCCACCGCATTACGCTGTCGACGTTTCCACCGCCGCCGTATTATACACATCGTTTTCGAGCACCACGTCAATTTTCCACGCTGCTTTCCCCGATTTCAAATCGACGGCCCGAGTTTAATTGACTTTAGTGTGTCAATTTTAAACGTGTATACTTACAAGTTTATTTTCTTTATTCATGTAACTATGAATAAATAAACTTCATTACATATTTTTGTAACATGTGATAAAATAGAAACTTTTTTTTACATTTTTGGGGTGTTTTATCAATAAATGTACTTCATTACATGCTATTTTTCTTTGTGGCAAACTAAATCTGGTTCAGTGACGTATCCTTAAAAATTGTATGCAATTTTTGATAAATTGCAGTCATTTTTTCTAACAACAAAAAGTTTCCCTATCTCCAATTTGAGATTTTTAATCTATAAACCATTATTTCAAGATTTAGTAGATGAAAGTGGGATAAACAGAAATTATGATTAGGCAATAAAAAGAAAAAAAATTAATTATTTAAATTTAATATTCAATTTTTTAAATTTTATACACATTTAAATATATAAAAAGCCTCAAACTCCTGAAAAGTGTGGGATAAAGTGTTCTTGAATTCCAGTTATTTTAGTTATTTTAATATTTTTCCACAACATATGTTTTCATATTTTACATCTTACAAATTTTTAATTGTATATATATTTATAAAAATGTTCAGTCTGGTAAATCAAGATCGGATAAAAGATGAAAATGTTATAATAGGAAGAAGAAAAAACTAATTTTTAAATTTAACTATTAGGTTGCAAAAATTTCAAGACTTAGTGGATCAAAGTGGGAAAAATCAGAATTATTATTAGGTATTAGAAATAAGAATTAATCTAATATGTAAAGAATCTCAAACTCACAAAAAGTGTAAGATAAAGTTTTTAAATTTTGAGTGTTGATGCCATTCCAGCAATTTCAATTATTAACAATTTCACATTTCAAATTTTTAATTGATAGATTATTAGGTTATAAAAATGTAAAGCTTTAGTAAATCAAGATTGGATAAAAAATGAAAATGTTATAATAATAAGAAAAATTTAATATTTAAATTGAATGCTCAATTTTTTTACATATTTAAATACTGTAAAAAACTGGAAACTCCTGAAAAGTTTCTAAATTGTTGATGAATTTCAACCATTTTCGTCATTCTGAGTTTTCTAATAACAAATAACTTGAATACCTCACATTTCAGATTTTTAGTCGATAGATTATTTATTAGGTTACAAAAACGTTCAAGGATCAAGGTCGGAAAAACATGAGCTGTTATGAGAGTTGAAAGCCTGGAATTAGTTGAAAATTTAAGATAATTAATATTTTTATAATTTAAATTTTGGTACTGGTGCGCATCCACCATTTTTTAAAATTTGGAATACTTCATAGGATTTGCCTTAAATCGTTCCTAAAATTAGTTTTCTAGTATATCATTCATATTTGAATAATTAATTTTTTAAATTAATTTTGTTTTATTAAACGTAGAAATAATTCTTCAATTTAAGAAAAAAACTTTAAACACATTCGAATTAAAGTTAATAAATTACAAAGTTTTTGTTGTTATACATTTATATTTCTAAACAGCAGTCAACGCAATCACAACAACAAGCAATATTAAATAAATATTAATTAATGCAACTGATGTCCATTAGTTCAATGTATGCCGGTAATTAGCTAACACATCATAAATAAGTACCAGTTTAATTATAAATTTAATTTAATATGTGTCTATTTTAAACTAAATTAACGTATATCAACAAAACGAAATTAATAACCTATTAGTATTAAACTCGTAATAATTTTTGGTGCATTGGAAATTAATTAGCGGACAATATTTGCATACTGCAATATTGTTATTTATGACAAAATTAATACAACATATTGAGACTCGACTGTCCTCATGAACAATTTTATTTATTATTACTTTACATTTCAAAATTAATTTTGTCAGTGCGAATGTACGCCATTGCTGCAATAATTAATAAATATGAACCGAACGCGAATATTTGGCATATTTGAAATAACATGTATAAACAGCGACATTTGATGATGATACATTGCAATTACTGCACTGCACAGTCTAATACAATACAATACAAACACTCAATTATTAAATTTTAATGGAAATAAAAGTGTAATAAACAATAAATTATATAAATAAATGTGTTTGATGTTATCGGGGCCAGTAAGTTATTTCGTACCAGTTTCCAGGTTGCATAATTGAAGTACCCGAGTTTGAATTTTTAGCCGAGCGCGATATTTTATTGCGCCGCATGAAATCCATAAAATTTATTCTAAACGCCACTAAAACAAAGGGCCATAAAAATCCCACTTTATATTGCAGCGAAATTCGTGAACTAAACGTTAGAGCACGGTTGAGCTCATTTGACATTCTGTCCGGTCCGGGTGGCGGGGACCTACGCTTTTCCGTAAATAAAATAGCAGTTGTTTCGACCGCCGTACGCCGTGATAATGCGAGGGAGCGCAAAAAAAAGCGGGTGGCGAGAAAGGAGTGAGCGGCGGGGTAAAAAAAAGGGATAAGGGTCGACCCTCGAAACGCTCTAAGGCCAGAGATTTGTGGCGAATTTATTTTCTCAGGAGAAAGAGGACCGGTACGGCTGTACAAACAATAAAGTCCCGGTTATTATATGTGTCCCGCATTTGAATGGGGCCCATTGTACCGGCGCGGCAATAAAGTTTTCCGCCTCCACTTCACTGATTTGCCCAACTTTTATTAATGCATTTGTTCTCTCGGTTCACGGATTTTCGCGACTGTAAATTTTATCTGCCGCCACTCAATCTAATTTCTTGTCGCACGTTGTTCAATTGAATGGCGCGACGACTGTGGCCGCAAGTGCAAAAATAATTGTATGCGGAACGCGACGTAATTTGATGGGTGATTAACCCTCGTCAGGTGTTAACACACGATGTAATCTTGGGGAGCGTTCGCGGACCATTCGGTATCATGTCAGCAAATTGCTTAATGCGGTCGGTCAACCAGACGAGTAGTTACAACCGTCATTAATCTGACAATACCAACAACAACCAGCAACAATGGCTTTTAATGGACGGGGCACGAATGAAGAGTCCTTAATTAACGTAACCTTCGCATTTCGCACGGTGGGCAGACGATAACCGTTAACAGAAACTAACTTGAAATGCATTTCCTGATTAGCTCCTTCTTTTAATAATCGTTAGTGTTTCGGGATTATTTCGTCATCGAACAAAGGAATGTTTCACAAGTGGATTGCGGGCGGTCGTTGTAGAGGGGCGAGGGAGATTTCCACCCCCGACCTCCGGTCCCGCAGACTGACCCAACGCCGCCTCTAAACTGATTGTTTCGACCACTTAGTGGATTACGGGGTTGCGCCGTCAGCTAAGTGGGTTTAACTTGTCTTTCTTAATTAAAAGTTTCATGAAACATTCACACTTACCCGATCTCACGTACTTGCGGCCACGGCGAACAAACCCTCGCTCTGTAATTGTTTCGTGAGAGATACAATATTCTTAATGCGTCTTAGCGCGGTCTCGGCGCTGTTAGTTTGAATTATTATGTGATGAGAGTGTGTTTTTCTAATGGGTCGCTTTTCTTTGCAGAGAAACTCGATATCGCCGGCTGAAAGGGAGAAGTACAGGCCGAGGACGCCGCAAGAGCCCGAGCTGAAAAAGCCGAAAAAAGAAGAAAAAGACCTCGGTCACGTAAGTATTAAAGTACGTAGTATTTTTAACAAACTAACCGACAGGTGAAGTATTTACTTGTTGTTAACGTTTACTAATTTGTGATTATGCATGTGCATTTTCTAGTAGTACGAGGGCAGTATGATAAGTACATAACCTATACCAGATGCAGATGATGCAGCTATTGTTAAAAAGTTACATTTATCGTAAATATAACATTTCACAAAAATACTGTCATGTTTCCAGGTAGTTTAATTTATAATTGGCAGCCATTTAAATTAAATATAATTTTTATAAGCATGAATGAAAAATAAAACAAATGTCAATTTAACAAAATGCACTTTACTTCATTAATAACCATAAAATATTGAAAGCAAAATTCAACCGTGTTTCCTATAAATATTTTTGAGTAAAATCAAGGGGTTGCCATTTTTGAATTAATTGAAAAAATCCAATCGTGATAAACTATTGATAAAAAACTCGATGAAATTACTGAGACTGTATGTGTATGTATATATATAATTACTTTAGTATCCACCACCACCTGATTTAGGACATTACCATTATTTTCTCTTTCTAAATATGAAAAATTGGTTCTAATGATGAGGTCATTACAGAAATAAATACTTCTTGGTTCAATCGTATTTTTTAAAAGGAGAATAAAAGAGAGAAAAACATTGAATTAATTGTATTGAATTGAAAGATGATTATGTTAAAAAAAAAATTACAGAAAAAAATTTTTGTCAAGGTGAGGTACTTATCATAGAGCTACGTAGTTCATCATTCAAGTGGCATTTATAAATATATATTTTTAACAATAGAATCTTGTAAACATAAATTTAAAAGTATCTTCGTAATGTCATTAAAAGAAAGCACTTAAGTTTATTAAAGACAATTTAGATACGGGTTATCTTTAATTACACGACTGGCGAGAAGGTAATTGAATGATAAAAATAAAAAGGTTTATTTAAGTCCTCTATCGAAGAACAACACTAGTGAGCCCCTAGTGATATATCCGCCACTGAATTCCCAATAAACCATTAACGTCACGTATAGAAATCGGTATCGTAATAGCCCAACAGTTTTATGCCAGTTTTAAGCACGGTTCGGTGTCAATATAATGGCTTTTTATTTAGAATCTAGCAAATTTAAAGCGAGGCTTTATATTTTTATGTTCTGGCAGTCGCCGCGGCGGTGTTCACAGCTTGAGCCGTAAATGCGCAATAAACAGGCAGCAGTTACTGCAGCAGAATGTTTTATTATAATGTAAAATGTCTCTCTGGCTGGAGAGGCGACGGCATCGCTCCCTAACAAGTATTTCCAAGAAAGTGCACTGACATCCCCCGACGCCCGCCACACTCTCCCACCCCCCGCGCACTCGACGACGCTAAACTGCATGACCCAAATTTCAGCCCGAACATTTCAATGTTTATCGCCCTGCTTCATCTGTTCCCTCCTTCCAGTCGTTTTCATTCTGAAGATGCACCGCTGCGGTTTATGCACATTTTACGGCGGATATTTACTTTGTATCAATGCTTTTCCCTTTGCGCCGTGTGCACGAACGGGTGAGTGGTTTCACCTCAACACGTCACCATTGTTTTGTTGCAAGAAGCAATTTCCCTGTGTTCTTGTGAATGAGAATGATCTTCTTTCTATGCTGGAAACTTTAATCGCGTGTGACACGATATTTTTTGCAGTAAATTTATAATGTGCACTTCGATTGAGGATCGTTCAATTAAAAATGGTGAGTGCAACGCAACCTTCGCCGCACCGTCGTTTTTTCCATCCGGCCCATAAATAAGGCGAGCGTCGCCCATGCAAACCGCAGCGTATGTGTTTGTGCCGTAATAAAAATGAAATACTCGCATACAGCCGCGTAATATATCTAAAATGCACACGTACACGGACAAGACACGGTCGAAACATGCAACTGATTTGCGATTGCGAGATAAAGGCTTGTTCGCCGGCGACCTCCCGCCTGCGGTCTAACGTGCGTAGGTTACTTAAATCCGCGACAACTAGCCCCTATTTACCATATAATGGGCCGTTACGGTGTCCCTTTGATATCTT
Source organism: Aethina tumida (assembly GCF_024364675.1). Lineage (NCBI taxonomy): Eukaryota > Metazoa > Arthropoda > Insecta > Coleoptera > Nitidulidae > Aethina > Aethina tumida. Next base: position 32,097,884 of record NC_065437.1, read on the forward strand.
GATATCACGCCACACTTATAAATCGAACCAGTTTTCTGCAAAGTGCGCTTTTTTGCCCGTCCGGACCCGTTTATTAACGCCCCGCACTTTGCATAAAGCAACCTCAATAAGAACATTCGCAGACAAGCACTCTAAATCTGAATCACTGGGAGACAGTGCAACTGATGAATCAGCCTTGTTTTACGGCTTAATAAGTAGAATTCCACTAATTGATTAGGGACAATTCTTAGGAATAATCAGATAATTTCAATGAGAAATCTATTCATTCATTAAGAAGGCAACAAAACACAAATTGGGAGACATAATTATTTTATATTTTTTGTTAAATAATAACATAAAAATATATTTACAAGAGTATATCAAACGCAGAAACTGCTGTTGCTTTAGGTGGTGTTACACAGTACTCGTCGCATCGGATAAAGCGGGAAGTCCTTCAAAGAACAATAAATACGGATGCACACTTGTACACACTTATTTTTAAATTGTTTTCTCTGCTGATGCTACCCATATTTTCAAGAAATTTACAGTATAATTCTAAGAATGATGGTCGTTTCTGATCTACTTAATTAAAAATAATTTTACTAATTAATTGTTTTAGTAAACTACTTGTATAATACAATTTTACCAAATAATCAATGGAGTAGTAGAATTTTATTAATTGATCTGCAGTTTTCAAAGAAATTGAATAAAATAGTAGAACTATTGAATGAAATCGTAATTTTCTGACCATACTAAGAGAAATAGTATGGTATATTTTTTCTAATTAGTTAGTAATTTTTTGAACTACTGAATGAAAAGTAGAATTTCGAGTGAATATAATTTAGAACGAGAAATACAATTTAACCTCCTAAGCGGGGATTTGTTTTTAACATAATTTAAAATTATTCTTAATGAAAGGAAAGAAAACGTTGGCATAAAATCATCTAGTTTCTAGAACAATTAAACCTCGTTTATGTGCGGTTTTTACGGATTCCAAATTAAAAACGTTAGCGTGCCTATTCAAGCGGTGACCAATAACAATTAAGTTTGCTAAGTTTGCGCCGTAAAGTGTCTGGAATTCTTACAGCCTTGGCGCGGATAAAGCGCGACTTAACTAGTATTTAGGGACGTGATTAGATGTGAGATGGAATCGTGCCTGGTTACGACCCGTCACGCTTAACGTTGTTAAACTTTTTACAGCTCGCGGCTCGCTATTAATTTGCCCGGACTTTGTCACCCGGATTTTTCACGGAACTACATCAGGGATTTGTACACTGCCCTAAACAAACCGACGCTGAGATTTCAAACAAAGTACAATTTATTTCTTACGTTATTAAGTAATATAAAACGTATACAATGTGTCAACCATTGTTACAAGTTAAATTATCTAGTTCGGATTACAAATGGATGTTTTGAAACGAATTTACCGATGTAACATAGATCATTTCGACCATGTGTGCGATTCACTTTTTTCAAAAACCAGTTACTGCCTTTGGAAACAAGTATTAATACCATTTCACATTGGTTCTTGGAATCCTATAAATTTGTTTCGCCGTCGACTACAATACAGAACGTAAGACGATAATAGAAGCGACGAGTTGAATACAAAATTCTCCGTGGGTTTGTTACCTTTTAGAAACGGCTCAGTATTACGAGCATTCGCCATTATTGAAAATTACACGTTATTTAAACATCTGTACTGCAACATTTTAATGTTCATGCAAATTTCGGATCATTTAAATAAAATATGTTGCAGGATTCGAAATTGAAACGAAAAAACGTAAATTAAAATGGCAGTGGAAACAACAGCGAACGCAACTCGAAAAACCATTAACGGCAATAAAAACATAGATCGCTTATATAAACACTAATAAAATCGGACATTAAATTAAAGAATTGTTTTATTGGCAGTAAAGAGTAAAATATGGCGCGAACAAAAAATCCACAATGGTTGTGCTTTAAAGCCGATATCTCGCAAACTTGACGACTTCTTGTTTATCTGTCGGCGTTCGAACGAATGCTGCTTTAATCTCGTATTTGGCATAATTATTTCACTGATATGGGCAAAACGACAAAAACATAGTCGGTCATAATTGCGGTGGTGTAAAAAAACACATAAATGCCATTAAGATTTACTGCTTACGAGAAAACTGATTCGCATCAGTCCGTTTATTGCTCAGCTGATTAACAATTAAAAGTCGATTGGGCGGTTTGAATTTTTTTTTTGTCCCAAGCTGCTTCATTTCCAAAAGTGGTAATATATGATTTTTAACGCCCCAAGCTATGCCATATGACGGGTTTATAGTTTCCCCGTAAATTGGCTCGTGAACGTTTATGTATTTTCATTAGCAAATTCTCTTTCGACAGGTCATCAAGTAATAATTTGGCTGATAAAAATTACATCTGTTTTTGTATACCATTTTATGTGTTAATGTTTTTTTTTTTTTAATTCAAGTAATGTTTTAACAATTCATATGTTTGTTAACAGCATAGTGACGGTGAAAAAAGTGACCAAGACTTAGTTGTGGACGATGCCTCTGAAGACCCAGTATCACCGCCCAACGGTACGACGTCGCCAAGAGAAAATGGAATAGACAAAATACCCAAAAAGGAACATCCGGGTCCCCATAGTCCGCGATCAGGAACGTCGAGCAATGCGTCGACGCCTTCAACGAAGAACAAACTAGATCCGGAGAAACCTTCGACGCCCATTTCCAAAAGTGTCACCCCGACGTCAGCAGCTGGACCTTCAGCTGGAGGCAGCGGCATGAAACAAGTAGTGAAACCTCCAGCGCTTGGACAATACCCTAACTACATTCCCATTACAAATGGTAAGAACAAATTCGAAAGCTTTATCAAAACTTTACGCTCACACTCGATTAATTTTTAGGTGCGTCACCACATGAACTGCAAGTAGCTGCCGCGGCTGGTTCTTACGGAGGATTGCACAACAATCTTCCACCTACTCTTAACAATTATCCCAGACCACCACTGCAAATGGGGTACGATCCCCATTCGCAGATGCGTGCCCCAGTTGTTCCCGGAATGGGAGGAATTCCTGGTGGAAAACCGTAAGTGTATCAGTCAATTAACTAAGATTAAATTAATTGAAAATTGTTTTTTCAGGGCGTATTCATTCCATGTGAGTGCTGACGGTCAAATGCAACCGGTGCCCTTTCCGTCGGATGCCCTCGTAGGTCCAGGCATACCAAGGCACGCGAGGCAGATTAACACGCTCAGTCACGGCGAAGTGGTATGCGCAGTGACCATCTCGAATCCGACCAAGTACGTTTACACCGGTGGCAAAGGCTGTGTAAAGGTCTGGGATATCAGTCAGCCGGGATCCAAGAGTCCCGTCTCCCAACTAGATTGCTTGGTAAGTTTTCTTAAAATTCCCCATTTCTTGTGCCCTTTCTAATGATAATTGTTATTTGTAGCAAAGAGATAACTACATCAGATCCGTGAAACTTCTACCAGATGGACGGACGTTAATCGTAGGCGGAGAAGCGAGTAATTTGTCGATATGGGACTTGGCGAGTCCGACGCCCCGCATTAAGGCGGAATTAACGTCAAGCGCCCCAGCATGTTACGCTTTAGCTATCAGTCCCGATTCCAAAGTGTGCTTCAGCTGCTGTTCAGATGGCAACATTGCAGTGTGGGATCTTCACAATCAAACACTAGTGAGACAATTCCAAGGCCATACAGGTAAATATTATCTAATATTGTTTCTTTGAAATATAAATCTTCATTACTTATTTTCTTTTTTAGACGGTGCTTCTTGCATAGACATATCGGCGGATGGCACGAAGTTGTGGACCGGCGGATTGGATAATACTGTGCGCAGTTGGGACCTGCGCGAGGGCAGACAGTTACAGCAACATGACTTTAGCTCGCAAATCTTCTCACTGGGCTACTGTCCGACGGGCGAGTGGCTGGCCGTCGGTATGGAGAACTCCAACGTGGAGGTGCTGCACGCTGCCAAGCCGGACAAGTACCAGCTACACCTGCATGAGAGTTGCGTGCTCTCGCTCAGGTTCGCAGCTTGCGGCAAATGGTTCGTTTCCACCGGCAAGGATAATTTGTTGAACGCGTGGCGAACGCCCTACGGGGCCAGCATATTCCAGGTAATTAATTATCACAAGACTAAAACGACTTATGCAAATTAATTTATACGCAATAACGCATTACTAATATGTAATGTTTCCGTTTCAGTCGAAAGAGTCGTCGAGTGTGTTGAGCTGTGACATCTCCGCAGATGATAAATACATAGTGACGGGTTCGGGAGACAAGAAAGCAACAGTCTACGAAGTAATATATTGAGGCAGCTCGTCATGGTGTTAAAAATGGACATGGTAATCAAAAAACGTTCAGTGTAGATTATAAATAAATTAAAAGAAATTGTGATAATTAATGTGTAATAAACGGTTACTGCTTAAAAATGAAAGAAAATAATGGACTATCACAGAAAATTTACGTTATAGTGATCTGATGTGAGATGCTAGAGACTTTAGATTCAGTGATCTCCATGACATGCTTTTTAATTATTTAACGAATTACTGTAAATATTTACGATTTATTTTAAGACAAAATTTGTTATTTTAACTCAAATGTTGATAGATTGTAATACAAGGAAATACTTAAGATTTTTTTTATTTTAATAAAATTCTCAACTGTCAGTTATGTAAATATCACTTATAAATGCATTTTGCACATTGTTTTTATTTGTTATTTAATATGTAGCAAGCAAGACTCGAAATGCCGAGATAAGCAGTCGTTCTGATGAGAAAATCACACCTCAAGAGATGTTTTAAGACGTTGTATTGTATTTCTACTAGTCGTCGACATTGTACAGATGTTTTTAAAATTCATTCTCACAAATATGTGTCTATACATGACAAATGCATTTTTATTCTACTGAAAAAAAAATTTTTCTTTTCACATTTTCTCCCGTATATTTTAAAATATAGTTTATTATTAGTACATGTTTTTTTCTCTTAAATTAATAATAATGTATTAATAATTAATTCCTTATACTAACAAATGTTGATACACACACTTTCTATTTCATTGTTCATAATTACACTATATCTTATTAGAATTAGCCAAATGTTACGTGAATTGTTGTTTGTTTGTAAAATCGGATTGTCTCTATTGTCTTCATTTAGGCTAGAAGTAGAGTTAGTATGTGCAAGACAGTAAAGAATCCGGATAATATATTTTAAAACAGTCTTGGGGTGTTCCACTGTAAAAAATTATTATTAACGAAACAACAAATGTATATTACCTATATATTTGTAATTAATTCTAGTAACTATAATAAAAATTATTTAATAAAAAACGTATCTCAGTGTTGCCTACACGAATTCGCTCTCATTTTTTGCATGTGCAAAAAACCGGTGCATATTATTTCCTCACAGGGATTATTGGCTGGCAGAGTTGTTTGTATTATAGTAAATAATTTGTTAAAATTAGAGTAGATTAATGTATTTTAAAATTTGTACATTTATTAGGATTTTGTTGACGCCAATTTGACTCCTGTGAAGAAGTAGACTGCATTTTTGTGTATATCATATGTGTGGTTCCGTTCAGTTAGATAGCATTTATAATAACATCTAAAATTTATGTTAGATATTTGTAGATATTTGAAAATTTATATCATTGTTTTTATTTAACATTAATGTCAATACAGGATATTCATTTTTCCAAGCACAACTGATAACTTTTTGATATCTGATACCCAAACACTAAAAATAAATTCAAGTGCTGTAATAGTTTAATACAACTCAAAACATCCTTAAAACGTATCACATATGAAAAAGTCTTCATTTTGAAATCTTTTTTATTTATGTGTATAATACGCATATAGGTTTTGATGATTTGTGCAAGCAGGATAATTTTGCTTCTTGCAGATATCATTCCAAAGTGTGTTCATTCGTTTATTGACAACATTTTCTTTACAATAGACCAAGAAACTGAATTTACCTGAAAAGACATGGAAAACAACAATAGCCCAACAAAATGTATTTTATCATGCAATTGGTGAAATAAACTTATGTTATTTGCATTTTAATGTTTCGCTTTATTTTGTTTTAAACCTTTTTATTCCACAAAATTTACATTTACAAATTACATAAATGTTGAATGACATGGTCAAATGAGAAAATAATTGTATTAAGCTCCTAAATTTGAATAAGAACAAGCGTTTAATATAAATAGTTATGAATCATAATAGAATGGAATATTTTGAACTTAGTCAAAGATTAAATATATATTTCTGTAAACGTATATATTTAATTTTTCATTTGGTCTTAATTATATAAGATATGTTTATTTGAAATTGTAAATATTTTTAGTAACAGTGCCATCTGTTGGAGAATGTTTTATGTAGAGTTTGACAATGTGTAGGGTTGGAAATACTTCGGTTACAGCTTTTATCATACGCGGATAGATGGCTACACATTTATTAATTTGAAAATTTAGTAATGGCGTGCAGTGTAATTTTTAATTTTGTAAATAAAATACCAAATCACCTATAAATAATAACACATCAAAATCAAATTCTTTAAAAGTTAATAATTTTACTTTCCTGAATTGCCAGAATCATGTTAAAACTACAAATTATAAGGTAAGATTAACAAGTAGAGTTTTATTGGTATAATTAAAATTTGACAAAAAATATAATAAATTAAACAATATCACAAACTCAAATGTGAATTACAAATATACACGTATATTTACTTTCCTCAATTAAAATAGATAATAACGCCTGTGTAATTAATATATGCAAAAGTTAATGAATAAAATTATGCATGGAAGTTTATAATTGATAGATAAATTTGGTGTAAATTAATGTCCACAATTACGGTCAAAACAAGGACGGATATTAACCTCTGATCCTCGCAGAACTAAGTCAATAACACGAAAAAAGTGTCGTTAATATCGTATAGTATCAGTGTTCTCATTTCTTAGAGGAAAACAAAAATTGCCGGTAACTTTCCGGTCGAAAAAGTAGTTTTCTGGCTTGGTTGAACTGGAAACGGTGGGTGTGTTCGTCCATAAATACGGCGGGCCATTATATCTCTTAGTTGCTGGCACTGCTGCCAATAATTGATTTTAGAAATGAGGAGGAATCAAGGTTGTTTGTTCCATGTGTTTCTGACTGTGCGATGAAATATTAGCGTGAATAGATTCTAATCCATATGCATCAGTGCAGAAATTTCAATTCGAACTGCCAATGACAAACAGCCAGGGCAGAAAGTGGAAGCGGCGCGGAGTCATTAATGAAAATTTAGCGTTTCGTTGTTGTCTGCTGACGATAATATTTATGTATCATCTTGAAATGATGCATTGTGTATAATGTAACAACGTAATGTCATACCGCAAGTTTTCACTTGCTCTGGAAACAAAATTCTACTATAATTTATTCAATGAATATTAACAGTAATAACATCATCATTGAAACTTAATAGTTAATTAATCATAATTATGTACACTTCATCTAAAATCAAAACAGGTATAAATTTAATATTAATGTAATTCATCATAAGCAGTGTGGGAGGCCTCGAAAATAAACGACGGAAGTAAATTCAATTAAAACGCTGATAAAATTATGAAGCTTTCTTGACATTCCATGCATAAAATTGTTTATTTTCAGGAACGAAAAGTTTAGATAAATAATTTAATAATTAAACAGGGTTAGCTGACTGAAACAAAACTCGTACGCAGTTAAGATGAGTATTAGTGAGTTATTATTTTGTTAAATTGAGTGTCATGTGCAGCAAAGTAGCTTTGCATTCTGACGGCCTGTAAATAATGCATATGATATTCATCGGAATGACGCAAAATGAAAACTCATTTGCAGATCCCATCCTCGCTGGATTACCTAGATAATTTTATTTTGGGTGAAATTGCAAAAACTAGACATACGAAATCCATTTGTTAATTTAAATATGATGGGTTTATTAGCAAATCAAAAACCAGACGGTCGTTTTCAAATTAAAAATGTACATCACTAAACATAAATTTATCTACTCAAATATATATTTTTAAAATTAGACCCTGCATTTTTATTCAATAGAACATAATAAGATTAAATCTGGAGCAAATTATTAATAATGCAGTTAACTTCCTTCATAGAACATTCCCACTTTATTTTCTCTTCAGTAAGCACGAGTAAAACGTCCATTCTATCACATTCTACAGCTAACTTTGCACTGCTCACTCATTTTCAAAACTTCAAGCTGTTTCACAATTCAGACAAACTTTCTTAACATGCACTTCCAACTTATAAATTAGTAAAATGCAAGAGGTAACGAATTTAAAATAAAACGACTCAAGAAAGTTGAGGATAAGTCCTCTAGACTTCTTATTTTAGCGTACAATTATAATGTTTTAAATTACGTAACCTTTTTAGTTGAGTGAACCACATTTAAATGCAGAAGATATTTTTACATGTTCATCTTATTTATTTTCAGTCTAATCTATCTTTATACACTGCGAGTCATTTGATGTGGATAATTTGAATTATTTCAAAAATCCGAATTACAAATGGCATTGTATTGCAACAAATATATATTAAAATAAGTTTTAATAAACAATGTAATTTTCTGCATGAATTGTAATAAAACTAATATCACCAAATCTTCTGGGAAATTAATAAATCAAAATTAATTAAAGTTAGGAAAATAGACTATCTGTACTTGGTCGGTCCCCTCTTGAAGAGTTACTTTGTATTTGCATTCGAATAATGTCAAATTTATAAGTTATGCACGGTGGTGTCGGGTACAGTCATTTAAGAAAGAGAAATCTGGTCCAAATTCTAGAGTAAATAGAACAATAATTGGTTAATGATATCGCAGAACGTTCATAGTTGTTCATTTTAATATGTGCTACTCACTCAGTTCTTGTCTCTAAAGAAAATACCACTCCATACTGTTACCGCCTCCAAAAGAAACAATTGGAGTCATATTTTTGGCTCATGATACCGATGATATAATTGTATACCTGGACTCAACTGTGAACAGAGAATTACACCATTCGACTACGGTCCATTGGTGGTGATTATGTTTCGCAACCCGATGCTCACTTTAACAGAAGGTGTCGAAAATTTCTTCTGGTGATAAGTTCAGCTTCAAGCAACCTTCTTCTGATAGTACACAGACTTACAACGATTCTAACGTCTACATGAAGCCTTGATGCAGAGAATGTGCGATTTCATCTCATTGTTAACTACCACCATTTCATATATCGGTCTCATCAATTTGGCGATAACAATTAAAAGTACAACTGATTACACTTTGTGAGACCTTATACTTGTTGTTGATTCAGATTGCCACGTGTCACCTTCCAAAATTGGAATTATAGTTTCATAAGAAACTTTTTATACACTTTATAGAGCTGAACCGAATAAAATGTGTACAAATCCTCAAAACTGTTTTTGAAAATAAAAATGGAGAGATTTTTACAAGAAATGCGTTGTTGTTTATTTTTATGTCTATTAAATACATAAAAAATAAATAAATAAATTTCAAATACAGTCCGTCTAGAGCGGCGAATATTCAAATGATATTATTGATCAAAATAAAACTCACTGAAAATATTTTTAATCTATTTAATCTAGGAAACTAAATTATCCACTTCCAAATATGCGTAGTGTATAAATTTGAGCTATTTCATTGTCTAGAATCTTTTAGACGGCTTAACTTTCCCTGTAGATATGCATCCCCAACATTATCTAGTACTTGTTTTCCGAATTAAATTAAGTTCTTAAACTAAGATTTATTTAAATTAAATTTAGCCTTAGGATTAATAAAAAAGATGAAAAATTAGCTGGCTAGTGCCAAATCAGTCTAGAACTATAAAAATACAACACAGTCTTGACTCTTTAATCTTTTGCGGTTCATTTCGAGCGTGGCCGAGAAAAATAATTTATGATGTTTGCCCAAGCGACAACATAAAAGCTCCAGGAAGAATTAACATGACAATCGCACATTTTTCTTGGGCAGGTGCTACGACCGGACCGATAATAGAAATAAGTTACATGTGAAGGTATCGGAAGTGCCGTGACAACGGACACGTGATGCCATATTTCGTGTTTCGTTTGTTAGTTAAGTAATGGGTCGCTCATTCACGAAAGGTGGATCGTTTTGGTGGAAATTATAGTGATAGTACGTCAATGGGAACGAGCTTTGGCCTAGTTTAGAAACGGATTCCAAATCAGGGACTATTTGAACTCTATCGATTGCACTTGCAATTGAATTAAACACTTAGATTCATTTACCGATAGTATTATAGAGCGATTACTAACTGATTGAATACCATTCTTAATTAACATATAGTCAACGATGTTACACCATCGTACAACGAATTTTTGAACAGATGCATGCCTGTACCAACATACATAAAACATCTGGATAATTATAAGCCATAAACTATGTTTATTATGTAAGTGAGTTTTTTTATTCGTGGATTATCGTATTCATACTTGACCACGTGAATCGTCCTAATTTACACCTGCTTTATCGTCTCAAGGGTCTTCCGTTACCAAAAAGCAACCACTTCATTTAGAAAGTGTGAAAGAATAATTGTTTCCTGTCTTCAGCGCCAAGGGAACAAAGAAAACTAAATAAAAATTAAATTTTTAATCTTATTGTTAGTTTATTAGTTTACTTATATTATAAGGTCATATGTTTATCGTGATTGAACTAGTCTATCTGACTTATATCGGATTCTCGTTATTATTTCAAGGAAAAATGAAGGCGAATGAGCCATACAATATTACATTTCTCACACTGTTTACGATCTTATTTTACGGTATGAGTTTTTATGCGCTTCATCTTGTGGATACAATTACATTTACGGTAAAAATGTATAACTCTCATTTTGTCGAGGATTTATACCTTTTGTAAAAGTTCGGCCATAAACCAGGTGAGAGTGTATGAAAAGAACTAAGAAATACTAAACTTACCTGGGATGCATAATACGGCATTGTGGGCCGATAGGATAACGTAAATAATGTATAAGGGTTTTGTACACAAAGTGTTTTACCGAAGGATCTTTAAAGCTTCGAGGTGAATCGGAAAAATGAGACAACGATGCACGTGCACGGGGCGGAAAAGTTTAAAGAAAATTTAAAGATAAAATAGTCTTAATTCTTACAGAAATGGTATGGAATTTCGCCAGTCTCACCCAAAACCAACCCCGGCATAAATGGCAATGTTTGGTGCAAACCAGTTTGATATCATCAATTCGTCGCAGTGTATTATAATAATAAGTTAGCTAATAAATAAATTCACAACAAACCTAATTGGATTTTCCACTTTGTGATTTAATGTCCAGAGATTCGTCCCGAAACGGGAGCGTTTAACGGGGATAATTTAACAATGAGCGGTTGTTTAGATATCCCACATACTACACATACCCATTAACATACAAATTGCTGAGGGACGCAAAACCAGTACACTTCCTTGTGTACCCTTTATTAATATCCCTCTTTCCATTGCGGAAACATTCGTCTGACAAACTCGCCTGAAGCGCTTTCAAACAGCAAAACATTTTAATTGAGTCATTTGAATGTCAAAGACAAATATTTCTTCGGGACGGTTTTAAATTTGTCTGGAACATCATTTAACAATTATGAAAATTCTTTGAGTGCTTCTGGATGCTCGGATGTAATATAGCTTAAGCTCCTGCTATACATTCCAAATTGAATTTGTATTTCGTTTCGTTGCAGTGCTTCATTTAATTAGAAATTTTACAATATTCTTATAATTGTATTATTCATTCATCTATTTGGAATATTTACATTTTATAACAGGGTTGGATTATTGCTATTTTTATTGGCGGAGTAATAATCGTTTACGACAAGGAATATTAATTTCATAAATTGATAAATGGATATAAAAGGGAAAAATATGTGCGTTTAAAGTTCAAATCTTTATGCAGATTAATCAAGAAATCAGACCCACATTATTTCCATTTGACGTGTTTGTTTTCTGCTAACTGTAACAGAATGTGAGAAATTGCTCCAAACCCTTTTTTGTTGGTGTGATAGCAAAGTAGCAATTAATCATAATAAATTTGCAAATCCCTTTGTATCTCTAAACGGGCGAGTTAATTATCCTTCGAAAAATAATTGGAGCATCCATATTTGACGAGGGAGCCTAGAACATTTTTATAGAGCCTCGATGAACTGTCTCGACAAACAAGTTATTTTTCTGTGATGTAGACTGGAACGATTTTACGTGTCTTAATAATTCTTACTTTAACCAGAATATTAAAATGATATTTGTATTTTTATTTCCAGGGAACTTTACAAGTTCAGTAGTACTTTTTCCATTTGAAAATGTATGATTATAGATTATTAATGATGTGGCTTAGTTTTATATTATTCTGTAATTTCCTGACAATAATTCTATACTGATTACTATGATTGACTGATACTTCTTTTTAATTATATGACCTTTTGAATATTTTATTCATTTAAAGAATAAAGTAATCGAAATGCCAAGAATTAAAAAAATTATGTCAATCATCATGATCATATAAAGATAGTGCTTATTAAAATGCACGTTTTACACAATTTGACTATTACAACTGATTGTGTAGTTGATACCATCTGGATAAAACTATATAAGTTGCTAAATATACATACTAATTAATAAATAATTCGGACATCATCCATTTAATAATCGACGTGGACATAGTAAAGTGGATAATCAACACCGTCAATTATTGGGTTTTTATGTAAATCGCCATTACACCAGTGTTTTGTGGTTATAAATAATTATGTAAGCGGTGGCAGGTGAACTAATACATTTTAGAACAGATGTTCGCTCTCCAGTCTTGAAATGTTAATGTCCGACGGGGGCAACCAATTCCAAGACATTTTCCAAGGGTGAATTTAAACATAAAACGTCTTTCATTTTTCAGGTAGTTTCATTTTACTGCTGTTGTTGAAATATGACTCAAAATAAATTGCGCTGGTTTAAATTTTAAACTGTTTCTAAGTGGGTACCATCCAACCACTTTTAAGTGTTCATTTTTATGTGATATTAATAGAATTCAACAAAAAGACCAAATATGTAACTTAGGTTAATTTCCATTGATCCAATCCTTAAACTATAGCGATTATAGTATATTATAGATTGAGGGACATGAATTAGAAGAATTCGTCAAAAAAGTTATATAAGTTGTTTTCTTTAAACTCATCTCATTGTTAAACACAATATTTTTTTATCTTTAAAAGATATTCTTTCATGTTATTTCAAATCACTTCATCTACTTCATGATCTTATTATTTGAGAAAAGTTATGATTAAAAAACAAACTGGAATTTCTTTGTAATCAAATCAAATCAAATATAATCAAAGTATTTCAAATTTTAGTGGCATATTTTGTTTTCACGCTTGGAAAATTCTGCTATACTAAATTTCACCACGTTTCATTAATTCATTTAAACGCATTGTATAAATAATCAAACAAAAACTTCAAAGGTTTATAACATTAAATTGAAAAAATATTTTATCGACAACTCATCCCAATTTGCTTTGTATAAACAAAGTTACGAGACCGAAAGATATAAATATTTTGCGCCCCTTTGTAATTGAATATTCAGACGTCGATAATAATGGAAACTATTTTCTATATGGGAAAGTTGATATTGTTTCGCTGATTTACACCCGTCGATAAAATTGTTCCAAAAAAGAAACGCAAATAATCACATTCCTATTAAGAGCAGTTCAGATCGTATAAATCGCTTTTTCAGCAGCATTTTTTATACCCCATCAACGGAGGAGGGAAAGCTGCCTTGTATTGTTGGATGAGCTTAGTAGATTTGAATTATGGTTCTCATGTAGTATTAAATCCTTATGTCATATTTCATCAGGCATAGGAAACTTGACGTGTATAATTTATATCGTGGAAGATATTGAAAATCGCACGGAAACTGTCTATTGATCAGTCCGTGTTTTATTGCAAAGCGTAGTGGATAAATTTCACTCGTTACAGGATCACGCTTATTAATGGATTATTAGGTTTTTTCATATTTCCATGTAAATTATAATTAATGCATATTCGAAAGCAAATGATTTATATTGGTGAATCTCCATTTATAGCCATGTAGCCGGTTTGCAAATTCTTTGGAATATGAATGATACATATTTCGGGCAAAACGACGATGTAGGCAGCTGCTTGTCAATATCCCAAATTCCGTTCCTACCTTAGTGATACAAAGAAAGCAATTCTTCCATTCATATAAAGAGCCCGTCTGAAAGAATGAATGACTTTTGTACAATAAACGAAATTATTTTGCCCTCACTGAATCATATTCTTTTGTCAAATAAAATGTTTTTGAGAGTGAAAACATTTATGCGTTTAATTAAATAATTTTGGGGTCCCAATATTGGATATTGGAAACTCAGCGTGACAATAATAAAAATACAAAATAATTTAATTTGGAGCCCACGATTGTTACGTACTTCCTCTTGTTTAACCCAGTTTCAGGTCTTCCCGTATCAACAATTAACCGAAATGAACTGGATGTGGGGAACTATTTTATTAGCTGATTGACCGTTTTTATTAGATGTGACAAACTTTTGAATAAAAGACTCGTCATCTTTATGTTGATTCCACATATGAAGGGGAAGCTTAATTCCATTTTTATTGCTTCTTGTAAATGGAGCTGACGATTTTATTAATATTTATGTTTCGTTAAGTTACAATAAATTATTGCACCTATTAATTTTAGTATTTGAGTAAATATTTATTTTACACCTCATTTGTTGACTGGTCAAAAAATAAGTTAATGAGTTCGAATGAATGAAATATTTTTTACAGACTGTGGACAGATGTTAAATAATTTATTTGATTAAAATAAGATCTTAACCTTGACGTCCAGTTTTTTGAATGTGAACCGCAAAATTTTATTATTTCCTCATTTATTTGACATTGATTTTGTAATCTGCCATTAACATAGTCAATATGTATGTTGAACTCAGCCACATGTGAGCTTACCTATGTTACTACATGAGGCAGCTGAATACATAAATAAATATTGGAAATGGAGATAACACTTATTGGTTTTGGGGATTGACTTAATTTTATTTAAAACGAATAACCAAATTAATAAATATCGTTGACGATCATAAATAATATTAGTATTTAGATGGGCAACATTTGAAGAACATTTTTTCACATAAAAATGGAAATGTAGATGATTTATCATCGTTGTAAGATCATAGTGTTTATTCTGAAAAAAGTTATTTTCTCTTTTGATAAGTAAAAGATTAAGTATTATCTTTCTAAATGAGATTATTTTCAATCCCCCACTTTTATGTATTTAGATCCCTTTCGGATTCCCACCTCAGAGACAGTAAAAGAATAGCAGGAGGTTAATCTTCTACTTTTCTCCTTGATTATAATCTTGGTCATAAACTCGGTTGCATTACATTTTAGTACAATTGTTAAATACTAAGTACTGTGTCCTTAAAGCAAAGGACATATTTAAGGGGGTCCATTTTTTTTAATTCGCATACTAGTTGAAATTTTCTCTTATATACATATATATGAAAAATCCTAGCAATACTAGGCTCGTATGGTCAGATGTTGTACAAATCTTAGGGTGTATAGAATAATGGTCTAGTCAAAATGTGGTCGTAGCAGTAATGGGTAATGGAGGGATAGTATTTGTCATCCCCCTTAATATCGTGATTCATTGATGACGTATTGTACGTGTCTGAAATAACTCATACGTAATAATGGTACAATATTTCTGCATTGTGGATTAAAATTGGAACTAGACTTTCGACACGTTAACAATAAAATAAATGTTTGATTTAAAATCCAATATTAAATTATAGGAATTGATCCAAAGTTTGTATCCACAAGTTACTTTAAAATATTAATTTAAACTTCAATAACAAAACTGTATTAAACATCTTTTAATTCCTTAATTTATTTTAAATTTGTTCAAGTCAATATTAATTTGAAGTTTTGTGCATACTAATAATTTTAATCAACAATTCCATGCATTTTACAATTTTTTATATATGTGATTATTTTGTTCATAATTTAACATTTAAATAGAAAATGGCACTAATGAAATATTTATTACAGACACTTAATTTTACGATTCCATTATTTACCTTCAACCCGTAAAATTGAACTATTACATTTAATTTTCCATCTTCCTGTGTTACATTTTACTGGAGATAATTCTTACGGGAAATCTAATTCGATGAGCGAACATATCTTTCAGAATTTTCGCTTTAAATAGAGTTATTGTAATAATAAAACAGCCATCAACCCCTATTCCCTCTACAATAAAACTTATTTAATAAAGGGGAGGTTAAGACGAGGGCGAAGGTAAAAGAGATTTACTACATTATTTATTTCTGTGTCGTTTTAAATATGGCGTTTTTCTTATGATTTGTTACAAAATTTAATTGATTCTACAGAAGATAATTAGTATTTTATTAATGGTTCTTAGACCTTCTCTGAACATATGTTTTCAGCATCCCCCAAAACCACGACCGGGTATCAATATCCACCAATATTTCAACATCCGGTTGACAGCACATGTTATTTTTAAATAATAATAGTATTTAAAACTTTTGTCATAAAATTGTTTATCACAGACGTTGAATTTCTCTTACAACATACCGGTGTTATTGCGGTTACCCGATGGTGGGTGGAATTTATCACCAAATTTTTGGTCAAATTACTTGGAAAGTAGCTTACAAACAAAGAATTCATATTCAATATTTTATGATTTAAATTATGATTAATGTTATGTAATTAGTGTTAAGATTATTTATTTAAAAAGAGATAGTAATTTGTGACACTCAACCTAAATTAAGACACTGCATTGACATGACTTTCCTTTGTTCAGTGTACAGGCACGTATTTGTCTTAATAGGAGGTTCATTATCGTATACCCTTCAAGGTGTGCCTATAAAATTTAAACATTCAGTTGTTGAGTTCTTTGTCTTATTTACTGCGCCGCGTTCTCCGCGTGCGAAATTTCGTACTCGTCTTTTTTCAGCCGACCAGTCCCGACACAAAAAACCAGACAATTATCGGCAATAACTCGAAATTGAATTCATTTTATTATTATTTTATGTGAGCTATGGTTTGACGTTTACTTTCATAATGAAATAGGCACTGAAAATTAAAAGATAATAAAAATAACTGCGTTTCAAGAGACTTTCGCGTCGCTGAATGGAAGGACGTTGAGTATGTATGTGGCTGTCTGTAAAAATCCACCGAACATGAAGGCAAAGAGCAACAAAACTTCAAGCTGTAGTTACCACAACAAACATTTTATACAAAGTAAATTCCTTTCGATATGCAGGCAAGGATATTACCTTTGTAATTACCGTGTGTTGTGAAAATTCTATATCGCCCACTTAAGTTCTTACAGCTTCACCACCATATTGAAGCTTGTTACCACTAAATGGTTTAGGTTATAGAATAATTTAAACTAAACATGATAAATTATAAATTGTTTTAAATTATTTAATTTGCATTAAATTGACAACAATCACATGTTTCATAGAATATATAGAAAAATTTTTAAATAAATTTGTATTCCGAAAATTGTACAAATTATGTTATTATTTTCTTAAAATACATTTAACTTTTTCTAAATTTGTTTTTAAAATGAATGAATCTGATATATTTATAATATTCTAGTGCATTTAATTTATTTTATAACTGAACATACTATAATTTGATGCTTTTATGTTAACAATACATAAATTCTGAAATTTGTAATTTTTTTTGTTTGAATAAGAAAAGCCATATTCCTCTCTAAAATTTGTTAAGGATATTGCTTAATTAATGATTTTCGGGTCATGCTAGAACGATGTTTGTGATACTGAACCGACCTGAATTAATTTTGAAATTAAAATATTCTCTATTTTAAAAATCAAATAAAATATTGATTAAATAATAAATCACTGAGTTCAGGCAATATGTTCGAAGCTTGTGCAGCTTCTTCACCATATTGAAGATTGTAACAAGTAAAAAATGAAGGTTAAAGACATATTTAAAATACACTTAATTTTATAAGTTTATTTTCAAAATGAATGAATCTGATAGATTTAATTTAAAATTATCCCGAATTATTTTATTATTTTTTAAGTAATTAAATATATTATAAGCTGATCCATATTAATAGTACATTCTATTTTTTCCCTATTTTTTAATTTACATTTTAAAATAGTCAATACCTATAATATGTTGTCATAATAATAACACATGATATTTCAAGTAAACATTATTGACGCCGAAATTGATTCTACATATTACAATATTTCCCACCAAAGTGTGATAAGGATATTTGCTTAAACTGACGTAATTAATATTTGTAAGTCATGTTACATCGATGTTCGAGTAACTTGAACCACATGAAAAAATTTTAAAGTTAAAAGATTTAATTTTAAAAAACAAACTAAGCCTTTGAAGTTGTAATTTACTAAAAGATATAGATAAAGATATATTCAAAAAATAATATTTGAATAATATAATTTTTTGATTTGTTTTTATAATGAATGAATCTGATAAATTTAATTTAAAATTCTTCTGAATTATTTAATATATTTTTTAAAATATTGACTTCGTATTAAACGAATAAGAAAAGTAATATATATTTCGTTCTAAAACTTTGTGAGAATATTTGCTTGACATCGGGAATTGATTTTTTTAAGCCATGCTAGTTTGTGGTACATAACCGTCTGAAATATTTTTGAAGTTAAAATATATCACTAATTTCAGGCATTATGTTCCCCATAAGTTTAGCTTCACCATGTTGAAGCTTGTAACCATTAAATTCAAGATATTAAAAAAATAATAAATTTAATTTTTTAATTTGTTTTTAAAATGTAATGGAACTGGTAAATTTTATTGAAAATTCTAGAAATTGATTAGACAATTTGATGTTGTCATATTGACACATGACATTTCAAGTAGAATTCATCACCTTAATGGAATTCTGAAATATATATTTTTTCATTCCGTTTCCAACGAATAGGAAAAGCCATATTCTACTTTAAAACTTGGTAAGAATATTAACTTAGTAATTAATGTTTAAGATTTAAGATTTAAGTCATGTTAAGATTTTTGTGGTACAGAACCAGCACAATTAATGTTGAAGTTAATATAGCTTACTTTTAAAAACAAACTGACATCGGTATACAAGATAGAGGAACTTCGTCACCATTGAAAAGTGTAGGTTAAAGTTAATGAAATAATAATTAATAATAAAAAATAAAGTAAAAATGAAATATTCTCATCTAAAACTTGTTAGGATATTTGCTTAGATCTACATAATGTTTTTTTAAAGGATGTTGCACTGACGTTTGCGGTGCTTAATCACTCGAATTGAAGCTGTCTGTTTAGAAAAATAAAAGTTTGATAGAGAATAAATATATTGCTATGAAACAACAAGGATAATCAATTTGTTAGTTGCCTAGTGACATGGTCGAAAATTTACTAATTTGGTATTTTTTTTAAAAATAGTATATTGAGTTTTTGTTTTATGACTGCTATTCAGTTATCTTCTTTATAGCAACTTTATAATGATAATCAGCCATTCAGAAAATCATGGCAAATGTGTGAGTGGCTTTTTGCTTCTTCATTTAGTTATTTTCTCAAGTTGGATTTTATATCACTTAATTAAGGTTATAAGCATTTATAAGATTAGTGAATCGATATAATATTAAAATTTGTATGTCATGAAAAACTTGTATGATAATTAAATTGATAAATTTCTAATAAAAGTGGTCTGATGTGTGACTGTATAGTCACCGCCGTGATCACGTATTGGCTTTTTAACAATCAATTAAGGATATTAAATAATGTTAGCATGTTTTACTTATACGATTTCCCCATTAATAAAATTAGATTCATAAAATCAATAATTTGAGCACCGTGCAATAAATATTTTCTCGCCCGCCTGTCATTGTGATTGCACTGTCACGATTTCAATCGCGAAAAGTCCAGACAAAACAACCGGGTTGCCGTTCCAGGTCGGCGGCTGCACCGTCGACGGGAGCCCGGCAAAAACGCCAGGAAATCGCCGGGAGAGACCCGGCCGCGGCCGATCTCCCGGTCTCCGCACCGAGCACGTGTTTTCCCTTTGTTTGCAATAAACAAATTCGTCGACGGCCACGGGCGTAGCGACGACAACTGACGGTGGGAACCGGCCGGCGTCGTGCGCACCAATCGCGAGCTCGCATTTCGAATTTGGCGGGCCGGCTTTTTATCGCGCACGCTCCGTGCGGAAATGTTGCGCACATGGTTCGAACCCAACACGCTGCCAAACCGCATTCAGTCAGTCGCAAGCAGGCAGCACGTAAACGTCTGCTTGACTATACAAAATCGTTTTAGTAACCCTACAATATTAGATAATTATATATTTTTGTACCGGTGACTCGTTTTTAACTAAATATAACGTCGTTTTATGTCTCACGAACTGCATCTGAGGTGTTTTTAAGCGTGCTTAAACTTAAAACAAACAGGAGGATCAACGACAATCAAGTTGGTTTTTATTACATTTAGTTTTCGTAAAACTGTGCGAACTACTCGGTTATAAAGATGCCGGACTCGACGCTCTACGACATGGGACGTAGCACCGGAATCGGCGACGAAAGAGCGCTCCAGTTGGCCCTCGAACTGACCATGTTGGGCTTCAACGAGCCTCTCAACACCGTGCCGGAGCCCGAGAGCCCCGGCGACCTGTCCTCCTTCGTCAACCCCTTGGCGAACGTCGGCATCGACGAGGTCAGGTCGAAAAAGTCACAGAACATGACCGAGTGCGTGCCAGTCCCCAGTTCCGAGCACGTCGCTGAAATTGTAGGCAGACAAGGTAGGTCCATTTTTACATTTTCATTACTTGTCAACATTTTGACATGACGAAAAAACTCGAAAAAACCGGGACCTGGTTTTTCGACCGTATCTAATCCATTCTTCGTTCTTATCAGACGTTGTTTACCAACGATAAAATCGTAGCTTTTAAGTAACACTCGACTCCAGATAACACACCTATTCTATCACACTTCCGCGTATTTACAAATTTCACATTATGTGCACATTCCTGCTTGAAAGTGCATCTAGAGGATGCATTTTCCATGAGGGCACAGGATCAGATATCCATTGATCGATATCCAATACCATCCGCAGGATGTGTAAACGTTGTTCTTTTGTCTCGGTCGAAAATTTTTGTATTCAATGAAAGTATCGAGTTACATGAGTCAGGACAGGAAGCTATGAATTACTTACCGATACTTTTATCGATTAATAAAAAGATTCATAGGCCATTCCATTCACCGCGAGTAAACAAACAATGACTGCAGATAATGACGAGTTCAAAATTGCACCGATAACAGATTATCCAGATATTCCACATTGTTTTTTTTTATGACATTTTTGTCAGTTGTATAAAAATCACAAAGAGCCCAGAACTGCAACGATAACAGATTGTTTAGAGATGTTCCAAATGGTTTTATTCTATTTATATATCTATGATACCAGAAAAGAAATTCTTCTGACTTTTATAAAAGTTTGTCACGTCCACTAACATTATCTTACCTTACACAATTCGAAATGGAACATGCAATAAAGTTTTATGAGGTGTCAAAATTAGAACTACAATTTTAAATCAAAATATTTCCTTGGCTTGGATTCAATGATCGTTGCAATAAGTTTGCGGTGTCCTCAATTTAAACTAATTATCCATCAAATAAAAAGCACATACCTATATAAATTTTTAGCAACATTTCATGGATGTTATCGAAATAGTAAGGATGTTTTTGTTTATTTTCTTATCACTGTCGAAAATGTTGGTTTAAATACTTCTAAGACCGAATCATCATTTTTATATAATATTATTTGTGCGCAATTCTTGTTGGAAAATACTGTTTCTCAATTATATCTAGTTTAATTTAACAATAGCTCCAATTATATGTGTAATTTAAAGTAAAATAAGACGATCTTTGTATTTACATTAACATTAATCTAGTGTAAATTACCTTATGAAATTTTGTCTCCGTTATTTGAATTATTTACCAAGATGAATAAGCCTGCAAATAACAGTTCGTGGTGTCATTTTATTTTAAACAAGCAGTGTAAACATTAAATTGGCCAAACTTATTCCATTGATATTAATAGTCCCAAACTTGCACCTATAAAATACTTTTTGCCCGATACCAAAGTGCATTTGGTGTGATCAATAACATAGACATAGATTTGTTTATTTTGATTAGATATTTAAGGTAAATACAGGTTATTATTATCAGTACACTTATTGCATTAATTTGCAGCCCAGAACGTACGGTGATGTAACGGTTACATGTTTGTTGTTCCCTCGCTTTTCACACACCCCACCCAGTTCCACGACCAACCGTCAATAATTCCCCATATGTTCGTTAAAAATCTAGTCCTTGAATACCACCGTGCTTTTGACACGGCAGTTGTACTATTGTAACGTACTATTCGAAATGGATTACCTGAAAAAACGTTGCTGATTTCTATTTAAAAACCTATTAAATATTTATAAGGGTCACAAGTAATATCTGCATTAATTAAATTGGTGTTATTCAAGGAACTGCATTGGAAATCGTAATAAAATTGTTGGGAGCCACATTAAAATAGGTATCATTAACACCTAGATGTTTATGCGGACCGCCAACAACAACAAAAAACATTCAGTAGAAAATCGATTAAAAGGTACTAGCATTTATATGTGTCAGATGCGGGAATTTTTGTGTGGGACAGAACGAAATCTTATTAATTAACCAAATTTGAGCGTATGAATTGGAGGGCTTTATTCTTGATGTGGTGAATTGAACCGTAGAAAATTTCGTCCGTCTCCAGGTAGTAAAGCCTACCTGAGCCGGGCCGACAAGAAAAATCCCTCGGCAGATGCAGACAGCAAATATCGGGCATTAAATCACAATAAGTCCCCTTCAATGCTTAGATTTCAGCTTGTTAAATGTGTCAAAAAAAGCGTGCTAGATAAGTTACGGGTCCGGGCAACAGCATTAAGTTGTTACACGTTTTGTCAACCTACAAACGCTCGTATATTTGGATCGTGCAAAATTTTATAGTATTAATATGTTAATTTCGAAAATTTGATCGCAAATTAACTTTGGGAACGTTTCGGTTATCCTTGACATCAAAATTTCTTATTTATCACAATATCTGGTCGTACAATTATAAGAATTATTCTAAAACAGACATATATTTTATTTTATGTTGCACGGTATTAAGTAAATATATGTTACATTACACACGGGTAGAAAGTCGTTTAAAATATCAAACACTGTAAGTCAGTTGTCAACTTAGGCAATTTGTCCTTTAATTGGTATTTTATCTGGTGCAAATAAAGTTTCGTTTTTTATATTAATTTATTGGCAACATTTACACACCTGTGTGAAAGAGTTTGTGCCGAAGAAATTTATATTTGCTTAAAAAATGCCTAGCAATTCTTGAGTGTTAACTGGAAGATGTAGAACAAGATTCTTGTTCAGGCTTGTCATATTTAATGGATCCATAATAAATATGATCATGGGAAATTATACTTTACGATAATGTGCACCATACCAGTTCAACTTTTTATTCATTCAGTATCAAATATCTTCATACATTATCTATAGAAGATTCATGTGTACAGTTTCTAATTTTAAATCAGCAATGCCATATCTGCCTAAGCTATGTAAATGGCTGTCAATTACGGTCTTCCCCATAATTCAAGACTTAGGAAGATATTAAATGTAATTCAACGAATTAAAAAGAATTATTAAAATTGATTGCCCGTCAGGAACTTTCTTAATTTCCTGCAAGTCAGTTATGAATTTCATAGATTGCGACTATCAAGCTATAAAACACATAAAATGAACCCGTAATACATCGATAGAAAATAATCCCTTTCTTATCGCAGTACATATATTTCGCCAAACACCATTAAGTGTAACGGATTGCATTCATTAATTCCGCTGCCAGGGTTGCTAATTTTGAATTATCGGGGGGTTTCACGACCGGCTTCAATTTACGAACGCCTTGTTAGCAAGATTGATTTTTACAATTTACTTGACACGCTATTTCTTTAGATATTTTTATTAAAAATATTAAAATTCGCCTTGTGTGGGACCTGTCGAGAAATTTTATTACGCCAATTTTTGCCAGACTGGTGAGCAGACACTGCGTCAAAAAAGTAATTTAATAGTCTTCCCCCTCGACATCTAGAGAATTAAATCCGCTCGAATGAGTTCCGATGCCTTGTCTATGTCCAAATTAAAAAAAAAAAATGGCTTAGTTCATCGGCCATAAAAGCACGACCACTTTTATTTCCCCGGAACAATCGGTGTACCAATCGCTGTAAGGTAAACACCATATGGTATTTCTATGGCGGAAGACCTGTGCCAGGAAAAATTAACTGAATTACAAACACTTAAGCATGTTTTAATATAATAATGTGCAATCACATAGTCATTAGGAGTTGTCAGTTTTATAGGGCGTGTCTGATTTCAGAAGTGGTACTGCATAAGTATTGAGTAATTCGGGTTCAATTCCCTGTAAACAAAGACCCGACTAATGGTTTTGTGCACTTGATAATACGCGAGGTGTACTCTTATCTAGGAAAAAGCAGCACAATTACAAGTTTTCTTGTAATTTTCATTACAACATGGCAATTAGAACGATCCGGTCGACTGTTTCTGCTCTCCTTTGCATACACCGGCCAAATCGCTCGATTCCAGTCTGCGGGCATGACGTGCAACAAATTCACTCGAAAATGAATGAAAGGAATTATACTACGGTGACCATGAACTCTGCTGCAGTCGGATAGTACATTGTTTTTGCCGTTTTGTGCGAAAAGTGCCAGTCAACTTTTTAATTAGCTCCAAACATCGTGTGTTTTCTCTCTCCAACCAACGGTTCAGTTAAATAACAAATCATTGTTTTTATTGTGGTTACTTAATTTGTGTGTTTGCTCATTTGATGTATAAATAGTTCATTCACTTTCCTTAAGAGCGTGTTTGTTTGTGGGAGATATTTCCTAGTCAGAATCAATGTTGGTACTTTTTTGATGTGTCGTGTGTTTAGTCAATCTTAGTTTTACGATCGTTTAGAATCCACATTTTTATGTTCTATTGTGAACGCCCCTGGAATTCGATCAAAGAAGTAACCCGATCCCCTTGCGCCTTTTTATATTCGAACGAAATGCGCCCAGACGATAAAAAACAAACGCGACCGGGTTCGAGGAAGACGTAAAAATCAACCGAGGCCCGAATTTGGTTTTGACGGATCGCGATCAAAACGATGCGGACGCCTTTCGGTCGGCTTTCTGGATTTTGTTTTTGGGAGGCCAGTTCCAATGCCCGGTGCGGACTCCGAAGGTTTTAATTAAGCCATGGGTTAGATGAAGGAACGTACCTCCATCTGACTGGTATTATTTTTTAATTGTTGTTTACGGGCCGCAAAAACCCGAACTTATTTGATTTTACGAACCTTCAAAACTCGTGGAAAGGTTACATAAAAACGATATATTGTGAAATTAAACCGTGCACATCGGGTCCCCGTTTTAAATAAAATTAACTTTTGCTAGAAAATATCATAGGACTAGACAGAAGCTATTCACTAACCGTGGGAATTTACTGATAAAATAGGTTCTTCTACCAATGTGTGTGTTCTCTTTCTTGTGTACAGGTTCTCTTAACAATAAAGCAGAATCTTCCAAATGTTTTTTTACCTAAATTATCAGAAACAATTACCTGAATCACTTCTGACTCGGTTTTTGACGAATAAAATCAATTACCCTCCTGTTATTTGTTTTGTAAACAACAAAGTGGTACTAAAAAACTTTAATGTTATCATTCTGAATTCGAGATGCTTGGAAACCATGATGTAAAACAAAACACCAATTTGTTAGCATAAAAATGAATATAAATGAAATTCAGCTTCCGTCATTTCCTGCATAAGAGAATCCTACTAAATGTAAATATGCTTATTGCATATTTACTGCGGCGAATCAGTTCACAAATATGAGGTCGTCAATCTTATCTATATTTCTTGTAAACTCAAAAAACGTATCCTTCCTGCTCTTTAGATGGCTTAAACCGCGTTACTGCCATATTAAATATTGATATTCCCCTTATCTGTTGCGGATATGCAAATGCGCCACTAAATTTAGTTCATTACGTACTATGCGACTGTTTGAAGAGGATGACGAGTTCGCGACGCAATAAACAAACATTTCACCGAAGTGTTACGGCCGGCTTCAATGGCAATTATACGAGAGCATTGTCGTGTCTTCTGGTGCATAAAATGCCCAGATCAAAGAATGTATCCTCGGCTGCGCTGGCATAGGAGCCGAGCGACTCTTCTCTCCCATAAGTCATAGTGAATAAACCCGCGGCCTTGAAATCTTTGGTAAGGTCAAGGCAGCTGTTACGCTAGGCTCGCTTGTTTTCTACAAAGAGCTCAATTAGACTTAGCTCTGGTACCACTTGTAATTATTTTGCTTCGTGTTTTTTCTTTCTTTAATGTGTGTGTGCTATTACTACGAATTGTTAATCGAACAAATGGAACTGTTTGAGGTGAAATGTTTTCGAGTTGTTGAGACAGGATATTTTCCTTTGCATACGAGTACTTTTAAAGAATAATTACACGCCGTTTTATCTAGATTTTCACTTGTAACGCTGCTTGGTTTTTTAATTAGTCATTTAATCATAAAAATCGACTTCCTTTGTTCAAGATTACTAACCTCGCTTATTTTTTTGCAGGTAATTATTACTTCCCATGACGTATGAAAGTGCGATATTCGTAAGTACAATTAATTTCATTCAGCAAATGCCACGAACATCATTGATTTATTGATCTATTGCTCGTGATAATCAAAAATCAATTGATCACATGGACTAATCCTATTAAATAACTTTATAATCGTGTTTGTTGACGCTTCACATGAATATGGAAAAGCAGTCGAGCGCAGACATCACGTTTCATAATGTGTCTGAAATAAAGAGACATGCTTGTCTCGCATGTGAGTGAGGATTGTTTTCGTTTTGCAAGTTGACATTTGATAATATTTCGATAATTTGTAAACAAGTATAAATTAAACGTAACGCGGTCGGTTACATGATTGCCCCGCCCAAAGTCAATTTCATTAATTAACGAGCTCTATTTGCATGATCCGAAGGTAAACAATACATGAAACGTGTGGTTACGAGGATTTTAGGTGCACGAGGAAAATCAATTTGAAAAAAAATGACCCAATTACTAATGGGGCAATAACCTTTTTGTTCCATCACAGATCACCCGAATGGTAACTAGGTACATCCTCCTTAGCTTGACAGTACAACGTATAATTGTTGTGTCATAAGCCGGTAGAACTATGCACACACATAAATTTAGACTTGATTGGACGAATTAGCTTTCGGCCGGATTGCTGAATGAAAATTAACGATTTGTTTGAAATGTTTTGATGCCCGCTTCCCAGTCTGGATTCACGACGCACGTAATTTTTCGTTTAATTTACAAAATGTGTAATTTCACTTTAAATTGGGTCCGTGGGTCTTAATATTACAGCCACATAATCACACATATCTTAACAAGACACATGTAATTTAATGTTAATATTGGATAATACAGAAGTCGATATCTTCCTTCTTATCTTTCAAGATTATACACTCGTGTCTTATTTTCCGTTTAAAATAACGCACTTAAACTAAATACGTATCCATAATAGAGTAGATTTATTGCAGCACTGCTTTAAATTTACCTTGAACGGTGGGTATCGTAGAGTTTTATAAATTCGATTCATCAGACAATGATTGAGTGGACAGTTGATTTAATGGAATCTTTATGGAAATGCTCCAGTTGAAACGATACGACCGCATACATTAAATGAACTCGGATTAGTTTTGTTGTTGGTTATAAATTAAATTTTTGACAAACTAGCACAACGAAAAAAAGGCGTTTGCCCGACAACATTCGAATTGTCTCACATGAGAGACCGCGAAGTATGGGCTCAACTTTTTCGATGGGTTTTTATTCGATCGGGTTAGGTGAGGAAGTGGGTGTAAAACAGATACAATGAAAGAATCGAAACTGGGACACTTTCCGCAAGACCAGTGGACTAGCCCCCGTGCGTGTGATGCAATTCGTGTGCAAAACAATAATTCAGGTGATTTTTGCAAATGTGCAAAACGGGCGAATTTTAAGACAGGCGAAAGTACATTTCAATTAACCGTTATCTAATATATTGCCCGTTTTTATCTGCTTATGTTAAGAAATGCATATGACATGTGACCGGCACACATTCTTTCCCGATCATTAATTAATTAAAACCATACATTTACGCTAACTGGGCACTGTGTGATAAGGTTGTGCTCTGATTAATGAACGATATTTCTCAAAAATTTCACGGGGGAACTCTAGCGATTTGAATAAGAAACCATTAAAACGTCGATTACGTTTACCGTTAGCAAACTTGCAAAATTTTACAGCCAGATAAGAAATTCATTACCAATTCAATACGGCAAATTTCAACTACTTCATGTTCCACTGCAATCACTATCTGGTAACAAGATTTGCGTATGAAACTGTGTTTCACAATCAATTGTCATAATGGTGCTTTAGCAATTGTCTAAAATTTATCAGTTCTCAGTCAATAAAGTGTGTTTTACATGGCCCACCAACCCGACATTATAAATTTAATTAGCCGACTTGACGATAATCCCTTCACCCAACGGGGTGCTAAATTAGTCGGAGACTTTATTAGTGTGTGTCTCTTAATTTTCGTCTTGCACGTTATTTTCGACGTCGGTTATAGTGCCGTTTAGCTGCCAGTTTCATTTATAAAGCGAGAGATAAATAGTAACGTTCTGTGTTTATCCCATTTCCCCTGGCTATTTCCGACTCCTAGCTGTCATATCAATCAGCCATAAGATAAATTTAATCCTTTAGTAAAACACGGGCTTAGCCTGAAAGGCAGCGGATCCAAGCCTAAAGGGGTTAAGGTGAAGTTTTGCCTGTATTAACCCTGACAGATTAAGAGTATTTAGTCATTTGAATTGTAAATGGGGACCACTGTCAAAACTAAACAAAAGCTTAATATTCAATAAAATTCTATAGTTTTTTTAATGGCAAATTACAATAAATACAATTAAGATTTATGTTAAACCAATTTAATATTGCACCCAAGCCACAAAAACGCACGTTATGTAACGACACAAGTTGTTGTCCCCCGTGTAATAATTAATAAGGGAAAGTTGACTTTAGCTGTTCAGGTGGGTGTAAGGCTATTGTTAAACTTCTCGAGAAACTTATAGATTTGTTCGGTTAACCGCCTCCAGGGTACCGTTTATTAACTTATTAATTACAATACTTTTAGTCGAAATAAATCTACTGTCTCTGATCGACATTTCGATTATTAAGTTATTTGTGTCATATTTACCAGTTTATTGTTCTTATTTAACAACCTGATTGTGTATTTTAACAGTTGACATTTGTATGGGCAATAGAAAACGATTGTTTTTATGTTGTCAGCAACTGCTTCAAAATGCTTTACTAGTGCAAAACTTAGATACAATGTTTTTGATATACGATATCTATTGTGCGCTTATGAAATACATCGCAATAAATAAACTGTTGTCACATATCACATGAGTAGGCATCTTCCGTTTTATATACTTTTTGTTGTAAAAATCAATTGTTGTGACGTACTTGATTTTTTAGTGACTTAGTCAAGGAATGATAAAGCAATAAGCAACACCTCCGGTACGACATTTGAATAAAAAAGAGCCAGCCCCATGCGGCATAAAAATTTGTTTTAAATTTCTTTGAGTGGTATGGCTCACACATAATAGATTCTTCACTGTCTACCAGCCTTGACATAACTTAGTATTCATCAATTTTTCCCATCGGGTTACAAAACCATTGAAATGGTTAATTTATTTTAGACAGACAGAGATGTTATAATATCTATTAAAGCGTTTTAACTGAATAAATAAATAGCACCGAAGGTTAACAAATTTCTAATGAAATCGTGATTTAAATGTTTTAATGTCAATGGGCGCCGTATGGGAGAGACCGGTGACATATTTGCCAACATCAGATAGATATTCTCTGAATTTAACTTGAGAATCAAAAATTATCGTCCAGAGTTTACGATAACAAAAGTATAATAAAAGTAATAAATCCAACCATATGATCTCAACACTATCTGGTGTGTTGTGAGATAACTTTAATCGTATGTAGTCAGGTTAATTTTATAAGTCGAATACGTTTACTTCCGCAGCGTAAACAATTATAAATTATCTTTATCATAAAGACAAAAATGTGTTGCACAAGCCCACCATAAATACACCTCGTCCCATTATGGATGCTTACGTATAAGTAAAGCGAGTTCAGCTGTTGATGTGTTCGTGTTTTCATTGAATTTTGGGTAAATAGACCAGATCCAGGGAACATGTGGTCCGGTTATGGTACGAAAGAGGCAGTCAGACGCAAAGGTATGAGGCAATTTCCGTTTGATTTGCCCACCGTTCCCACCGTCTTCGAACAGATGATCTAGAAACCGGAAACCCCCTAACGCCACTAATGTATTTACCTGATTATTGAGGTCTGGTATGGGTGAAAAATCACACTCCTCCCAGCTACCAGTTTCATTTACGTTTGCCTCGTAATGCAGATGGACATTTTCCCACTCGTTAATTAATGGATAATGGGATATTTCCAAGGTAATTTAACTCCCGTGTATCGATTCGTCGCTTACATTGGCACAATTTATTTTGTGTGTTTGTCTTTAATGCATTTACGTGTTGCTGTTACACACGCACCACACATAATTTAACAAAATATCAACGTGTGTATTAATACTAAAAATATTCCAAAAAATCATATTTTTAAACAGTAGTTTTGGCAACGAAACTCTGAACTCATTAGGGTCAATAGACCACGTGGTCAAAAAAATTATTCTAAATATCATATACACCGCATGTTTTGCGTACATTCACATCTCGATCGGACAAGTAGTAATTTTTTCAGTCATTTTACGTCTCCGTGGAATACTTCAAGGACTGGCGTTAACGAGTTCACTGTGCTTGACGATATATAGATTAATGGCATGAAATTAAAATTTCCGTATAGATTTTCTCAGGACCTTCAACTCGAATTGCGGTTTATAAACGACTTTTGTCTTTTTTTTTGTTTGGTCTTTGTTAACTGGGCACACGTCATCTTGAACGATGATTTGGGTAATAAGAGGAAAGGTCAGCGGAGGACGTTAGATGAATAAACTCGTCGAAAAAAAAAAAAACAATATTAGCAATGTGAGGTCATGCTCTAAAATGAATGTTTAGAGTTCATTTCCGAGTTCAAGACTAATTTGGGAACTTTCATGTTAAAGAAAGCCTAACTAGTGTTTTTGTTTAAAACAATTTTCATTTTTTACCTCATTAAAATTTAACAATTAGTACGAAAATTCATAGTGCATTAATGTATAATATAATGTAATTACGAAATTAATAATTATCTGTTAATTATGCGACGTTTTAAAATAGCGGCACTCGACTGTTATTGTTTATACGCTCAGATCCGATAGTAAGTGTTCATTCAGCAATTGATAAAGCAAATATAATTTTATCATTTGCTATAGTAATTGAGTATAAAAAGCATCATTAAGATTTTATGGTTCATCATAATCCGAGTAAACATTTTTTGGGACAGGTCAAGATTTTATAGGTCTGTGAACATAATTTCGGGATTTATTGCTGCCGATGTAAATACGTCGTATTTTTGCCAAATGCACTTGAAATTGGAATGCTTCCACTTAAAATAAAGCCAATTAACATTACCAATTGGTTGTTAAGTTGTCAGTGGCAAACGCAAGATAAAAACATTAATTAGATTGAGTAAATGAGTATGTTTGTTAATAACGTAATATTATAAAGGACAACGGATGTTTTTAGCCGCATTTGTTGAAATTTATAATACAGCAACCTTAACAGTCATCGTCCTTAAGCTAAATCATAGTTAATAATTTGTTACAGGGGTAAATAAATTTTATATGTCAGCAATGCAAGACTTTATTTATTTCACGGATTAACCTTTTCGCTAAGCAAGTAGCTGTCCAAGGCAATTCCGGAAATAGACTGAATGTGTGAAATTGTGCGGTTTTCTTACGTTGCGCAGCATATTATTTATTGGAAATATCACACAGGATGTTAAAAACGAAACAATTTATTACGGCACTCGGAAAAATCAATGGACTTGGACCAGCCTTGAGGTTTATTCTCACAGCTTTGTCAGTGAGCCAATATGGCCCTTCATTCATCATTCTAGACAAGTTGCCGTACAACATCTTACCTATAAACCAGTTACTCAGAACCATAACCTAATTTAACGTTCATAGGTGCATGTCTCATATTCCACATTACTAGGAAAAAGGTAGTACGTGACGCATTCTTTGAATTTTCCTTGTGCTGCTTAAGATGTGGTAAATTTAAGTTAACCCGAGTTTTTGATACATATTGGACTTTTTGACATAATTTTTATTATAAACATGTAAAAAGAAGGAAGTAAATTTTTACTACTTGAAGCATTCTTTGAATTTTTTTGGTTAAAGCGGTGGTATATGATACCAACATATTTTTAAAAGATAAAATGCTGCCACTTTCAGGAAGCTGGTTCGCGATTTGTCATAATCGCGGTATATTGTTGTTAACTTTAATTAAATTTTACGTATAAGGCCGCCATTTATGGTGTGCATTTTAATGCCTCAATAAAAGGCAAAGGTGCGATCACTATTTAATAATAATAAACACTTGAAACCTTCCAGTCGATTTAATGTGGAGTAGAGGTGTAAAGTTCGTTTTCTTCATGGTCTTTTTCCAAGTGTTATGGGTCCTTCCTGTGAACGGCGAGATTGCCAGTGGAGCCATTGACCACCGGACACACTCGTTACAGTCATCGTTAGCCGAACCGTGTGTCACTCTCTCGCTTGGCTCGTTTCTTTATTATTATTACTGATTATGTACACAAAACACGGACTCCCGATGACTTTTATGTGCCTCAAATGTTGGAAATAATCGTTGTTTGTCCGGTCTCGACGTCGTTGCTGCTGTAGGTAGAAATGTTTCTTTAATTTAGTCATTGCTATATTTATGGAAAACAAAAGCGCGGCTAGTCAAAAGGATCGACGTCGACGAAGAAGAAATAACGCCGAAAACATGATTAATTTGCAGTCGTTGATTTTTGCCGCCTTTGTCTGCATTCTGTCAGCGGCTTATTCGCACAAAGAATTATAATCGACGGCGTAAACATGTTGTTTACACGTAATTAAATCGAATTTGCATTAATATTTAAATTATATCTTTTTATAAACACGTAAATACCGGTGCCAATTTCGTTCTCTAAATATTGAGCAAGGTGTTGCTTGTGGGAAAAATAAATATAAACATAAATCAATGCCCTCATGAATAAAAAAAATGTATTAATTGTGCACAATTATCGGTTGGTTCGTTACAGCTGCGATCAAATTGATAATTAAGATAAAGTTATTGAAATCGTCAAGGTTGCAATTAATATATGAACGGAGTTAACGATCTCTTGAATAAATTTATATAAATATCCGACAACGTTTCGGACTGCAAACGGGGAACTGAACCAAGACAGGAAAAAACGGCACACATGACTACGCATATTGTTAACAATGATCCGAAAATAAAAAAATGAGACAGATGTGATATCGCACATGGCCAATGAACTTAGCATCCTTATTCCTCGATAAAAGTGAATGGGGTCTGGTGTAAAAATATTAGTCTGGCTTATCTGCCGGTCCGAACCCTATATTTTACATATCGGATAAAATGTGAAGGCAAATATAATAACAATATTTCGACGGCGCCAAAAAGCGGACCCGACCGCAAAAATAAAAGCAAAACCACGCACGGCACCCAAACGCAACTATGAGAGACAAAAGGTAATATCCTCCGAACTTTGTTTAGTACCGCCGACGGCCTTAGGCAAAAAGAATTAAATAAGGAAGATTTTTCTGGCTTTTTTCTTTTGCTCTCTTTCTCCTACGGCGATCGCGGCCACACTACAATGGGCCGATCTGAATTGCAAATGCAGCTGAAATACTTCAAAATTGATGCGATCTTTTTACCGGCAAATAGTTGGTCTGCTCTCCATCTAAATGCCAATTAAAATATCTTCGCCTTTTTTGAGCCGAACGATCTATCGGCCCAAAAATAAATAAAGTAACCGTGTTGTTTTATCTATTTTATTTTTTGACTCTTATGCGGCCAAATGTTAATGACAAAAACAGATTCGTAAGATAATTTATTAATACATTATTAGTGATGAAACACTATATATTTTCAACAATTAGTAATTAAATGATACACACGAAATAGAGTGTTATTGTTTAGTAGTACTTTCATTTTATTAACAATTTTAGTTAGACTCCAGTCATTTCCAAGCTAATTATGAAGTAAATGACAGGAGATTAGCTGAAACATCGCAAACTGAAATTAAATGTTAATGTTAAATCCTTGTTTTGTTCAATTACCTTAAGAAATTTCAACGTTTCGACTGGTCATTTTTAACTTAACGATGATGAAGCCCTAAACCAAAAAAAAAAACACTTCTCAACTACAAACCTTGTTTAGAAATTTCAATCAATAAGTGAACAATTACATGAATTATTAAAATCGAGATTTGTGACTCACACAACGTGTGTGGACCATTAAAAAATCCGTTTTGATGTTTCGGGAGGAATAACGATGACTAGATTATCGTTTCATTAACGAAACGCCGATAATAACCGGAGAGCCGATCCGGGCACATATAGTCGGCTTTAATGGGCATAAAAAATTGCAGTCTGCGGTCGGCTAAACGACATATGTGCCCGGGCCTTAAGGGTCAAAATTGGGCCGGACGAGTGTACGTTTTTTTTTATTATTATTATTATTTCGGGAAGCAGCTGGTGTAGAAACGTAGCCACGGCATGCCGATGTCGTCTTTTCACAAAGACCGAGTCTGCCGAACAGCTGCCGGGGTGGCAGCGGCGTGTCGCCGTGGCCTCGACCCGTCTCGAACTCAACCACCGGCACTACCGGTCGACACTGGCGCTCTCTTCAACCACCGCTGCATAATTTGTTTTTTTTTTTTTCATTTGTTGGGAAAATTAATTAGCACGCGGCCGGTTGACAAACACGTTTCTGTCAGCGTCCTACCATAATTCGAGCGTGTGTGGACAACCTCTGCACGGCTTAAATGACTGTCGGTGAACCACAACCGCAACTCCACTTCGGCGTGTTATCTTTGAAAGAATTTTAAAATTCGATATGCATGATTAATTGAGTTCTGAGGATTCGTTTCTTCCAATATTTTTTGTTAAATCTGGGCGCCAAAGTGTAAAATATATTTTTATTTAAACAATTTTTCAAAGTATTTATATGATAAAATTATTGCTTAATATTAAGATAATATTTTCAGTCAACTGTTAAAAACGTAAATATTTGCCGAGTGCCGCAACGCACAAATATTTATTAAAACAACACGTTTTTATACTAGCACATGTTTTATAAACTAGTATTTCACAACTGTCACTTTTTTGTAAAACTTACCTACCTGTCTATTAAATGATTGTATTAATTGTAAAACATTGCTTGTTATTGTATTTATATGGGCCCGAGTCAGTGCTAATTAGCCACAATTGTGCTTTTAGTAAAACTTCCAACTTGTTTCATTTGTAGTTGTTTCGTTTACCGTTAATGACTAGGCAGTGTTTACCTTTCTGGGCCGTTTTCTCGGAATGGCATAGTTCTGTTGAATTTTACCTGTGCCACTTCAAAAGGTACCTGGACCCTTTTGCGGCCACTTTGGTGGTTCCTTTCAGGAAAACTTAACGCCGGCTTTATTGGTCTGTTATCAGCGTTAGTGACACGGCGAATTTGGATAAATCTGTTACGAACAGTTTTACGATTTTTCGGCATCGAAGCCGAACCATAAAACTGAATACTGAACGGATAATGATTTTCGCAGGTTGCAATCGCAGGCTGTAAAATTATATGGAGTATTAGTGCTAATTAGTTGGGTCCTTTGTCAGAAAGATATTTAAGATCTTGAACCAATGTTAACAATTTATCATCAATTCAGGTAACTGGCCCATTAAATTTGTGCTGCCCCAATGAACGAATATAATTGAATTGCCATTGAATAATGATTATTAAAAACGTACAATATAATAAATAAACTAATAACGAACAGAGAATAACTATTAAATTAAATTAAATTTTACATTATAAATTAATGTTTAGTCAACAGTGACATTTATGTAGTAACATAACAAAATTTATAAATATAATTTGAACTGACGGACAATTTATTTCATGAGTTTGCTTTAAACAATTTTGATGAATTACTAAATTATATAATAATTGGGTTAAAATCGTAGCTGACACTTTTACTGTTAGCCAATATTGAACAATTAACAACATAAAATACAATATATTTATATTGTAAATTTTATGAATCTGAGCAGTTGCTGGATGGAATTTCTTGGCAATAAACATTTAGATCATTGAACGTATGCACCTTGATCGATTATTCCACATAATGAGGCAGTTGATGTGTTTATGTGAAACTTTCAATAAGCGAATGAATGAATATCAATTATAGCTGTAGCGTAAATCCACTATTATTTCTTTCAAGTACGCCATGTAAACATGTGAAATGCGTGGGTGCATCAAAGTAGTCATTGAACAATGTCCTAGGTCATGGTTTTGACGCAATCACAGACATACGCCTTTGTGTCTGGAGCGGGGGGCGGAGGCCATCCGTGCAATGCAAGGTCTTGTTGTCCCGTCGATTTCTCGTCAGATCTCCGCACTCACCATCCAGTGCGCTATGGACCGAGAGCTCGATTTTCATTTTTCAGTGTCGATCCGTCGCTGAATCATGATTGGACCAGCTGGAATGTCGACCGATCGGGTTTTTGCCCCAGGGTCGGACTCGGTGGGAATATTTTAATTAGTCGCGACAGCAATGCGGCTGCTGCCATTTTCGGAACACGTGCAATTTAGACCAGACGATAGTAAAAGTTATTGTTTTGTCCTCTTTTTCCTACTTCATTGTCATTGCTTCAACATTTTCACCACCACACCATCGAAATATTTCATATAAATTTGTCATGGTTAATTTAAAATTTTACAGCATTTAAATTAGATGCACCGGAGCTCCGTTCAGTAGTTCCTTTGTTTTTTCAATTAACTTATTTACTTTAAATAAATGTCAAGGTGTAAAAGTTTAAACCAGCTAACTTATGAGATAACGCAGATAATCATTATTGTAACCAAGTAGGTATGCAAATTTAAAATACAAACAAAAATCACAAACGTATTTTATTGTTTTTATGATTATGAGTTTATTACCCTTTGATCTATACAAAGCTCAATTGGTGTTAACTTTGTTTAAAAATATTATTGTTGATCTCGCTTAAATTAATGTGTTATTGTCTTTAATCCGAATTTTTCGCACATACATTTACACAATTATCTTCCAAAATGTCCACCTGAGTGTCACATCAAACGTTTCAATTAATTCACGACGAATGTTATCGATCCGTCTTGCTAGACAAACATCGAAAATTACCTTGGTATAAAAGAAAAATGGGTTAATTGATGTCTCTAAGTATCCAGCCAGTGAGTGTGTGTGGGTGTTCTTCCTCCCAAATTCAAGTAATTACCGAACCTTCTTGCCGGCTATTGAATGAAAGTGAAATGAGTGAAACTGGATGGTGTACTCCTTCTAGCTTATACGCCGCAGTCGGATATTGAACTAGGCTCGTCTCAAGGCCTCGCCTCCAGTTGCCACATCTCACGAAAATTCTCCGGTCAAGGCAAAATATTTCTTTCGCACTCGCCCAGACGCAGTATCAAATACACGTGTTACACTTATCAAAGTGTCGCACTGTTTCGACACTTCCTTTGTGTTTTGTCTGCCATCACGAGTTTGGTGGTTTTGTAAGTGCGACACATGTTTTTGGGGTTTCTGTTGGTCGTTTGGCAACGATGTCCCGTGCCGCAGGAAGTCTGACGAAGATGTCTGTATGGAATGGAATTCTGTGCTGCTGAACTTCTTCTGTTGTCGTTTTGTTGTGTGAGCCTCTTGCTTTCAGTGAAACAAAGGAACGTACGGCCGAACTCGGACCGGCACTCCGACTTCATTAATCGGCCATCGTCGTTAATTATTTCTTTTTTTTTACATTGTAATTTAGTGGTTTTCGACAATATTTAAGCCTTATCGGACAGTCCATCTGGTTAAGCATGGCTGTAAACTTCAATAAAGTATCAGATGTCGCTGATCCCTAGGTTAGGTTACGGTGGCTTGTTACAATGCGTTACCATAATTTGTTGATGTAAGCGATTATTGAAGAATTGTATTAGTGATTAAAAAGGTAATTTATAATGGAATTACTTTAAATTAAAATTCATTAAGTTTACATAAGCTGATCCATTTTATGCCAGTGCCAAGAAATAGAACAAGTGCGTATAAATTTTCACCTTTAAATGATTTTACATATTGATTTGGCACTGTTAACACACTTCATTGTGAAAGTATTGTTTTAAAATGATTGAATAATTAGTTACATAATAACAGCACACACTTTGAATGGCAATTTATTCGATTGGTTGGCGCTTTGATTTGTTTGCATATCAGTTACAGTAAAAATTGATTGTTTGACACTTATTTCCGTTTCATTCCAATTAGCATGTTCAAAACGGGCTATGACAAGTATGGAATCTATATATAGATTTAGATAATCCTTTTGTACTAGTGAGAAACCTTACAAACTCCCACTCAAACTAAGTGACGGTTTTGGTCACATGAGTGTACGATTAAGGGAATAATAGAGCGAGGGCAAATAATGTACGGGTCTTAATTATCGTTATAATCAAGGAAACATTTTACAAAATGTTCGTCTACGAAGTTAAATAACATTGAGATTCATTCGGCGCTTTTAGGGTCTATACAAAATATGCGTAACATCCGGTGTGTCAACCATGTGCTTGTAAATTTTCTAGAATCTTTCATCGTACAAATATGGTCAGGTTTTATCACCACAAATTGATCATTAGTTTAGTAATTTTTCCCTCACTATCAACATACTGATTTCACATCCTTGTGGAGTCGAGATATGTGCATGTTTTCGGTGTGGTTTTAAAAAAAAATGCGGAGGCCGTCGCACCGTGTTGTGCCGATGCCGACACAAAGCGGTCCATTTGGGTGCACCTAGCCCACACGAAAAAAACTCGGTCACAGAACCGCACTAAAAAACCTAGCAAACCTTGAGACAGTCTGTATGTACGCGCGAAGGAATTTCGCGACGGCTTCGCCGTACGCGACTCCCCTACAGGTGACTTCAGCTCCGAGACCATCCGACCGTTCAAGTTTCTTCTAGAATCGTCAAAATTCAGCGTTTGTATCGAACGGTTTCACATCGAGGTTTGTTTCGGGGACCTCCAGAGCCCGAAATGGATTGCCCAACTGTCGTGGTTCGTGTTCAACATGAGTTTCGGTGGGGCCCCGGACCACGTGTGTCCGTCACTTGATATTTGTTTTCGCTGAGCCACGAGAGCGTGAAAGAGCGACATGTACCTTCCGACCACGTAGGTGGTTTTCGGGCACAAGGTGTGTGTGCTTGCTCAATGTACTTTAAAATGCAATTACTTGGAAGTTTATTTATTTTTGGTCGAGTTACGGATTTTATGGCGGATTTATTTTACGGCCGACTAATTTTGCGCACAAGTATCTCGCGATACGCTGGCACATGTGGAACACGGTGCTGTGATGGCTTAAAAATTCATTGTTTTGTCGGATGGGCTTTAATGTGATGATACAGCACTTAAGCCTCGATTTCCAACTATTGTAAATGTGATCATGCACAATTTAATGGCTTGTCTTTTGTATCCCTGGAAAATTACTTGGATGGTACAGCAACAGATAAGCGACCCAGATCTTTTTTTATCTTATAAAAATATTGTTTTTTGTTTTACATCAAATTTAATAAAAAATAACTCTTTTCTCATGCATAATTAAGTCATACTCAAAAGTCAACATAAACACCTAGGTTGTATGTCATTGTTTTCCTCAAAAATATCCTCATACGAGATAACAGGTGTGGTACCGGGCAAAACACAAGTTAAATACACACATTCAACGACATGTTTGTCTATCTAACGCCGGTTTTAATAAACGACACCAGCATTAAATCCCATGTCCCCCGACGATGTTTATTCGTACCGACGAAGTATGCACAGAGTGTCGCCGCCACCGAAACGGGGCGCTTTGCGGCAACTGTGTGTCAACAGAGTTGGCAGGACTGCGCGGTCCTGGCGCAACGTTTCCCGCTGGCACACATATCCTGGCGGTGTTTTGTCGATATGTGCCTCGGTCTCTGGCCGAGTGTGCAGCCCGGTTTCTAGAACACGCCGAGCCCGATCGTTCACTTCTAATCGGCCGGAGCACTGACTGTTTCGCTTTTTTATTCGACGTACAATTCAATAAATAAATGAGGAAATGTTTATTTTTAAACTTGACACGGGGATTAAGTCCGACAACCGATCCGTACCTGGCGAGTTATCGAACAATCACTCTCGATTGCCATACAAACACTAAACGAGTGTCCATGACTTCAGGCACATTATGGTACTTACTGAAAATATCAAATATGTTGAATGAATGCATCTTTTCTCATTTGAATAAATGCTAGTTTTCTAATAAGAAATCTTAAAACGAAATATATTTTTTTGTTTGAAGCTAATAATTATTGTTATGTTTTTAATTTATTATTTTAATCTGTGCCAGTGGTTATCATAAGACTCATGCGGAAGACCTATTTCTGTTAATATGAATTACACATTTTCTAAGAATTTAGCGGAGTTATCCTCACACAATTCCCGAACAAAATTGTGTGACTTGACTGAATTTTTCCTTGTCATTTATTAATTTTTAAAATTTCGGTAATTTTTAAGATTAGTGACTATTCTGATTTAAGTATCAATTTTATTTATTAATAATTTGTAACTTGATGAGAAATGCTAATTTTTTTTTTGTTTGTTTTAGGTGGGTTTTCCTCTGTCAACAATGCGTAAGTAAACGAGAACCTCGTGTCACCGAAGTATTTTTGGCGTCCACCTAATTACTTTTTTATCTGCCTGCTGAGATAATTTCTTCGGAAAAATGTGACGTTGGATCTAGTTTCAAGCCGTTTGTCACGTATGGCAATTTCGATAACGTTTGCATATTCAGTTCAATGTCGATAAATGACAAAAACAATGCCAACAACAGATACTTAAAAAGCCACTGTCTTTTTATAATCTCATTGCTGTCCACGATCTAATTAACGTAATTTTTTCTTCATTTACAAGTTGTTTACGCCGGCTAATTGCTCGGCTGGTCGCGTCTCAGACTCCCATCATTACGTGTAGATACACTTTAATTCGGTCAATTGTGTGTGTACACGATGATTTGCTGCCTACGAGAGTTCTCAATTTTTTCTCTCATTACATGACGTGCACACCTGTCACATAGTTGGACAACTGCGGTCCATTGTTATTCAAGCAATGTAAATATAAGCTGATTAATGATAAAAATAGGTCGGCCGTTTAGTGCCAAATTTTCTTCTAACCTACATTTTATTTTCGGAAGCAATTGTTAATTGACGCAATTGAAAATGCGGGAATGTTTGATACATACTTTACTGTGTCACTATAAAAATAGTATTATTATTAACAATTATCTTTATTAACGTCAGGAACTTCTAGGATTACATATTTAAGTCATTTCAAATTTCACCTAATAATAATAATAATGAAATTTTCCTCAAATTCTGTTTTGTGATAGTATTGTTTTCACATGAAAAAAGTTGTAACTTCTAGTTTGAAATGAATTATCAAATTAACATTTTCTAAATCTCAAAAATCAACTTCCAAATTAATCTCTGTTAACAATAATTGATTTTTTTATGAGATACTTCTAATTTATATGCACAAAATTGGTCCGAGATTATATGAGATCTTATAATCTTGCTTGCGAGTAAAAGATGGCAAAAACCATTCTCCATAATATGTCTTTAATGTAGGACATTTAAAAATTCATGTCACAGAATTTCTTCCTTGTACGTTTTATAAACTTTAATATTTTAAAAGTTATGTTCGAATTGAATTTAAAACACTATTGTTTAAGTTTTCGTAGTTAATATGCGAACGATAGTTGGAGATATGTAACCGCAGTTTAGGAAAATGTATTTTCAGCAATGCTCATAATTCCTGTATGAAATAGAATATACAGCGATAAGATGCACCATAAATCCGGCAGAGTGTGCATAAAAAGCCGTGCGGTCGGAATTATCATCAAGCCACTTTTCGGATATATTGTCAGCATGTACGCTGCACCAAAACGCTAAATCATGTCGGGGCGTTCGCTACGTGTTCCCCCAGACCAGTCTGGGAATCCCGTCCGCCCGCAGTGCGTTTTTTCCGGCAGCACGGCCGCCGCCGCCGCCGCCTATCTGGTGGTTGCATATTTCCGGGTCGACGTCGTTGCTCGCGTCAGGGTGCATTGACCACACCCGGGCGTTGCAGCCGCCGGTTTTTCCCGGTCGTTCCGGGGGCGGCCGCCCGATTTCGGAAAGTGGACCAAACGATGATGCGGAGCGGTGGCAATGACTCCCGTTGAACGTGAACTGCCGGGGTCGGACGCGAACTTTATCGGCGGCGGCGGCTGACACGCACGTTGGGATCTCACCACAAAAAGCCGTTGTATTTTCCATTTGAATACAAGTAATCAAATAATGTTTATAAATTATTAACCAATTATATCCATAAAATTAAATAGTTTATTAAATTAAATAAATTCATGAAAACAGATCGGACAATTATTGTGGGAATAGTTTGCTCGACACCGCCATCAAATTTATTGGTGGATCTCAGTGTGCGGGGCCGTCTGATTCGCGGCATCAGGGTCTGCGGCGGCGGCTGAGGTGCGAGGGAGCGGCTTGCGCGTTGCAATCGGTCACGTGATCGTCTGCATCCCCCGCCGGGAGTACTGCAGCAGTTACTATGACTACGTTTCTTCAATTTGTGTGTGCGGCCATTGAATCCAGCCGTCCGCCGCACGCCGGCGGGAGAGCGGCGTATTTAAATTGGGGAAAAGTCAATATTTGCGGTCTTTTATGCCCCCGTGTGCCGTGTATCCCTTCTTCGGCTCGGCCTGTGCCGTCGATCCGTTTTGCTTGCCTTTCGCCCTGGAAACGGCGATTTATTAACGAGGTTAGGTAGGATTTCCCGGTTATGTAACTCACACCTTTTAAAAGTGGTGGCAACCCTTGTAATTACGTGCATACAAAGAATGC
This sequence comes from Aethina tumida, assembly GCF_024364675.1. NCBI lineage: Eukaryota > Metazoa > Arthropoda > Insecta > Coleoptera > Nitidulidae > Aethina > Aethina tumida. The sequence continues at coordinate 32,141,285 of NC_065437.1, forward strand.
AAAAAAATTTCATGCATATTTTATCATTTATATTATATTATTATTATCTTGCTCAGCGATTATAAATATTATGAAGTAGTTATCATAATCAAAATATTTAATAATATGTCGAGTATGGTATATATAAATTTTATTTGTTTATAAAACTAAAAAAAACATAATTACAAATAATAAGAATGATGCTTTTTCCGTTTTTTTTAATACTGCCAACGGTAAAACATCAAACTTATCTAGAAGACCCATTTATGATACTTTAGTTTATAAATTTTCTATGAGTTGACCAATATTATTCTGACGTGATTCTCAATCAAGATTTAAATTATATTAACTATTTAAATATTGGTAAACTATTTTAAAGGTTAACTGGATGTATATCCAGAAGGTACAGATTTTTATATAATTTTAATAAAGCTTTACACATTACTTATTTTTCAAGATATTAAATATTTTAATCTTTTATTCATCCTAAAAATTATTCACAAATTTAAACTCGTACGTGAATGTCATTAAAAATTAATGTTTAGTTGCTAATAACCGAAATTTAAATAAAATTAAATATAAAACAAATGTGAATGATGATCTAATAATGAACAGCCTTGAACTACGATTGAGTTTTGCACATTTTTTAGACCAATGCCAAGTTTTTTTCCTCTAAGATTTGGTGGTCGTTATTACCGCGTTCACAGTGGTCAAATTAACAAATTTCATTTGACACCGAAAGTTATTATTAATAGGAACGTGAATCAACTGGTACAAATATTTTTATCTGTGTTGGTTTCCTTCAAGTAACTAGGTGACATAAAATTTAAAATTTTTAAATACATGTCCTGAAGTAAAATATCTATTATTTTTATTATTAACCGATCACTGTGCGCAATAATTCAATCAGACTAAAGTCATTGAATTCTATAGACGGACAACTGATTATCCTTGAACGTACATACATACTAGATAACAAAGGAATTATGTACAATTAACTTCTCAAATAATAATTAAATATATTATATTCTGGACATTTAGGGTCTTTGACTGTTTAAATGAAAGTCATTGATCAAAATTAAAAGAATCCTTGTGAGTTCTGAATAGATATAATTTCCTTGTAAAATTTAATCAAACCATGAAGACTGTGGACCCATGTGTAAATTTTATTTGGACTATTTTTATCCATATTAAAAACATTTATTGTTGGGTTGACATTTCAGGGAGCACTAAGCATGTTAAAGTTAATGAACTGTTTTTATTGTAGTTTAAAAATAACCAGAAACTTGTTTTTGCTTTTTATCGAGTATATTATGTAAAAAAACAAAAAAACTTTCTCGTGCAATAGGATCAAGGTGTTTCATCCCCCAAGAGGGGGATTTACTTCACCACTGTGGAGTTCTCATAACGTCTATGACATCCTAAGCTGAATGGTAAAAGTTTTCCGACTCTGATAAAGTTTCTCTGAGCAAAAAGCCGTTTGCAGTTAATGAATGTCTTTTCATTTATTTTAAACATCCCTTGTAATCGCGTTTCCTGGCAGCCGGGTTACGTGACCTGAACTTTTCAATATAAATACAACTTAAATAATTACAGGTTACAGTTGAGGCGCATTAATCTTCCAGCTATCCTCTAAAACTGTCATTTTAATCGTTGTGTGGAGGGATTATTTTTAGTCCCTGGTACGCGGTTGTATATGCAGAAAAATCAATACGCAACCAACCTTGTTTCTGCTAATCTACTGTGCCTGGCAAGGGTGAATTTTTAAGTAGCCGGTGAATTTTTGGACATGCGAGATTTGCATAAACGTTACGAGCTCGGTTTACGTGTTTCATTTTTTTGCGTTGGTAACAGCACGCGTACATACAATCGACCGGAATTTGCGTTACCGCGTTTCGACATCTCCATCAGATCTACTCATTAGGGGTTAGAAATGTCGCGGCAGTAGGAAAATGAAAATTATAGAGGACATTCTCTCTCGTATACCTATGCCACATTATTCAGCTACCTCGTAATAACGTTCAAAGTTGTCAAGCATTATCTAGATGTCTATGCTGTTATTGTACTAAATTCTACGGTAACACTTAAAAGCAAACCGGTCTCTCCGTGATATTTCATTCCGATTATATTTTATTTATTCAGTTTAATAGCTTAGGCAGGCTTTTCAAACGTGAAACATTTGTGTTTTATACATTATTGTATTGCCTGTTAATTGTAATGCTGTCGACATTCTAGAAATAACATTAAATCGTTTTAATTAATTCGTTACTCTTGTGGTAGGTAAAAATTGCACACCGAAATTGTGAAATCGGCTTAAAAATACATCCCGGAGTTTTGTGTCTCAAGGTTGACAGTATCGAACGGCTCATGGCGAAGTTTAATATACAATGCGGCAAAATTTTCTCCTATTTAGAATTCTTATCGTGTGTTCGCCCTGCGTTATTATAGAGTATCGATCACACGTCCGAGTTGTGTTTTTTTGGGGGAAAATTATTATTTACGGTCGATTTGTAAGGAAAGCAAAGCTGGGGGACCTTTGTCAAAAACTGGAGGAAATTACATTGCGTCATTATTGTTTTGTCTTTAACTTCTTTTAATCTATTGTTTAAGAAAAACGGGGGATCAATCGATGCGACACCATTGTTGTTGCTAAATGATTAATAACTGGATACACTATAAAATATTGAATGCTGTATTTTTAGATTGAAGACAAAATAATTAATTACTTCGGTTTGAAGTTGAATCATTCTTTTGAAATTTAGTGTTTCGTTAATTTATGCGAAATCGTTAAAATAATGTATCGATGAAGAAGCAAAGCACAAGCAATATTATGACACAACCTAAATATTCTATATTGTACAACGATGTCAAGATTGCCGTTGTGTAATATGCAAAACGTTTTGAAATAAGTCTACCTGCCTGACAGCCTATATGCAAATATTTCAACCGAAAAAAATAAGGTCACTGGGTTCAGAAAATATTGGTTATTAATTATTTCGGTGCAGTTAATATATTCGATAGTAAATAAATGGATGTTTTGAATAAAACCGTTGAGAGGTACCCCTGCTAGGTTGATAAACAAAGACATGAATAAATTACGAGCTCAACTAATACGGAAATAATGATTAATGAAACGACGTGTATACAATTGATTTTTGTAATAATAAATGTGTCTATTTATCCAACCGTTTTTTTTTTCTTTATGGATTAGTATAATAGAGAGAGGAGTATAATATTTTCCTCATAAAAATAAAACTTCCTACAAGTACAAGTTGCATATTTGAATCGTCTATTCGCATACAAACTGACGTCTATCCAGGATTATTGCAGAATAAAATCATTACTACTGAATAATATAATTCCAAGTGAAGAGATTCGTGCATTATTTCAGTTTATAAATTGGGTTATTTGGATTCATCCTCATTTAATCGGATAGACGAACACGAAACGATTGTACTGTCTCCAAGCTAATATATTCTAATGACAGTTTTCCAGTCACCACTGGATTTTACTTATTCAAATTTCCCGGTCTCTAATCTACGTATATCCGAATTGTCTGTAAAAACACGTCTTACCTTATCAAATAGCATATTTCTGGAAGCCGATTTTCTTCACGCTTACTTAGAGACGTAGTTACACATCCGAATGAAAATTAATGCGTCTGAAGTATTTCGGGAGATGAATTTCATTGAACCGATTTCAATCCAGCCTTGCGTAAGGATTTGTTCGCCCTTTGTTTCAATTGTTTAGTGACTTGTTAGTTCCATATGTAATTACATCAATTTAAATAAACCATGTACCGAGAAAAGTGCTGAGATTTAGAATGGAGACGATAAACGAAACGAATGAGGATGTGATATTTAGCAGAAAATCTGTGAGTCTATTTGTGTGACTGGAACAAAGATGGAGTACCTCACAATTTTTAAATTCTCATTTAGTGTTATGGACCTGACATATAAATATCAAAATAGAATCAGGAAGAGCTTTTTAGTGCATCGGTGTCAAAGATTCGAGTTCCAGAGGTAGACAACCTTATACTTATGCACCAGTGTGGGTGTGCACATGTGTCAGACCTCATGACTGATTGTGAGTGTAACTATTTAATGTATAATATGACGATTACCAGACACGATTTCACGGTTCTTTTTGTCAACTTTTTGTCGTCGTTGTTTATTTCGACATTATTGCTTCTGTTCTTTCAGATGATAACTTTTATGAATTTTAAAAACACAGACGCTTTACGATTGATTTTTACGACTTCACAAGTGTCTGCTGTGTTCTCGTAGGAGGGTTTTTACTTTATCGACAATTTAATATCTACCACAACGTGATTTATTTTTGAGTAGTCTTGGTCTTGTCAATTTTTATTGCCCTGATAAAATTTAGCGGTCGCATATAAGAAAGGATGGTATTTCTGTTCGATTTCTCTTCCCTGATAATTTGTCTGAGTCTTTGATTTGTTTTTGGTTGAAATGAAGCACCTTCAATAAAACACATACGAATAAGAATTCCTTGTTTATTATTCCACAATTATATAATAAAGTCGGACGCCTTACACATTTTCCAACATAGAAATCTCCTTTAAATGTCAATCGTTGAATATAAAATAAAACTACATGTCCCATGGATTTTACGCAACTTTGTACGACAACATAAAAACTTTTACGAATTATATAAAAAATATTATTTATTACTTGGCTTTCCCTTTTTCCAATATCAGTCCAAAAGCATCGTTTATCTCAATTATTAAAATTAATAACCTTAATTTGTTAGTTTCTTATGCGCCTATTTTTAGCAAGGATTAATGACAGCTGTATTAATCTCACAATTGGCTTTGATAAATAAAACGTCCAGAGCTTTTAGGGCTGTTTTATTTTACATTTTTTGGGTCTCAAATTGATGATGTCACATTTTTTAAATTTACTTATCGGGAAAAATATCGTTTTATGAAAATGTATATATAAGTTATTAATATCCATTACTTACGTTGATTTAAGATCAGTAAATTCCCATTAGTATTGAAACAAACCAGTCCGTTTATTACAACCTCTTTCAATAAATATGGACATTATAAAAAAGAAAAACATAAACTAAACGAACATTATTTATTTTGGCAAACACCGACAAATTAACTGAAAAACCGCCAACATAATTATTTATCAACAGTGTTGGATAACGTTCCGGAAAATTTGCGTTGTTTACGGAAAAAGTCGTATCTAAATCAGATCGATGCGTCTATTGTTTAATGTGGTATTATATAAATGGAAAGTCAATAAAGTAAAAATTGCAAAACTGCTGAGTGTGTCACAAACGGACTATATTTAGGCAATCAATTCTACTAAAATGTCAATCAGTTTCTGTAACGTAATTGTTAATTAAAGCTTATATATTATTATAGAGTATTATTGTAATGGACTGTGTGTGTAACGAGGTTAGGATCTTCTAAATGAGCATTAATTATAGATAGCGACTGTAATCCACAAATTGATTTATTCTGTTATGTATAAAATGATCAGTTAATTTCATGTATTTATAGCTACGTTTTCTAAATTTAGACACAAAGACCTTCATTGGCTTTTCCATCTCGAGCCAGACAGGTCGTACAGGTCTCCTTCGTCCGGTTCATTATTAATAAAATGTAAGGATTTATTAATGAGCCTTCTTGGACATCGATTCCAAATACACTGCCCATACAACAAGAGATAAGAGTAAAAACGCAAATTAAAAATACCTTTCCTGGTCATTAATGCGAAATGTAAACATAAGTTTATTGCCACGGTTATTTTGGTGGCACACGACGAAATGGCATAAATTCTACACAATTTACATAAATTTTGTATTATGTTCAATGCAATTAATTATTTAACAGTTGCTTTTTAAGAGTGCTAAACTGCATTGTGGTAATAAAAACATCTATTCATGAAGGAGTTCTTTTTATATGGACTCAATAGATGCTGACCATAAATCTAGCCCAGCTACTAACAATCTTTTAGAGCGCCTCCAAAGGATATTTGTCAAGTCATTTTAAAAAAGCCACGATTTGGTCGCTGTGCTCAGTTTTCATTACTTGAAAACAGTCAGCAGATTATTTTTCATAGACGTAGAAAAACCTCCTTTGGTATAAAACGGGTGATTGTGCCAAGATATCCATTCGCAAACTATTTACTCAACGGCTTTCGCAGATTGGAGAGTTGTGGTGGCCAACAAACCAGAATCTTTATTGAGATGTTACGTGACCGATCAACAAACTTGAGCCTGTTTTTGCCATTAAACAATTTAAAGTTGGATTTATTGACTAAGGTCAAGTATCAAGCTGGATGGAGACAATCTGAAGTGTTTGTTCATTCTACTTTTCCTGGACATGTGTCAACAAAGATATTGTTTAAGGAAATCGTTACTGTGTTGATATAAATAATAGCATAACTGGATCGTAATGGAATTGATTTAAAAATGTTTAGATTTACTAAACATTTCCTGTGATATATTAAATAGAACAACACAAATTCGACTATGGATTTTATTGAGTGTCCTCGAAGGTGGCATTTCGAGGCGTGTGAACTGGGCGTACGGATACATCGGCCTTAATGAAGCCAAGAAGGCAAGTGCATCTTTAGCAACGTGGCTGCGGGATGACGGTGCTATTATTAAGAGAAGTGGCATTTACCCTAGAGATATTTCTAGACACTAGAGCTAGACCAGCGACGAATAGAAACCGAAACACGGGTGCAATGCTGCTGGCTGGATCTGGGCCAGATTTGTGACATTTTAAAACTCCGTTGCCGCACAACGCTCGTCACTCACTCTCCTGCTGAGACGAAATCGGAGTTTTTTATGAGTTAGGAGCTCGGCCACGGTTCAACACGATAACAACAAATTGCCGTTGCATCTGTGTGCCGACGATTAACGCGACACAAAAAAGTCTATCGACTCTTCACTAGCTATTAAGGCCGTCAAATGTGTTTATGATAATATTATTTTTATTCTTGGGGATCCGGCCAAAAATACAAAGATCGACGATCATGTTGTGACACGTAACACTTATATGTGCAGGCTAAAACATTTATGTATCATAAATATTTGTACGGCATGGCATAATGCGAAGTTGCGGCGAGGCTTCCTTTAACATGGGGGAAGAGCCTGTTATCGATTCGAAACACCCCAATTTCCCGACACGTCAATGCAGCAACATAGTGGGGAAACTTTATTATATGTTATGTTGTACGTCAAAAAGCAGCCGCATGTGTCCGTCTTATTTCCAATAAAATGGGGCTTAGATGTGACAGTTGTCGATTCGAAATTACCTACCCCGTCTTGTAATTCTTAATAAATATTTTTTCCTTACCAACACCAATTGAATTGACTATATCACAGGAAGCAGCACGTCCAAAGAGAATTAACTACCTGCACAATATGTGTTGTGCGATAGCTGGCAGTTCGTTGCACCTCGCTCAAGACCGTTTAAATTAAAATTGTGATTAAGTCTCTGAGGACACGTTGTTCGAGTTGCATGGGAGTGAGCCTAATGGCGATCGTGTAGGATGGACATCGTATAAGAAATCACACATTATTATAGTTTATACTATACGAGGATAACATTCCACAACATCGTATGAACTGTGCAAGGTCGGGATAGTTAAAAACCAGAATGAAACAAACTGATTAGCATTTCCTCTGATTAAACAAAGGTTAAAAATAAAAAATGCACGAAGACTTTGTTACGATTTTCGACAAAATTTGTTATACACCATTTACTGCCGTTGTTATCATAAATTCTTTGTGTTATGTCGCTTTCGACGCGTTAAAATACTTTACGACAACCCTAACCTCCGATTTACTTCCACTTGGGAGATATTTTTGTTATTTCGGTACGGTGTGCGTTGTGTTCAAGGCGAGCTTTAATTTTGTCTCGATTACGTCCTACGAACTCTCGGTCTGTTATTCATAAAAAATGTATAAGTGTTGCGGCTGTATATTTGGATCGTGACTTATTGTTGAATGATAAATAAATTAGTAAGGATGTTTCTATATTCTAGACAAGTTCGGATAATTTACTCGTACTGGTAAATTTTATAACAATTTCTATTTTCATAAATAATCTATTTTTGACTTTATTAAGGTTGAGTTCATACAAGTAGCACGTGTTTTCTGATAGTAGTAAAAATGCATTTAATTTAATTGTGGAATTCTTATTCTATTATCGTTTTCTCTTTCTAATCCAAAACAAGCGTCGTCCAATTAAACAAACAGACGTTCCGGTACTTAGCACCGGCGAGAAGTCTTCACGTTTCGCGGACGGTCCCAGAGACGTGAGCCGGATGAAAAACCAGCGCCGGATTAAAACGAAATAAAACACTGTAAAGGCCAACCTGTGAAACCTCACAAGCACAAAAACGACGTTCTAAATCATTTCGCAGTCCGTAAAAATTAAACTGGTCTTTATACGCGAAACCATACAAAGAAGTTATCTTTGAACGTATGCTCTAGCGGCGCATTAGCGGTAGGTAGGTTAATAAACGACATGACGCGACCAAGGTCCGGACTGTATCCCACATGTGTCAGGATGTAGTGGCATCCTCTTCAATTAGTAATAATAATCCTACTGTGCTGAGGGGAGCACCTCTGGGGCGCATTCGGTAATTATCCACGTGGTACGCTATCTACTTTGTATCTCATTTACATGTTACAAACATAATTTTATTCTGTAATGGTCTCTTAGTACTTCTATTCGTACTATTTGCTGGTCGTTCTCAATTAAAAAATTCTCCATTACGGACACCACTCCGACATCTCCGTAACAATAAAAATGTTCTTTGTCGAGCACTTTCCGTATTAATCGTATCTCGGTGGCTTTGCGCCTCAGACGCAGTTAACGATGTTTTTCGTTAAATGCACCAATGACTTCCAGCAGCATTGCATTCATAATGAGTCTCCTAGCGTGAGGCTTCTCAAATTGCAGACTTTGTGGAGGTCAGAGACTATATTAAGCTCCGTGCTTGCATTCTTCCAGCCGTCCGTGTGTCACTGGCAGATGCGACTTCTCTACAGGGCGAGTTACAAAATTTAAAGCTAATAATTCGATATTTATCTAAGTTTGCTGACAATGAATGAAAAACACAAGTTATAAATCAGTATCGTCAGTATAAAGCGCCGGGCGATAAATTTTTTGCCTCGGTGAACGATTTGATCAGCGGGAATTGAAAATTTAATATGGATTTATGTGGCCTGTAATTTAGACTAAGCGATGGTTTATCTGTTGAAAAGATGGCAATTGGATTCTCCTGCACTAAGTGTGTAGTGGGAGACTAAGAATTCTTCAAATGAAACCCGTTCATCGCACTATGGGGGAAAACAGCTTCCCATACTCTTTTGAACTCTACACTTGATATAACTTGTTACTGCTCAAATAAATAACGCATTCAATTTACTTCAAAATTATGCAATTAAAAATAAACGATAATGATAATTGCAACTTGTTTCACCGTGGATATAAAACTGTAGCAGAGCATTTTGTTGTCCCACGTTGCGTCGCATTCGCGAAGGTCTGAAGTGGTCCATAATAAATCCCGACCTTACCTGGACCGATGCTATTCCATTCTTGCGATCCAAGGTTATCCCCGTGTACCTGGCCAATGTACCCACCGCTGTTCATTTGTTATTTATAAGACCAATACAACTTTCTGCAACTCGAACGCAAATAAAGAAGTGCACATGGGTATCGGTTTTGAGCTCGTTTCTTATATTATTAATTCCAACTTGCCAGTTATTTATAAATGTGATGAGTTTTAATCTATGCTCTGTGGTCTCCGACTTGAAATATTAACGGCCAGTTACCTCTTCCTCTGAGGATTGGCCAGGAATAGTTTGGAATTTCACTGAGATAAATAATCATTCAAATATATATTTGTACATTTTTTATCAATATGAAACAATGAAATTAACTCAACTGGTTAATAAATTCTTCAAGCCTGCGCTGTCTTCGTTGTGCGAACTTGAGCGTGTTGTGAATGACCCGTAGTATATGTTAATTAAAAAATCGAGTGAAGGTTGTAGGATGGATGATTGTTGTAGTGTTGTGCGGTGAAGCAGCGACAGTTTCGCACGCAGTCTGCCAGTTAAGTTGCATCGCCGCATTTGGACAACTCTACTCTTTTCTGTTGAGGAGCATTAATGATCTTAACTCACCAGTCCTGACATATCTACTTATCTAATAATATTTAAATGTAAAATAATTACGAATAATACATACATGAGCATATAAAATTATATTAATTGGTAAATATTCTCAGGCAATTATTATCTTTGGGTTATACTTTATTTTATGAAAACGTTTCTTTTAGTAGTTTTAAAACGTTTGTAAAATGTGTCTGTGCGGTTTTGCCGGGTCTATAATTAATATGATCGAGGTATCGGCATGAGAATCGACAACCGCAACGGCAGACATACACGGACAACGGCAGACAAAGGTAGCGGATGAAGGCGCCCTTCACCCTGCCCCGGACAGGTCACTCACAGACAATAAATAGTCTGGGCGCTGGCGATGAGGCCTCCGCGAGCCTTCGACGGTGTTTCGTCCTTGCTACCATGTCTGCTGTTTAATTTTTTGCTTGACTAACGAGTAAAATTTAATGGGAAAACACGCCGCAAACAATCTTACATAGACATCTCGTGAATATACACCTGCCACGTCGACAATTAGCAATAAATATTTACGTAATACTAATTTTTCTCTTTGTTTTGTTTCAGGTTGCAAAATTAAAGCTCTTCGTGCGAAGACCAACACCTACATTAAAACTCCAGTAAGAGGTGAAGAGCCTGTGTTTGTGGTAACTGGAAGGAAGGAAGATGTGGCTAAAGCCAAGAGGGAAATCCTGTCGGCAGCTGAGCACTTCTCGCAAATCAGGGCTTCCCGTAAAAACAACTTGGCCGGTTTGGGTTCTGGAGCGAGCACTCCTCCAGGTCCACCAGCTAACATCCCCGGACACATCACCATCCAGGTTAGAGTACCATATCGCGTTGTAGGACTGGTTGTCGGACCGAAAGGTGCGACCATCAAAAGAATCCAACATCAGACACACACATACATCGTGACACCAAGCAGAGACAAGGAGCCCGTTTTTGAGGTTACCGGTTTACCTGAGAGCGTTGAATCGGCTAGACGAGAAATCGAGGCGCACATTGCTATGAGAACAGGAAGCACCACAGCTTTTAATGGATTGGCTTCATTGACAGCCATGGACGATAACGATATCATGACTTCTCTTTACAAAAGCGGATTGAGTTCAATCTTAAATTACATGGAACCAACAACCGATACATTTCCGAACATGACTTCATCAACAGGCAGCAGCGGAGCTTTTTCTAGTTCAAGTTCCAGCTCCAGCAGTTCATCAAGCTCCGGCGGTCGCGACTTGGGAGCAATTTGGAGCTCAAGTGACCGCGACGAAGGACTGGGCGATTCGCCCAGCTTCGATACATCCACCGCGTTGTCCAGCATCTGGTCGTATCCACCAGTTTCACAACCATCACGACCATCACCGGCAAACAGCACCAGCCCAGCTGACTCTCTGCTGAGCTCGGCCAAATGCCTAGTGTGCAGCGAAGCGAAGGTGACGCACGCCCTCGTGCCATGCGGACACAACTTCTTCTGCATGGAGTGCGCCAACCGCGTATGCGATGGCACCGAGGCCCAATGTCCCGTTTGCTCCCTGCCCGCCATGCAGGCCATCCGCATCTACTCGCCCAACCCTTAAGCCACCCCCTCGATCGATCTCGCTCGAATTCCCCCGCCGCCCCGCGTACATTCCCCGTCGGGCCCTCGCCCTGTGTTCAGCCTCGGCTTGGGCGACTAGAGGCGCTCGCGAACCGCCAAACGCCGCCGCCTCACACACAAACATACAACGAAGCTCGAAATTGTCCTATTCGATTCTAGTTCTTATTATTAGTTAATCTTATAATTTAGGGTTTTTTTGTTGAATTATTGATGAGTATATATTGTTTATTGTTTTATTATTAGGTTTTATTGATTATGATAATGATTATTCAATGCGATTGAGTAGCGGGGCGTTTTGCGGGTGAGGCGCCGGGTTTTGCCGCCTGGCCGAAGCGTAGTCATCATATATGCCAGTTCAACTATTTTCTTATAATATATCACCGTTTTTATAGTATTAGAGTCTTATCGGTTTATTTTTATTTGTATTTTTTGCGTGTATTGTATTCACTCACGGATCTGTCTCCGAGAGTACTACTCCCTTTTATATTTAATCTAGATACAAAAAGACATGACGCGACACTACGTAATAATATTGTAAATTTTTATACTATTGATAAGTGTTTCGTTATTTTTTTAAATATATTTTTTTAAGTTTCGCCATGTGAAGTTTCACATTATTGAAGTCTGAATCAGCAATTCTCAAAAGATTATTTTAAGTAATATTTAAAAGTTAAATAATATATGAAAGTAAAAAAATATAGCAAAAAACTAAAAAATATTTAATATATATGATAATGGAAGTGAGATGTAAATTGATAGATTTAATAACAAAAAAGAGATAGATGATGGTTGTGCGGTGAGTATGTAATGCAACGAGAGTTTGAAGCGAACATACCAACAATAACATTATGTATTAGAGTAAATTTACTAAAAGAGAAAAAATTGCTGAGCAATGGGCAGGAGAGGGCAGGGCTTGGGGGCCATCTCGGCTGTGATCTAAACTGCCACTTGTGCGTCTCGCTGTTTGTTCCGCCGGTAAAGCTGCACCCCCTAATAAACGAAATACATATCCCTTATTGTTAGTTGATCACTCATTGTTACTATTGTTCTGTTATGTCATGTGATATGATACATATATTTCTATATTATTCTTATATAGCGTATAAGTTGTGAAGAGAATTTATAAATGTAAAGTATAAATTATTTATCGTGCAAACACCGGCGGATGACGCCGAACCATACAGTCGTCAGTCATAATCAGTCCATACTCGGTCATGTCATGTCTGCCGTACCACCGACACATCTCGAAATTGGGAAACACCAACTTTTATGGATAGAAGGGTGCTGGGGTTATTAAGAAAAATCTGTATCAGATTAACAATATCATCTAAAAAAAAATCAATCGTACTCTTCGCCCCTGACTTCTAGTTTCAAGGAAACTGTAAGTAGATCTTCAATTTACATTATTCGTTGGTTTGATTTAATGGTTTTAATTTTACACATTGGTATTTAAGCTTCGTTGACGCAGTTTAAGTAAACCTAGTTTCAAAACAAATATAAAACACTTTAACCAAACCGTAATTACAGTATTACTCATACTCATCAAATTCACTCATCAAATCCAAATTATATTTTTGTAATCTAATCCCTCAGCGACCCGACATATCTATCTGTACCGTTTCCCGATTTTGCCGGTGTAGGTGATTGAAAGGCGCGCGCCCCAGCGGCGCATGCGCCGGCACTTGTAATCATCAATCAGCGCCATCTTTTTATCAATTTGTGCACGCTCGGCCTCCCCCTGCCAGCGCTCGTGCCACCGCCACCTCGATCCTTCAGTATTCACGGTAAAAATAAGTCGCTATTTTGTGACCGCCGCCCCCAATTCTTTATTTATGCCGCGCTCATCGCGGATCTTTAGTTTTCACAGGTGCATTTTTACATATTTTTTCTCTCTTTTGACTCTTGTCTCTCCCTCCCTGTCTGCTAAGCCGCTGCACTTTTTTATGTAGTGAAATTCAGCTGATGTCTCTGTCTGTAGTCGGGCTGCGTGGATTGGCTTCCAATGCGCTTATATATGACTTATTAATATATGTATTATTATTATTATTATATATTATAAATATAAGATGGTATATTTTGTTTTTATTTATTTTTTTATTGTAGAATTTTGAAAATTATCGTTATTAGATAAATTTATATATATTTTATTATTATGGTTCTTATATTACTTATGCTTTGCCAATCCTCGCCAGCCCCCCACCTCTCGCGCTTTGGGGCTTGGTCCCCTTACAGCGCCGACTTAGTTTGTTTACACGTACACTGTAAATAAGTTGTTGTTTTATAGCTATTAATACCATATTATTATTATAATTATTATTTTATTTTTTTACATATTTTTGTGAAGATATTTAAATATGAATGTTAGTACAAGTACATGTCCACAGACTTGTGTGCAGAGTGACTGTTTCAAATAGTTTAATTAGATTTTTTGATTAGTTATATTTATATTGATATTTTAATTATATAAAGTATCCTCGAAGTGATTTCTTTTTGTAATTTTTTATTGATTTTTGAATATTAAATGTATAAGTGTGTTTTCTATTTAGAAATTTATTGAATAGTACGAATTTTATATAGCGACTGACCCTACGCTTAAGAATACTTTGCTTATTTGGTCGTCGTCTAATGGGCTGTTCAAAGTAAGCTGGTGGTACCTATTTTTTTTTATTTAAAAATATTTATATTGTACAAGACTAAACTGCCTGCTATTTCTTTGTGCGGCCCTTAGAAAACTAGCAAATAATAACTTAAGATATTTGATTTTTTTTATACATTTAATTGCTACCAAATATTTTAATAAAATTCGTGGTTTATATTTTATTTTGTTTTTTTATTTTATTTTAAACTGTTTACGCCTGTGCTATTCTCCTCACCCAACCCTGTTATGATCTGTGAGTTTGACGCATGCTTTTGTGACATTTGGTGTTTACATGGTACGTTTTTCAGTACAGCCTGGACTTGACACTCACTCATAAATTTAAAGTTTACCTCACAATTCTTAAATAATTATTAATTATTAAGTTTTGTCTGGGTAAGTATTTTGTAAATGAACCGAATTCGGTTCTTGGTTAACTTCTTGGAAATTAGGTAATTATATTTAAAAAAAAGTCTAGTAAATATTTTTTTAATGCTTTACAAAGTAACTGCTTCCTGTTGACCAAAAATTAATTACAATAAGTTTATTATCACAATTCATGATTAAAGTCAAAATTAGGTCAAATGAGATCCAACTTTTTGATAAAGCTCAAATATTTCATCTTGTGTTTGCTTTATGTGATAAGCCTCAAGGTAAGTGTGAGCCAAACAATGCAGTCTCTATAGTCCATATCACACGGTGGGTTTAAACCAAAATTTAGAATATTCGTTTTGGTTGTGTCAAGTCTGTGGCGTTTGCTTTCATATTATCCCGTGCATGTTAGTGAGTACTGTAGCGTCTAGGAATGGTATCTTACCAGGCACAATTTAATATATAAATATTATAGGAAAAATCGCATTTTATATTTTAATAACCGCATATTATTGAAAATATTTTAGTACGCGTAAATATATAGTTGTAGCAATTTAATTGAAACTTAAATCTTAAGGTGTAATTGTGTAAAATGTAATATGCTCAATATTGTTCAAAGCTATAATATATGACCTTTCGGGATGACGAACGATGCCAATATTTGCTGGTTTGGTATATAAAATATTTATATAGGTAATTCGGTTATTAGCACTACGTTCAACAAATCAAAATTTGACGATCAGTATCCGTTTTTGGGATGCCCAAAGGCCACCTTCAGATCTATCACTATCTATAATAAATAAATATGTCTGTTTTGTGTCTATCAGATCTGGATTGCGGTCGTATTTCTTGTGTATGTTATAAAATATGAGAAATATAATAAATGTGGTAATCCAGGGTCTGTACTTCTGGTAGATTTGGCGATGGCTCCAGTTATTAAAGTTGATTCAGCAATAATTTGTTGTTGATTTGTTGAATGTTTGCATTTAGAAGAGGGTTTAAAAACAATAGGCGTCGTTCAAAATAGGGCACGACTTTTAATAAGGTGCTGAGCAACCGTTGGTTTTAATAAAAGTCTTCCCGCCCGGAATCATCTAAACTTTTTTAATGGAAAATTAATCAGATTTTAGTTATTTTTAAAGATATATTTCTAAATATACATATATAAAGTAGTTTTTGGGTAAAATTTAATATTTAGATAGACTAATTGGCATATTCATCGCTGTGTTTTGATGTGTTTTATGTGTAAAATTAAATGACGGACTGTAGAAATTGGAAATCGAATTCAACTTGACTGGCCGCATCGGGCAAATAACCATTCCAATTTTGACAGTCTTGAGGCTGCAATAATAATTAGACATATATTTAATCTGCATTCTCATGAGGTCGCCGCGAAAGTGTTTTTCGAAAATACATTTGAACATCACACAAAGTTAAATCGATTCTTGCAGATTTAAACACGTTTCAACAAGTACAAAAAGTCCAGACTAGCCCACACTCTATCTCTTATAATCAATCATCGATTATTTCTATCTACTCGTTTGAGTGTATTTTCAATTCATCTTGACGAAGCGGTTTCATTTTCACGAAATTGACTGCGACGCATAAACTGCAAAATCACACTGTATATTAGCATATTTTTAAAACTTAATATACAGGCCTAACTACGATATTTAAGTAATAATATCTATATTTCATATTTATTATATATGAAGTAATTTTTGAAATAGATTAAGAAAATACATATAGATGTTTCTAGAAAAAAACTGTATTTATATAATGTAATAAGAAGTAAATAAAAAATATATTATTATTATTATTATTATTAAAATATATCTTTTTGTAGCCTCCTGTAAAAGACACTAGCTTGGGGTCGCAGGTTTTTAACTGTTACGTTAGAATTCGATTTCGAGTCCAGAAGGGTATTATAAACTAGAACGCAATACTTAGACGAATTACAAATATCTTCTATCTTTTATAAACAGTATTTTCGATTCAAAGAGGTCACACTAGCAAATTTTACAACTGCTGAACAAGTTATGATTTGGGAATGTGCAATAAACTAATAAACGTCGCAACGTGGTGGGCAATCACGTTCAAACATCATATTATTGTGACCTGATACAATTTAGACACAAAATTTGACAATCTTCGTAGAATTACACAATTTTTATTATCCGCTTGCTCTCCATCCATGAAAATTCACAAACAGTTATTTATCCAACTTTCTCAACTGTTCCCTAGTTTCCACGAGACCGAAGAGCACGGAATTATTAAACCCAAGAGTATCATCCTCGATACTTTTCATTTTATACCACTCAGTATTGCTCTGCATGCTAACATTCGTTATAGTTAATGCTGTGTTATAGCTCCATAATCGCAATATATTTGTTCCTAGTATAACACATTTTAGTTAATTAAACTTCGTTTCGATCGGGCAATTGAAGAAATTAAAAAAATGAATTAATTTTATTTCACAATCATTTGGATGCTTAGATGAATGAACAGAAAGTGTAGATCTCAGTAAAATAGTATACAAAATCGGAAATGACATATACATACGAAGACTAACATAGAATGGTAATAATCTATAGACATAAGTTGAACTAGGTAGCCCAAGATTATATAAGTTGATATCAAAATTTTGTCTTCTAATTGAAACTTAAAGCAATAAAAAACACGATAAAGTAGAATAAAGAAACTAATCTATTTATCTACATTTAAAATAATTAATTGTATAGGGTAGACTAGGGAATTATAAAATAGAAAACCTTTGATATTAAATATGATAGTATCACAAACCAATATTTTTATTAGATTTGTTAACCACCAATAAACTCTAAATTGAATTAATCAAATACATTAAATACGGACAGACCTAAATCTACGACCCTGAGTGTGAAATCGCTCAGCAATTTTAATAAAATATAATATAAACTATATTACTGAATTATATATATAGCTGCAGATGTTAAAGTATTTCTATTTAATAAATGCGTGCAAAAAAATTTTGAAACGTACTATTAATGGTTAGATCATTTCATTATTTATGGATTTCGTTTACAAAAAATAAAAACTAACTTTACGGCTGATGGCGTCAAAAAAACCTGGTCATATATTAATTAAAACTTCATCATTGAATGATGTGAAATTAAAGCACAAACATTGGAAGAACAAAAAAAAAAAACAAAATTAGAAAAAAAATTAAGAAAATTTCAACGTACAATTGAAATTTTCGGAACAAGAACTACTTCACAGAATTTATTTTGTATTTTCCAATTTGATTTAAATTTGAGAAATTTGTCAACCATCTTAATTTTAATTAGGACTCTTTGTTTGAAGCTTGTTTATCATTAACTGATATGGGGACCATTAAAAAAAGACAAAATTTGATTCGATAATTTTAACGTAAATGTCCATGAAACTAAAGAACACCTTTCAATTACAATAACAGTATGTTGACAGATTTCTGATCAAATTTATAATTCCCCTTAAATGTTTGCTTTCACCAAAAACCAGGACGGTTTAGTTTTAATACATTTTTATTATAGCTAATATCTGAACAAATTAAAAATTGTCATTAAAACTAAGTCTTCTAGTATAAAATATGAAACATTCCAAGATGGCTGACCGTCAAGCCAGCACAGATTAGTTTATGGTACTGTTTCTTTTCACCAATCACTTGATTGAAGGTTACTGTACTGTAAATTAGTCTCAAAGTGAAACCTAGCACAATAATTTCATCATATCAAAGCTTTTCTGTGATTCGAAAGACTGACTTAAATGTTATTTCGGGATAGAAAATTAAATATGTCTCTTAAATATAAAAAAACCTTTTATTTCATAAGTAAACTTCTCTTAGTGCCACCAACCGTAAAGTCCAACAGAAAAGACAAAAAAACATTTATGTGTGAAGTGTGAATATTTTTCCAATTTACTAAAAATGATATAATGTTTAAATACGGTTTCTATCATGATATATTAAATACGTATACAATTGATCGTAGCCAAATATGCTGAATTTGCTTGTGTATGTTGTTCATCATTGTTGCTTGATTTTAATTGATCATTTTTAATATCGTACACATTAGAAATGAACATCAAATAGCCAATATTACTTAACGTTGTTTGATTATTAGTGGTTAAATTTTTAGGAAATAATTTGCCTCGTAAAATTAAATGTGGATATGGGCTCTAGTAATAGTGGCTAAGTGATGCAATTATTGTCATTTTCATTACCACACATTAACTATATTTGGGGATCAGTGAAACATCGATTAATTACGGATTCTAAAAATACTTTTATTATTGAAATTCTGGTGCCAAAACTACAAAGTTACTAATAATTGTTATGCAGGTATAACTTTATATTAAAAAGCAATAAAAGAAAGTACCGCCTCAAATTGTCTCATTACACTATCTGTTTTTTACATTTTTTATAGATATAGAGTAAATTTATACTGCATAGCAAATAAATAACCTAATATAATAATATCGATGACCAATCTAATTGTACTTGATCTTCTTATTTCATCCTCTATTACGCCTTTTTCCGTTTATGTCGAATCATATTTATCACCTTTTCACAATGACTTGGAAATATATTTTCCACAAATATGATCTTTCCACAAAACGATCGACTCAGTTTCAGAAACTAAATTCAAAGTGTTGCTTTTAGTGTTGTTAAAAGATCTTTGGTTTTAGTTTTTGGTGTTCTTTCGTCTCATTAGTTCTCTAATATCTATTCAGAACTTAATTTACTATGTGTATATACATGACTTCATTCATTAATAGGTTTATATCTTGTTTATATACGTCATAGAATTGTTTTCAATACTTTGAAAGAAACTTATTATTGTGAAAATTTTACACTAAGGCCAACAGCAAAGAAATGTCAGTATGCTATAGATAAACGTTAATAATATTTATTTATGTGTTTTATCATTGTTTAGATGGCTCAGTGTCTCAAAGACATCAGAGTTTGTTGGTTAGTAAATTAGGAAAGTATTTGATGATGTTGTGAGTTGTATTGTTTGTGATTTTTAAAATTTTCGTCAATAATTTATATTTATATTAAAACAAATACTTTAACATATATAGTTATAATAGTATATATTAAGTGAAAGAAGTAAACTAGTGGCCATTAACACATAACATATGTTTTGGAGAAGGAAATTTGGAAAAAAGAAACGTATATAAACTGGAATTGTAACCAATGCGCACCATGTTTTCACAAAAACCAAAAGTAATATTTATATATCCACAAAATAGAATCAGCTTCAAAAATTATATATTTTCTTATTACAGTGTTTTTAAATTGTGCGTAAAGATAATCTATGAAAAAGATTAAAAAAATAAACAAAAAATTATATATTCTAGTCCGGTGCATTTCAGATTAGTGTTTGTTATGGTGCATAAAATGTATTTCCTAATCTGATGTGCGGGATCTATGGCCTTTAGTGTTTATTAAAGGAATTTTGCTTAAAGTATACTAAAAATAGATATTTTTGCAGGAGATATTTTTATTCGATATTTATTAATTATTTTTGAACAATATTCAGAGTTCCACAGAACGTGTTCTCGATGTGACATAAAGGTAAATGTGTAAAATGTAAAATTTCTTTGTAATATCAAAATGTTCACTCGGATCTCACTATTGGGCGGAGCATATAACAATTCCGCATTTTAATTTGTCATTCTTTCCAATGCATTAATTCGCAAATTATTTGTAAAAAGTGATTATTGAATGTGATTGATGTATTGTATTTTTGAAAATGTATTCCTAAATGAATATGTGAGCATTTTGGTAGGATATTTATATGTGAGGATGCCAATAAGAATTAAAAGTGGATGTTCGAGCACTCCCCAGAAAATGTTAACCCCCCATATATATTTTAATAACTATCAATACGTAGCATATACATATACTGTTGTGCGTTCAGTATTCTACGAGTACACGTTTTTTCGGAAAATAAACATATATTCTCTACTTAATATTATCTTTCTACATAACTAAATACTTATAATAAATGTTGCTATACTATTGTAATACTTAATTTATTTTATCATACACCCATAAATATACATAGGTATATTATATCTAGTGAAATATATAATTATGATAATAAAAATGTATTTGTATTCTACTGGAAACTTTTATTCATCCCCCGATCTTCTTTCAGCAAAATTTATATGTATATCAAATTTCAAAGGTAAGTATACAAGAAATTAATAGAAAATATTTTACGTATCTTATGTATTTAGTGAAAACAGCGATAAAAAGTTAAATACTTGCTACTAGTAAATAATTGCACAATATATTTTAAGATAAGACCCACTGACATTTTTGTGATATATAAAACAAATCAGTAAAATGTTTATTTTTTAATAAGGAATTAAATTTTTATTCCCAACGTGAGAAATTATGGGGCATCATTTTATAACCGGATGTTTTGTCTCTTCCAACTGGCATCAAACCTCACTTAACTCGATTATTAGTGTTGTGAATATTTATCAATTAATATTAATTCACACAAATGAAGTTACAGTTGCCTTATGACCCTAATTTATTCGAAAATTAGTTCGTGACCATATAAAACATACTCGCAATTAAAAATATGTTGAGTCATATTTATAAAAGGCATAACAGATCCCACGCTTAAATTATTTTGTCACATATGAACAAAATGATATGTTTTAATTAGCTAAATACCTTCTATATGCTAATTATATAATCACAAATTATAAATTTCCGACGTATTTATTACTAATTTGTTTACAGGTACAAGTTTGGTTAGCAGCAGCAAACTGAAACATACGTACATTTATGTGGTGTGCAAGAAAACACTGTAAACTGTCGGCCACATAATTACAATTTAATCTCTGAAGTGAATGGACACATTCACAGCCGGAGCAGAGATAAAATGTATCGGTGCAGAAAATCTGTAACAAAAGTTTTTCTCATTAAAATTTCAATTCATTATAAAACTATCCATGCCTTTTAACTAGGTCTAGCTCCAACGATAAGCGCAAACAAAACACGAGGGTGATTATTTTTGAGGGGAGTTCACCCTTTTCAGTTGGGGTGGCGTAATCAACGTTCGCAATCAGCTGATATTTTTCTCTTTCTTTTCTCCCAACGCTTTTATTCGGGCAAGTGTCTGCTGTTGATGTGAATGCCTCAAAAATTGATTTATCTCGACGCTGGATCTCGAATAAAACAATTTCCTGGTTATTATTATACTACTGCATCGAAGAGTACACACTGATAATTAATATTTCATGTTTTATTAAAAGCAACGAAAATAGAAATGTGACTGTAGTTTGAAGATCGATTTATTTTTTTTTCTTCATATTAGTTGATGAATAATAAGGCCAACGTAGTAATAAAAACAGTTATACTAAGGCAATTATTAAGTTCATCATATGCATTTTTTAACTGGATTATTTGTGTTGCAGTATTCGATATTAAAGTCCTCGGAATCCTTAATTATAGCGATTTTTTAACATGTTGAAAAGTCTGCACTCTCATTACCGATCTTTATTTCAGATCATTTATTAATATACTGCAATTATTTGTCTGAAATAAAACGACAATCGTTTCAAAACTCTTTTTAAAAAATAATTAATTTCATCTTTGAACCATATAATTTAATATACTTTTCATGGCTATAAATTACCTTATCCGTAAATAAGTTTAATAATATTTATTCTATAGAAACAAGGTCGAACACATATTATTATGTTGGCCCATTTCTTTTTGTACTTTAATTTCGAGGTGATACCGTAAATATACCGAGGGCGGCCATATGTCAGGCTTATTTTTTGCAGTAATAAGATAAACAATGATAATAGTTACCTTATTTCCTCAGCAGCTGTTTTTTGCTTTATGCCCATAATCCCACCTTTACCTACACGAACCCCATCAACAAAAGGGATCGGGAACTTGAAAGTGTATGAGCAAAGAAAGTTGTTGCATGATCCGGAAGAATTTGCCAGTTACCTGTGGTTTTTGTGATGTAAATTACTCCCGAAGGAAAAAGAATTGAGCACTTACGTCGAGGACAATGCCCCTGGGTACCAGTTCTGTGAATCGGTAGCCCATTATTTCGCAGCTTAAAAATGTTAATACCCTTAAGACCAGATTTCTTGAACTGATACATTGTACAAGTGGAAAACATTATATTCAACGATTTTTACACTTAAGTGTTTTTGCCCACTATTCCCTTCCTATTAAGCAATCTAATTGCAAGTGCATAAATGACGTTTTAATGAACTAGAAGGCATATCTTGAAAGAGTGTCGCGAGGAAAATTAAAATTTGAAACTGTAATTAAACTTCATTAGTAACTGCTGCAGTTTCGTTTTGTTCTGTGTAGAACTGTGTTTGTCATTACCCTTCTGGGCAGGATTAAACGTAATTATAAACAGCAATAAAATGTTTGTATCTGACGTGTGATATTCTCTCTAATTAAAATTCTGCGTTTGCTTTCAGTACTTTTCCAACAAAGGTTTTTTGTCTTTACGAATTTTCTCTTAAGGTAACATTAACAAGTACTTGTACTACACTAAACAAAACGTCGCATATATTCCCCTAAAATGAAGAATGATATAACGATAATAACTTCAAGTTACAAGGATTATTCTTTGATATTGATTATTCACAATGCTCCAACAAAAGTTCTGGTTTTGTTTATCTTCAGGTCCACCGTTAAACTTCTCGGCTGTGGTCGTGCTAATTCACTTTTTTATCAGTTGGCGGTAAGAATGTGATTTAGGGAAGGTGAAGGGGATATATATCGCAGTTTCAAGCATCCGAACACCACGTTTCAGGGGGTGAAAGGAAATGAACGGGCACGCGTCTCTTCGAGTCCCTTCTAACATAATTTATTATAATATTATACGAAATCCGATTATACGTGAAGACAGTGCAAAGCCAGGTGATGGATAAAGGATCGAGCGTGACATATTTTTTATTAACCGCCTTCGGATTACGGTGTACACAAAATCAATGCTCTAGATCTTATTGTGGAATTTGTGAGATGTTCATTGTGTGGTTGGATGTATGTGCTTTTAATAGCTGACTTTTGCTATGCTAAACGGATTATGTTTTAAGCAAAAGAAATGCTCTCATATATTTGGCTTATAAATATTTAACAACGTTTAAGGATGATTTATTTCATGAGTTACGAGAGTTTCTTAAGAGTACCAGGAAGTTATTGTTTAGTTATAGATATTTTGAGGGAAATCAAAAGTTATTATTCAGCAAAATGATTTATCTCAATATTTCTCATAGATTTCATGTTTTGACATTTGCTTTTTTTGGTTGATGATATGATGATATTTTTGTTGTAACTTCTCTAGAAACCTTTTTTGAATTTTTTGATAATTTTAGTATTTGAATTAGTTCAATCATTTTAATTTTTAATATGAAATTTTGGCGTTCATTTAATTTATAATGTAGATTATATCAATTAAAAAAGATCTCTTATAACATCCAATTTTTCCATTAGTTGGAAGGCTTAAGTGCTACAGCGGAGCTTCCCTTGTGCAACAAATTATTGTGCTTTATTTTAAAGCCTGAGTCGTTCTGATACCTCTCGTAAAGTCTCTGTTTACCGAGGGAGCAATAACTGTACCGAAGTGCCTTTCGCCCTGTCCCACGTTGATTTGTCGATGGGAAATTCGGATCTGGTCGCGTCTCATAAGTTCGGAAATTGGCCAAGTTTACTTTCGAAGGACCCATTATTCATTTTACTGCTTGCCTTATAAAAATAATAAAAAAACATTTATCAGTATTCAGCCGGCGTGTTGGGGCAATTGAAAAATAACAAAATTTTTGTGCTAAAAATTGATGCCATGGTAGGAATAGTTCAGGAGTAAATTATAGCGACGGTCGATAAAACGTTAAAAATATTTGATGTCCTAAGTGTTTAAGACACGAGAAGATGAAAATTTAAATGCAAAATTATATATGATTTAGGAGCGTAATGGACGGTCGTAGAGCCAGTATCTAGTCCATGAATGTGTTTTTGTGAAACCGATTGATCGTACGGTGGATCCGATATCGATAGGCTAATCAAAGGGAAGAAGAAAAATACATCACGAACAGTCCGAATCGGTCGTTGACTGGCAGCAGCTGCGCCTTTCCCATTTCGGTGCACTGATGCATTATTCCATCCATTATCTATTAACAAATTGGAACATTTCACATAATTGTCGCATTATTATTTAATGAAACAGGAATAGTCATTATTGTCAACTTCGTGAACGGTCGATTCAATGAAATAATTTGTCAATCTCGTTACTTACTTTTCAGTATGGCTCTTATGATATTATGTACTGACTGTGGTTCGTGATTGTTTCTGTTAAGAAATTATGATTAACGTATTTGGAAATATGACAAATCACAATATTTATTAGCAATAGACAATGAACCAAAAGTAAATAAGGAAGTCTGAATTATTTCATAATCTAATTGTATCTATTCAGATCCTAGTTGTGATAAATGGATTATTCCACTGCTATGCTAATAGTAATTTTTTTCATTTACCATTTTATGAATTTTATTATTTGCAGGGTTAAAAGGGATTACTATCAACAACTAATTTCTTACTAATGGATGTATTAGAACAAATAAACGGTTTACAGTGATAATACAATCAGACAGTAATATAAAAACTTATATTATTGCCAATTCGGAAATGTTTTGAACATTGTATGAAGGTAAAAAGAAAAAGACTGAAAATACGTTTTGATCTTTCCCGAAAACAAGTAAGAAATCCTTGAAACCAAGCCAATATATCCAAGGCTTTTTCACCCCTACTATGACATCCCCGTCGACGAATCCGACTATATCCAATTCCACCACTGTTACAAAATATTTAATTTGGACATTGGGTGCATCCCGATACTATTAATTAAAAAGCAGGAAGAGGAATGCGGTGAGTCCCCGCGGCCCGATCAATTCCCGTGCACCTTCCACAAAAGATTGTTTTAGAGCCGTGTCCGCCGTTCTCCCCCTCGTCGCGGGACGGCTGTTGTTCCCGTCTCGTCGAATTGCAGTGGCAGCAGCCGCCGCAGCAGCAGGAGCAGTTGGAAGCGGCGGCGGCGGCCGGCTGCATCATCCAGCAGGAACAAGAGAGGGAAGTGCCCGTTCCCATAGCGACACTGCAGCCTGGTTGCTCTGGGGTTGCTAAGTCTGGGGAGCGTTTGGGGGTGGCGTTCTGCAGCGGGGAGGATCCGCCGTCTGCTCTCGGTTTGTGTGTGTGTGAGCCGCTGTCGTTGCTCCCTGCCACCGCACACTGGGGCTCGGGTTAAATGAACGACGCATTCGGGGGTCAAGAAACTGTTCTCTGTGTTAACCTGCACTTTGGAGCCTCTCGAATACTGCCAAATTTTTTGTTAATTTTTTTCCACAAATTTATGAAATCCTATTTTGTCATGTTTAAGTGACTTTAATCTACTAATATAAAACTTTTAATTTGCCAGTCTTTTCCTGTCCCAATATTTTTAACAATTAACAACTTGTTCATTACAAATCGATTTGTAGATTCTTATATCGATTTTGTATTTTAATATATTTATTTTCTATGGTTTTGTTCTGAAATAATTCACTTTAGGAATATCGAGTGAGTGAGTAATTAATTATTATTTATTTATTTTTCAATATATAAAAAACACAGGTTACATTTAAAACAAAAAAGTTCGTCTAATTTACTTTAATTAAACTCAAGTCATTTAATTATAAGTTTAAAAAAAAAACAAAAATAGTAAAAAATTTCGTTAATTGCAATCTGATGTCAAGAATCACAGTAGTATATTTTTGAATACAACATTTTTAGAAAAAACGGAAAAATTAATAATTCGTGACATATTGTCCTGAGATATATGAAATGTCATTTTTATAAAATATATTTAAGATCATACAATTTAAATTCGTTTGTCAATTATACAAGTTAAAAAAAGTGGAATATAATTTTTGACAAACAAATATGTTTTAATGAAATTGTTTATAGTAAAACGATATTTATAAATCTTATTGTATCTTAATAAATTTTACTTTAAAAATTCGTTTTTTATATATAATTGCTAAAATTCTATTGAGTTTCATATATAAATATGTTTATGTTTATGTTTATATCTTTATATTATAAACCATAAAAATTTAATAAAAGAAAGGAAGGAAACATATCATCTTTTTTACAAATATTTATAAAAAAAATTGTATAAACTTTATGTAAAATTATTAACTTCTATGTTTGGTATCAGTTTATTAAAATATGAATGTATTTCAAAATACAGTTCGGCATAAATTTTCCTTGTGTGTTTCACATAATCCTGTGGGAGATAACTGAAATAGGGTGCATATAAATAGGGGATTCCGGCTACTATTAATTTGTTTCGTCTTCCTCATACGTAGTCTGTCCACATAATCTAAACATTCAACAATATTTCCATTTGTTTTCCCATTAAAATACCTACCTAAATCGATGTATCTGAGTTTAATTTAAATATCTTCTTCCAAAATTAAATAATTCTGCTTCTAATTTTAGAAATTAATATATTATTATATTGCATATCCTATATATAAAATATAAATATATAGTTATAAAACTACTTTAACATAAAAACATACATAAATACATAGTAATGTATTTGATATAAAGTAAGCAAAGTGTGGGAAGTGAATTCCCGGGTTATTACCGGACATCGTCCAGGCAAAATTTCCATTGGGTTTTATTTTGCGGGACGAGGTCCCGGGCCCAGGGTGCGCCGTCGCGCCCCGTCCTCCCTGCGCCGCGTCCTGGCGGCCCGACGTTCCTGCTGGCTGCTGCTCCTAATCAAACGCGACGGTGCAACGAGCTTTACTATAGGCTTTACTACATCCGCTGCCGCAACAAGATGTCATGATTAAAAACTCCTTGACCTCAGAGGTTCACTGGAATAATGACCTTTTGACACTGATTTTGAACGTGAAAATGGCATATTTTATTAATACATTTAATTAGTTTGTTTTTTAAGTGAATTGTTAAAATATTACAACATGAAAATTATTACAATCATAAGATTTATTCTATTTAACTATTTCAGGAACATTTCCTTAGATAAATTCTAATAGTTAATATTTTGGTGGATGCGCCAGTATTTTAGATATATAAAATATTTATAAATTTTACATCTGTAATTATTACTTTTAATATGAAACAATGTGATTAGAAGAGAGATTGTATAAGTTAACTCAAATTAAATGGTGCAGATATAATGATCTCTTGAAAATACTTACCCGTGTCAATTTAGATCAATTTATCATGAAATTC
Organism: Aethina tumida; assembly: GCF_024364675.1. NCBI lineage: Eukaryota > Metazoa > Arthropoda > Insecta > Coleoptera > Nitidulidae > Aethina > Aethina tumida. The sequence goes on from NC_065437.1 coordinate 32,169,359, forward strand.
GATATTTATTAATTAATCTAGTTAAGTTGTTAAAGCCTTCTAGAAATGCTGAGTTTGCAAAATGTTATATTCGACACTTATTTTAAATAGACAGGTTAAGGATAAATTGATTTTATAACGCACTTAATGGTTACCTTCCTGTTAATAGACTAATTGGGTTAATTGAATTAATTTTAACAACTAACAATAATTTTAGTCAAGATGCAAAACACAACTTCGAATTGCAACAAACTGATTTTTCTTTGAACATAATTATATTAAATATTTTTTGATATTCTCTTTTACACGAATATACTGAAAGATATTTTACCTCATAATTGTCTGCAATTAATCAGTTATTAATTTATGACACAAAAAAGTTAAGGTGGCAACGTGATATTGAGATACATTATCAAGACCCCTCGTTTATATTCCGAGACTCACTTCTAGAAAATCTAATTTACCACTCAGTATTATTCATATTTACTGTCATCGTTAGAGAATATTGTGTTTCTGAAGAATAATGCCACGGGCGTTCTAAGTGGTTTCAACAGTGACGTACGCAAAGAAGGAAAATAATGAAATTTTAATATAAAACTTCTTTATCAATTAAAACATTTTACAACAATGTAATTAGAGCATTTATGAAGTATTTAAAATGATTTATGAACATTTTAAAATTTAAAGGAATTATGCCTGCATTTAAAGGAATTATGCCTACAGACAAGCATATCCTTATTAAGATAATTTATATAAAAATTTATTAATGTATGTGATGAAGATACGCCACTGGATAGAAATTGGAAAATGGTTAGATTGTCACAGAGGAAGTTTGGAAGCATTCATGGGTAATATCTTGTATGCCTTTAGGACATTGTTCCAATGTGCGTAATTTGGCAGAAAATTAGTATTTACTCAATAACGGTGAATCTCTTTGACATAGCAAATATTACATTACATACGATTAAACAATTTAGCTTAGTATTACGGTAGTACGGATATTCTTTTTTTCTAACTTTTACAGGATAAAACAATAAAGAACACAAATTTTTAAATTAATTATAAAATGCATAACCTCGTTAGTTGACCAAGCATCAGTAAAAAAGCAAATATTATGGTTACATTATAAAATTACCCTAATCGAAACCATGCGCTAAAACAATCCACATGAAAATGTCCAATTTGCATAACAAACTATGATCCTAAATGCCCTTGTTTGGCTTGGCGGAATTACATTTTCCCCGTTGATTGAAATTTTCTGGCTTGTGTGGACCGCGTGTTTGTTGTCGCGTGCTTTTTTCCCTTCGACTGAGTTTATTTAATTAATACGTCGGGCTTTACCTATGAATTATATTGTTTGCTATGATTTTCATCGGCGACGCACTAAAAAGTACGCAAGAACTAAGTGGCTAGGTAAACCAACATAGTTGACAGAGAAGTGGAAACATTTCATTTCAAATTGTAACGTTTTTATTAAATTATTTCATGCGTTTGTTGGAAAATGATGTATTTAAAGTCTGAATATTGGAACACATATTTTTGATTGCTTCATATAAATTCCAATCGATTTTCCAAAGAAAATTCACTATCTGTCTACAAAGTTGTATGGAACTTTGCCCAAACAAAAAAATTAAACATTCCCTAATTAGACAAAAAGTGTTTTTGGCGAAGTTTGACGTTGGCATCGTATCTTGCCCCGAAGTTTGTCCAAAGACAACAGAAGTCCGTACCAACCAGTGAGCCTAATTCATTGAACAAACAGGAAAATGTTGTCATCCAGTGAACAGAATTCTGTTTAATTGTGTGCGATCGAAAAACAATACGTGCGTCGTGTATGTCTACGTGTTACAACTTCAACAACGAACCCAATACGGTGTCAATACTGTATGCTTTAATTATATTCCAGACCGCAAACCTTATCAGTTTGTGGCGGTTTTCACAGAGTCGACGGGCAAACAAAAATGGCAAATTTGAAACAATCCAATTTACATATTAATTCTTGGCCAACGTAATTTTATTATTGTGCGAGAGTTCAACAACTTATTAAACAGAATAAATGTAATTTGTGAATTAATGTATGATTAGGAGTGAATCAAAGGCAATCAAACATCTCCTGTATTTTTCAGAACTTTTAAATGAAATTGTCTCAAACAGTTGATTTATCCCCTACACAAACAATTTATTTTCAATAAATAGTTTTTTAAATCCTTTAAGTGATTAAAATGCGATTTTAAGGCAAATTAGGCAGGCTTCTATCGAAGGGATATGTATAAAATTCAAATAACTCAAAAAAGGGAGAGTTTTTTGAAAAAAAGTATTGAATTAAGAATTATAGAGTGCTGTGGGAAAAAGAAAATAGGGACATTTATTTATATACATTTTTCAAGGTTTTTTTAGGTCAAATTGTTTTTTTTAAATAGATATGTATATTTTTTATTTAAGGATCATATTCTTCGGAAAGAAGTAAATTGTTTTATTTACAGAATATTTTCATGCGGTTGCAATTGACATAACTAAAATGTTTACATGTTTTACTTCTAACACAAAAGTTTTTAAAGCAAATGTTAAATAATGACGGTTTATAAAGTTTTTGTGACATTGGATAAGAGGGTCTCTGTTGACAGCCCTAGATTTTCAGATGTTTTATGACTTTCTTGACACAGAGTTTTTTAATTTTGCCCCAAAAAAGAAATTAAAAGGCGTTTAACCTGACTAGCAGTCCACGCAACAGGGCTATCTCTTCCGATGCATGGATATATCTGATCTAAAACTTCACGGGAAATTCTGGCATAATGAGCAAAGCACATATCATTCTGAAGCTGCATGTGTTGTAGAAATTCCCTATATCTTGACCCATCTAATATTTCTCCAATAGAATATCAACCAGTCTTCAGTAGTCTACACCATATATTTATTGATCAAGAGAGCTTTTCTTAAGCAGCGCAGATTTTCGTGCCTCTAATAGTACATATTTTGGTGATTCAGCTTTTTATGGTTTGTAAAACCAGATTCATCGGAAAATAATACATTAAAAAAAATCTCTGTTTTATCCTTGATCTAAAGAAATACTCTATTGCTCATATGACAACTTTAGAAATTGTCATTTATCTTGGTAAAAGTGTACGTTTAAATATCTATATTATCAGTTATGCAGTATGTTTGATAACAACAATACGGCAACATAATTATTTATTAGTGGGTTTAGTTAAGTATTTAATATGTGAACAAAATTTAAAGGTCAAAAGTAGAGCAACTATAAAATAAAACAACCTTAAGTACATTTAATCTTCCTTTATTTAATATCTAGCATCATATCTATTATTTTTAATAATTTCTATACTCTTTCTTTTCATTGATTTCAGTAGCTTTCCACTGATTTTGAACTTCGTTTAGTTCATTCAAATTTGACCCAGAAATAAATTAAAAAATCAAGTGTATTGAATATATAAAGTACAATTTGGTTGCTTTACTTACCCTGCTCGAAATAAAAAGTTATATAAAAATTATTTAAATAAAGATATTCGTATATAAAGTGAGGTACGTTCTTTTAATAAAATGATTGTCTTTTAATTTGTTGCTCTACATATGAGCGATAATGTATTTTATAAGTGAAGTGTGCGCTGCTTTAATATCCTTTGAATAGTGGTTTTAGAAATTCCCGCGTTTTGACAATTTTTTCTAGAAGAAACGTGCATATTCATAACAATAGCTGCTAATACAATATTTTTACTAATAACTGTACTTCGTCAGGTTCATTTTCCCGGATGTATATTTTCATTTTCTATAAACAATGAAAAAAGTCGCACAGGATTTCGCTTTCTACCTGAAAAATGGCCTGCATACAAATAAAATCAACAGCATCAACAACACCTTTTTGAAATTATAAAGCAATATCATCTCAAATTTTTCTGTAACGACAAATTTAAAACTCCAATTACTCAGAATTGTATTTAACAGCCCTATATCTAAATGCTTTATAATATTTGAAAAATAGAAATGCAAATAGTGTTTGAATTAAACAAATATTGGAAAATTGCTTATAAATAAATAAAAATGTAACAAATTAATTAATTTAATTTGTTGGATAAATAAATAAGAAGTATTTTAAAAGGATAATTATTATCTATCCACTTATGACCAAAAATATAAGTATTTAAAATTAAATTAATTTTTTATTTCTTTAAAATAAGATTTTGAGAAAAATCTACTTTTCTATTAGAATAAAACAAAATTGACCTTGAAAAACCTTGGAAAAGAAAATTTTTATTAAGATTATTTAAAAAAAAACACACCGTTTTTAATACATCGGGCTATTTAATATAAACACTGTAATTTGACTCCAAATTATTTTTCAATTACTTTTACCGAGCTAATTTATATTGAATGTTAATGAATGTGAATGTTATTATATTAATCAGCAACTAGGAAGGCACTCTATATTCCATAAAGTCTGAAGGGGTGAAAATATATCATACGCATTTTCTCACATGAGTCCGGGGCGAATACTCGTAGGAATAAGGTTTAATATGTAAATGTGGAAGTACGAATGTAAAAATTCTCTAAACATATTGTAGGTACCTCACAACATGCTAATTTAAATTTAAATGAACAGATAAAACGCGTTTGTGAGAACATTTTAGTCGGCATATTTTCCTGGCCAGCCAGCCATATTTTCCACGTTGGTTTTTACACGTGTCATCAGTTTGTATATGGCCTAATGGAATGTAATAGTAATTATTAATAATAGTAATCTGTTTTTTTCTTTGCATAAATAATTAAACAGATAATTTTCAATACACTATCCCTCATATGTAGAACAACAAATTAAAAAAAATAATTATTTTATTAAAAGTACGATTCTTTTTAATTTAAATTAATTTTATAATTAATAAGTGTCTAAACATTTCGTACCTCAATTTATATACGGATATCTTTATTTACATAGTTTTTATACAATGCCAACGATGCCTGACATCGTTTTTTAAAGCTAAAAATGCCTAGGAGTGTCCATTTAATGATACAAATTAAACAACAAATTGTAGAAAAGTTCCGAATAGATCATTTCAAGGTCAATTTTCAATTTTAACAGAAGGAATACACTGGAAGGAGTTCCCAAAAGTGGTAGAAAACTCAAGACTAACAGAGTTGTGGACAGAAAAACAAAAACGATTTTTGTTTGCGACACTTTTATCAGCGCATCCTGCATAAATCAAAAAATAAACGAACTCAGTATATTTGTAAAACGAAGACTAAAAAGAGCTGGTCTCTATGGTAGAAAACCAACAAAGAAGCTCTTGATTTCTGCAAACTATAGAACCGCAAAACATTTGCCCACTGCTTAAGTTGGACGGGATAATGGATCGTTTTGTTTATCGTGACATTCTCTAGAATCATATGCTTCCATTTGACGAAGGTAACATCAGTTTAAGCTGAACCTTCCACCACGACGACGATCCGATACATACGTCTTTAGTTAGTTAAAGAATGGTTCGCTTCTCAAACAGTACGTGTCTGGCCTGCACAAAACCCAGACCTCAATCCAATGGAAAGCCTCTGAGAAGAAATTGATTGGAAAATCCTTGTAAAAAGTCTGTCAAATATGAAGGAACTCTACGAAGAAGTTCAAAATCACTCGAAAGAAATTTCGAACGATTATATTGAAAAGCTACTAAAATCAATGAAGAAAAAGTGTTTAGAAGTTATTAAAAATAATGGATATGCTGCTAGATGTTAAATAAAAGAAGGCTAAATGTACGTGAGGTTGTTTTATTTTAAAGTTGCTCTACTTTTGACTCATGAATATTTTTCAAATATTAATAAATACCTAACCACAATCCACAATAAACAATTATATTGACGTATTGTTTTTATCAAACATACTGGATAACTGACAATAATATGAATATTTAAACGTACACTTTTATCAAGACAAATGAAAATGTCTAAAGTTGCTCTACATTTAAGCGATAGTGTATATATGCATTCTATACAGTGTTAAACAAAATCTTAAGGTATGATTAGTGCATGTCTTAAAAATGTCGAAACTGGAAAAGAATAGGGTCTGCAAAAATGGTTTATATATTTTTCACTCATTTCTTGTTATTTTTTTTAAATTCTTAAGAAGTACCCAAATTTACGATTTTATTTATTGCTAAATTAGTACGTATTTTTTTCGTTCTGGTTTTAACATTTATTTTCCTTTATATGTATTATTTTCTTTCACAAGTGCTTACAAAGGGAGCACTTTGAGGATTTTAATTTATCTAACATTCTTTATTCCCATTCATGTTCATATGGACTAGGAACAATCTTTTGTTAACAAAAGGCAGAGCAAATATCACACATTTCATTCAATTTGGAAAAAAGGAGCTCGAAAAACCATTATGGTCTTAATGTAAAATTTAAATGGTGCTGCCAGCCTCCTTGTTTTGTTCATTTCTTCGTGATAATCACAAAGGCAGTCTCGTGCGTTTATCGGGCTCCATTGTAAGTATGAGGGAGATGTTAGGATAATGAGAACAAATTTAGCAGGAATTATCACATCGATTTTGCAATTATCCAGTAAATTTGAGCAAAGAAAAGCCAAATATGCATTATAAGATAAGTAAAAATTTCTACTAATAAATTTTTGCACCGTTACCCAGATATTTGTAATATAATCCAACTATAAATGTTTGACGTTTTAACAATAAAAAAGAAAAGAAAAAAATTGATCGTAACATTTTTAGGACAATTAAACTTTTCAGCCAATGTACATTTGGATTCTGTAAAAACAGTAGGCACCCCAACGCGAATACATTAAATAACAGAGAATAAAAATTTCCACGCTCGCAGTATGTAAAATCCAATTGTTATACGTGTGTACAAAATGGGCTTATTACATTGTTCTCGTTGAAATACAACCCGTCAACCAGACTGCAGAGGGCGAAACGAAAATTCTTATACATCATTTACATACCGCATTAAGCCCCATAAATGGCTAAATGGCCATCCAGAATAAACGAATTTCGCACAAAGCACGAATAAATGGGAAGGAATTCTCCTGCGAGTGTTGGCAGTAGTGTTACAGAAGTTCGATGGTTTGGCAGGAGGAAAAACTCACTGATCTAGCGCAAATGGAACGAGGAGCCGCAAAGTTATCCAGGATCGTCGGAAAATTTTTGTTACTGCCAGATGAATTCTCATTTTATCTCACTTTACTGTCTTATTTTTGTTTTTAAATTAATTTTAAATGACATATTTATTTTGTTTCAAAATATAAACATTAGTCCACTATTTAAAATATAAAGTTTTGCATAAATTAAAATTTAATATCAGTTTAAAAAAGATTTTTAACTATCTTCGTCTCTATATTCCTACTTAAACAAACACTTAAACCTAGAATTTTAGTGTTTAACAATTTTAATAAAAATTTACATTCGGAATTTCTGGAAAATACTTTCCTCCGCATTGTGGACTAGGGCGTTGCTCGGAAAAGCTCATTGGAAAGGATGATAAAGCAGAATACAACAGATGACGGCGTGGAGCTTGAAGGAGGGTTTCCATGGACACGAGGTCAGGGCCGGACTGGGAGCGAAGGCGAGGTCGCCAGTCACGCTTTGCCTCGCTTTTTTACCCCGCCGTACATGAAACACAATTTATTTATCAAAGTTGTTCGTACCTCGTGGAAATGCCTACGTTTGAGCGGGCAAGATCAAAAACTAAATTGGAAAGTGGCGTGCCTTTCTACCCCTTAATATTATTTCGATGTTATGGAAGGCTACGTCGAAAATTTCATCTGGGCTCGTTTCGACGATGTGATTTAGTAATTTACAGTTCTTTAAAAACTTATTTTTGTTATAAAAAAGTATTATAATTTTATGTAAGAATGTAATAAAATTTTCAAACAAAATCCTTTGAAACCAAACACTTTGAATTTTAAATCTACATTGAAGCTACCTTATTTATTAATTAAGTAATTTAAGAATCTCATCCGTTTAAAATTACTTCTGTTGAGTTTTCTTTTAGTTTAACTTCTACTCGTCCAAAACAAAATTAAAAGGTGTTATTTTCATTAAAAATTTCTCCCTTCCCAAAGCTTCTAGCTAAATCAATACATTTACTTACTAATTTATTATTTAACATTCTTTACAATTGCTTGACGTTGCTTAAGTTAATTTATTTATTTATGAATATGTTTGAATAAAAATATTGAATTTATAAAATGATTTAAAAGTGATTATGTCTTTTTATTGATTAGATTTATCAATAATTTCTAGAAGAAATATGCAGATTTAGAACAATATATGCAAATTCTACAACCTCATTATTTTTATCAGTAACTTGTGTTTATTTTCTCGGATGTATATTTTTATTTTCTATAAACTAGGAAAATAGACGCATGGGATTTCACTTTCTATCTGGAAAACAGTCTGTATACAATAAAATAAACAACATCCACAACACCTTTTTGATATCATAAAGCAATATCATTTCAAATTTTTCTGTAACGACATATTTAATATCCCAATTACACATAATTGTGTTTACCTACTGTTCCCTTCTCTATATGTAAACACATTCTAATTTTTTCAAAATACATATGCTAATAGTGTTTGAACTAAATAAATACAAATACAATATTGCCCATTGTTTATAATTAAATAAAAATGTAATGAATAAATTAATATAATGTTTGAATAAAGTAAATAGACAGTATTTTAAAAAGATAAATATTATTCTTAGTAGTTATTTTCATTAAAAATTCTCCCCCTGCCAAAACTTCTAGCTAAATCAATACATTTACTTACTAATTTATTGTTTAACATTCTTTACAATTGCTAATGTTGCTTAAGTTAGTTTATTTATAAATATATTTGAATAAAAATAGTGAATTTATAAAATAATTTAAGTGATTATGTCTTTTTATTGATTAGATTTATCAATAATATTAAAACTATTATTGAACATCATTTAGTTCGTGAATAAAATTTAGATAATCTATGAAATGCATCAATTTCAATTCATTTTATCATAAAATCTATGAAGCGTTCCTATCTGGAACGGATATTAATCTCCATTACTTCGATTTATATTCTAAAAATATTCACTGAGTTAATAAACCCCAATTTAAACACTCTGGAGTCGTAAATTTTTGAGTTTTGAATTAAAAGTTATAGTTATTATCAAACAGGAAGATATTCCTGGCAATAAAATTTTCATACCACATTAACTTTATCCCAACAAACTTTATTTGTGCAGAGTCCAAACTTTTAAATAGGAAATTGCAAAATGAGAAGGTACATTAAAAGTGGTTAATAACTGGATCGCTTCCTTGTTTAGATTTAATTGTAAGATGCGACCCTCTACGTGTCCCGTACCACACTCCCTTTAGCATGATTTAGGGTCTTAAAATTTTATCTGTACGTAACGTGCCGCAGTTTAACCTTAAATTTAATTTAAAAGAGGCGTACGGACAACGAAGTTCCTAAGTTTACATAAAAGCCTAGGGACACATGCTGAATAAGTCGTTTGAAAAAGTGTGGAGCGCATGTATCTTATCACAAGAAGATGACCCTCGCCATTCAAGGCATAAATCCAATTTAAACGTGAAGGCCGGCACACCACTTACTCGCTTCTATGCAATTTATCCCTTAACCTTGGAAATCGTTCCCGGAGATGACGACACTTTTCATGGTCATTTTCTCCAATATTTTCCGTACATCCAATCACGCTCGTTTCACGCAACATAATACGAATACGAAATGGAGTCGTAACGGCCTTTTTATACGCAAATAAGTTTCCTTCGTGGTTTTTATTTGTGTTGCGGTTATTTATCACAAAGTGCCACGAGCTATTTATCGTTTACAATCGCTATTTGATACATATACAATATATTTACATATCTGAATTAATATGCATAAAACACTTTTTTAATTCATATTAGTTAAATATTTAACAACGTTTTTAACGCTAAGTAAATCACGCTAATTATTTAGAGCTATGAGTCTTTATATTTCCCTGCAGGAACATAAATCCTGCATTCATTCCCGTGCACTGCAACTAACGAATTAAAAAAGTCATTTAAACTCCAATTAAACGTATACACCTAATTCAGGTTTACAAGAGCCCTGAAACCCTTAAACCATGGGGGAGAATACACAAATGAGTTTCTGCCAAAATCTTGATTTATTTCGCTCCGCGTCAGGCTCATTTATTTTCGCCGCCCCTGTAACAGCTTCCACGAGTAAAAAGGTGTTACCAGGATGCAGTTTTATTAGCAAAGTTTATTGAAGGCACGGGAAGAATGCTGATTTGAAAATGCGACCGTCAAGTCAAGTGCTAGAATTTTTTACGCGTCCACTTATTGCTTTTTTTGTGAGGTCGTGAGAATGGATACGCGATTTTTACACTAGATTTGTTTCCATAAGGTTCCCTGGCGGAAAAGATAGGATGAAAATATAATTAATAGTCCTATACGAAAAAGTATTTCTGTCAAAATGGCTTTTTGGCACTAATATGTTTCTTCTCTAGTAGGAAATTTACAGTTTTTAAAGAATTTTACTTAATAATCAGTGAATAAAATAAGGCAAAACTAAACGATTGTCCTAATAAAAAACGGCAGAAAAATTTAAAATTACCACCAGTTAAGTTAACTTCGCCCTTCTAATATTAAAAGTTTTCACTCCCCAAGCCAATTTTAAATTTACACAATTAATTATGCAACGCTTCAACCAACCGTACTTCATTACTACCATTTGCAAATTACATAACCATAATAATAAAAAAGTCCTCTGGAGACATTTCATTACAAGTTTATAACCTTTAAAAATTTACCTTGCTAAGTATGCTACATACAAATTTACACATTTTCACTACTTTCCTGTCACAGACAGAATGTTATACCACACATGTCAACAATTTTATGATTACTGCCACTAGTAACAGGATCCCTCTTGAAGCTTTTAATGGACGGAAACATTTAAGGTGTCCCAGAGGATATAAACTTTGCATCGAAAAAGGTACTTTACTTAACCGATCTTTTCTTATTCTGTTGTTCAAATTGTCAGTTTATTGTGACTGCACAGGACTATTCAATATATTCAAAGGCGTTGATTTTGGGACAAATCCAGTAACGTATTTTCTCGTGTGAAGTCTTCCGGAGAAAATTTATAACAAGTCAACAACAACAAGAATATTAGTCTTACTAAGCATGTTATACACATATTTATACTTCACTACTTTTTTATTTCCTACTTTCCTGGCACAACAGAATAATTGTATCACATATTACAATAATTTTATGATTATTGCCACTTCCATTGATAATAGGATGCCTCTTGAAATTCTTAATGGTCGAAAACATTTAAAGTATTACAAAGTATATAAACTTTGAATCGAAGAAATTACTTTGCTTAACCGACCTTTATAACTTTAAATTTTATATTTATTGTCTGTTATTAAATATTATTTGGTACTTTATCTAAATAAAGAAAGAAAGAGAGAGAAAACATAAGATTTTAACGATGATTTTGGATCAAATCATGTAACGGAAGAAATATGTTGTGAATTTTTCGTTTGGCCACTTATTGCATTTTTTCGTGCGAAGTCTGTTAGATATTAAGATTTTTACACTCAATTTATTTGAAGACGGTTCCCAGAGGAGAACGTCAGGAAAAGAGAATAATTAATGGTTGTTGTAAGAAAGCGTTTTTCTTGAACACGGAAGGGAAATGTATCTTATTTATTTTAAGGGAATTAGGGAGGAACGATTCAGAAAGATGAAAAGTGTGCAGATAAAAAAATCATTTTCCATATCAACAAAGTAAATGTTTCACAATAAACAATAAATCAAAAATAATATCACTTCAAGCGGATGGTGAAAATTTATTCTTACAAAGAAAATCGGATATCACATTCTATTAACATTATTTCAATTAAGGTATAAAACTCTGTATGTAAAAATAATCGTTTATTAAATGTACTTTTTAGAGGAGTACTTCAATTATAAAACGAAGCACGTAAACTATTTATGCAGCAGTTATGCGAAATATTCGTGATGCGTTTCCGCGTCACAGTTTCCAGTGCAGCGATGAGCCCTGAATTTTATTATTTAAAACCCGTACCTCTGTTATTTATTAGACTTTTGCATTAAAACCATTTTGATTGTTTCGGTTGTGATTTATTGCCTAGGCCGACACAACGAGCTTTCAATGTACCCCGTCCGTCACCACATTCTAATGGTGGAGTGCAATGAATATTTCAGGGACTGGTGAATCCTCCCAGGATTTCGTTCCATTTCGTCACATACATGATAAAATGATAGTATTGAGTAGGGATAGAAACATGCACACAAACATTATTATTGAATAATGCTTGTTTATTATTAATTTTTTATAATTAAGTTATATAATAAACAATATTCTTTATTTTTACAAAAAAAAAAAAAAATGAAGAAACATATATAAAATTTGATTCCCTTAGCAATAGTCAGTTGTTAAACCAAATACCTATTTTATAAAACAAACATTCAGAATAAATTGATTGGCCAGTTCTTATCCCTTTTCCCGAATTATCCCCGGGTTGATGCAAAAAAGTATCCATTGGACGCATCTGTCGCACACCGAATCCCTGCCATAATGTATGGGAATAGTGGTGTCGATAGCAGGGCGCATGGTTCGTTTGGGGGTTGATTAATGGTTCATTTTTCCGGTAGGTGGAAAATTTTAGCCTTAGGATCAACTTCAGATGTTGCGGGAACGATTTTTGTACGATAACATCCATAATGACTAGTAAATTACTGTTAATGGTAGGCGCAATGTCACGTGCAAGTATTTCGAAAGGAAGAAAATAATAAATTAACTCTAGAACTTTTTGTTACAACATAGTGTCGGTATAAGTGTAATTAAGCACATAGCATGTTACTAGGGTGAAATTACTTGTTCAATGTTCTAATGCAGGTGCCAATTAGATTTAATTAACAAAAATATGATTAAATTTTTTGCGTAACACAATATCTTTCGGTTTCAGCAAATTTTCGCGTGTACCACACCGAAATCTAATTTCGTACTTTCATCAAATATTTCAGTAGGTGCCGAAACAAAAATACGCAGCTATTCAGCAGGAATCCTAAGTAATTAAATAACTCGAACGAGGGACTGGCAATTTAACTGCATCCACCACTATTCAAAATATCTCGGGAAACTATTAAAGGTTAGCAGCGCCTGGAAAATGCATCAGTTAAGTGCATTTCCAGCTTAATGACTTACATTGCTATGTACCCAAAGAGATGTCTGCTCTTTCAGACTTTGAATTCTTGTACGAGACGAGTGTGCTTTTTCATTTCATCCCTAATTCGTTGAAATCCCATTCTTCCCGACATTTCACCGTTCGACCTGGAAAAACGGGGACACTGCACGTGGGTATATATACTGTCAGTTAAAATTTATATTTGGAAATTTAGAAATATGTTTTCCTAAATATTTAATGTAATAAATGTAAATGTGAATTTTATTCTATTTGACAAGAATTTCTTGTCAGTTGTGGTACATCACTAATTTGTAATTCTAAACGAACTAAATATTTGTTCATGCTATTGGGCTATTTGTATTGCATTGTGTATGTGTAATGGGGGTATGACCAAGTTTCCACCCTAATGACTAGAGGCGAATTTCGTAATGGTTTTGATCTTAGGCTCTTTATGTGTAATCCGTTTAGTACATAATTAATTTTGATGAAAATCTTTGAAGTTGGATAAAAACAGGGACATTTATTCCTACGTCAAACCAAACACTATGAATCATTCATCACCACAATACATAGTCGTCCATAATACATATCTGGTACAATAAATGAAATAAAAGTTCCAAATGTTTATTACTGAAATGAAATGATCGATATTTCAATTACTGTAAAAATTTAGTTCTGTAAAATATTTCATAAAAGAATTTAACTTAAAATTCGTCTAGTAAGTATATAAAACATTTTTCAATATTCTATTCGTTGTTTTGCTTTTTTTTTGTAATACACATTTTAAAAACCTGTATTGTATGTATTATTTTTAACGCATTATTGGTCTAATTTATATGGCCAAAGAAAGACACTATTTAACAATATTCTTAATGACATGAAATTATTCTTAATAAAATTTATATTATTTTATTGCACTACAGAGAAATAATACTTAACATTAAATCGAATAATACGATAAGAACAAATCCTAACAAAAATAATCAATATCTAAATGACAACAACTTTTATAGTCATCAAGAATATCTAAATGAAATCCTTTCTAGTCTACTAGACAAATAATACATGAATTAATTGAATCATAAAATCAGTGTACCTAATGCCTCACTGAATAAATAAAACTAGCAAGGATGTATTTCAATAAATAAAACAATTGTCATCAAATATGAATCTTCTTATAAGACAAAAGTTTGAACAAAAATATATTAATTATCTTTTAGGTTTTTAAGAAGAGTACCAATATCAATAGAATTGGATCAGATAGTAAAAATGCACTGGTCTAATCCAAATAAAAGTTTGAATTATAACTGCACTAGGTGGAGAAGAGTACCAATATCAATAGAATAGAATCAGATAGTAAAAATGCATTGGTCTAATCCAAATAAAAGTTTGAATTCTAACTGCACTAGGTGGAGAAAACATTATGGTTTAGGCATCCATTTACTGGCAATATATAGTACTATTAGATAATGATCCAAAGTTGTTCAAAATTGGTTATAAGATAATCATGTTGAAGTTCTCGATTTGCCAGATCTAAATCCAATTGAAAACTTATGGAGCGACATGAAATCTCCATAATAAAATCAAAATTCATCAAATTTTGAAATGACCATTGTGAACATCTCGTTTAACCTATGCCTCGCTATTTATTTTGATTTAGGTACATGAATAATTGTAGAAAGAATATAGTGTAATTATTTTCTAGAAAAATATGAAATATTTTAATTGTATTTAGAAATGATTCCTAATTAGCATTAATTGTGAGCTATTTCTCTGGACATCACAATTATTTTATTTTCATAAACATATCGAAAATAAATAAATTTATTTATGCACGGATTTATTATAATCAGATTGCTTACACACAATGAAACACATTGAAAAGGTCATGCGAGAAAAAAAACAAGTAAAACAGGGGTGTGTACCGAACGAAAATTATTATTCAAGAAACATGACCTACGTACACATATTCTATAAATTAGCCCTCCAGACTACCTTGAAACCAACGACAAAAGGGCTTTTTCAGACTTTAGACGGTGCCCTAGAACCTTGCGTCATTGTCGAAGGACAACAGTGCGAAATGAATTCAAAATCCGACAATATACCATCAGAGAGAGGAAAAAAAACGAGTCCGACATGTAAATCTTTTGTAGTATTCAATGCCAGGGACCAGTACTTATTTGTATTATTTTGATTTTGAATTGGCGAGTCCTACCAGCATAATAACTAGTGTTTTAAAGCACATACAACACATGAATGTGTGGTATTATTTATGTTAAACAATACAATCACATTATTTAAACAAACATACCTTAAACCCAAAATATTAATTTGTAACTGTAACTTTCTCACATATAAATTCAGTGTAATTTAAGCAACAAAAAGTAAAATATCAACATTCCTGGGGGCCAATACTAAAGTTTCCCTGACAACCCACTTCTCTTTAAATATTCGATTCAGATTTGTTTGCCCGAAATGTCTTCGATTCAATGCCAACCTTAATCACAAAAACAAACAACTCCACTCTCTGAACACACAAAGGTACGAGCCGAACAATTCGGGAAGTGCGTAAATCACTGTTCGTTACCGAAATGTACTATAAATTTATAAGCATGTTTATTTCCAGTCTGTGACAAATCAACCGTATTCCCTTTTTTCATTGAGTAATTTAGTTCTTAGGGTAATTAATAAGTTCTCGTCACATTGTAAATTGGGTAGGGAAAATGTAGTAACATAACATAAAGTTCTAAAATAAAAATTTTTGTTTATTGAAAAAGTTTAATACTAGAAATTACATGAAAAAAGCAATAATTGACTGTTTATTTTTAATATTATCTAGAATAATATCATCTAGTATTTATTATAGAGAAAATAAATAAAAAAATATTATTGATTCTATACTGTTAGAATACTACATTTACATTTTATGTTAAATTTTGTTAAGGTTTAAATTCTATAAAACTTTTTAATTTTTAAATACGTTAACAAATTTTTATCTGATTAAAATTAACATTGTGCACATTGCGTTTTAAATTTGTTTAGAAATTCAAATAAAAAAATATCAAAACAACACGAAATAAATATTCAAACAAGAACCACAAACATTATGTTCATTCACAAAATTAATTCTCATGAATAGTGTTAATATCACTTTTAATATAATTAAATAACGCGAGTGAGTCTAAATGGGAACTTTTGTGAGAGTGACGAGTAAAACCAATGATAAACGTCGAATTTTTTGGGGAATTCGAGATGACTGATGAGGTGATTTTTATCTTACCTATATATGAGTCGGACACGCAACTCACGCACCCTACACACGACTAATTTACGCACAGAAAAAAATATACCGCAGTGATTTGCATAACAAGGTGACGTATTTTTTAACAAACAAGTTTTAAATGTGCTCTATTTTTTCAGGCCGTTACATGTGGGATTCTGGGAGCATTAAAAAATTAACTGTGACTGCACAACTGTCAGGGTACGTTAGGGAAATGTTATATATGTTTCATATGCATTTATTTAACTTAAGAGTTTCTGATCAAATTAAAATTTATACAAAATACCTTGTAATGAAAATGTTAATTATATTCTATTAATTCTAATATTATTTGATATTTTGAGGTAATCAACTTGCTTATTGGATACACCAATTTAACTTATCTCATTCGCTTTGTACCATCACATTTCTCTAATTTGTCCCCGAACGAGTTTGTTTCTGTCGCAGTTAGCAATATTAGCACTCAATTTGCCAATTTAAAAGTTAAACTGTAAAAAGTTAATTTAGTATGAATGAGATCGTATCGGCTTAATGTCGTAGGAAAAACAAACGGGGATGGTTATCCCCGGTGTTTTTATGGATCCAAACATAACTTTTGATAGTCCCGCATATTTTTATTGTTTGTGGATATTAAAATATTATGTGTTTTTTTTTCATTTTATGTTCATTTTTAGTGAAATTGTTTTTTCATTTTGGTAAGTGTCCATAAATTGTTAATTAATTGATTTAATCATATCATATCTATTGGATAGAAGCCTCGTCAATGCGTGGAAAAAATGTGAAGTAAATTATCTACCCACATTTAATGTTTATTCGTTGTTTTTAAACTTAAATATGGAGAATGTAATAAAAAAATTGATCACTTGTAACAGACAGAAAATAAATACGTTTAAAAATGTATGATATTTCTGAAGAGAATAATAATTTAACCACTTTTCGAACTGTTCAGTTTATACCTTTGTGTATTCAGAAAGCGAAATTGTTTGTATTTGTGATTAAGTTTAGCACTGGATCGAAGAAATTTCGGCCAAACAAATTTTAAGAGGAATTGGTTGCCAGGGAAACATTAACCATTTATCTGGCAACATGACCTTTTCATTTAATTCTGTTTATTTTATATTCATGATAAAATTTCAGACAAATAACTGAACTTATTATTTCGACTTAATACGCGTGCGGAGCTTTAATTTCTTTGGTACGCAGATTCGAAGAACTCCCACGCATATTTAAATTATGTGCTTCTTATTTATAACATTTAATTTATGTAACATAATGAGTAATTTATTATCTCAAACCCTCATTATTTCATCTTTTTTTTTAACCCAATGTACTTAGGTTTTTTAGCAATGAAACTGGTAAAACATCAAAAACATCGCAAAATTTATAGAACATGAATCCTTTATTAAAAGGACAAAACTTTTTAAAATAGATGAAACTTCCCCAGTGCGAAGTAAACTTGTTGGATTTCTAAGCCATGAAACGTTCCCATTAAAGAACAAATAAACAAAAAATAGAGAGCATCGTTTCACTCAGCGCCCAAGAAATTCCCAATTACTTTCGAACAATGCTGATCCATCGAATTATTTGCGAACCAGAGACGCAAACTCAGAGACGGAATGATACTCGATAGTAGGGGCTTAAACGGGACCTGGATGGGATTGTAGCGAAAATATTTTTTGTACGTAACCGTAGGAACGTACGTATTTGCGAAAATAGTGTCCTAGTAATGCCGTACGCCTAGGGACTAATTTCCATATCCTTCGCCATCCTCCGTTTGCCACGTAGCTCCCGTGTTGCGTTGAGTCACCCCACTTGGGGTTATTGCCCCTTTTTATGTACGTATGCTACCCCATTTAATATGCTTTGATGGTATTATCGATTTATCTACGCTGAAACGGTTTAATTAAATATGTATGACAAAGCACGAACATTATGTTTATAAACAATATTATTTCCTTTTTGCAGCAGTACATTATCGGCTATTTTGCTGGAATAGGAAATTAAGGATAATCGGGTTAAAATAATTGAATTTCCATAGTGCTTAATGTTAACGGCAACTTTATAACATAAATGTACTCACGTTAATTTTAGTAATAAAAAATAACATTTGTAATTGTTTTAATAATATACAATATGGTTCTTTCTGACAATTTCGATTTAATAAATTTGACATAGTGACGCAAATTGAAAATGATCCTTTATGGTATCACCAAAGCAACTTATTTGACGGAAATTTAACATGAGGGTAAAATTTGGCGTTCATGCGTTAAGACAGCCATGCATGCACAATAGGCAACACTCACTCAATCGATAATGTTTCTCCCTTCATGTGTATAATATTGATACGTTTTAATTGTGAAAGTAGGAAGTGGTTTTCCAAACCCCTTTTTGTATGATGATCTGATTGACGTGCGTGATGTAAATGCAAATATATAAGGTTAATTTTAAATCGATACAATTGTTTTCCATTTCGTTTGTCGTTGAAGAATAGATTAAACGTTGGAAAATTTCATAAAAAATGAGTTTAAAATAAATTTTATGTGGAATATAAAAGTAAATACCTATTTATATTTTTAGTAAGGATAAAAATAAGGTTTGAAAGTTATTATGAATATTGCTTCTACGATGTAATATTTTTCTATGCGGTTTGGAGGACGTGATTGGTATTCAAGGAATTATCAAGTATCATAAATACGGAGATTACTTTGCTAAGTGTTTCCGTACTATTCTCCTCCAGAAAACTTTTTCAATAAACACGGTTTTTGCATTTATAAGATCCGAGCAACGAAAGCTGTCCCATCAAAACAGAAATTTTCTCTATAAATCATTGTTTAAGCCGGACCCAACTTAACTTCGGGAGGACCATTATGTAGTCTCGAGTGTTGGGGACATTCTAACGGGATGTTATGCCATTGAAAGGGGCAATTTTCACAAAATTCGTTACCCCTGTTGACATCAAACAACTTATCAATGTTTAATATAGTATGAAAAGAAATAGTTCCGAAGTTTAATTGGTCTGGGACGCAAATGAGATTATTTTTATCGCAGCACTTTCAAGTTTTTGTATCTTGAAAAATCACAACAAAGCGCCTCCATGAATCTTAGCATTTAATCCAGGAGGGGATTTACTCAAGACAAATGTATCGGATTATTGCTAAGTGACCTTCTCCTGAAAAATTCTCAGTTTAAAAGAAACTTTTGGCAATGTTACATCGCCATTTATCTTTTATAGGAACTATTTTAAATAATAAGAACCTACTAGGTATAACAGTTATGTTGAAAAATATAACTAAGTATTCTATGTTTCACACATACACCATCGTATTTTTCTTTGTAATGGTCATCAGACATGCAGTGCACTTTGTTTGACTTGCACCCCTCCGGCTATTTTCCCAATGCAAGTTTGATGCATCCAGTCTGCAGAAACAACGTGAGAATGAATATACGGGGTTGATTTTATGAAATCATGGTTTAGCATCTAGTAATATATTATTATCATATAAGTTTTACTCTTTTTGTTAAATTATATATTACTCAACATAAAACTAATTGATTTTATCTGGCCTTCAATTTGTTAATTTAAGGAAGGCCAACAAGAAATGCAATTCTAGTTATTGTTTATTTTTGTTAACAATTTAGCGTTGGCGTTCTATAACGAGGACATTAATTATATCAAAGTAATTAGGTGCAAGTAACTATAAAGACTGTTATTCCACCATAATTCTGAGACATTTATTATACTCTCATTTTTTATATAAACAACAACCATTATATCCTTAATGGACGTTTAGTGTTTATAGATGGTATAAATATACCTTAAAATTAATTTGTCAAATATAAAAATGTACTTGAATCTAGACAGTTGTGTTAAAATTTATTAACGCCATTATTTATCAAGTCTGCCTCATATTCTAGAATGAGATTTATAGCGAACGGCTTTGCGTGCCATTTTGTATACTTCTTTCAAAGTTCTAGTAACGAAATCTCATCTTTATTAATCCAAATTTATCACTGGTTTTACGTTTTGGTAAGTATTTATTTTACCGATTATAAAGTGTGATTAATTTACTTGTCATCATGAAATGAATCATTAAATATACAATGTAAAGTAACTCTACTTTAAAATCAAACTGAAAATAGTTTAAAAATAAACAATAAAATTTGAAGATGTCGCAATATAAAATCCAACTATTGCAAATATATTGATGGCACCGTGTCTCACGTATGGAGTTGTTTGGATTTTATACTTCAGAATTCAAAGGAAACTCTCCGTCCATTGTATTCATCGTTTGTCCTGAGCACACTTGAATGTGTCTCTATTATGTGGTCTTCTATTTATAATATTCGTGTCACATGCTTTGAGTGAGCACAGTGTATTTTTTTTTCAAAGCAAAATTTTATTACTTTTTCATGAATACCCACCTATATTAAGATGTAGAGACTTTTTCTAATTGTACAGTTTGTTGAATAAGAATTTTATATAGTTATCTCTGTAATTAATATATCTTTCTAGATGTATGTTTTATATTAATAAAAAAGGAAATGCAATATTTCAAAAATGAAACGTCTTAAAAATATAATGACCAGTCAAAAGGATATGAATCTGTAAAACCTAACCGATTATTATTTTGGCATTAGAAAGAAATCTATTGAAAAATCTAACGTTCCGTGAGGATTGAAATAAGGTAGCGGCACTTCGTTTAAAATATGCAAAATCCTTAAATTATGGTAATAATTCCTTTCTAGATCCATGATGCAAATTGTTAGTTGCTCCCTATTACGCCATTTTCCTTCATTGGGCCGGTAAACAGACCGTTGTGGCCAAGTTTTCATGTTATGCAGCCATCAAAATCAGATGTTGGTTGTAAAGGAACTGTTGGATTTATCAAAACCGTTTTTGCATGGACGGTCGATTACATTAACATGCAAGGAATAAATTACAAGGGCATTTTGCATTTTTAATTGAGCTTACTAAGCGAAATGATGTACTTTTCATTTTATTACCTTCCTCTTCCGATTTACTTTAAATTTAGCCTCCTTCAAGTTCAAGTTTAGTACGAAGTTTAAATGTTTAAGACAATCGAAGTTTGTGCTGTTTAAATTTATGGCGTCGTAAAAACGTTCCTGGTTGTTTAAATGAGACGGTCGGTTAATATATTTATTAGGTTAATGATATACTCACGATCAGTATTGTGTAATTATTTTCGACATAAATCGATTTAACAATAACAGGGTAAAAGGAGACACACGATACAAACATTTATCGTAGTTTTCTATTGTTATTTGTTTAACAGAATTCATCAGGGGTTTATATAGTCTATAGCAGTGGTTTCCAAACTTATTTGGTCTACCGCTCCTTTCCAAAAAAAAAAAAAATTACTTAGCCAGATTTTAATAGCAATTAAACAGAAACATGTATATTATATAATGTTTGTAATTTTTCCTTAAAATATAGAAAAGGAAAAACATTGAACTATTTTATCGATCTCAGACTAGGAAGGTTACAAATAAAAATAAAACATTCAAAATCATCGTAACGCGAAGCAGTAATATTAAATTACCGCGATTGATTATTTGTAATCGTACCTTTTGTTTGTTAATCAATTTACAATTTATTCATCATCTTCAAATGCATCTGTGGTCACCGTCCCCCAGAACTACTAGAGGGCGGTGGCGTCCACTTTGGTCTATAGCTGAGGTGGCCAACCTACGGCTCGCGAGCCACATGTGGCTCTTTCAAGGATTATTTGTGGCTCTCGATAAATGTATCCGAGTTCCCTTTTCATTCCAGAATTATCAAGAGAAGTAAAATAAATGTGTTTAATTTTTAATATTTAAATTCAATACACATATTTTATACTTTTATTTATGTTTTCAATAAATATAATTTCTGTAAACAATTTTTAATACCTTTTTTGCATACCTTTTGAATACATATTTAATTGTGGCTCGCAAAACATTTCAAATTTTGAAAAATGGTTTGGACTAACAAGGAGCTTGGCCACCCCTGGTCTAGAATAAATAATTATCCTAATAAATTTTTAACCAGTGCATATCTGGATTTCTGATGCGATTTTTAGGTCTGGGATATCTTCACTAAATACGGCCCTGAAATTCACATATTTTCGCTGATACGAGACAAAAGCAGATGCATTACCAGATTTATGGAACCATTCCTCAAGTTGGCGTTATTTCCGTTCGACGTCATTCTTCTTTTGAAAGTCTACGTGAAAACGGTTTTATTTTGTGCATGTATAACTTAGATTTTTATCGCGAGCTTACCGTTTATTTAATCGCAGTAATGTCGTGATTAAAAGATTAAATGCGCTAAGGGTTGAAGGTTGTTGACCTATTTTTAATAATGCGATAATGAGGCTCGTAAAACATTATGCCGTGGAAACCTGTACACGTCAGCTTACATAATTTGCCTTGATTCTTGCCAGTCAAACAAATAGGGAAATGTTAACCTCTAGTAATTCTGACATCATTAAAAAATAAACATTATGAAAAGAGTTACATGTACCAAACGATTTCATTCTATCCGCATAAACTGATAATTTGCATGTATTTTTTAAAATTGTTTTGTGAGAATGGCCAGAACGTTGTTTTTTTACCAAGAGTAGCCCAAATTCCTTTAAATTAACATTCTTATATTTGAGGGTCGTTCACTCGAGTCTGCACATTTTTATTGCATTGACTAACAGACAACTAGTGCGGTCAGGTATCTTTCGAGCACTACCTGATGAACACAATTTATAACTTGTTGAATTTTGATCACTATAATTAAACGCAGATAAGATTAATGTGTCTGTGGCTTGTGTATAAAAAAGTCCTAAACGGATCATGTGAATTTTGCGGTGTTTTTGAGAAAAACGGACGTGATAAATTTTTATAGTTTCATGAGTAAATTAATAATTATGGCTGTAATTTCAAAATTTTATTTTATTTTTGCGTAACAAGAGCAAGATGGATCTAAACAGCTGTTGTTCAGGCACCTGCTTAATAATTGTCAGTTACCCACATATTCATAAAGAAAAAATCTTAATGATTTGCCATTAAGTAGCTACTTATTAGTAAACATTATAAGGGTAGATTAATATATATGAATGTGTATTTAAATAAATGTGTGGATTTATTAGGATATACAAGGGGTTTCGAAAAGTTTATCAAAATTTGGTCATATGATGAAGGATATCTCTATAATTTCTCTCTTTATAATTCCTCCTGAAGAAAATACAGATCCTCAAATATATTTATTTCCACTCCATTTCCGTAAACTTTGGGGTAATCGGATTTAAATATGTATGTATTATTCAAAAATACATTCACTGGTAATAATCTTTTACCATAATGATAGAGTAGCGTACTTTTTGGGGGTTTCTCCTCTTTTTCTCACCTTATTTTATACACCACCGAATATTTTTAAAAATATATACCACTAAAATAATGTACACAAATTTTGAATATATTAATATGTTTTTAACTCTGAGCGAATGTTATAGAAGCGCATGATAGGCAAAAAATTATCCTAGAAGAAATTTATCTCATTGTAAAACCTTTGTTTCTACTGTGTGACGTTTTCATGAAACAGGCACAGTAAGAACCAAAATTATAGGTAGAGGAAGATTCAAATGTAAAATTTACGGACGGAAATTTAAATTTTAATTACTTCAAGAAATTCTACTATAATACTACAAAAATGGCGTAGATAGTGTATATATTGAAATTTCAATTTGAAAGCTCTTTACATTCAATGTATAGAATAATTTCAGTGGAAACATACTTGAAAAGCTCACTAATTTACATTTATGTAATAATAATTTTACCAGATTTTGGAATCTTATTAACACGAAAATTAAACCAACCATAAATCAATTTATGCACAATTTATAAAACAAAAGCAGGGACGGATTCGGAGTTGTGGGCGACTGTACTTTATTATTCATATCTATTAATTAAAGCCTTACAAAATTAAAAAAAAATAACTGACATTTGAATTGACAAATTTTTACATTTATTCTCACACTGAATACGTCTTCATACTTCCCAAGTCATGTAATTCAGTGGAAGCTCACACTGAGGTACCTGCATATCTCGTACAGGGAAGAATCATGCTTTTACAAAAATAAAATCGTATAATAACGTATACAAGACTGTAAATAATAAAGTTTTTTTGTAAATTCTTAAGATGTGTCAAATTGTTTCTGAATACATCACTGAGTACCTTGGCACTTTCATGCGAAATAAATACACAATATCAGCTTGGAAGATCGTTAATTAAATTTTTAATAAATTCGTAAATTTCTTTGTTCACAAAATTTATGTGATCAAATCACCCCATTAAATCGGAGCGCGAAGCGTAGAAAATGACGGAATTTACAGTTGCACTGATTTCGGGAGCAGGTGGTATTTTTTTGGGAGAAAATACGGAACGACCGTTGGCTGGTTAAATGATGAAACAGCCGGTTTATACCAAACAGCTGATACACATCCTTTTTGTATCAGCTGGAAGCTTTCTATAGAATTTTCATTCAAAATTCTAGGGAGGTATAATACTTAAAAAAATTCTATTGAATTGATTTAATCGAACAATCATTTTTTCCTAGTTTGCTATTACCGATAATTATGAAATACATAATATAATTATAATTGCCTTTGTTAACTTCGCTAAGTCGCCAGGTTATTATATACCCACAACCGAGATTCGTTTGACTCTCATTGTTGTCATTATTAGAGCTCCAAGATCGACTACCGAACTCGATAAAATCCAAAGCAATTAGACCCGATCGATACGTTTCAAACGCGAAACGGGGCGTAACGAGCACAGAAAACGGGAGAGCAATTTAATTGTTAACATACTGACTCAGGTGCGTAAGAGGGAATTAATTAACGCGCGATATATATATTAAGACGCAGCTGCCACCGACTTAATCGACCTTATGTAATGGGGCTCATTTATTTATGATTAGGTATTCACTTTACTGCACATAATTTGCAACATACTGGCACTTCAAAGGATGCATATGTAACCGTCAGCGATGCACATTTAAGCTTTGACAGAGCAAAACCATTACAAGATCAAATAAGCTTAAGGGCAAAGTATTCCTCTATTTAAATGTTCATATTACCTTTGTTAATATACTTGTAGACATATATTAGTAGAAATTCGTAAAGATTTGAACTTGTAATATGTTGAGCATTTTTCTCAGGCAGAATTTGACACATAAGTGTGTTCTTTCTTAAAAAACAATACTATAATAAGTCCGAATGTTACAGGTGCTGTTTGTTATTTATAGGTATTTGTTTCGCAGTCTTAAAAAATGAACATTGTTATGTTATTCAATCCTCAATCATGTGAAAGGGACAATCCTATATTTATTTATATAGGCCGTTCAAATAAGGTGTCTAAGTCATAAATGTTAAAAAAATCCATAAAAAAGTTTTGGTTAAAAGTTTGACCGTGTTAAGAGTGGATGAAATAATTTCACATATGAGACGAAAGTACAATCAAAACAGTGGACTAAAAGAGAAGATCCGTCTCCAAAGAACACAAATGGCGTAGGATTTTTGTGATACGCATGGATTAATTATTATGGATTATCTTCAAAAGAGATGAGTGACGAAATTATAAAGAATGGCCGCATTTGGCGATAAGAAAAATGTGTTCCCACCATATGCTAGTTCACACATCTATTATTGCACTGACCAAAATCAATTAACTAAAATTCGAATTGCTTCCTCTTGCCAAATTTAAGCCCGCCAGATTGTTTTTTATGACCAAAATTTCAAAAAAAACAAAATTTTCTGTTGATGGTTGTTTTAAAAAATGCGTCATTTTTCAATATAAACAGAACATCTATGTATTGAACTTCGCTGGGAAAGCGTATCCAGCTAAAAGAGGACTAGGTAGAGAAATAATGATGTTATTTTCGATATTTTTTTTTTGCCTTTTCTTTGTGATGTTGGATACCTTTGGGACTGTCTTCGTATCTATTTACAGAGCTGAATAAATTTACCTTCAACTTGTGAGATGTTAAAAGTACAATGTTGTGAAAACTCTACTTCAATATTTATTAAGTAATTGTACACCAAACTGAAAAATATTTTCCTTTTGAATGAATTTAAATGTTAAACGTTGAATTTACATCCATTTGGTTTCTAGAAAATTAACTGTAATCGTAATCGAGTAAAAATCCTTAAAAACTAGTCTCCTCCATATTTATTTTAAATGCAGCAAGTAATTAGCATATTCATTTTACCAAGGGTACTGGAGCCATGGCCGCTTAAAATAGAATAGTATAGCATCTACAATATAAAATATGGAAGGCCGCTGCAAATCCCCGATGGTTTTGCGAATATATTTGCATACAAGATGTACGGCTGCCGACTATCTCATTATTGAAACATTGAGTTTGGGGATTTTGATTCGTATTTCAGATACAGAAATGTTGAAAACGCGTGATTTGCATTCACCAGTGGAACCGCCAATTTCACAGACATAAATTTACTTACAATTAGTTACATTGTATTATGAATT
Organism: Aethina tumida; assembly: GCF_024364675.1. NCBI lineage: Eukaryota > Metazoa > Arthropoda > Insecta > Coleoptera > Nitidulidae > Aethina > Aethina tumida. Next base: position 32,196,382 of record NC_065437.1, read on the forward strand.
TATCCCGCAAGAGCTTTTTACAAAAACAGATTAATGGCAACAATTACAAGGGATGGAGACTTCCAAAAAACATAAAACAAATTGATGGAGCCAACCATTTCCCACATGTCGCAGGTCACGAAGGTAAAAAGTTTCTCATTGTTTCGAGCCTGACATATGGGGTATGGGCATCAGTCAATATGGGTCAGACCGATAATAAAAATGGTATTATTGCGAAAGTTCATTGCCATGTAAAAAAATACAAAGAAACCCTTTGACCTCAATTGCACGCCAATAAAAACTAATCGAGTGCCGCGCTATAATCGGTTTAACGTTCCCAAAAATTAATTAACGAAAACAGTACGTACATTTAAATTTATTGAAAAAGTTTATTTCGTTTCGCTTAAAAACGCAATTAAAAGAGAATTCTTTCCAGTCGCAGGAGATGGATAGTAATTAACAATTTTAGTGTGTTATTTGGGATGAGAGTAGTTTGGCAACTTTTAATACGCTTTTTTTCTTTATTTATTCCGTCGTTAAAACCACGGCATTAAAAGTATCATTAGCTTCGAATCGACATGGAAAAGATTATTAGATATCATATTAGTTTCCATGTATAAACAATAAACATAATCGAAATATTAATTTCTTGAGTAAACAAATATGGGTGCACCAAAAACAACTTAATAACATTTTTAATGTGACACAATTTTGTTTCAGCAAGGCAACATGATCCACATGCAACGACAGCTTGGATATTGCAGTCTGGTCAAGTGTACATTTAGCTGGTGTAATTGTCCATTTGGTGAATGGGCCCACCTCGAGCGTTGGATTTCTTCTTTGGACCAACTAATTGTATTATTCGCGCACCCTGATGTTGAATATTATTTCTTCTGGATGTCTGGTCATGGCCTTCTTTAAAACACAACTCCAAACTTAAGTAACCTTGACATTAACCTTCTTTGCCTTTGCCTACAATATAAAAATATTTTTTATATTTTTCTTTTGAAACGTATCAATTTATGTTTGCACTTAAAGTATAGGAACCCACAGATCAATTTCATTTGAAAGAAGTTTACTAATTATTCCCACAAAAATGTGCCTCATTGTTTAAAGACATTTATGATGCAGAATTGGATATTGAAAGTTAAAGATGTGGAGCCTTTGATCTGTTTGTCTGGAGGCAAAACGGCGGATTGTTTGTTTCATTGTGCGGTTCGGGGCCGCACGTCTTAAGGTTCGACATCGGCAATAAAAAATAGCAGGTGTTGGCGGTCAACAGACCGCTGAACGCTCACCTGGCGCTGTTATGCGCCTGTCCTCCGGGCTACTCCGATGTACCATGGACGAAAATCTCAAAATACACCAAATCAAAGAGGTAACCTAAAAAAAAGAATGAATAGAACTACATAAACCGTTAGAACATTATCATTTATTTTGACTACTTTAATTTTTTATTTTAGATTATATGATAATTAGTATGATACAAATTTTTTATTCCTGAGATTTCATGCTTCAAATATTCATAAAATTACTCCTTATCACAGTTTGTGACTAGTTAATATTATAATCTGTTCCATCTTATTAGAAATTAACGTTTTTGTAAAATAGGTACTTACAACATAGCCTTAAATAAAGACACCTCTGTTGTTATCCTTAGCTTATTTACATTCACCAGACTCCGAGACACCTTCCTACCCGATAGCATCGGTATAATAACATGCAATTTTAAATATCATAAATAATAAATTGGCAAAGCGTTTCATTCGGCCATATAAATAAATGTAAAATGGGTTATAAGAATGTGCAGCGATATGTTTATGCCATACAAAATCTGTTTTTTGTTTACATGAGAATGCACCTGCCTTTTTCGACTTTCATTTCTGCAAGTGTGCCTTCATGATACTTTTATCATGCGAATCGGAAATTCATTGCGAAGCAGATGTTTGTAAATTGCGATTAATTTCAGAACGTACGAAATGTTGAATAATTATGGGTATTTGTAACGAAATAAATTTCTACGTTGCTAAAGAGGTAAGCATGTCATTTAATCAAATTGTTTGGTTGAAATGAAATAAAATCCTCTAAAAACAAAGGAAATTTCGAATTTAAATTTCAGCAGTTTACATTTTAACAAAGTAATGTTAACGCTAACATTCACTTAAGAATAGACAGATTTTACATCGTCTACGTAATGGAAGTGCTTCAAATTCAAATGGACTCAAACGGCTTTGGGTTGTTGATATAACATTAAGGTCCAAACTGGAACAACCCTTAATTTTTCAATACGCCTTTTCCAACCCATTTTATGATGTTTAAAATTTAAAAAAGTAACGATGAGTGTGGTGCGTGAAACTAATAATTAATTAGACCTATTAATTATTAATTAATAATTTATAGGTCTAATTCTTGAGGCGATTGCTCACGAAATTAAAAATTAATTGGAAACATATAGCCAATTTATGCAGAAATTTGAAAATATTTACTAGAATATAAAAAATAGGTTTTTATATTTGAATGTAGTAATGAGGATTGTGGCAATATTCGAATTTGGGGGATTACGTGAACTCTAATCAATATATCAAACTCAAGAGAATCAATAAAGTTCGAAATAATCCCGGCAAGTGTTTAATCAGCATGGTCAGGGTATTCCAAATGAGCTAGTATCCAAAACTTGAAGAACTAATTTGCATAAGCTCATTCGGCAAGTGTTGCGCTTGATTGAATATGGCTTTATTAAATAATCCAATAAGGTAGATTCAAAGGATGTTACCGTAATTGCGATATTTCTGCAATCTCTTGTCTCTAACCAAAATCTCATTTCGAGGCAAAAGTTTTGAATAATAAAGAGTTTGTAATAAAATAAAAGTCTGTTGTCATAGTAACGTTAAGTAAACCAGACTACAGGACGAATTTTATCTACTGACGAAAACTAGATTTAAAGAGTGAAACCAATGGTGTATTTCCAAGATCATAAAAGTAATAAAAAAATCGTAACAGTAATTTCTCTAAGTAAATAGCTTTCTCACTCTGGTAATATTTAAATTCATAAATTTTCCTTGCGAACACCGCAGACTTAAAGAGTGGAGTAAGTAATTAATTCATTCAATCTTTCATAATTTATTCTCATAATGCTAATTACATTCATTATCCTGATTCATATTGTGAAGGTGGCAGACATGTCGTTAGTAATATCTTATAACTTCCTGAAAGTAAACAATTAGGAGTGATAAATGTTTCTAAAATTTATTATAATTAATTTGCTTATAGAAAGTTTAATAATATTTACAAACTCCAATCCTGAAAACAATACTAAATTTAGTACGTAAAATGGATGACTTGCTTAAATCAATTTGGTAATTTTAGATTTCAATCAAGAATTCCCGCTACCATTACTTATTAGCAGTATTGCAACTGTGTCTTGAGACAAATTATCACTGTAATTAACTGAAGAGTAAATCCTCATAGTTACAATCCAATACAATTCTGTGAATTAGATTGGACTTGAGCGAACTTGCCTTATTAAAGATATTAATTAAACAGATTGTAGGATGATTGGGCTCTTTAATGTTGATAATTTAGTCAATAATAATTTATAAATTTTTAAATTAAATATTTGGATTTACAATTAAAGGTAACACCAATTGATTCAAAATCAATATACATTCTGGATGAGAATTCAAAGAGAAAAAATCTAATCTTTTATATAAACAATTACATTCCGTCGATCTTGATCAAATCAATGGAACTGTACTAAAAATAATTAGGGCTGTTCTCCTTCGTTTCCATTTATCGTTTTCCATTAATTTTATTTCAACCCATACTCTGAAAATGTTCCAGTAATCGGTTTAATTTCTTTCAAAATTGCCAGCAGAGTAAATGATGGAGATCGTTAGCATATTTCATGAGCTGGATACATTAAATGGATGTGAGGCAATCTAATTTTTTTTTTAATATATTCTATAATAAAAGCAATGCGAGTTACGCAACATTTTCGCCATTGTGAATATGGTTGACAAACGGATTCGTTTTAAACCATGTCGTTTTAATTTAATTTCAACGTAACAATGTTATTTCAAATATTCCTCGTATTTCCCCATTTTCTGTTAGCTAGAACAAAAGGCGGGCGTACACGAACAAACAAAACTTGGATCAGCGAATGGCTTATCCAAGGACAGTTCATGCCTGTCGTTAGCGACTCGTTGGCGAATTATCCTTTCTTGACATCACGAAAAACCTGTAAATTACGATCCGCGAACGGACGTAATTAAGCATGTGTGTCGCCGCCACCTAAACTTTATAATTTAATGCTGGGGGTACCAGGTGGACGTTGCGTGCGTATTTTCCTGGGCAGCTGTTACCCTGGGCACATGCCTTCTCGAGATCACTCAAGATGCAACGGTGAAAGCCGCGGGACAACTTGTTTTTAATTTACGTGAGGGTGGCTCTGGGAGCTGGAAGTATGCGTTTAGGTGAGAAGTATTTTAAATTTGAAAATAAACGGTTTCACTCTACGAATTTAAATGATGGACTTATGGTGGTACCACGAGAGCAGAGACAAATATTTCATGTTTAATATATTTTTTGCATATAATAATTATTTTTTATTTCTAACATAATAAAATAATTACAAAAACTGACAGACTAATTAAGTAATTAAGCTGTTATTTTTGACTATTCAAATATCGCTAAGGGTGATAAGTATTTTAAAAAAAATTGTTAATAGCGAATATTTTTGAGAGCCTGTTGTGCACTCAATTTAATCCACAAATAAATTGTATAAAAGCGTACGCTTTCAAGGCAATAATTTAAACGACATGAGTATTTTGTGTATGTATATTTATAAGTGTCCCAAGGGCGTATTTTACCTGAAAAGAGATCAATAGAGCAAATTTACTTCAGACATTACAGGAGAATGGGAGGAGGAAGGATATGAAACTCCCCGGTACAAAGAAATCTAATATTAAAATTATTCAGACCGGATTCTAGACATCTATTATCCCGAGACTCAAAGCGAAATTGTGTCCTAATATCCCCGTCATATTGAAGGTAAATCGATGCTGTGATGAGTGTTCTTCAGGTAGAAATGTTGTCAAACATTCTTTTTGTGGGAATTTATTTGGAATTCGGCGAGACGTCTACGGGGATCATCCGGCTTTCTCTCACAATTTAAACCATCTAGAAAATGTTTAAATAAAAAATATTTTTAGTTTACATTAAATTCTTATACATAATTAATTACATATATAATAATTGTGTTTATTTTGTCTTGTAAATATGTTATTTTAGTTTACTTCTTAAATCTAAATGTAATATTTTAGCACTGAAAATGTTTTGATATAGGAACCACCCCATAGATTAAACAATGCTCAGAATTTGGAATTCCACACGTCGACTAACTACGATTTTAATTAAACAGATCGGACATTTGGGGTGTGAAATTTCACATCAAGGTTACTAAACTAATTTCCTGGCAGCGATTTTTGGTGTAATAAACTACCACCTCCGTCACATCGAAAATTGATAATGTTAAAAATAGACCGGGCATATTGCCACAAATATTGCCTCGCTGCATATACTGCAGTACCAATTTGAAAATTAAATTATGACGCCACCACTTATCGATCTACTTCGTTACTGTATCCCTTTCATCGGACGCAAATCACCGCTACAAAATGGAAATATGCGATTGTGCTCGTATAATTGAAACCATTTTAATTGTGAAAATAATGATCCGCAAGCGAATAAAATCAAAATACTGAAATGTTCCAATTGCCGTTATTAAAACTGTGCATACTCGTTTTTAATTAATATTATGTCCATATCTATATAAAATTATCAGGAAATGTAGGTACTAAATTTGAGTGTATTAATTTGATTTAATTCTATATATTATGTATCCACATTAAATTTTATAATGTGTTTTAATATGGCTGTAAGCAATTTGATATCTAAAAAAATAAACCATATCTATTTAATTTTTATAACAAAATAAATCGTTATTTTATGCCCAGTATGGCATATTAATAGTTCACTTTAGGGTCGCATGTACGTAAGACGACTGTTACATTTATCAATGTTCCAACTTAACGACTCAACACCGATGTGTCCATTTCCGCGCATCGATCCTGAGACCGCCATTTTCCGCAGTCTCAGTATAATATTCGTAACTTATTGTCCGTCATAAATCTGACGAAATTCGCTGCATTTGGTTCGGCACTCGAGTGGCGACCGTCCCTCGGAAAAAAGGCTCGTAAAAACGGACCGCTTCAACCCCATCTCGGTCTGCAAACATAGTGACCATCTGCCGGTCTACGTCACACAATCCAAAAGTTGCTGCTATCAGCTGTCACCGACTTGTTTTTGATTTTTTTTTCTGGCCCGCATCGTGGAGACCGGCCGGTGCAACCGCCTTGCACAGGTTCCGATTGATGGAAATCGGTTTTTGTTTTCGAACAAACGTGATTGCTTTCCTTGCACACACAAATAATGCTAAATGTTTAACACATCCATGTAATGAACAGAACTTCAACGAGAGGTTCTTAATGCTGCCAATATTTGTTTTTAAACCAAATTTATCAATTTGATAAAATATAGATTTATGTATGGTTTTTATTATTTTTAAGTCTGTCTGTCATATGAAAATTACAACACAGCAAAATTATCTCTAATTGAATTTGGTTGTTGTTCGAGATATTTCCAAACTAGATAGAGAAAAAGTAAACGTTCAAAGCTGAATATTTTTTAAAATGTTGATTGGCACAAATCAAATTTTGAAAACATTTAGTATATTTCGAAAAAATATAATGACTTATTTATTTATTTATTTATTTACTTATTTCAAAACTTTCGATAGACATGTTTTAACCGAATATAATAGATAGAGATAGACAGTGAAAAATTATCATTCAGAATTTATTTTTTTAAAACGTTAACATTTAAAATTAAAAAAAAAAAACTGTAACTTATTTTTTGTTAAACGACAAAAATATTCTACAGAAATTTTTATACATAATATAAGATAATTACTACGTATCTCCTTAAAATTTCAAGACAATATGAGCAGCTTTTTTATTTCAAACCTTAATCTAAAATATCGGAAAAAAATGAAACAATATAAAATAAAATAAAATAATTAAGTATCTGACAGAAGGGAATTGTCTCAGAAAAACAAAATTGTAAAAATTTACATATTCTATGTAAGTGACCAAAAAGTGAAAAATTCTTCTTCTCCATACAGTTTACCTATACTAGATCTCATTTTTATATACCGAGTGTCTTAGAATGAATCTCTAATGAATTCGTTAATACATGGTATATTTATTAAATAGGTATATGTATGCCCACCTAAACATTAGGATATTTTTTGAGTTAACACTTATAGTCTTGTACGCATTATTTACACATTACAGTTCATTTTAATATTACAAAAAACTTCTTTATTTTTTTTTTTAATATCTCTAGAAAATTATCATAACATGTTTGGTTCAGATGTCACTTCAAGTGCAAACAAGAAAGCTCGCCAGCTAGGAAATTTTCACTTTATGACTACAGGGTTCACATTTGTCTACTCAAACCGTACGTAACAGACTTCTTGGAGCCCATTTACAATGAAGACGTGTAGCTGTTGTTCCTGAATTAATTAGTGCACACAGGAGAATGATTAGAAACTACTGAACACATTAACTGAAACATTGAAGTCAAGTTCTCTTTACAGATGAATCCAGGATTTGTTTAAGATCAAATGACGCACGACATAGAGTCTATAGACGCCGAGGAGAACGATATTTGAACTCAACTGTGGCTGAGAGAAGAGCTTTTGGAGGAGGATCTGTATTGGTATGAGGCGGTATAACTTCAAACCTTCACGTCTTCGCAGTCAGTTCCCTGACGGCCAGGCGATACATTGACGATATTCTACAAGTTATCATGAATCAGTATGGACTAAATGTCACTTTACAACAAGATAATGCAAGACTGTCAGAGTTGTTCAAAGTTTCTTTGAAGATAATAATTTGGCGGTTATGGAGTAGCCAGCGAATACTCTCGATATCAGTCAGATAGAACATCTTTGGGATATTCTAGGGTGATGCATAAGATATCTGGAATCCACAAATAACCTTTAAGAATTAGCTCAACAGTTTTAAAGAAAATGGAACAAGGTACCCCAATCCACCAGATAAAATCAATGCCTCAACGTTGCGCCGATCTTCGAAGAAATAGAGTAGGACATACTCACTATTAAATGTTGGAATATCTTTAATTTTACATTTTCATGTTAAATTCATTTGAATATTACAGTAAATTCATTTTTGTTACGCCCCTTTCTACTATGATTAAATTCTGTAAAATTTATTATTCATTTGTTTTTATACGGTTATATACAAATTTAATTATAATTTATAATTTCTTTTATAAACGATATAACCTTTTCAGGCACTTTTTTGCATATTATAATTACCTAAAAACATATCTTCTTCAAATTTCGGGATATATTCCTTTTTATTACAATACCAATTTAATTTATCTAAAATGTTGGAAAAAAACCAAGCCATAATATTAAATATCTTTAATATCTAATATATATATAATAATTTTTTATTAAAAAACAATAATTCTCGTGAATTTTGAAATGCTTAAAATTGTCGTTTTGTTTAATTTCTTTAAGATATTTTAAACATCAAATTAATGTACCCGTCTAAAGTAAAAAAGTAGCACAGATTACCTTGAAATGTTGTAGAAGATATGTTTTTTTACTATTACAGAAACTGTTGAATCTTTGTGGCGAATCAATCATTCTAAAAAAATGAGTTCAGGATGTTTACGTCGGTTTTTCTCTATTTAGTCTGAAAATACTCGTAGCAGTCAAAACTAAGTGAATTGTTCTAAATATCATGTAAAGGAGTTCTTGGCAGTACTCAATTTAAATATATACTCAGATTTTTAAGACTAATACACTCTATAAAATTTTGAAATCAAAACTACTACGACAGAAAAAAAAGAAAAATTATTTTAAAACAAAATTAAGGTTTTATTTATATTTATAAATTTTATATTTTTATTGGAAAATAATTTTTTATTAACTGTTTCGAACATGAATTACATCCTCAGCGAATTTTAAAATACGATTTTCAACGATTAAAATATTTCATAATCCATTTATTATACTCGTAATTAGAAAAATGATTGTGATAAATTATTATTGTTCGAAAATATGTGAGCTTCAAAATATTATTCTGTCACTTCGTAAATAAAAAAGGGCCCAGACTTGAAACATAATTAGTCACCCGAAGGTTACAAACCTGGTTCATAAAGAGACACTTATTTGTGCATTTTTTGTATTCAAATTTGTATTCTGTAAGTATGAGTTATGATGTTTGGATTTTATATACTTGCAAAAAACTGATATTAGGGAGGAAAAAAGTTTTAAGATAAAAAAGAGCCCATTATTAATTTTAGGTTTTAAATGAACAGTGGAAGGGATGAGGATGGTGTTCGACCTCACGGCCATAATCCCGGGATGCGAACTCAATTTAACTAAAGTATTGGAAATACATTACCACTCGTAAATCTAGAATTCGCATGTGAATTCCTAACTATTTACTCATACATAAAACATTATTCTATCAGTACAAATTAGAGTGCGAGAGAGTTTCGTTATAAATAAAGCTGCGCTAAACAAATTGATGTTTCTCTACCAAAAACCCTTTTCAGATCTATAGAGATTTACTGCAAATTAGTTAGGATAAGACACGTCAAACAATTTATGGTATCGAACAATTTAAGATAAACTACATGGAAGTGAAGAGAAATAAAACATAATATTGGTTTGTTCCAGATCTGTCAACAATTTGTTGCGATCTCCCAACCTCGTTCTAAAATGTTACAAAATAATGAAATATAAATTACAGTTTATATTGGTTGGATCATGATTTTGTATTAAAATATCGTATTTTGTATGATATTAAAATAAGTATATGCAATAAACAGTGGTCTTTGTTCTTCCTCACGTATAAGTATTTATCTTGTGACGTCTGGCTGAACGCAGTTTTTCACATTCCGCTTTATATACAGAAGGTGTTGTTTCTCTACAATAACAAAAAATATCGCGTTCGTTCGCCTTTCTTTACCTACATGATTATGGCAAATGGTATTTCCTCTACCTCCTTCTTCGTTCATATGAGAAACAACATTCGGTCAATCTTTTCGTTTTTGTGTGGGCACTATATTTGGCTTACATTGCTTTCATTAATGCACAAGCGACCTTGTGGGAATTATATGATTTGCAAGAGACTAATTTTATCCACATTCACGTTCCTTATTTGTTGTTATTTATAAAGATTTTATTCAATATTTAGTAAAATGGTAATTTTTTGCACACAATTTCACACAATAATTCCCCATTAATTGTACGTTCGTGTTGTTCGGAGTTTGAGAGTAGGCGATAAATAAAATTTTCCCCCACCTTAGAAAATGTTATCAATCAAAATTGTTTCTGCCACGAAAGGGTGTATGTAAGAATAGCGTGTACAATAGATCTTTATCACCTCAAATAAGAATGAACACGCAGATACTCCATAGTGTATACAGATGCAAAGAGTGATTTGATTTTCAAAATTTTTATTGTTATAGTATGCTTTTTATACAGTAAAGTTAGTTTCTATGATCATATTGGAACAGGCAATTGCATTATGATTGCACAAATCAAACAAACGCAATTTAAATTTTTCATGTCGAATAAATGAATTCACATTTATAACTCGGCGAACATGAATTTGAAAACGAACCTAATTTCGCGATAATAAAACATTTTATTATTGCAAACGGGAAATTCCCACTCAGAAGTTCCCCGCAAGGAAACCGGAAAATATTAAATTAATATTCGAAACCTAACGCGGTAACCAAAATAATCTAGTGTGTATGAAACAGCGACGAAAGGAGGCAAATATTTTACTTAGGGGGCTTCATAAAACAGGACACGGTCCTCGTAAAAAATTTATACTCCAGGGGCGGTTCCAATAAATTTATGTTAAATAATCGTATATTTTTCCTTTATTTCCTTTTGTGTACTTTGTCTGGCACTTCCTTGTTCCGACCAGATTTACGAGGTTGATCAATTTTATCTTGGAATTTTGTAAACAATGGAAATTATGCGAAAATGCAGCAGTACTTATATCAGAAAAAATGTACAAAAGTCACTGGTTTATACTTGTTTGTAAGTCACGATTATACTACTTACTTTAATTTAAAAATATTATTTGCACGTTAATTTGGGAATATTATGAATAAATGTTGAACATAAAATATAATAATGATTTCTGATAACATATAATTTTAAAATTGGCAATTATTGGTTTCTATACGACCAAACAATTTACTGCCTAGTGATTAATTATTAAGCTTAAAAGATTTATTTAATATAATTAATATTTTTTTTAATGATATTTGATCGATTGTCTGTTTCAATTTTTTTACGATACAATACAAAACAATAAATCCGCACCTTAGTTGCAATCACTAATTTTAATCGATTATAAATATTGTATTGTTGAATATAAAATACTAATTTGTCGTAATATCTAATTTAAAATGTGACAATCAAAAACAGTTTATTAGTCATTAATTACATGTAGACTTAGACATTAAACTTAATATAATATAAAATGGTAATCATGATTTTTTACTGTTCCAGACTCTTTTGAATCAGCACTAAACAATAAATCCACACTTTAAATATTTTTAGTTGAAACCATTAGTTTTAATCGATAATAGAGTATTGTTCTAACATCAATATGGGATTATCACTAATAAGTGTTCGACATAAAATACTAATTTGCAATAACATCTGAGAAATTTTGGTCACCAAACGACCAAAAAATTTATCGACTAGTGTCAATTAGTTTTATTTAAATTAACATAAAATTATTCTTTTTATTTAATTTATTGTCTGTTTTTTTTCGATTCAGTATAAAACGATAATAAATATTGTATGGTACTAACATCATTTTAGAATTATCAAAAACAATTGTTGAACATAAAATATTAATTTGCTTTAACATTTTATTTAAAATCCTTGAAGTTCTTATTTAATCACATGCAGGCTTAGAAGTTTTATTTAGTATAATATAAAATTGATATAATATTTGTGGTTCTGACTAGTTTGTGAATTTTTCTCAAGTCAGTAAATATTCTTAATTAGAACTGTTAATTGTAATTAATTACAAATATTATATAATTGTGATATAAATTATCACGATTAAAAAACATGCATTTAAGTTAGTTTAGTTTAAAATTTGTCTCTTCAAAACTTCTTTTGGACTCATTACAAAAGATAAATATTATTTAAATATTTTTAGTTACACCCTTAATTTATTGCATATATTATTATTTATTATTCTAACATCAATTTAAACATAAAATAGTAATTTGCTTTAACATCTATTATATTTTAAAAACTTGTAATCATTGGTTACTAAATAACCAAACAGTTATTACCTTCTGATGAATTAGAAGCAGGCTTAGAAGTTTTATTTAGTATAATATTAAATTTATATTTTATTATAGTATGATTTATTGTCTCTTTCAGTTTTTTTTTCGGGTCAGTACTAAACCATAAATCCAAATATTTTTAGCTGAAACCATTAATTTTAATCGCCTATAAATATTGAGATATTCTAACATCAATTTAGAATTATTAGGAATAAATGTTGAACATAAAATACTAATTTGCGTTAAAATTTAATTTAAAAACTCGTTATTGCTTAGTAATTAGAAGCATACTCAGAAAATTTATATAATATTTTATATACCAAATAATAATATTTTTTAATACCAAATTAACATTATTATTATCATTCTATTTGACGAATTATCTTACGAATTCAATAAAAAATAACGCATACAATAAATTGAAACACTAAGCTACAATTCGGTAAAAATAAAATTGGCGGAGATTACTCCTAATACCTGCCTGCTCAATTTAAAACCGGCAGAGGAAATTAGTGGCTATAAATAAAATGCATTAGAGGTTGGATTAAAAATTTATCAATGCTAAACAATCCGTCGACGTTGGCGAACCTTCAATTTCATGGCAACCAAATCGAATTTCCTGAAAGGTCAATTTATGGACATCCGATATTGGATAAAGGGGAAAAAAGGGACACTTAATTCAATCTCGATGTTTTAAAATCAAATCTAATAATGTCCAGTCTGATAAACTGGTAGATATTCTGAGAGATAGCTAAATATACTGTCAATTACCAAACAAAGGCCTTCTTTAATATATTTACAACGTTTCAACTTCCTCTTTTGTGTGTTTAACTTTTTAATATCTGGGGCTCGTAATTTTAACAGTTATGTAAAAGAGTCTGGCGCTTCTGCTGAAGTAATTATTAATTTTGTAACTAATTTAATAATACTTCTTTTCAAATGAGAAACTTGAAATTAATTCGCCGCCCACAGTTTTAATAAAATATGGTGCATGGAATGGGATGCGATTGCATGACCCCACAAGATAAATTTCTTTAGAAATAAATATTAATAATATCACGTAGAAGGTTTACTTGGCGTTTTAGGTTCGGGGCGACGGACGACCGTCCTTTAATCTTTCCCCTCGGAACGGCAAAAGGCGCATTATTTAATTAATGTTATTTCCAGATTTCGTCATGGAGTTGCTTGATGTATGTCGTACTGGGAAATTGATTGATTTATTCGGTCAATCAGATTAAGTGATATGTTTGGAGATGTTTATTGCTCTTTTGGTATAGAGTCATTCTAATTTTATTTGTGTATGTTAAGAAACTATTTTCCTATATTTTTGTTATTATTTCAGAAAGATAAACTAATTTATGGTTAAAAATCCAAATTAAAATTTATTAGTTATTTAAAATTGGTGGATGCGCAGCATTCACCATAATTTGAACAGAAATATTTTATAATGAATACATTATGGTAACTAAAAATAAATGGAATCTGGTAATTTAATTTTTTAAATTTTTTAAATAATAAATCTGATACTGACATTTTTTATGGTAAATTTTAATCACATTTTCACATTCGTGTATTTCAGGGTGCTTTTACATATTTTACTACTTTTTATAAAATTCCCAAAAGTAAAAAATTGTTGATAAAATATATGAAACAAAATAAAATTGTAGTTGTATATTTAAACGTTCTTCTCTTTTTGAGGATAATCATGGATACTAAATATTTTTAAAATTATTATATGTATACATCAATATTTATAGACAATTAAAAAGTTAATTTCAGTTAATTTCCCTAAGATATTGTGAAACAACGAAGCACCTTTAAATAGAATTTAGCTCAGCAATAGCTGTGAGCAAAAATGTACTTTATACTACTAAACGAATTTCATCTCATTCCTGCGAGAAGCACCGCTAATAAAACCCCGAACAATCCAGGGGACCGAGATGCCGACGTCGTGTCCTGCCCGGCCTCCGGATTCCTGCAACGGTGTGTGTGAACCCGGCATGTCGAATGCGGCAACGTCGCCGGTCGGGCCGTCTTATCGACCGGGTGCCGTATCGGCATTACGACGTTCCTGCTCTCCGCGGCGTACTATGCAGGAATCAGGCCTTGACACCAAGTAACCGACTAAACCTAGCCCGCTGCTCTAGCTCTAGGACGTAACTAAATAAAAACTTCGTTCTCCCGGAGGAGAACCACTTCCTCCGTTCTACATTTTCTTTGTGTATCTATTAAAAAATAATGAGCGACTTTGCACCACTGTTCTCCTTAATTGAATTGTTCGTCCTGTCTTTTCTTCAACTCTACGTTTAACTGAATATGTAGGACTTTAGTCTGTGAATAGCCACCCATATCTTAAAAATTTATCTTTTTGTCTTGTTACACATTGTATATCAAAACAAGCAAAAACAATGTAAATAATTAATTCAGTGAACTAGAGAATCAGTTAACGAATTGATAATGGAAGTAAGAAAAAGTATTTTATGAAATTTCATATGTAATTGATCATATCTTTAAACCGGCGCATTCGCCAAAATTTGCTTTAGTAAAAATATTTTCAATTTATAAAAAAGATAAACTAAAACTTGATTTCGTGAATTAAAAGAAATATTCATTAATCATGATGACTCAGATCTTTTAAAAGTTCTGCTTATTTAAGACAAATGAACGAAATCTAATTCGCTTTAATTGTTTTTAACCCTCTCTTCATTTTGTGTGAGCCTCGCTATTATTACGCTTTGACTTTGTAATGGGAGTTCTGAACAGAAACGTATTTTCGAAATGTTACGACTCTTTAACTGTCATCTCATTAGAATTTATGTTGAATATTTAATTTTATCACAAATGTATAATTTTTCAACAACCACTTTAATCATCTGAATATAAGTAGGAAAAAGCAACAAACATACATGTCAAATCGAGACTTTTTTAATTCAACCTGAAAATTGCTGATGGACCGATGTATTATCGCAGTAAACAAGCGTGGTGATAAATATGAAAGCCAGTAGTTTTCGCATTGCATACAGATAGTGTATTATTGATCTGTCTGACCTGTAAAATTAGCTGTTACTATTCCTAGTTCCGCCGCCCTGTCCGCGCATCCCCCGCCGTCTGCTCCCGGAGATGTAGTTTCTGTATGACAGAGGCGTACTACAAATTACACAGTGGATAATCTAATTGGGAAACACAAACCGTATTATATCATTTCAATATAAGCCAAGCGGAGTCATGAATTATTCATGCATTGTCACCAAAAGGATTAATATTTATCTAGTAACATAGGACTTTTAGTGCAAAAGTCACGATATACAATAATTTAATTTACTCTAGTGTCAAAAGTTAATAAATTAACGAGGAAAGCTCTCTAATAACTTTAATAAAACAAAAATTAATAGGGCACCAAATTTAAGAACGCTAATAATTTATAAATATTTTACTAATTTAATAATTTTTTATTGACAAGTTTAATTAATCATTTGTAATTAATTAATTTTTATATGTTCCGAATACTGTGAACTTCTTTTGAAGTAAAAATTAATATTGTTCATTATGATGATAATAAAGCATCACCTGTTTGTGAATTAAATTGTGGATTAATAATAATAAAATATGCAACCAAACAATTACTTAAATTGGTAAACAAGAAGAAAATTACCAAATTATTAATATCTATCCAATATCTCATGTCATTATCAATTTGAGCACCTCATCGTAAGCTGCAGGCAGTTTGAATTATAATGGTTTATTGCTCCATTAGATTCCACCATAGGATCATCCATCTCTGTGCGCTTCTGTTTACACATTCCTAGATAGAAAGCGGAATTCTGTCTACGTAAACACATTGCTTGTTCTGTTGCAGCTTTGGAACAGTACATGCAGCTATGCAAAAGATCTGTGCCGACTGTGACATTTGTCTCTTAAGATGTTGCCTATTGTGTTTTGTGTTTGTTTACTTTTTGCTTGTCAGGAGAAACAAAATTTACACCCTTTATTTAATTAAAGTTACCGAATGCTACCTTATAGTTACATTGTGTTTAGTTTCACTTCACATAAACCTAAAAAAAGTCTGGCGCAATTAAGTTAAAAGTGTTGAAGTTAATAAAATTTTTACGCAGGAAAAGTTATCTACAAAAAAAGACATTTAGTAAATTATATAAAATACAAACTTTTAAATAAGAATGGTTTTAAACTTAATAATGCATCATTTTTTAAACAGGCTATATCATTTCAGATTGACATGTTGGCTAAAGTTGGCGGAAGTTTTGGCTAAGCCATTGGCAATTCTCATTTTTCAAACGACGCCATCATGTTAAATGCGATTTTAAAAAGCCATCATAAAACTTTTTCCTGAAATTTTTTCCGGGAGTAAAGTTTTAAATTGACGTGGTCTCATCTCGCATTTATTTTAAATTCTTAAAGTATAAAAATATGTAAAAAATATCTATCTAAAAATAACAATGGTAGTTTATTAGTCAAACTAATTAAAAAAGATTATTTAATTTTTTAACAAGAAGTTAAAGTTGAAGTTTGAAGTTTTATTAAAATAAATATTTTGCAATAAGTGTAGTGTTTTCTTTACCAAGTGAAGAACACTTACTGACTAAATGTGAATATACCCTTCGAGCATTTCAAACGGACGATGACCCTTCAGAAGGGGAAGTTCACCCTCAAATACGAAGGATGGAATGGTCACTACTTGATCTACGTATTTCCAATAACAAAGTCAAATACATTGAGAGTGCAATTAGAAATTTATACAAAAGGGAACATCGACGGGTCACTTACTTTTATTAATATGTCTTTCTGGATAAATAAATTACTTTTATAGTGAGTCATTTTTGAAATATTTTTTATTTTTAAAGGAGAATCGCCACATTTAATGAAATTTGAAAAAATGTTTTTTATTGTCATTTCTGATCTTCATTTGTGATATTATGATGTTATGCTATATCAGTTTATATTAATATTTATTATTTAATACTAATTCGATAGATATTAAAATCTATATGTTAAAAATCAGGTTTCTATTCGCTCTTTATGTAAATATATTTTTGATGAGACCACAATCTTTCCTCCTTTAACTTTAGTTTCTCGTAATGCGTTTGAAGTTTCCCAAAACGATTTACTTTTATACGGTGTGAAATGCTTCTTCTGTAGCAGGGAGTTTATACGAGTTTGGAATTACAAATGCCTATTATGTCGTTCCACCCTAGTTGGTTTTTTTTGTTTTTTCTCCAGACAGGATCAGGACCCTTCCAGAGTTGATTTACCCTTAACGCAGCGACGCTCGCACTAATATGATGGAAGGGCCTCCCTCTTCTTGCTTATTGCCGCTGTATTTATTTGTGGAGGAAAATAAAAGCGACTCATGGTGATAACAGATAAATAAATAAACGACTTTTAAACAAGACAAATGTCAAGCCCTCGCCGACAATATTGGTGTCTGGCTGTCCCGTATATCTACGTAGTGGTTGCACATGGCTGAAGGTCAACGGAGGCAAGTTTAAGGTCAGGAAACTTTCAACAACTTTAAAGCTGAATTGTAAAACATTGGAAAAGTTTTATCATTTTATCATCACTTAACGCTTTAATATTTAATTGAAGTATTCAGTGAACAATTAAAAAATCAGTTTAACGTTTATGTTCGTACTTAATAAACATTAACCTCGTTTGCAACAGAGGGGTTCTCTTGATCTATTTATCACCACAGAGCATTATTTTACAATAATTTGGTATAGTAGTACGTCGGTTTGGAGGAATTTCATTAGAGTAAAGGTCTAATTATATTCCATATGCTTAAGATTCCTTGGGAGCCTCCCTAACAATGTGTTTGGGACCCTTGCAGGATGCTGATGTAATTTCTTTAATGCCATTAAACTGTTAACTCGCTTTATGCTCCGACAGCAACCATTGTTTTTGTTGAATATCGACAACATTAATTATCCATTAATACAATAAAAACTAGGTCACAGATTTATTATTAAAGAGAGAAAGCTTATTTAAAAAATTATGGTAGTTCTCCTCCTCCAAAAATTTCTCTTTATTTTTTGGTCGGAAAAAGTTTTATGTGAATGTATTCCGTATTTTTTTTAACGGAATTTTATTCTAGAGGCCATAAATATTAATTTTGTATTTATGCACCACAACCTAGGTTAACGTTCAAATAATGACACAAGCATAAAATAAATTACAAAATCGATAAAGCCATCAATTTTATCGTTGCATGTTGGTCATAATTGACAATTCTAAAAATAATATTAGAAGGACTATTTCCGTTCAGTACATTGTACTCGTGTTTATTTACACAATACAAAAAGAACTAGTACATAGTCATAATTTTTAGCTCTGTAAATAATTTAGTAAGTCTGCTGCTCATGGAATAATGGGAGGTACGGAAACACCTGCGGTACATTTTACATTGTTAGGGCTAAATAAAGTATAGATACAAAATCATACGAATATAATATTTATTCACTGTCTTGGGGTAGTACAATTTCAATTTGTTTATTTTATATGACAAGAAAAAAACTATATAAACTAACAATATTTATACTAACATTATAAAATGATCTACTGAAATCAATATCAGCTGGCCTCCGTGAGGCTATACTACTTGCATCAAAAGTTGTCTTCCTGACAAACTTGATGTGATTTTGGATTTTGTCAAAAAGTTCTATCCCAGCCTGTATATGAACTCTGCAATAAATATTAGCACACATCAGATATAGCGTTGCAAATATTTAAAACCTTTTTATAACAATACATTTACACTCTTGCTTATTTTACTTTGTAAAACTATAATAAAGTATTATATTTATTACAACAGACAAGATTTGGCACTCTGTAATTATATCATATTTTCATTTATGAAATAACATGTATACTGTTTTGAAGGGTTGAAGTCATATATTTTTAAGGGTAACGCAAAAGACCGAAAAAAAAACGCTATTTTTAGATTGCATAACTTTTTTCTCAGAACTTCGATTTGCTTCAAATATTTTTCAGATATTTATTATATTACATACATATATATAATATGAGTTTATATTTATTATTTTTTTCTATATTTAACAGTTTTTATTAGTACATTTTTAAATTAAAATGATATCATTTATGTCACCATACATAAGTGTGCAGTTATCTTCAATATAAAAAGTAATAAATTAATAAAATAATTTATTTATGAGATACCACTGATCCATTAACAATAACGTCACAATCAATAATAGCTCGTTCAATGTGTTAATCTTATCCAGTCTGGTGCACATGAAATTGAGAATTAATTATTTACACCATGCTGTCTGTTGTCGTCTGATTTCAAATCGAATTAGCATCTCAAGGACGGTTGTGTCGATTCGGAAAATAATGGAACCCCTCAAAGATTTTCAGAGAGAATCAGTGGAGTAAAATAATTAATGAACAATATTCTAGTTAACGTCCCAAGGGATATCACAAATTTTAAAAAGAAATTCATATCGTTTCTCGTACAAAAATTAATTAAATTAAATATAAGAAATAATTTAATAAAATTTAATTTTGTCTGTTTCTGATTAGAAAATCCTCTTAAAGTCCGGACCTGATACAATTTGTAAGAAACGTAACAAGATAACGTCCAACCAAACAGTCGTCTCAAAATTCACACAAAGTATTACCTTTTTATTCATGGATTGTAGCCGTATTTGCGTGGTTATTCCAGCGTCTTGAAATACATTTACTGGCATGCTACCCTACTTTTATTTGAAATGAAACAGTCAAAGTAAATCTCATACACAAATGTGTACAGCTATTATTAGACTATGTTTATATATTATTTCACTTGCAAAATCAGGAAAATTTAAAAAAATAAAATAGCTTTAAAGGAAACACAGTTCAGTGCATATAGGTTTAAAAGTTGTATTCGTCCCTGTAAACAATCGAGCTATATCAAAGGAACTGAAAAAAATCCAATCCAAACACGACGAAATATCCTGCTGATTCGGACTATTGTTTCAATAAAATATGCCATAATGGAAAGCAGGTATTTGAAACTTGCAAAGAAATTTGAAATTCAAATTTGCAGTGGCTTATTCAAAACACGTTTCCAATTTAACTTCTTTTTCTGCTTTTCATTGGAAGAGGAAACTTCAATTCACTAGCGGGTTGTTAACGTTACTCGCAAATTTACGAATGCTCATTGTCATCACTGATTGAGATTTTCAAATTCTGTTTTAGTTTAAAAAGGAAAACAATTTGATCATTCGAATCCTAAATAATTTTTATTAACGCCAAACGTTCTGTGGATAAAGATCGTAATTTAATGGGACCATGTTCCATTGAGTTATTGATCGTAGCAAAACTAAGCACAACTTCCAACAACGTACATTTTTCTTTTTATGACTGCAGTATATTTGTATCGCAGCGTTTCTCCCTTCATTTCCTAATGTTACATTTACGTGAGTCCAGGTAGAGACAACAACAGTGTAGTCACATTTAATATTAATGTTTCAGTTCCTAGACGAGTTATTCTATTGTTTCAGATGAAATTGTTGAAATGTATTTTGAACAATAATTTATAAGCAATGCTTATTAAATAATAAAATAAGGTCGACATGACAAATTTAATGACTTATTTAAACATTGATAAAGTCAAAACGATTATAATATCTATTATTTGATCCTTTAATTTTATTTAAACATTGATAATGTCAAAATCATTCATAATATCTATTATTTGATCTTATACTAATATAAAATATTGTTTGATGAAGTAGTTCTAACATTGTAAATTGATAAACTGATATACAGTATCGAGCAAAAGTAGACAAACATTTTTATTTTTTAATCTTTCGTTTATAAAAATATAAGAAATTGATTCATTTTATGTCAACAATAAAACACTCAAAGTATAAAGTTTTAAACATATATTAATAATTTAATTCATCTTCGAATATAAATTTAAAAGAAAATTAACTTAATATGAGGGGGCAAAAATAAAAATACAAATTTGTTGTTTATATATTAAATTATTTTAATATTTGGTGTCATATCTCTTATTTTTTATAACTTTCAAGCATCTATTTTGCAAAGTGCTAATAAGGTTATGAATTTAATCCCTTGGAATTGAATTCCATGCTGACACAATTGCACTAAATAATTCTTTCGAATTTTTTTTTATGTTTGGAACGAATTTCGTTATCCACCATGTCCCAAAGATGCACAATGGGGTAAGATCCGGAGTCTGTGCTGACCATTGCTATACCATTTTTGCCGTATGTTTTGGATCAATGTCATATTCGAGTCGCCATATAATTGGCATGTTTTCCTCCACATACGGTAACATAGTATGCAAATTAACTTGCTTTCGTCAGAAAAGAGTACTGAATTCCACTTGGTAATAATCCAGTTTAGATGGTCATGAGAGATCGCTAGACGAGCCTTTCTGTTTTTCTTTTTCGACTGCAGTACAAACGGAGTCTACCACGGCAAGTTGTTTAATTTTATTGTTCACTTCGTTGGTCGTTTATTAGGTCTGCCCATCTTAGGAGCACTAACACAGATTTTCTTTGCAGAAAATGTTTAATTGTTTTGGAAATAACTGACTATTTATTTCTAATTGTTTAGAAATGTCACCTTACTTAACTCCAGTTTTATACTTCGATATTCTCAACTGATTTAGTAAGCAGTAAGTTAGTACACTTAACTGTTTCTATACAAAGTAAATATTAAATATGAGAAATAAATCAAATAGATTTCATTTCATCATGTCTCATAGCTTAACTGACACTTAAATTAATTCGGTATTCAAATATTAAATATTAAATATTTTATTTGTCAAAAAGACATCCGAATAAATAAATATTTAAATTTGGGCATAGCCGTGGTGGTGATAATATGCTACAATTTTTATTAGATTAATAATAAGTTACAACAAGAACTTAATTTTTAATATATAAAGAAATTTAGATGAAAATTTGACACAAAAGGGATCCATTCAGTCCGTTTTTATTATTTATTATGAAACCACCCAAACCCAATTACATGGTCACGCCACTGATACGTCCTTGAGCAATTTTCCCAACCGATGCGGGATGAGGTCTCCAGGGAGTCGCGTTAAAATATTCAAATAAGTATACAGATACGCACTCTACCTCTAACCGAAAACTTTCCAGAAAGAAATATATCTTCACCCTTTCAGTCCGAGCGTCATTCTTTCAATGGGACTACGCACTGAGGCCCCTTAAAAGGATTTTATAATTAATACTGAAAATAATGAGAACCATAACGCTGAGTAAGCAATGGTTTTAATTTTGTAGCGGTTGGTTAATGTCGTAAGAGTTCATTCAGAATAAGCACGAAAAAATAATTCATACTAATCAAATGATTCTATAATTAAACAAAACTTCAAAGTTGTAGTTTTCAAAAAATTGGAAGAAATTGAGATACAGCGTAGGTAAGTCAAAATAGCATTTAGGCTTTACAGCTTGTACTCCCATAGAATTTTGTCACTAATGTATATGATAGTGTAATAAACAGCGTTGTTCAGTCGGCAACGCGTCGCAGTTGTGTAGTTTTAATTGCAGGACTTAATGGCCGAATCGTGCAATTAAAGGGATAGAGAGTGTGAATTATGGTCTTTGAGCACCTGGTGCATCCTCCTTGAAGGGGTTGATCCTCGTTTAACAGTTCGCATTAAACACTTTGCTTAATTGCCTCATTTAGTTAAATTACTTAGTCACTTATGATTATCATTTTTAGCATCAGTTAAGTCCAATGAATGTGATATTGTTGAATAAAACTTATTACTCTCAAATATCCGTTTTCAGAATTAGTTACTATTAGTTGAATGAATGTTTTGTGAATCCTTGTATACATAATCAGTAAATTTGTCAATTATATTTTTCATTAAACATACAAATGTGAATAATAATTAATAATTTATATTTACAAGAATTCAGTGTAATTTAAATACAACTGGGTTTTAGATGGGTGTCAGGTGCATACAAATCCGCATGTCTGAATATAAAATAAATGTGTGTAATCCCCAGACAGGATTAACTGGACATATATTTTACTACCCTGTGATGTTCCTGGTCAGTCTAATCTCGGGAACCTTTCTGTCACTGGGAATTTTATTCGATTTCGTTTTATTGCTGTAGGCTAACAACAGACAATTTCCACAAATTGTGGCCCTGGATACAATAAAAACAATAAATCTATCAATGGAAAGGGTAGTTGGAAAAAATGGAACTATTAACACTAACAACCGCTAAAAACATAATTAAATTGTGGGATAATTATGTTAGAAAAGTACAAGGGTTTGATTTTAATTAGGCTGGTTTGCTTTTGTTTACTGCAATATTATGGTTCACCACTCGAAATTTGTAGCAATATTCTTGCTACTGACATTGATTGATGTTGATGGTTTGCACCATTTTCGGTTGGCTGGCGTTCATTTGAACATTCCGGTTGATAATTTTAATGGAAATGTAGTTTCAGAAAGTAATTTGTAAGTAATTGGTCACTGTTTAAAAATCTGTCAACTTTCAAATTACATATATACTGCGTGAAAAAAAAAGATAATAATGGGTCGGACATCCTCTTTGATTAAGACACTCACTCATTAACGCGTTGTGGCATCGATCTAACGAGATTATCGTCATT
Organism: Aethina tumida; assembly: GCF_024364675.1. NCBI lineage: Eukaryota > Metazoa > Arthropoda > Insecta > Coleoptera > Nitidulidae > Aethina > Aethina tumida. The sequence goes on from NC_065437.1 coordinate 32,220,487, forward strand.
TTCTTGTCTCATCCCACGCGAACTGAATCTGATGCGTTAGTTTATTAAGAGTTCGTGGAGATATATTCGACTGGAGAATGATCTGGACATCTGGGTGGCCAAGGCAGTGAATTTTATGTAGGAAAGAAGATAAGACTCCAAAACGTCATCTACATGTTGCTGGGACGACATATTGCCTCTAATGAAAACTAAACTGCTACCATAAACAATACCATCCCATACCATTAAACCTATACTGTTGTAAAGATGCCTCTCCATAGCAAAGCGAGGATCACATCTTTATCCATGTCGCAGTTTTACTAACATATGACCATCATGTATTATAGTTTGTTGTTAGAGGTAAAACAAAAAAAGGAACGACGGTATTGTGGCTCTGTGATAGCTCTGAGTCTTCCGGAACATCTTGCTCTACCTTTTCTGACCTCTTCACTCCATGACTGCCAATATAGCATTGTGATACATTTCTGTTCAAACGTGGTATTTCTCGAAACGAAATTCTATCAAACTAGCTTAATTGGGTAAAAGTATTTCCTTTTCGTATTCTAGACATGTTAAGTGTTTAGTATAAATTACTGAATGAAACAAATTGTGGCAGAAAATAAGTACACGCTTGTTTGCGATATCTTAAAGCAAAGAAGAAAAAAAACAAAAAGCCGACAATACATTTTATTATTATTTAATATGAGCTTATTGCTCAATAAATAAAAAATAAATAAAAATTCTCAACACGGAGAAGCTGAAACATTTTATCAAAAATATTTCTGTAGTAGGTAACGTCATGAAAAAGTTTATATATAATTATATTCAGTGACCTTTATAATAGCTTTTATTCGTAAAAAATATCCCAACTGCTTTATATTTATATTACATTATTTTCCTACATTCTATTTTCTCGTTTTTTCGGGGACATGTGTCGAAAAAAATCATGTCGAGACTGTTTATCCAGACGTATTGCCTTTATTAAAATTTTTAAAATTATCCTTTGAAATATCTCTGTAATGGTAAATACGATGAGCGTCGCAACCATTTAAATTAAATAAGGATTTCGGAGCAATTCATCTTATTTTCCATTAAAACGGGCGTTTCAACAAAGTTTTAAAAATGTCTGTGAGAGTTCTTTTGAAATAAACCCTTCGCAGAATTTATCATTTAAATGAAAGAGCAAAATGATATATTGAATTTAAACGAGTAATTACTATATATATATATATATATATATATATATATATATATATATATATATAATTGCATTGATTTACATTAAGTTTAAATTTTTAAATGCATATTTCTTACATTGTTTAAGAACAGATAATATTGAACACCGACACAGATATAACAAAAACATTTTCACATATATTATATCCCTTTCATTTAACAGCAGATCCGTTTTTGCGCGCAGTGGAAGTGCAGGCCATAATTCAGTGCGACATATATCACGGTGGCAAAACGAAAAAATCAACCTTTTCAAATATCAGAGATCCGCTAAAAATGGCGTCCGTGCAGGGCGTTACAAAAAAATGAGCCAAAACAAAACAGCAGTGATGTATGCCACGTAACGCTGGTGCAGGAAATGCAACTGGGAAGGTTACAACATATAATCACAGAACGTATATCTAACAGCAGCACGGAAGGTTACTACCCTCACCTTGTCCGGGCCGATGCGTCGCGGCGTAGTGCCAATCGGGCAAATGTTGCGTTACATTCACCCCAAGCTATTCGAGAATTTCGATGTAATGTATTTAATTTTGTAGAATGTACAAAAACTAACGCAGGCAAACGATAGTGCGATTTAGATGAGCCTTGAATTTGAACAAAATATTTATTTATAATAATTAGTATTATTAGTTCTAGTGTGTCTTGGATTAATATTAACCTAAAATATCCATAAAAAATACGTTAACACTTCAAATTTTTCATTTTTAGATAGTGTGTCTAAATTCATTTTATAATGATAAGGGACTCGTATAATATATTAAAATAGACTTTTAATTTTGTTATTTGTACTGAAATCATTAATTGCTTATATTTCTATATATATTTGTATTTTGTATTGATAATTTAAGTTATATAATAAATGCTTTACGTAATGAACATTTTAATAATTTCAAACCAAAATATATTAATTCGAATTTTAAGATGAATTCATCTTTATCGTATGTTGATCGATATAGTATTTATTCTGATTACCGCTCAGAATATATCAGTCGCTACGTGGACTGCACCTATTTAAAAATTTACGTAATTTATTGCTCTCAGTGAATATGGAAAATACCAGTGAGGAAAATATTCCTTTTCAATCAGGTAAATTTTTTAGTAGTTAATATGATTTTAGTTTAATACAGAAATTGTAGTTCAAGAAACCCCAGGAGACATTAATAATAGAAATAATAGTATAAGTGACGCAGCAGAAGGTAAATTTTAATATAACTCAGTGATTTTTATTTATTCACTTATTTGTGTATTTACTGATAGATGATACTTTATCACAACTTCAAAAAGAACTTGATAATATGGTGATCGAAAATCCAAGGGGATCGGATAAGATTGATATTCATTTCAAATATTCTTTAAAATCAGTAGAAGAATGGTCGAAAGATATATTTAACAAACCAATTATAAATCATCCAGTGATATCAGTTTTTCTTAGACATTTATGGTTTCGTGAGTGTTTAGTAAGTTATGCCATATATTTGACATTATACATTATTTTTTGTATTTTACATGTTACATATTTAATTTCCTCAATCGACAAAATTTGGAAATATGTAATTTTAATATGTATATGTACATTATTGTTTTTGTTTTTCTTAGTAGAACTTGCTCAGTTATATTGCAAATCTATTAGTTATTTTATGTGTTTTGAGAATGTACTAGAATTAGCTCTGTATATTTATACTATATTATCATTATGTCACGTGAAAGATAACTTTGAATTGAAAGCATATCCATTCGGATACAATATTGGTCTACTATTTATAGTTCTATTTTGTATAATTGGAGAAATTCCAAAATTGTCTAAATACATTATTTTGTATAAAAAAGTATTAACTAACTTTATTTTACATATGATTATGTATTCCTTAATTCTAATAGGATTTTCTTTAATGTTTCATGATATTAATGTAAACGAAACGGGCAAATTAAATAAAAGGAATATTAGCACTTCTATATTTAATATGTATATTAGGTTCTTTGGTGAGTTTAATTCAGATGAAATAAAATTCGAGACTCTACCGTACCATTATATGGTAATGTTCTTGGTATGTCTGTTGTGTGTACCGATGGTTTTAAGTAATGTATTAATTGCGTTAACTATAAGTGATATGCAGTCAATAAAAAATGAAGCAGAATTGTCGGAAAATTTGGAAAGAATTAATAGCATTTCTTCGGTTAGAAAGTTGAACGATTTGCTCGACAAAATTACGAAACAACGAGTAAATATACCTATATTAAAACATAAAGTTGGTGAAGAAGAAGAAAATACAATAATTACAGCTATTTATGAAAATAATCATTCATGGTTTCATATACTTTTTAAGAACATCAAATCACCCAGTTCAATATTCATAGGTAGTAACATCTGGAAAAATTTCAAAGAAATTAAACAATCAAACAAAAATCAAAATACGTTGGAATATATGACGAATCTATTAATGAATATAAACGAAAACATGTTAAGACGAGAAAATTAATTTTCACAATAATAAGTTTAAAATAAATCATAATTACAATTATAAAAATTTGTAAATAAAATATATAAATATATTTGTAAATTGTTTTATTTAAAACATACATACAAGACTGCTACTAAAATAGTAGTGAAAATAACAGTAGTGTCCCCCGCAAAATCAAAAATTGCCTGACGGTCATCTTTTATATTTTAATTACAGCCCAACATTCACATAATCATTTCACGTATTTACAATTTTTTTTTTATTTAAATGATAAGCAACAATTAATATTTAATAAAATATTTTATTTTAAATACATGTAAATAATGATGACTTTCATATTATTTGTGTTACAGATCGCCAAGAGAAAATTAGCAATGATAATAATATGACGACAGACAAAAATAAAGGTAAATTTTGACTTAATATCAATGAGTAAGTAATATTTTTTAAATATATTTACAGATACTTTATCAAAACTAGTAGATAAATTAGATAAAATGGTGATCATACCGAAAGAAGGAACAAATAAAATAGAAATAAATTTTGGAAATAGTGTTGTTTCTTTGGTGTCAATAGAGCAGTGGTCAAAGGATACAATTAAAAAATCAATTATTAATCATCCAGTAATAACAATTTATCTCACACATTTTTGGTACCGTGAATGTTTCAAAATATACTTAATGTATTTAATTTCTTATATTATTTTCTGTATCTTACATGTTATGTATTTATTAGGATATTTAAAAAATTGTTTTGAATTTGTTTTCTTGATGTACATTTTAATATTCCTTGTAATATTCATAGCGGTAGAAGTCGCACAATTTTATTGTAAACCGCTACAATATTTCTATGACATTAATAACTATTTAGAGCTGTTACTGGTGTTTTATACTATAGAATCACTTATGTTAATTAAAGAAATGGACGAAATTCACTTGCAGGCTTATCCATATGGATATAACGTTGGGCTTTTATTTATTGTTTTGTATTGTATAATTGGGGAGATTCCAAAATTATCCAAATTCATCATTCTGTACAAAAAAGTGTTATGGAACTTCATTAAACATATGTTTATGTATTCTCTAATATTAATAGGATTTTCTTTAATGTTTCTTACATTTAACGTAAATGATCTAATGGGATTGAATCAAAGAAACGTTAGTTCTTCCATATTTACTACATATATATTATTTTTTGGTGAATATAATTCAGATGAAAGAGAATTCGAAAGTATGCCTTACCATTACATGGCATTTTTTCTGGTGTGTTTATTGTGTATACCTATGGTGTTAAATAATGTATTAATTGGTTTAACAATAAGTGACATGGAGTCAATAAAACAGGATGCAGAATTTTCAGAAAATATGGAAAGACTTAACAGTATCTCATCTCTCAGGAAGGTACAAAATTTTTTAAGAGATAATGAATACATGTCAGCATGTTTAAAGAATCTTTGTAGAAATTTTATTAATATGTTCATATTAAAACATAAAAAAGATATAGAAAAGGGTAGAGAAAATGCTGTTATAATAGCAATTTATAAATATAATCATTTAGGGTTTATGAGGTTTTATAAGAACATCTCATCTATGTCACTCTATATAGACTCTAAAATGTGGCAAAATCTATATGCCATTACTGATTCAGACAAAATTTCACTTGAAACAATTTTTTATATGTTAAATAAATTAGATAAGAAAATTAAATAAAACAAAATTACATATTATATTATACTATGAGAATTGTAAATTATCTTAAATTAAATTACATTAATTATGGTACAAATTAATTATATGAGTTTTATTTTATTACATTCAAATTTTACAAAAAATTATAATACCGATTGTACAGGTAAGTAGGTAGTAATAATAATTTTATATGTATAAAATAAACTTTATAAACAGTGAAACATGAGTATAATATTAACAATATATTTTTAAGCAAAATATTGACAATAAGACACAGCTTATTGTTCGATGTTATATAACATAACGTTTTGATGCAATTCTACAAGTTCATCAGGCAAACTCAATACGTTTCAATTCTACTTATATGCACAAGAGAATAAAGAATATGCAATATGTCTTCATTACAAGTACATCGTCCATTCCTTGCTTAACGTCGGCTGAGTCGATTAATAAAATTATTAATACCGCGGGGATTTAAATGAAGAATACTATTAAGTTAATTTATCATATTATTTCAATAACACATACATATATCATTACTGCAATATGGGGTAGGCATCACGTTGATATCATATCTGATACAAATCAGAATGAATAAAAATCCATTAATCCGATAAATTTACTTCATTTTAAAAAAGTATAGTTTACAATTAGTTTATAAAATTGTTCCGTATATATGTTAGCTTACGTCATCACCTTTACCGATGGACCGATGCGACGTGCTCACATCTATTTAGACTAGTTTTGTTTTATAAGCAAATCTGAAGTATTTGTTTACATTTAATAATCGGGGCAGTTCTTAAGAAAGAACCAGGCAGTCAAGCTTTAGATGTCGAGGGTTAAACTACGTTTGTTGTAATAAAGCGTATTATTGTGAATTTAGTGTTTTAATCAAACTAAAAAGACAGATTAACAGTCGCTAATCTATCATCAGAAGTGGGATATCTTCTCGTGAATTATTTCCGGAAGAAAGGACCTAAAAAAATTATTATTTTTTTTTTTTTTTGTGTTTCTTTGTGAACGAACAGACAATGGTGAAAGACACAAACGCGCAGTGATTCCGAACGTTGTGAACATTACCAAAAGTGCATCGGAGAGAGATTAGTAGCAAGAAAGTAACAACAGATTCCAAAAACAAAACATGGAAATTTTATCGACAATGGCCAACGCCCAAACTACTCAAGCAACATTGAAGATGGCTGCGCAGAACGTTTAAGTGTGGCTGCAGCGCAGTTTCGACTTGTAAGATTTAGAAATTGCATTTGAGGAATATGACTTGAATTTGTCAGGAATGGACGAGTGGGTTACGAAAGAAATAAAAGAACAACCGAATGCCGTTTGATCTCATAAACTCTTCATCAGATTATCAGAGCGCCATCGTTAAAGCCCTTGGACCACTTAAAGACGATATTGCGTTTGTTTATGTTGATGATGTGTTGTGCCCTCTCGACCCATTCAAGAATGTCTTAAGAACTTAAGAAAGGACATTGACGCCCTTAAATATACAAAACTGTAACTTTTTCCAAACATCTGTGAAATATTTAGGTGTGATCGAAAAAGGACTGGCTGGATATTTTAGACATCTTGTGAAAAAACTTTGCTACTTTAACAGCACCGATATCTGCACTGTTACGTGATGGAAAATCGTTTGAATGGACATGTAAATGTGAAAATGTATGATTGACTTCTTATCCGATTTTCAACATTTTTGATCTGGAATTGTCAACCGAACTACATACAGAAGCAAGTTCGTTAGGATTAGATGTCGCTATTAACTGTCGAATAGAGGAAAATTGAAACCAAAGTATCACGGACCCTTTGAGGTAACGCATTGTTTACCTAATGAGAGGTACGCACTCCGAAGGATTGGCAACCGAGGTAGAACTACAATAGCGGCACATGAACAGTTACGAACCTGGCCAGATACAGAAATTCTATAAGGTATGATGGATATAGATTTATTTAATAAGATTGATGTGTGAATGTGTGTAAAGGTCCCTGCTTAGTAGGCTGTTTAAGGTCCCTGTGTATCAGGCTATATGTGAAGGTCCCTGCTTAGTAGGCTATGATTAAGGTCCCTGCTCGGCAGGCTATTTTTAAGGTCCCTGCGTCGCAGGCTATGTTTGAGGTCCCTACTTTGCAGGCTATGTTTAAGGTCCCTACTTTGCAGGCTATGTTTAAAGGTCCCTGCTCGGCAGGCTATGTTTAAGGTCCCTGCTCTGCAGGCTTAGATTGTTGTGTTCTGGGTCTGTGAGACAAGCGGGTAATAGACCTGGTAGTGGTTGAACCGCCTCTGAGCTCCTGGCTAGAATATGGTATCTTTTGATAGCACTTGAGAGTCATGGGTGTAACAGACCTGTTGATGGTTGAGTCGCCTCTGAGCTTCTAGTGGTTGTTAACTGTGCCACATAACAGTCTATTTTGTTAAATGAAATAAGGTTTAGACTTAGTTCTTCGAATATATTTTGAGCTTGTACTGCTGTTATAATGTTTACAGATTACCGGTGTCAGGTGAATCTTTGCAAAACTGCGGAAGGTGCGAGGACGCCCCACATGTCAGGAAGGCCGTGTTAGCTTACGTCATCACCTTTACCGATGGACCGATGCGACGTGCTCACATCTATTTAGACTAGTTTTGTTTTATAAGCAAATCTGAAGTATTTGTTTACATTTAATAATCGGGGCAGTTCTTAAGAAAGAACCAGGCAGTCAAGCTTTAGATGTCGAGGGTTAAACTACGTTTGTTGTAATAAAGCGTATTATTGTGAATTTAGTGTTTTAATCAAACTAAAAAGACAGATTAACAGTCGCTAATCTATCATATATATATCGACAGGATAACCACACGAAAAATGACACATCCAGGAATGGAGCATGCAGGTAACATTATTACATTTTAAGCATATGTAAATGTACCAAAGCAACACATGAGAATTAATTGCTAATTAATTTAAGTTTTTTATTTAACATTTTTTGTCAAAGTTTTTCCTACTTTGTGTTGGTGCTAGTTTTTATATGTAAACTTTATAATTTCGTTAGATTTGTTATGTTAGTTTTATGTACGTTTATTTAAGTTCCTTCATATAACATTTTATTTAATCTAGGGCTTTCCGCACCGTACCATGTCGTACCTGTAATGTGTAGTAGAGGCACTGAAGAAGGTAATAACAATTGTTAAGTATTAATACTTTAAATAATTTATGAAATATTTAACTCTATTAGATGAACCCATCGCAGAGACTGAAATTTTAAGACAACTAGATGAAATTATATATTGTCACGAAAAGGAAAGAATGATAACCATAAAGTGCAATGAAATGAAAAATTTTGAAGAATTGTTTAATAAAATTATAGAAGGCACGATTGATAAATATACTTCGAAAGCAATTATGAGCCACCCGGTTACATCTATATTTTTAATACGGAATTGGCATCGTGAATGTATGTGGTTATATTTTTCTTACATATTTCTTTTTTTATTAAATTTCGCTCTAGTTATGTGGTTCATATTTCTGAATAATGAAGAAACTGGTAATTTTTTAAAATTTATTATTTTACTTACCACGATTATTTTTGTGATAATTGAATTAGTTCAGATAATATGTTATAAATATTTATACTTTCGTGAAATGGAAAATTATTTGCAAATATTTTTGTTAGTTTTCACAATATTAACTCTATGCAAAAAAACATACAATAATAAAAACGAATTAAATATAGAAGCTTTTCCATTTGGATATAATATAACTCTATTATTCCTTGTATTATTTTTTACATTAGGAGAAATTCCAGTTTTGTCAGTATCTATAAGCTTGTATAAGACAGTTCTGTGGAATTTCTTTACACATATGTTAATATATTCTACATTGTTATTTGCATTTGCTACTGCATTTTATTGTCAAAATTTGACCGGAGTTGTGTCTGCACATAATTCTAGAAATATAACATCGTCGATATTTATGACATACATTATGTTTTTTGGAGAATTTAACACAGATAACATACAATTTGAAAATTTACCTTTCCATTATATGATAGTGTTTGTATTGTTTTTACTTTGTGTACCATTGGTTCTTAGCAATTTGTTAATTGGTCTAGCTATTAGTGATATGACAAAAATAAAAAATGATGCTCAATATTTCGAAAATATTGAAAGAGCTTCCTCTATTAAAACTGTACGGTTGTTAGATAATAAAAAATATTTTAAATATATTTCTATTTTTCTTAAATTAATTAGATTAAAGCCCTCAAAACAAACAAAAATTGAAAAAGAAATTAATATTATTAACATTTCATTTCCTAAATGGATGTTTTCGATTAATGGTGAAAATGTTTATCTTAGTAGTTCCATATGGAAAACTCTTAAAAGAAAAAGTAAAGCACAATCGGCAAATGAACAAAGCGGAAGAATTGCTGACACCAAAACCATGAATGAAAAAGATGAAAAGATCATACGAAATGTTTTAAAAACTTATATAAAAGATGAAAATACGATAAATGCAGCAACTAATTTACTATCAAATATTTGCTATATGGCTCAAGAAAATACAATAAATGCAACAACTAATTTACCATCAAATATTAGCAATGTAGCTCAAGAAAGGGAACAATAATTGTATTATTATTATTATAGAAGTTCCACAATATTTAAAAAATTCCTACGATTTTTATTTTAAAGTTTTTCAACATGTACTTTTTATTAGGAGTATTAGCTAGGAGATAGATAATATAAAATAAGATGTTTAAGCAAAATCAAATGTTATTTAAACAATTAAAAAATAAAAATTTTATAGTAGTAATTATTATTTTTTGTAATAACACTATAAAAACTAATAGAGCCATTGTAATCTTTTGCATTTTTGTTTGTAAAAATATTATTAATATTTAATAAAGAAGTTTTAAAATTGGCGGTTAATTTACTATACCATTTATAAGTAAACTAATCTTCAAGATAAGTAAACCACTTGACCATAATTCTGTACGTATATGTTTCTAATTATGTAAAAACTTAGATGAATGTATCAACATGTAAACAGTGAAAATGAGCTTTTCAACTGAAAATCATGGTAGCAACGGTACGTAAATTAAATTGCCTCTGTCCACATCTCAACCCCTTGGTTATTCATATTATTTTTTAGATCTCTCTAAATAAGGACGGAATTTTGCTTATTCTACTACACCCATTATAGGTGAGATTGTTTATTTTTTATACACATTTCAAGTTTATGTGCAATTAATATTTTAGATATGACAGAAAAGGAGTATCTAGATTACCTGGATAATACTATTATATAAGGTGTAAAACGATGGAATACTGGTCATAAGCAGTTATAACCGTTTTGTCCTCGCATATCTTAGTTTAACTTACTCTATCATAATTGTTTCCTTCATTTTCCAAAATTAATTTTAATATGTTTATCGTACACTGTTGTAACGTGTTACTCATGTTAAATTGATGTTAGTGTTTCCATGATTAGATATTCAGATATAAAATACTCAGAGAAACATGAGTATAAAATGAACAATACATTTTTTAGAAAAATATAAAAGACACTCATTATTGTTTGGTATTACGTCACATAACTTTTTAATGCAATTCTAGAAGTTAATCACGAAAAGTCAATAAGTTTCATTATATTATATGCTGAAATGCCCATTTTCGCCAGAGGAATATAGATTTCAATATATTTACACAGGAAAAATAGACATGAATATATTTATTACAAAGTAATTTCCAAATTTTTCTATCCAGTTAATTGAAATTGTAAGTGTCTTCATTTCAAGTACATTCTCCTTTTCTTGTTCCTTTAATGTCACTGACGGCTGAGTCAATAAATAAATACCACGGTGATTTAAAGGTATTATCATAGTGCAACTTATTAAAATATAGTGGAAAAGATAAAAATATAAGAAAATTAAATAATTGTTTTTGACTATTATTACAAATAAAGCGTTAAAAATAAAGTATATCAATAAAATCAGTGTACAAATACCATATGAACAGTTTTTTCTTAACTTATTCTAAAAATAAATTTTTAGAAGGCCAATTATATAATTGTATGTTTGAATAACACATACATATATCAATTCAGCAAATATGGGGTTGCCATTACTAGATATCGTATCTGATATAAATCAAAATTAATAAAAAGCTATTTTACAGATAAATTAGTCTCATTTAAAAAAAACAGAGTGAAGAATTAGTACAGTTTGTAAAATTGTTCCGTACATAGAGACATGTTAAAATTCTTAAAACCAGAGAAGGACCCTGAAGGTAAGATTATTTAATTATAAGCATACGTAAAGGTGCTGAAATAATTAATATTCTACTTAATTTGTGAAAGTTATTCCTAACTAATTTTTATATGTAAATTTTATAATTTCGTTACTGTTGTTGTTTTAACTTTATGTACGTTAATTTAAGTTTCTTCATCTAATTTTTTACTAATCTAGGGCATCACGAACTAGAGACTTCAGTATGTAGAGGCGCTGATGAAGGTAATAACAATTGTTAAATAGTAATACTTAAATAATTTATGGAATATTTAGCTCTATTAGATGTAGATAATGATGAATCCATCCCGGAGACTGAAATTTTAAGACGACTAGATGAAATTATATATTATAGTGAAACTGAAAGAATGGTAACCTTAAAGTGCAATGACATGAAAAATTTTAGTGAATTGTTTAATAATATTATTGAAAACAAGAGTGACTTTAAATATTCTTCGAAAAGAATTATGGGCCATCCTGTTACATCTATAGTTTTAACTTGGAATTGGCATCGTGATTGTATGAAGTTATATTTTTCTTATATACTTCTTTTTTTATTAAATTTTGCTTTAATTATGTGGTACATATTTCTCAATAACGAATTAATTGGTACATATGTAAAATTTAGTATTATATTTATTACAATTATTTTTGTGATAATTGAATTAGTTCAGATAAGATGTTATGGACTTTCATACCTACGTGAAATTGAAAATTATCTACAAGTAGGTTTGTTACTATTTACAATATTAACCCTTTGCTATAAAACTTATAATAATAAGAACGAATTAAATATAGAAGCTTTTCCATTCGGATACAATATAACTCTATTGTTTCTTGTATTATTTTTTACATTAGGAGAAATTCCAGTTTTGTCAGTATCTATAAGCTTGTATAAGACAGTTCTTTGGAATTTCTTTACACATATGTTAATATATTCTCTATTGTTGCTTGCATTTGCTAGTGCATTTTATTATCAAAATTTGACCGGAGTAGTGTCTGCAAATAATTCTAGAAATATAACATCATCGATATTTATGACATATATTATGTTTTTTGGAGAATATAATACAGATAACATACAATTTGAAAATTTACCTTACCATTATATGATAGTGTTTGTATTGTTTTTACTTTGTGTACCGTTGGTTCTCAGCAATTTGTTAATTGGTCTAGCTATTAGTGATATGACAAAAATAAAAGATAATGCTCAATATTTGGAAAATATTGAAAGAGCTTCCTCTATTAAAACTGTATGGTTGATAGATCAAAAAACAAACTTTATTTTTAGGTATATTTCTAAATTTCTTAAAATAATTAGATTGAAACCTTTAAATCAAACAAAAATTCCAGACAAAATTAATATTATTAACATTTCATTTCCTAAATGGATGTTTTCGATTAATGGTCAGACAGTTTATCTCAATAGTTCCATATGGAAAACTCTTAGAAAAAAAAGTAAAGATCAATCTGCAACCGAACAAAGTGGAAGCTTTTCTCAAACCAAAACTTTGAACAAAAAAGATGAAAAGAAAGTACGAAAAATGTTAAAAACTTATATAAATGATGAAAATAAAATAAATATAGCAACTAATTTAATATCATATATTTGCGATATGGCTCAAGAAAATGAACAATAATTTTATTGTATATCATCTATTTTCTAAAAGAATCTGTAGAAGTACATGGAGGTACAACATTTTAAAAATTCCTGTGACTTTTATTTTTAAGTTATTTGAATGTATTTTTTATTAGGAATTTTGTATTAGCTAGGAGATAGATAATATAAGATAAAATATTTGAGCAAAATCAAATGTTATTTAAATAATTAAGAAATAAAAGATTTTACATATAATTTGTAAATTCCAAAGTAGAATAAAATATTTTTTTGTAATGAAACTGTAAAAAAACTAATATAGCCGTTGTAATCCCTTGTATTTTTGTTTATCATTAATATTAAATAAAGAAGTTTTAAAATTGGCGGGTGATTTTATTAAAACATTTATAATTAAACTATCAATTATCTTCAAGATATGTAAACCACGTGACCATAATCTTATAACGTTTCTAATTTTGTAACAACTCAGATCAATGTATAAAAACATAAATAGTGAAAATGTACATTTCAACTGAAAATCATAGTTGCAACGGTACGTGAAATAAATTTGATTATCTATCCACATTTCAACACCATTATTCATTTAATTTTTTAGATCTCTCTAAACAAGAACCAAATTCCACTTATTCTACTACTCCTGTTATAGGTGACACGTTTATTTTGTATAATGGTTCCAAGTTAGATGTACTATTATGTTTTAGATATGACAGAAAAGGAGTATCTAGATTACCTGGACGATACTATTACATATGATGAAAACGGTGGAACGGTGGTCATAAACACAAAAGATTTAAAATTTAAACAAGCTTATGAAAAAATTTTAAATCTCTCAAAAAATTTGGCCACGAAACGAGTTATGAACCATCCAGTTATAACAGTTTTATTAATATGGAATTGGCATCGAGAGTGTTGGAGGTTGTATCTCTCCTATCTTTTAATTTATTTAACTTACTTTATCTTAATTGTTTCTTTTATTTTTCAAAATCATGAAATCAGTACTAATTTACTAGTTTATTTTATCATAACATTAACTATACTTTTTATGTCAATTGAATTATTGCAAATGTGGTGTTATAAATGGTCATATCTTGTTGAAATAGAAAATTATTTACAAATATTACTATTAATTTACACCGTACTGACAATTTGGAAAAAAAAATTTACTGATTGTAATTGCGACATATATGTAGATGCGTTTCCGTTTGGATATAACCTGGCATTTTTGTTCATTGTACTCTTTTTCATATTAGGAGAACTTCCAGCATTTGCAGTGTCTGTAAATTTATATAAAACGGTCCTGTGGAACTTTATAAAGCATATGTCAATTTATTCACTACTGTTACTTTCATTCGCCAGCGCATTTTTTACTCAAAATTTAAGAGGTAGTATTTCCGATTATAATCCTCGAAATATCTCTTCATCAGTTTTTACAACATATATTATGTTTTTTGGAGAGTTTAACTCAGATGACATCGACTTTGAAAATTTGCCGTATCATTACATGGTGGTATTTCTATTGTTTCTATTATGTGTGCCCTTAGTGTTAAGCAATTTGCTAATTGGTTTAGCAATAAGTGATATGGAAAAATTAAAAATGGATGCACAATATTTCGAAAATGTGGAAAGAGTTAAAGCTATTAAAATTGTACGCCTGCTAGATAATAAACAATTCGTTATTAAAGTTATTGTTAAATTTCTTAAGTTAATTAAAATATATATTCCAAGAAAAGAACTCCCTGAAAACATTAAAATAAAAGCCACGTTTCAACATCCAAAATATATTTATACTATAGAACACAAGATTACTTATATTGATTATACCATATGGAAAATGCTTATAAAAAGAAGTAGAATAACAAGAGATAAACAGATTAAAACCCGCATTGCCTGAGATATGGTTTTGTCGCTTTTTATAAATATATGGTTAACAGTTAATAATGTTACATGTATATTATTTAATTAATTTTTTAAATGTATTAATAATAAATGTACTATAATATTAACTAGAGTGTTCTTTCTATACATGTCTATAAATGTAAATAAAGAGCCTTGTATTTTAATTATTTTAACATATATTTTGAATATTGTAACGTTTTATCTTTCATGTCAAAGTGATGTGAATGTTTCCATTGTTAAAAAATTCGATAAATCAACAAGTACAAATTTTGACTTCAAATTCCATTTTCACTCTTAAAATTATATCCTGAATAATTATTTATAATAACTTTTCTCAATATTTCAAATGCATCGCTAATGAGTTGGGATTATATCACAACATTTGCAATAGACATCTTAAATAATAGAAGTCATGCCGTTCCAATAGTGTATCAAATTTAATTGTCTGTCTTTATCTTAAGGTGACACACTTAAGATAAAGATGAACTTCGTTCGTTTTAAGATGATAAATCAATTAGGGACAGATTGCTGACATGTATACACAAATCAACATTTTGTCACCTTCAACCGAGTCGTTTAAAATATGACCAAGTTGTTTTAAGTCCCGATGAGGAAGTGAACACGGAAATGCAAAAATAGTGGCGCACGTAGAGAGTATTTCGCCGACACGCGTCGCCCCAGCGTATACGGTCCTGGGGGCGGATTTAGGGGTTGCCGGATCAGGTGAACGACCGTCAGCGACCCAGACCGACGTCGGGTGGCGGCGAACATCGATCTTCAATGCACTCGGCTTGCGCATTACGCCGCCGCCGATGCTATGACTTCGCGCTGGTGTCGATGTGCCCGGAATTTTTGCATTCGTTGTATAACATTGAACTCGCAGTCTGCCAATGATGATTGAGCTGCACTTCCACATCGGACCCAGACAGCATAAATCGATTCCAAAAGTATGAAATTGGAAATTAATATTAAAAGAGGATGTCCAATCAAAATTATATTTTATACATCTTTTATTATTGTTATAATATTTAATACATTTGCCATAATTACCCAGTAAGAATTTTGTACGCATTATAATTTGCCAATAAGTACACATAAATTGACTGATAAGATTTTCAGTACAATCTTATCTTATCTTATATAATAATCATACTATTACATAATAATCGTACTATTATTATCTGTCATACATATACATCTATAAATAATACAGCATTTTTTACACAGATATTCGTTAATTTGAATTTAACCTTCTCTAAAAGGTTTTAAAACGAATTACATTTCCTTATTGAAAGGAGCTTCCACTTAAAAGTTTTGCAGATCCAAAAACAGGGATTCTAACTTTTTACTTTGAAATTCGTATCCAGGATTTAAAAAGTTATAATGTGTCAGAATATCAGTTTTCTACAAGAATAATTTTTTTTCTTAAAAGACAATTGGATGTATCAAATTTAATTAAAGAATATTTATTTATTAATTGTATTTTCATTAATTTAACCTACAGGGGATTTTTGATATTATATTCATTTAAATGTGATATTGGAAAAATACGGCGTAGTGTAGCACAGATTATTATTGAATGTTAATTTGGAAATGCCCTCCTCTTTATAACATTTATCATTTTGTAACTAAATCAAAATATTTTTTTTTTAATTAATTTAAAACAAAATAAGTTACAGAAAGGGTATACATACATAATAAACAAATAGTAACAAATTTATACATAGGTAAAAAATTAATACTAGGTTAGTTAGGTTACCTAACTATTTGTTATAACTCCCTTTAAACGGAGAGGCATAATTATAATGACAACGGCCATTTGAAATTAAATTCTTGACTACGACTTCAATTAATACCCACATTTCATTTAAATTTGAAGGTTTTTGGTTTATCGAGACTTCATGCCATTCCATAAGTTTTCAATTGAATATAGATTTGGACTTTATACTGACCAATCGAGAACATCAACCATGACCAATTTTGAACTACCTACAAGATCATGATAAAAATTCATGTAAATGGAAAATTATCATTGTCAAATGGTTCTATTACATCTCTCATGATATCTATACAACGGGCAATGTTCATTAATTATTTACTGTAATAGCACTATATTATGATAAGAAAGTAACCCCAAACCGTAACATTTCCTCCACCATGCTTAACACATTTTGAAGTGCAAACTTTTATTTGGAGAACGACGAACGAATTGTTTATCATGTGGTCCTATTCTATTAAATTTGGATTTATCACTACAAAGTACTCTTCATCAAAACTTTGGAGGATAATTGATATATTTTAGCACAAATTTATACCAACATATTTAAATAGTCTGCTTTAATACCAATGGTTTCTTACTTTCTAATTTTGTTCATTCAGTCAATGACTGATTGTTTTACAATACGCACCAATATTGTGGCTTAATTAACTCATTTTGATTTAACAAACAAGTATTTCATTTATTGACTCTTCCAATATCTGTCTATCTTTAACTATTTTCATGAATATCTTAAGCTTTTAGCTAAGTCAGCAATATTTAGCACTTAATTTTTCATGATATTATTATTTCCCTTTTCTATAGAGTGTAATGTTTTTTCTTCCCACTGATAGTGAACTTTGTTTTAAATATATTTGAATGTGCTATTTCTTTGTTCAACCAAATGAGACTAACATGCGTGTTTAAAGTAATATCTCCGTCATTTTTAAAATGTCTGAAAAAAGTCAAAAATCATATAGAATATTGAAATATATTTTTATAGATACTGAAAAAAATTTTAATAATAATAATTTTCTTGTCACCATTGTATACTGATATGTTTTGCTTATTATTTATGCAATTTTATTGAGATTTCATTTATTCATATAAAAATTAAGTTTTTCCAAATTTGAAAAAAGATTTGTTGTATGTAAATCTTGTGAGTGTAAGTTCGAATAAACATTAGTACATTTAAGTAATAATTATACTACAATTTGTTTATATGTATATGATATATCAACTATTTCAAATTCTTGAAATATTTTTTAACTGTTTGTAATTTTCCGAATACTTCCAAATAGGTATATATAGAAAAATTTAAAATGTTCATACTATTGTCGCCATCTATGTTCTGTTCTTTGTAATACTGTTTAAGGGAATAGATTTTCTCTTTCATTTAAGTTTAGTTCATTAAGTTTAAATAGATAAAGTGATGAATTTTAATAGAAATATGTAAGCTAAAAATTATACGTATATGTATCATGTAGTTTATGACGACAATGATATGACATAAAATATAAGAAAATATTTGAAATTGGACCTTATCATCATTTAACCTAAATAAATTATCTCACAATCAATATTTGTTTATTATTAGTACATAATATGTGACACATACAACTGTAACGACATATGTTCATATACTTTGAATTCGATTTATCAAAAAAGTATTTATACAAAACATTTTTACGCAAGCTTTATACTGTAGTTTAAAAAATAAAAAAATAATAATCAATTAATTATTTGCTCTTTTGAATTGTTATTACTTGATAATAAAAATGTTATTTCGTTTCGATTTTAAGTTTTTCATATTATTTTCATTATTAGCCGTTTGAAAATAATATTGGAATAAATTTTGGTTACATTTTATACATACGAGCATATACACGTATACACATTTATTGTAGATATGCATACAAGTATGTCAAGGCACTCTCATAAATTTATTGTGTCTCCTACGTGCAAGATAGAGGCAGTACGCAACCTGTACGCCCCGTCAACATTCTCTAGATAACCTTTTATTTTGATAACAGTCAACCAGTTCAGGAAAATCGCTCTGAAGGTTACTTTCCTCGCTATTTTTATCGGCGTTCCCCCCTACTGCGCCCAACAGACACAACACTGTGGTGCTCAGTGAGCAGTGCTCACAGCAAAGAATATTCTAAACCACAGTGAACTGCCAACTTCGAAGATGAGTGGTCAAGCAATCGACTCCAACTGTATCACGTTGACGAGGTTCGTCCTCGCCGAACAGAAGAAGGTGCCAAACGCCACGGGCGAACTCACCCAGCTCCTCAACTCCATCCAGACCGCGGTTAAAGTTATCAGCAGTGCCGTCAGGAGGGCTGGAATAACCAAATTGTGAGTTGGCTGATGTGCTCATGTTTGGGTTCTTAATGTGTGTTTGGGGAATCTGTCGGTTCAAAGTCCAGTATCCAAACTTGTTTTCGTAACCTTTACTGGTTGATAAACAATGCGGTTAAATTAAGTTGGCACGTTACCAAAATCCGAGTAGTATTTTGAACAGACCAAACATTTTTGTAACAATTAAGTTTTCTTTTAAAGAATCTCAATATTTAGGGTTAAAATTAAAATTATATTTAATATTTACAATTGTAAATAATTCACACAGTTTTTTTCAGATTCTTTAAGAAAACGAACATGTAACGATTTAAATCATCATTATTGAACATATTAAAATATAATTATTAACGACCTTTAAGTGGTAACTAGTTTATTTATGTATTTACAGAGAAATTTTAGAGAAAGTAAATTCTGTGTTCCATTAAAATAAATTAATAGTTCAGTTATTGGTCATTTATAGATAACACGAAATAATGAGCAAATATAATAAATATACATACAAGAGTATGCAAGAATAATCATTTTATTTTCACGATTTTTTTATAATCGAAAAAAATTGGTTCTGTTTGTGATGAATTAGCATTAATTGGGACCGTTTTATTAAGGGTAGAAACTATTTGAATAACTTATTTATATTTGTTACTTCTGATAGATTTGGGGCTGTTGGTGAGACTAATGTACAAGGCGAAGAAGTAAAGAAACTCGATGTTTTGGCAAATGATCTCTTCATTAATATGCTTAAATCGTCGCTTACTGTAGCCCTACTGGTGTCAGAGGAAAATGAAACAGTCATAGAGGTACTTATACTTACACATTCTTTAAAAACTCTCTCACACTTGATATCTTAGGTGGATTTCGAGAACCGTGGTAAATACATTGTAGCCTTCGATCCACTCGATGGTTCCTCGAATATCGATTGTTTGGTGTCCATTGGATCAATTTTTTCAATAACCAAGATTGAGGACAACACTGCAGCCACAGTTAAAGATGCCCTTAAGCCAGGCAATAAGGTTGTAGCAGCTGGATATGCATTATACGGCAGTGCCACCATGTTGGTATTGTCCATTGGTAACGGAGTTAACGGATTTATGTTGGATCCATCTATTGGAGAGTTTATTCTGACTGAAAAGAACATGGTTATTCCTAACAAGGGCAACATTTACTCCATCAATGAAGGTACTCACGCATTTTGGTGATTATTGCAAACGTGTCTGGTATATATTAAGAATATATTTACAGGATATACTTACTTGTGGGATGAGGCTATCAAAGAATATGTAGATAACAAAAAGGATCCAGCCAAGGGTAAACCATATGGAGCTAGATATGTGGGTTCCATGGTGGCAGATGTACACAGGACCATAAAATATGGAGGAGTTTTCATCTACCCTGCCACTAAACAATCACCAAAAGGAAAAGTAAGAAAATATATTGTTAGCATAGATTGATAAAATTCTATAAATACAAAATTATCTTTTTAAAACATATTAATGACATGCAGAATTTACAAAAATAATACAGTTATACAATAATAGCAGATGACAAACATTGATAAATAATGGTATTAGTCAATAAATTGAATAAACAAATGTTGTGTAACACATTTCAAAGAAACTATGATATGAAATTTGTTTTATTTTAAAAATTTGGCCCACAAGTTATATAGTCATAAAAATAATTTATGTAATTTATCATTACTTTTTTCAGTTACGACTTCTGTACGAATGTATTCCAATGGCATACATTGTTACTCAAGCACAAGGAAAAGCTTCAAATGGAAAAATTCCTATTTTAGATGTGATTCCAACAGGTCTCCATGATAGAAGTCCAATAATTCTGGGTTCAACTGATGATGTTAATGAGGTGTTAGACATCATAAAGAAACATGAAAAATAGTGACCTGGACTGATTGTTATATTTTGAAATGTTAATAAAGTTTTTATTTTTATATAAATATTTTCTATATTTATTATAAATAAATAATTTAAATATATAGACTGGCACCACAGGTATAAGTGTTTCACAACTTATCCGAAAAATTTTAACCACATACTCACTGTTACAGAAGAAGTCCATTTTAAACAAAATTTGATAAATCGACTACTTGTACAACAATGGGGTTAAAATTTGTCGGATACGTTACGAAACACTATATAGAAGGTTGAAAAGAACGGTGTCCTAAAATTGGATTCGGCGGGCCAAAGCTTGCATTTAAATCAAGGGAAACAATTTCGGAACAGCTTTTATAGATGGATTTAATTATTTTTATATATGTATATAAATTATTTTAAATCTATGCTATCACGTTTTAAGTTTTTCTGAATTGAACATTTAAACAAATTTACATTAAAATATAATTCCTGATCGACGTTGCCGTGACCATGCATCTGGAACACCACACTTTAATTTTATTAAATACACTCATAAGCTATAAATAAGGATAAGGGATAAAATAATGAAATTAAAATAGATATGAAATTATATTACAATTATAAATGAATACAAAATAAATTTGCTTAACACTATATCACATAAAAGAGAGTTATTTAGTAAATGAAAATGAAACTACTCAAATATATAATTAGTAATTATATACTTAAGTAAGCAACATTTAATTGGACGTTAATGAACTGTTCTCAGAAAATAATTTTGATATGTAGCTGTTAGAATTTTTCAGTACATCAATTTTGACATTAATGTTCCTAATGTATCTTTCTAACATTTTATTTTCCTTATCAATATTTGATTTCAGAATATTCATATATAGGGGCATGTTCATAGCATCAATTCTTTTCTCTAACAATACTGCTAAGCTATGAAAATATATTTTTAAATTTAGGTCCTGCTCATTTTTATCAATAGGTACCTTCACAGTTTGCTGATCATGTCTTAAAATCCTATTTTCACTTAATAGATTTTGTTGTTGAACTTGTAATTTTTTAAATGTTTCACAGATGTTATTGATTATTGGAATATTATCTTGGAATTTTGATTGTAATAACACAACACTAGACACTTCATTCACAGATAATTTCTTAAGGTTTTCATTTTTTATTCTCTCCTCTCGCAAGAGTTCATCTAATTCTTTATCTTGTTTAATCATAACATTAGCTTCTTCCTTAGCAGTATTTAAATCCTTATAGAAGTTTACAGTTATTTCTCTAGCTTCAGAATTATTTTTTTCAATTTCAGCACTTAAACTCTCTTGTACAAGTTTCATGTTCGTTTTATTTTTGGTTGTGCTCAAGAGCATTAGCATTTCTGGATGATTTGTTGATAAACTTCTAAACATAACCAATTGTGATAATTTTAGCAGAAACTTAACAATCTTTTGACCATGTGGAGAAACAAAATGAGAGGCCATCATTACAGGAATATCTGCTTGTTTATAAGATGCATTAATATAAGTTATGTATTTTATCAATTCCAAACGAAATTTGTTTTCCCGTTTAATATCATATGGAGGCCAAGAAGGAAGTTGTTGTTCAGTAAGAACAGGGTCTAGTATGTTTAAAAGGTAATATACAACTTCAAAGAATCCAGCTTTGTTAGTTTTCACAAACATATCCCTTCTGAAGTGCTTAAAGAATTCCTTAGATGGTGGATAATTTAATATCAGTAATGATAGATTCCCATGCAACATGTCATGTAATTTATTTTCAGTCTGTCGGTACATTTTCAAAGTAGTCGTCGCGTTCAACATTTTGAAAAAAAATGTAAATCTAAAACGAAAACTTGGTTTAGTTGTAGGTTATAAAATTGATAATTGACCTACCTCTTAAAATATTATAAATATTCACATGTGCGGATTGTTCGTGGTAGTTATAACTCTAAACAATCATATAATATAAATTAAATTACTTATGTTATTTTTGTTAATATATACAAATTAGCCGTTTACACTTTTAATTTAAAAGTTTTATATATAAAAATTAATATGTCGCCCTCTATACCTAAGTATTGTATTTATGATGAGTACCGCGTCATCTTTTAACAGACATACGAATCAAATAAAATAATGTTACAGTAAATTACTTACAATTTCAATTTAAATATTTTATGATTTATTTAAGATTCACACGATTCGTTAACTAGAACTTAAAGTTTACTACATAACAAATATCTATTTTGTATTAGGGAAAGATACCTTCTATTTTAATAAACATAACCTAAAAAGGCTACGTCAACAATTGTTGTCAAAATGTCACGTCAGCAGCAAGATGTGGACGAATTATTCGATATTAAAAACTATTTTTATATTGGAAATTATCAACAATGTATAAACGAGGCAACAAAACTCAGAAAGGTATTTACAACACGTTACAATGAGATAACAATTTTACGACAGTCGTGAACATTTTTAGCCATCCACCCCAGAAGTGGCCATTGAAAGGGATATCTTTACATATAGATCCTACATGGCGCAAAACAAATTCTTAGTGGTGTTAGATGAGATACATGGAGCCTCTCCTGAAGAAATTCAACCACTTAAATTACTTGCTGAATATCTGCACAATAAACAAAAAAGGGAATCTGTTGTAGCTCAACTTGAACAAAAGTTATCAGGCAGTGGAAATATCAATGACACTCTTGTGTTGGTTGCTGCTACCATTTACCAGCATGAAGGCAATTTTGAGGCTGCATATAGAGTCTTGCATTCATCTGAAAGTTTAGAGGCAATGAGTTTCATTGTTGATATTTTGTTAAAGCTTGACAGAATTGATTTGGCTAGAAAGAAATTAAAGGAAATGCAAGACAAGGATGATGATGCTACATTGACTCAATTAGCACAAGCTTGGATCAATATTGCAGCAGTAAGTTATTCATTACCTCAGTTACATTTGTTAAATTAGTATTAATAATAAATATATATTTAGGGTGGTGAAAAACTGCAAGATGCCTATTACATTTATCAAGAATTAGTGGACAAATATGGATCAACACCTTTATTGTTAAATGGACAAGCAGTAACATTTATTGGACAAGCAAAGTATGAGGAAGCAGAAGCTGCTTTACAAGAAGCTTTGGACAGAGATGCTAATTATGCTGATACTCTTATTAACATGATTGCATTGAACAGACAAATTGGCAAAGCTCCTGAGGTAGAATGAATAAATTATAAACTAATAAACTAAACTAATTAATAATTAATTTTTTTCAGATTGCAAATCGTTATTTGTCTCAATTGAAGGATGCTCATTCAGACCACCCCTTTATTAAAGATTTGAATCAAAAAGAAAATGAATTTGAAAGAATATGTCAGCAGTATGTACCAACAGTTTCTGTTGTTCCAGAATGAGTATTAGTTTTAATTATGTAATATAGGTATACCATTAAAAATAAAATTTTATAACTAATATCGCAAATTATTTTTGTTATTATACCTACATTGTATTATATGTTAATAAATTTTTGTTTATAATCATAGATAAATGTAATCATCCCGTTTTTAATATTAAACGTTTAATTTAAACAATTGTTTTTGAAAAATGAGAAATCTCCTAGTGTTCTTAAATTATATGTGCAATAGAACATGTACTAAGAACTGCCTGTGCTAATTATTTGGAATTGGGTGTTTTTGAAAAACCACTCTCCTAGTTCCATCAAAAATAAATTGCGAAATTTGATAAACTGTCTTAATTAAATATTGTGAGTCAAAATCGCATAAACGAATATTTGAATTGAATGTAAAATGTTTCGGAATTGAATAGATTACAAAGTTTTAATGGTTTGACACATTTTCGAAAGTTATCAAATCATAAACCCATTCATGCATGCGACCCGTTTTAATAAATTCAAGACCGCACAACTTCTATGATATCATAGATAAATTATGAGACACATCTCGAAAGCGGCTCATGCAGCCAAGAGTCGAGTATAAATGAAAACAAATGAACTCTGAGGGTTCAAGTGTCTTCTATTAGATGACTCGATTTGTCAAAATGTCGCATTTGCGACTTGCAGGACGCTCTCGATTTTTCACAATTCCCGTCTCAAACACCCATAGTCTCGTCTACGTGTTTTCCTACCTAGAACCCGTGTTTAATTTCTTGTAAAATTAAAACAAAACTGTTTTAATTTCGTCATCCGTTTTCTTTTGTTCCGTGCGAATGAACCAGCTTCACGAGGCAATAAATTTAAAAAGACAAATTCAAGGTGGATTTTATTTTATTTAAGCCTCAAGGGATTACGAAACGAACGTGGTGTGTCAAATACAGAAGTAAAAATAATTTGATGTAATTTGTCTATTAAATGTATTATTATTATTAGTATTGAAAGTGCAGTAATAAGTATAATAAATGTTATACGATATAGTATATACAGGCTTATTTACAACATATTTTATACGCTATTCGTAAATATGGGGAAACTTATATTTAACATAAAAAAAATGAAATGCACTTGGGTAGTCGCTATTAAAACTGCGGTACATAAAGCCTTTGTGAAATTAATTAAATTTATTGGTTAATTAAAGTAGAGTAAGCAGACATGCAAATACGAATATGTGTATGCTCTGATGCCGGTGCGTTTGTATGAATATTCAAGCGTCGTCGCCTTGCCAGGACCCACTGTGTGATTTACATGCTAAACTGTTTAGAAGCAGCAAATATTAATAAGCAAATTGCTCCCACTATACTGTCAGCATCTTGATGATGGAAATCTTTGCAATTTATTGATATCAATTCACGATCTGGCAAATCTGATTTACATCAATCAAATTTTTTAGGCGCATGAAATTAATAATAAAATTTATTTTCAAGTTACAATTACGAAAATATTCAACATGACAAAATAAAATTTATTTAATGAATTAATTTAATTTATTCACTTATTTAACAAATAGTTTCAATGTTGTTCTTGAAAACAATGTTTACAAAAAATGCATTGAAATTTTAATTAATTAATGAATAATGCTCAGAACAGAAGAAATTCACAATTTGATTGTTCCTCTGTAAAAGATTATCACACTTTATCGTAAATCCGCAAAATTAAATTTTAATGGTTAACGTTTTGTACTGTACTAAAAACGGGAGCACGTTTACAATTACATCAAATAGGGCATTCTGTAAAATAAATGTGCAGCTGCATATTCACATGCAAGTAATGAAAAATTCATGTTTTATTTTAAATTGCGTGCATGCAAAAATAATGTAAGTCCCGTTTTAAAAAGCTTTTGCTCTATTTATTATACGAGAATAATGTTTTAAATGTTGGATAACACAATTGTACTTTTCGAGTATGTTTCGAAACTTATTCTTTGCCACCTGAATACTAATCAGAATACCACGACTGAACAATGTATTTACAAAACATGCTTTGTTTCGTTTTTATTTTTAATATGGAAGTTTTGACAGAACTGTGGTTGTTATTCAATAAAAGTCTATTGAATATTTTGAAATGTAGAAGTTTTTGTTCGTGTTTATGTAATAATTACAAAAATACATCGATACTGATACTGATTAAATGAACAGATTTGTGGAATATACTGTAATTGGACATATATTGGTGGAAGAGCGCCCACCACAGTTATCCATAAATTACGATTGAAATTAGGTTTTGAAAGCCAGAGGCGTAAACTTGATGGTTCGCCGTTTCCCCTGGAGTTTATTTTTATGAAAGCTTTCCACTGTTCTTGATTAGGACTAATGAAGTATTCAATTAAGAGTTTATGATTCAGTTAACGTTGTAGTTGCCTATTTGGAAGGGATGTTCGAAATGATTTTCATTCGTATATTTGTACAGATACAATTTAGGAAATATCAATGCACCCAACCAGAAGCTTTTTACGTTATTTATTTTTTAACTTTTATTTATACCTATCTGCCCTTCCTCCACATCCATAAAATATTTATCTGTAATACAAAAATTTATACTTTGCTTGTTCATCGGAATCTGCCTATAAATCATTGGCAAGTTCGCCTTAAAATTCAATACGGCAATTTACACAAACATAAAGGACTTAATATTTTTCCTTTGCGGCTGTAGCATAATGAATGTCTGAAGGCACATACCTATTGAAAAGGTCTGAGAATTAGACGATAAGACGTTCGAATTCACCGAATTGTTCGGTGATATAAATTTTGGTATTCGTTCCAGTCGGTAGAGCGTTTTTTCATTGAAACGTGATAGGCAGTACAAGGGTAAATTTTTGTCCTCACTCACTGTGATGCACTTAAAAAAACACCTTTATTTTGTTTATTTTCAGATTTAGGTTTCAGTTATTGTACGCTGTTAAATTTGTTTAATATAGAGCAGTGGTGGCCAACCTGCGGCTCGCGAGCCACATGCGGCTCTTTGAAGGATTATTTGTGACTCTCCATAAATGTATCCGAGTTCCCTTTTCATTCTAGAATTATCAAGAATAGTAAAATAAAAGTGTATAATTTTTAATATTTAAATTCAATACACATATTTTGTACTTTTTATTTATATGTTTTCAATAAATATAATTTCTGTAGAACAATTAAATGAATTTGAGCTAATTATATAAATACTTGAATGTTATTTTATATTTGAAGATATATTTTTACTCTTAAATTATAAATAAATGGAATACAACCTGTATTCTTCCAGGATTCACACAGTCACGAATTTTGATGAGGTTATATTTATTTTTGTCATATATATTTTTATTATATTTTATTATTTATTTAAAATATTATTTGAATTCTCTGAATATTAATTCCAATAAATAAAATTGGAATAGCTGATGATGATTTAAAATACCGAAAGAAACTAAAATTTAACTATTTAATTTTAGAACTGGGTAAAGCATTCTAAAAAGTATTTGAAAAATTAGTTTTGTTGAGGTGGCCGGCACCGCGTACCCTGGTAATGTGGGACTAGAAAAAATAAGGTGCAAATAATCATCATATTGAAAATAGTTTTCACTTTTTTAAAGCACAATAATTAAATTGACAAAATTTCCTAACTGTGAAAAGAATTTAAAGTATTAGCAGAACTAAAATAATTTATTTAAAAATATTAAATTTTGAAAAATAAATACTGTTGTTATAAAAATAATAATAATTAAATATATATTCAAAATATAAATATTAAACTTAAATAATTTAAATCCTTAAACGACTATTGAATAAGAAAACTTCAAAAATTAACTAAGAATTTAATTTTTGGGAATGTTATAACAGATGTCTTATAAATTAGCTTGGACAATAAAATGAGAGTAAATATTTAATTTATATCTCATATGTGAAACATGACTATTCATGACGACTGCATTTGGCATTAATTACTAAAACATCTTGATTGAACTTAAAACATCAAAGTAACAAACTTTTTTTACATTTTCCTATAAAATTTGATAATTAGACATTTTCTTTCTCCTTCTATGAGATTTACGAACGACTGCTTCACCATCTGAACTTTATTTTGGATCATTATTCTGTTATCATTATTTTCATATAAATTTCCTTTATGATATTTTTTATCCAATATAACGAACCTATACAAGAGTATGAAAAAGTGCCCCATTTTAATGTTTTCGTCGCCATAATTCACAGTACCTTTACCTTCACAGTATTTTTAAGGTTATATCCTTCATTGTTTCCTCGTTTCACCTACCGCTTCCCATCATATAATTTTAGTAAAGGGACCAACTATACTCATTTACTGAGTTTTGTACTCTTTTTTCACAAACCGTACTCTTTTCAAATCCTGTACTCTGAAAGTACTCATTTGGATAATTTTATACTCATTTGTATTTCTAAAACATTTTTTTAGATTATTTTATTTCAATTTTATTAATTAAATATATTCATTCAATTTTATTAATTAAATAGTAAAATTGAATGGAAAGAAGTTTCTTCAGCAGTCGAATTCGTAATGAAGGAAGTAAAAGACAATTTTCTCTTTGAAGAAATTCAAAGAGTAAATTTATATTTAAATGAAGAAAAATTGAAGAAATGGAACGATGAGTAAATAGAACTTGACAAAAGATGGGTAGAAATCTTTCGGCATTTTAGAGTAGAACATATCCCACATGAAAATTTAAGTTTTAATAGAAATTTCCTTATTTTGTAATGATTATTGGAGCAGTGAGAAGTCGCAACTTTCTGTAAAAACATTATCTGTCGTCTTAACAGTCAAATTTAATATGCAAAATGAAAGTTGTTCGGATGTGGCTACATTATTAGACGAACATCCTCATCTAGCAAAAAAATCCACTCTGAAGTTTTTATCGTTTTTTCTTCTTTTTTGTCATCTATGAAATACTTGCAAAGTGTACTCCTTTTGAACAAAAAATAGTTGGTCGCCTTACATTTTAGTCACGTCACTATACAGGATATTTTTCCAATTTGGATTGAACTTCCCATTACAATTAATTTTAGAAACCTTCAATCGATCATTTATATATTTTTTTCTTAGGTTTGAAACTTTTCTAGTAATAGTATACTTCTATTATTGACAGTTAGGTCAGTCATTTTTTTATATTAGATTATGTGTTGGATCTTTTTGTGGTTGTCTTCCAATCCGTTTATCAAGTCTATGGTTCATTTTCGTCTCTTTCCTCCCGTTTTTTGTGGTTTATTGTTAGGTGTTGTTCTTTTAAAATTTGAGCAATGATATTTATTTATTCATCAAGTTTTATTTAATCGAATGAAACTATTAACATATTTACAACGCAATAAATAATTTATTTTAAACAGTCGTTTTTATAAAATTATACTCTTATTATTTTGACCATAAATGTATATAATGTTAGTAAGTAATTTAGTAGAATAAGAGTATGTACGAAAAAACTTTTAAATTTTTGATTATTTATTTAATTAAACTAATTTAATAATTTCATTTTATAATGTAATATACGGTGCTGAATAAATATTTTAAATTACATTTTCTGATTAATGTACACGCATTAAATCCTATTAAATTTTAATAAAAGAAAGTAAACAATGTGACTGTACCTTAAGCGTGTCACACTATTTATGAATATGCACTTTTTGTTTACTATAATAATGTACATAACAAATAAATATTTCGTTTTTTTGTTAAGATAGATTTTGTTGATCCAAGGATTGCCGTCGTGGCATGATTTCTGGAAAACTATTCTAGAGTTTAGCCTGAAATTTTAATGTTTCCACAGTCTGATAAACTAGACTGGTGTCTTGTTAGTTCCCACAATCCCCTTTCTCAAAACTTTCGTTACTCAACATCCTGTTGAGGTCCTGCTTTATCTGAAAATCCTCTTTTCGCCAAACTTTGCTTCTCCAACCCTAAGTAATAAAACAATAATCATAGTAAAAAAGTTTCTACACGGATATTGAGGTGCTATTTTAATATGCATGTGTAGTTGACACCACTAAAACATTTGCGAATTTTACAGCAGTAAACTAACATAATCTATTTTGTTTAATTAAATCTAGTGGAATTTAAATACGGATACAATTCTAAAAGTGAATGAGTTCTACAATAAATATCCCCGGTAATGGCTAATAGTACACTGGCAGCATATGTTCACGACTGGAGATTTATATGAAAAATGTGCTAATGCATCAAGTGGAACTAAAAATCCTGTTCAGATGTAATGCAGATATGCACGTGAGAACCGCATACAATGAATTCTTTATTTTCTTCTTTGTTTTCCTCGCAACACATATTTATTTATGACTTTATTAAAGGATATAGCTTAACAGTTGCTATATTTTTGAACGAGGAGTTTATTTTAAATATATAATAATATATATTTTATTATAAGTGAAAAAGTGAATTAAGGAATATATGTACGAAAATATAATTGGTATTATTAAAGCAGTTGTTATTCAAGACATGCAACCAAACAAAATCCTGTTTACTTGGGATTTTATTATTTGCTTTTGGTATTCTCTGCTAAAGTTACAATCCTGCAAAATTAATTTAACCCACAGAAAGGATCGAGAACAATGCGGAGTTATTTCCCTTTGTGCCGTTTTCATAAATAATATTAGAACTAGTTTTTCATGAAATTGAAAAAGGATTAAACCTTTCCATTCAATATTCAGCTATTTCCATTTAAACTCAGGCGTACATATATAAAAAGTCAATAACTGCGGAATAAAATTTCCCTGGAGCGCGTATAAAATCCATATACATTTTTATAAAACCTAGCACATAATCGATCATTACGTTATCAGCAGAATGGGTCAGACACCAAACAATTTTATGTTGTTCGAAAATAAATATAGGAAATAGAATTAACAATATCTAAAATTATAATTATAATCTTTTGTTTTGCGAAAAGAAACATACTATTTAATAAATATACCGTATATCTTTTTTGCACACCAATATCCGTTAGATCTTATTAACATGTTAATCGCATTTCCTCTTTGCATAATTTCTTTAATAATTACGTAAAAACATGGAAAATTGCTATAAAAGAAAATGTTCCAATGTGAAAAACAAGCCACTCTACTTCCCTAATAAATATTTTAGTAATAAAGCTTTCATAATCGAGTACTAGCTGCATGTATCCTTATCTTAATTGGTAAATATTTGCATATTTATCGTTTGGAACAAACTGACGCTGAATCAAATGTTTAGTACCTAGACAGACATTGGGCGAAGTGATAATGAAGATTATTGTTTTAGTTGGATAGTCATGTAGAAAATTGTTTTGATAAAGAATTAATATGAATTTGTGTGTTTTTAATTATTAGCCGACAAAATTAAAAAATTGTTGATTTTTTTCAATACCTCTTGGTGTTATTTTAAAGAATTTTATAATTGCGTTTATGAGTATAATTCACTAATGTAGTACAGATAGATAAACAAACCGTTAATATGACAGTTGCCAATTAATTGTTTGCGATCCCGCATAAGAAAACGCTGCGGGACCGCAACCCGGGGATTGTTTATTAACGCGATTGGAGACGGTGCAGAATTAAAATTTAAAACTGCGAGAGATGTAACATGTAAACCGCTATCTTATCCAGGTGATTTAGGTCCAGCAGTTAAATACGACAAGGCACATGGTGGGCGATGGGCGTCCATACCACACCTCACTATTAGTGCGGATGTCTTGCGTTAAGCACATCTTATTACGGTCAGGAACAACCACCACTGGCTTGTAAATTGGGCCGCTGCTCCTTATATATCGCCACTCTTATCTGCTATTGCTTTGTGTCTCCTGTTTTCTACTATGTGTCGGTTTACTTTCATAAATCCCGTGGGGCTTAAGGATCCGCTGCTACAAAGCGGGGGTCAAATGTTAAAATTTATTTTACAAGCCTTAATGGCTTCAGATATCCCAGAATTCTCCCACCGCCATTATTTTTAAGAACTAGCTTGTATTACAATTGATCATTAATAAGTTTTACTTACTTTTGGGATAGTACTACACGTATTCAAATTGGCATGCATGTATGAAAAGTACATTTTCAAGGAAAAATTGTGATGGTCAAATTACTTTACTGCCGAAGGTATCAGTTTACAAAATATCAAGCGCATTAAGAAGATATCTGCTGGGATAAGGTTTATAAATTTGTCGTTTTGCAATTGACCATTTGCAAGTGATTAACCTTAATGGCCCGCATATCTGCTGGGTAAAAGCAATAAATAGAATGCAAATCTTGATAACGAGACTGATTTGCAGTACACGAGAAAGCTTCACACATCGCTACCCTCCTCGCTGGTTAAACCAACGACAAAGTGGCTAAAGAATCACATTAATGTAAATTGTGCTAATAAAGGTAAAACTATATAATTGATGTGTTTTTTAAATTTAGTGTAAACAATGTTAGAAAATACATAAAAGAAATTTTAATTTAAATCACAATTTTACTACGAATTTCTTTTATTAATGTCACCTAAACAAAATATTTGAATTGATGATTTCGAAAAGAAATATATATTAAATTAGGCGCATTTTGTCATTCTTGATTAAAACAAGAATAACGATGCACCTAAAGCAACCGAAACACCCGTGCAATAAATCAGAGATGACTATTAAAATTGGAAACCGTAATCAGTGCTGCGTGTGACTTCTGTTTTTCCATTGAAGCAATTTCGAAAGCTACCGATGGATTTCAGATTGTAATATCGGCATTTTGACGTATGTTTATGTGGCAATTAAAAACAGATAACTGAAAAAGGTTTCGATTTTACAACGAGACAAATTACATCCATATATCACGTTTTATTACAAGTTGTTTGTTATGCAGCGTCCTTCATTCCAACTTTAAATTAAAATGATATTGAAATATTGATCATCTCAACGGTTTAACAAATAGACATTGCCAAAATTTTCAACAATCTAAAAATAAAATAAAGTTAAGGCATTGCAATTTTCATCCAATATACTTACTTGAAGCATACTTGATTAAAGGG
Source organism: Aethina tumida (assembly GCF_024364675.1). NCBI lineage: Eukaryota > Metazoa > Arthropoda > Insecta > Coleoptera > Nitidulidae > Aethina > Aethina tumida. The sequence goes on from NC_065437.1 coordinate 32,254,081, forward strand.
CTGAATAAAATTGTATCCGAGACGTGTTCAGTTAGATTTCCATATCAAAGTATTCGATCAGTAGAAAGTTACTTAATTATATATAATGACGCGAAGCCAATGCTTCTTTGTAAAGGAAATCCCATCATGATTACGCGTTTATAAACTCTATCAAGTATATAGAAATTGGTATTTCACATCAAAATTGCGAAGATTTTGCTTTGCTTTACATAATTTAAATTAACCATTTAGCATTCTAACTAATAAATTCATACCGGCGTGCATATACATACCATGGTGATAGGCTTTAAATTTTAAATACTGGACTAAATATCCAAATCGTATTTAACTTCGAGTTGTTTTCTCCACATTTCCATCCAAGCGATTATTTGCAACGTACAATTGTGGTCATGTACTTCACTCTCCAGCAAACCCTTTTTGATGCATTTTTGGACTTCGTCAATCAAGTAAATGAAAGCTACAGTTCGGCTTACAGTTTTTTCTCCACCTGGTAACTTGAATATTTCCTCTCTTCCATTCGGTAAAATAACTTTAGTTGGGAACCAAAAATGTGGAATTCTAATGGTGCCTTCTGTACCGACAATAATAGCTTCATTTGGTAAGTCGACTTTGGTGTGGACCGATATATCAACCGTTTTACCTTCGGGATAATGAATAATACAACTGGCGGATTCGTCAACTGATTGAAGACCTAAATGTCCGGTAGTTATTACTTTCATCGGAATTTGGTCTTTAAATAAATTTTGTTGGAATGTTAATCCGTACAATCCGAAATCCATAATCGATCCTTTATACATACTTTTTAGATCTAGGTTTCTTCTATTGTACATACTAAGTCCGAAGGTTACCTAAAATTTGATAAAATTCAAAATGTATTGAAATTGCTTACAAAATTGTTTTATGTTTTTTTATATGCACCTGAACAAACATTAGTTCCCCAATAATGTTTTCTTCAATGATCGTGTCAAGAAACTTCCAGGCTGGAAAAAATTTTGTCCACATAGCCTCTATCAAAAAAACTCTTTTCATTTTTGCTAAAAGAGTAAGTTCCTTTGCAGTTCTTTTGTCATAGCTCAGTGGTTTCTCACAAACAACATGCTTTGAATTGTCCAACATTAATTTACAAATTTCGTAATGCAAACCATTATGGACTGATACATAAATAACGTCCACGTCTCTATCTTTGGCTAGTGACTCGTAACATGGGTAACCCCTTTCCACATGATAAAGATTTCGGAATGTGTCGGAAGTCTCTTGATTTGAGGAACCTACAGCAAATAAAATGTGCTCCTCGGTAGGAAATGTTTTCAAAGCCTGGGCGAAGTCATGACTGGCTCTGGAACAACTTGCTATTCCCCAACGAAGTACCATTTTCACCACGCGCTGATGTTGTTATTGACTATAATTTTACTTAATCTCAAAAGATTACCGCGCCCCGTTTTTAAGAAAAAAAAAAAAAAAAAACACAAAAAAGAGACGTGAAGTGAAAGTGTTTAAAAACGTGACATTTGACAACTGCGAATGCCAAAATTCTCTCAAAATAGCTCCGATAGTATTTGTGAATCAATTGATTAACTATTCCCATGCTTCATCACAAAAATATTAATTAAGGGAGCCAAAATTGTTTTAGCCTAACTTCGTCGTCGTTTTGTTGGCAAATTATCAACAACTAGAAGTTTTAATTAGTAAAAAAATGAGTTTGGAATTTTTAATTAGAATGGAGGCTCTATAATTGACCCGCTCGTTATTTGCTTTTGATAAAATTCAAATTTGCATCCGTCATAGTGCACACAATACCTTCATTAATTATGTACCAATTAAATTGCCATAACTTCTGTGGAATACAATACAATTTACACGCTAATGAATGTACTTCACAGAGCTTGTTAATATTATTATAATTATTTGCTAATTCAAAAAATTATATATTTAAATTTTCGTATAAATCAACTTGAAAGAATAATATTAATGTAATTGAAATTAAGTATTGATTGGCTGTTTCTAGAGCCTCCAAAAATATGGAAATTTATTTTATTAGGGTGTAAACATCGTGTCTTATTAGGCCTCCAATCTCGAGAAGGGTTTTCCTGAATAACAGAAGTCAATTTACCACTGGTGATTTATTTGGTCCTAAGGAAAATAAAAGTGAATAGCTAAGTTAAATAAAGTTCGCGAAAGTTAACAGAATTAAGGAACATAAAAAGTAACACAGAATTCTACTTCTGCCTTAATCATTCGAAATGAGTCTGTCACTATGTTTGAGTTGTCCCAAATTGAATTCGGAAGTCAATAAAAGTAATTAGCCGATGTTTAATGGAACTTTCAGTTTTATGAATTTTATATTTAAACAATACCATTTGATTTCCATTGCATATTTCCACAGTGGTGACAAGTACTATTAAACATCATTTGCATCTAGCCGCAGTTTGATGTCAAATTTTAATTATGGTGGCTTTTTCCAAATTCACATCAAATATAATTTCATAACGTATAAAATCGTGGTTAAAAGCAAACATAAACATTCATTAACGTGTACATTATGGTGTGCACATCATATTAATAAAATGCAATAATGGACGTACATACATTCAATATGTAATCAATTTAGTTGTAAACAGTGTGTACATTTCTAAATAAGAGTGCTCGTCAAATCATTCAAACAATCAAATTTGTTATAATTAATGTATCGTATTTGGAATATGGGGTTCAATCATGCGAAACTAATATATTACTAAATAAATTCGTTTACATTCCAAGCTTCATTAATTAAAGTTTTGCTAAATTACGGCTTTGTAAATAAATTAGTTCAAACAGTTACGAATTCAGCGTTTTGGACCAAAATTGAAACACACTAGGGATCCGTAGTGCGGAGCAATTTTCACGTATTACTTTAATGTTCCCAGACTCAAAGATTGCATGCTCAACACGTGTTTACTTTAATTTTATCGTATTCTAAAGTATAACAGCTTTCGAACTACCGATGTTTTTATAGAGGAGACCATTCCAATTAGGAAATGCCGTTTAAATGTCACGTTTCGACATTATTTATGTATTTTAATATTACGGATGGAATTTGGATAACTAATAATTTCATTATTTTTTATTCATCTGTGACATCTCAAACAATTTTCTGTGTTTTTTCAGTATTTGGTAATTGTAGAATAAAATTCTCAGATAGATGATGAGATTAAATCCAAATAGCCATTAAATCATAACAATTTGAGACGAATGAGATTGAGGCAAGTGCACAAACAGCGTTAGAGCCCTAGAATTATCAGTAATGCAGATCTCGTGCCGGCGCAAGGACCAAGGACATTCATATGCTCAAAGCGGAATGCACGTACACTAAACTGGATTAGGTTTAGCAGTTTGGTTCCTTTCAACCAAATCACCAGCCTAACAGTTCAAACTGGATAATTATCGGCTTGCGACGGTGATCCTAACAGCAGGAATTTAGTTAAATGAGTTCGCCAGGCACCTACAGAAAGATATTATGAAAAATGTGAAATTTTATATTTCAAAATATCGACCACATATGCAGTAAGTGGTTAAACATTATTTTATCTAATGATTAATCTAATGATCTAAATTAATTAACTAATTTTTTTTATACTCTAATCTAAATTTTTTTTTATTCTCTAAAATGTTAGTTATATTTTCTTTCATTGATTAAATGAGTAACGTTTAATTTAACATTTTTTATTTGTGTTTGGATTGGTTATTATATCATATTGAAATGCATTTCATCGTTTCTTCAATATATAGTGAAACGAGAAAATTCTCGTGGTTAATGAGTTCAAAGAAATAATTGTCAGTGTGTGGGAACTACTCTAAAGTTTATTACGTTAAAGGATTTCAAGAATATTAATCGCCAAAGGCAACAAATATATTTAGGAGACAATGTTTCTTCATTACTCTCAACAGTTAATGTAAAAACCAATACGACGCCGAGTAGCACTAGATCCATTTGATGATTTTTTGTATTTACGGATATTTTAATTAGCCGGACACATTTCGGGAGCATCTTGTATATGTACGATCACTTTTTCCAATTTTTTATAAGGGGACGTAGAGGTATTTTTCATAGATTTTATGTGCACTATTATGTTGAGATGCTTTACTGTGAACAAGTAGTTTGATATTTACTGAGTTTTCAAATTAATAAGTTTCTTTTTTAATTGAGGAAAGCTGGACATATCATCATTAACATGACCCTTCCATTTTCTTGCTTCTTGGTTGATGTGTGATCTTCATTTTCAATTGCAGCCACCACTTCCAATTTTGGCCACTTGGATTTGTGCATTTAGCACGATTAGGTTGACACATAAATTCATGATGAACAACATTTTTTATCATCCTTTTAAAACACCCCGTAATTTGCCACTCCATAAAATTGTCCTTATGATATGGATGATCTTTGTACTAAGATGTAATGAAATAATTAATAAATAATTTTTATTTTTTTCACATTATTATAACACATTCTTTCTCTATTTAGCAGTATTAGCTTTCGTTGAAATGATTCTCACAAACAAATAGCACTGACTATTTTAGATTGCGAAGCACTGCACAAATCCACTTTTTTCTTTTACTTGGTTTCTTTTAATTTTTTTATGGAATTATTTTACTAGTGACATTATTATAGATTTCAAATTAACATGACAAATTTAAAAGTTACTGTAGTGAGCTTTGTGACACCATGATGAAATAAGCGTTATGGTTAAAGGTTAACGAAATAATTAAAACGATTTCTGACATAAGCACAACCGTCATTTTTAAATAAATGAAATTTAAATTCAACACTAAAAACTACTTTTAGTAGTAGTGTAATCCTGAGCAAATCAAAATCTACTATTTATATTTTAGTATAATGTTTTTTATAGGCTCAACAAGCCCTCATCCACTGACAGTTCTTTAACTAATTTTAATCCAATTTCATCTAGGCAACGATAATAATGGATTGTTTTTTGATATTTGAATTCTTCAGTTATTGATTTTTTCGTAGCTACCACATGACCAGTTTTTCTATTTTCTCTATTAATACATGAAACGATTATTTATCTATAAACTCTAGTAATTTCTACTGGGTTAATTCGCTTTTGGTAATATAGAATTATAATTTTTCTTACAGCGTGTGATACAGTCTGACTAAGACCCATTATTATAATAAAAAAGCAAATAAACGTTGAACTCAACTGCAGCTCACATGGAGCTATGAATACTATAATGTAAGATGTCGCTATAATTTTATCCAACGAAAAATGTAAAAACAATTTTGTAAGGAATAAAAGTTTATTTTCCAATTGAATAGAGGATACAACAATAACAGAATTAATAAGAAACATTATATATCTTGACTACCAATTCAAGTAATATTTGTTTAATATATTTTAACAAGTTGCCATAATTATGGTAATTACAATACCTATAAAAAATTATAATTTTGAAAATATATAAATAACTTTTCTATAGTGTTATTTGTTATAAAATGATACCTGAAATATCTCAAATAAAGTAGACCATAAGAAGGTTTTAATTCCAGATCAATTTTAGTATGTTAATGTAAAGATTACAACATTACCCAATTATCAACCAATGTAGGCAAATCTTGTATGAAAATTTGGAAATACAAGGCAATAACAGAACACCGCAATAACGGCAATTGCTAATGGCCAGGCATTCGGTTTCAGGTATTTTGCACATTTGCAGTAATATAATAAAAGAATAAGCTAAACCCGATTACAATTAGGAACCGAATAGAATTGCGCAACCCAATAATGGCAAATATTCATTGGTGTAACAGAGTAATATTCGGTTGCAATAACCTGCATTCCCTTGACGCATTTGATTGTGCTATTTCCAACTGTGTGCTTTCCATACCATTTAGAGAACATACTATAATCTAATTAGATGTAAGAGGATCACTAATTTGTATTAAATTTCTAGGTGTTACCAGAATAGTGCACCTGGCATTATAAATTCATTCTAAAATGATTGATACAATAGAAACTCCAGAAAGACATTATTTAACGAGTAACTGCTCATTAATTGCTTAGAATAGATGTGATTCATAATATTACATTACGTAATTATGTAAGTGGAATAATTTAAGTTTGTAGGCACACGTATGTTATTTACTTAAAAAACTGAGTCAGACGTCGGAATTACACGGGCAATTTGTTATCGGGTTCGGCGTGTAAGCCGGCGGAGCCATGGAAGAGTCCCAGAATGTCAGGCTGAAAGTCGCTGTAGTCCAAAATTACGAGCGTGCATCGCACCTTGTCGCGGGGAGTTTCTCGAGGTGGCAACCGGATTTCGATCTTATCTAATGTCCCCGGACTTATTTATTACGGCTAAATGCCGGCAAACCGTGATTCGGTTTCCGAATAACTGCCTAATCCTGACAGCATTAAATTACGATAAATCACTCATTGCTGAAATCGGAACGTGAATTATTGGCCGTTCGGTTTTTAAATGGGGTCTGCCTTCTGCAGGAATGATATGTGATATACGTCGTGCAAATCTTAATTAAAAATGTTTCCTGACTACCAATCTGGTCTTAAATCTCAACGTTTATTCAGGTTGTCTAAATTAAATTAATATCTAATTATTTTCCCTCTGACTTTATAATAAAACTTTCACTCCTCGGTAAGAAAATTACATTTTCTCATCGACTATGCCACTACATTTTGCTTTCAATAAGTGTAAATTTGAACGAAACAATGATTCCTGTTTATCAGTGTAACTCCCGATAATTGAAGGCTTGAGAATTTCGTACCGTCATTTGTAGCCTAAATCCCGCAGATATAGCTGTTGTTCTCGGCCTATAGGTTATTCCATTGGGTCCGAAATTTTGGCGTGATCGCTTTTTAGAGGACCCGGTCCGGGACTTTGTTTCGTAAATTGCCGCATAACGGACAATTTATGGGAATTTGCACCGGCCGGTCACGACTAGTGTTTGAGGTATTTCGGATTGTCTCAAAGCCCATTCATTGTTTCAACGCTCGTTGGCAAAATAAACGGGTCGTCCGCTCGTAAATAAGCGATCCTCAGCCAAGTTGAGCAAGTGCTGTTGACTGAAGTTGCATATTTATGTCAGTATTTTAGTTGGTTAAACCTGAATTATTGGCCACACTTGCAGCCTGGTGTGTCGTTGTAAATGATTAACACAACTTCCAGTATGTGTGTGTATGTGTTTAAAACTGGCTCCGAGGAATTTTATTCCTTGCAGCTATGTCGGTGCAGGAAGTTAAATTAATTCATCGTATGTAAGCCATGTGTGTGGGTTCACACAAATAAATTTTAGCTTCGAATTATTATAATAATTATAAGACTTCAATTGTAATGATATATCTGTTTGAAATTGTTTATTTAAATATTTTATCATGCAGCAATAACAGTTCTTTATGTAATTTCAAATAATTTGGGTAATTTGTTATGGAAAACTGTTTTAATTTACATAATTAAGGTTAAATAATATTCCAATAATTTTGCGTAGCTTTCACATGAAATATTTATTTGTATAATTTATATTATACTACTGTTGAAATTTACATAAAATACACGTTATAAAATATCATACCATCAAATATTGGAAAAGTAACTCTTTGAATATTGATGTCTACATTACAGCACTAATTTCATATAAAACTCATAAATCATTTATATTTATGTTTTTATTGGTATTTATAGCTATTTCTATAATCATAATTAAAAATTATGTATGCATAAACTTTTCTAAAAACCTTATTTTTCAATTGATTAATGAGCATAATTCAAAATATTTTTCACTTTCAAAATATAAATAAATTAATAAATTAAATATATGATAAATTGTTATTATTAATTTAGTAAATTAATTAATTGTTCACTTTATATTCTGATACGTTCAGAAAGAAATTCATATCACAAACATCCATCACATACAGTAAGTACATGTATAACAACACGATACAATTACTATTACTTGTTACTTATTAATCTATTTATTGGTACATGATGCTTTTTTTATATAAGAAGATTTTAATTTCAAATAATTTTTAAATTATAAGATAATAAATAAATCAATAATATTTATGATTCTATTGGTATTTAAGCTATATATATTATTATAATTAAGAATTATGCATGCATAAAGCTTCGTAAAAACCTTATCTATAAGACAAAATACATACGAGTATCTACAGAAAAATATTTATGAAATCATGCGTTTCCCAAATAATATTAACCTTTTACTCTTCATTTATGAAACTGTCTGTTGTAACATAAATCATTTTAATTGTTTAATAAGAATATTTTAATTTCATATTAATTTCAAAATATTAATATAAAGATTATAAATAATAAATAAATTAATTATATTTAAGTTATTATTTGTATTTAAGATATTTCTATAAAAATTTTATAAATCAAATAATTAAATATTTGACATATTATTACAACAGGAAGTATTTAAATAAATGAGTTGCTTTACGTTGGTATACATATATATTATGTATTTCCCAAATATTGTTCACGCACATGTATTAAAATATTTCTACAGTATATAAATTAACATTTTACTTTTTATTTTACTCTCTGTTAAATAAAAACAACCTAAAATTGCTAATAAGAAGATTTTAATTTTAGATTGCTTTTAGAAAGCATTATAAAAATAATAAATAAATCCAGATAATTTAGATTCTTGGTTCTCATTTTTAATTCAATACATTTTGAAACTATTGAGTTTTTTATATTCTTTGTATTATTTTGAAAAAAAAAATGATACTCTTGATTAATTTTGATAATCACAGGCGTTTTTGTCATATACACAATCAAACTTATATGGAATGACCAAGTAATTATGAAAAAATGTATTTTTAAAATAAAAAGATGTTTGTCCAACATTCAAAATCATTAAAACAAATTTTATATAGAACAAATAATAAATATGTGAATTTCTCAGAAAATAAATTGTGCGGTAAATTAGATTTTAAGAAAAAATAAAAGGTTTTGGCTAATCTAATAGCCAGTTTTGCCATCCTTAGCAACAATGCAAGCACGAATTCGACGAGGCACGTTTTCTATTAAATTATTAATGTCTTCTTGGGGAACATTTCCCCATTCTTCTAAAGCTGCTGGCATAAGTTGTTGTGTTGTCAAGGATATTTTAAACAGCTTTAATTCTGCTGTTAAAGTTATCCCGTAAGTGTTCAATGGAATTAAGATCCGAGAAACAAGAAGGCCTCTCTAGTTAAGTCACACTTTCCATTTCCAAACAATTTTTGGCAACTCTGCTAGTATGTGGAGAAGCATTATCCTGCCTAACTGATTAGTGATGATCTATCTGATGGGAATCGAAGGAGTCTTTTCACGAATTGTCTCCTTGATAAATACCAAAAAAGTCAATAAATCTTATTTGTAAATTTATATGTGTTTATTTTTTGTGGACCTCCTTGATTAGTCAGTTCTATGCATTCAGAATGGGGTTACTACATCTTGTAATTATCTTTTATCACACACAACAAGGATTCCGATTCATTCTATGGCCATTTCTTCGTAACTTTTGTAAATTCCAATGATACCCCGGTTGGTATCATTACAGATTGGTGCCGTGACCAGGATTAACGATTCTCTTTCAAGATGTTGTTGTGACAGGAGGATGTGTTTTAAAAGAACTGTATAGTTGAGGTTTTCCACAAATAATTAATATGTATATTGGAGAAATTAAGGGTTGTTTCTGCTTTCCCTTTTTGTTATGTTCTAGTTAATATGGCTGGTTCTCAACGTGATGAACAAGCAGTGGCAGAGTCCAATCACAGTTTCATGGACATTCGACAGAGAACTGGAAACCAAGATGAGATCCAGACATTGCGTACGGAGGTGGTTCATACTCAAACGTTGTTGATGTCAAAGGAACCAGAGGATCGCCAATCAGAAGTGCCTCAGTTGCCAGAGGAAAGAGCAGGTCAGTCTGTAGATTTTTTGCCTTCTACTTCCATTCAAGCATAAAATACAAAGGGAGATCAAGCTTCTTTTTCTGAAACGGACTGTCAAAGTATCGTCATGGCTTTGGCTAATCGTCCACTTTCTTCTTCACACTTTTTAGATATTCAGAAACCAGTGTTTTCTGATTCTAGTAAAAACGAGTTGCCGTTGCAGTTAATTAAATCGTTCGATAATTTCTTTAAAGTAAATAATGTAGTTGTAGAACAGAGGTTGATTCTAGTTAAAGAGTGTTTAAAGGGTTCGGCTGCAGATTGGTTTTAATGCATGATGGTTGGGAAAGTTACGATCAGTTCAAAAATGATTTCCTTTCGTATTCGTACATTTTCGTATGGTCGAAGAACAAATTTACAAAAATAACAAAATTTGCGAAAATAAGTAAGTTCACTTCATTACTACTATATATGGGAACAGTGAAATTGACACTGCAGGAACATATCTTACCACGTATTTGCAATTTTTATCAAAAAACATATATACTGTGTATTGTTGAAATAGTGTTTTTGTTTGATTATTATTTGAATGGCCATGTCCAATGATCGAAAACTCAGTACTACAAAATTTAAAACGACAATCGATGCCGTTTTTATGCGATACTTAGATAAATTTGAATCAAACATTTCATTTCTTACTTTAGTTACCATAAGCCTATTGTATCTTTTTAAGAACAAAATGAAATAATTTAATGTACAAAAAGTCTAAGTATTGTTGAAATTAATGATGACAATGATGCAAACAATTAAAATAATGTTAAAAATCAAGTACATTGAAATTTAAATAAATACAAATACTATCCATAAATAATTATATATTAATTGTTATTTCAATTGAATTATATTTATATTTTGTCATAATCCTGTACACCCTGTAATATATTTGTATAATAAAAAACCACATAAACATGCATATAATTGTTGCTCGGAGTGACAATAGAAGCCAGATAAGTTTTTACTTCTATCGACAGTCTCTATAACTGCCAATATTAATTTTTTTTTTCATGAAAAACAATTTTTTCTAGTGAACACTAACTCGTTCCATGTATGTTTGGTTGTGTGTATTTCATATTTAATTGTTGATGTTCATAAGCCTTAATAAAAACCTTATAAATTAATAATAATCAAATAATTATTTTTATACTTTCAGTTACTAATTGAAATTGGACTCGAAGCAAGTCAATTTTAAAAATTTCTGTTAACAAATAAAATATTTGCTTTATAAATGATATCACGAAGTAATATCTCGTATTTTAAAGGACTCCCAAAGAAACGGCGCGCTCCTTTATTTATTTTCGTGTAAGAAACCAGTAAAAAACGTGTCCCGCTGGATGGGCTGTTATTTCAAAGCAAAGGAATTTCACTGCTGTAATTTCCTTTTACTTATATAATCCAAGTTTCAGTACGCTTTTTGCGAGGCGGAGGTTACAGGCCATATGTTCCTTTCTTAGCCGAACACCGCCGAGGACCTGTTACTTTATCGCATGAAGGTAAAGTGGATTCGAAAATGAGATATCGTCTTTGAAGTTTGCTACATACCCATAAAACATACCTACCTACATCAGAATCTTCTGATCAGTCTGACGATAAATTCCACTTGATCAATATCGTGTGTAGCTAGTTACTGCGTAAAGAAAGTGGTTTGTGTTTGATTCGCAAAAAAATATACACATAATTGTAGATCCCATTGGAATGAATTTTCTTGAGCGTAAAAGTCGACGATACGTACTTCTGAATATGTATTTACAGTTTTGAAAAAAAATTATTCCACCACAATAAACATACTGTGCGTTTATGATTTAATTTTACGCATTCACCAAACTCTTAAGTAAGTTATACTGAAAGTGCGGTCGTGAAAGCAAGCAACAAGAGTTCTTAAAATTCTCGAACAATTTTTAGCACACATAATAAAACATAAGTCAAAGTTCACTAAGAAATCTTTCGTCGTACAATAAATTTAATCTGGCTTGCGTAACCTATTTACATAATGTATGAAAACCACGGCGAGCTTCGTGGCGAGAAGGCTTAAAACAGGAATGCCGTAAATTTCAAATTTTACGAGTATGTCGTTCATAATTAAATTATAAAAGGCCGAATTCTCCCAGACGTTCTTTGTATTAAGATCATTTCTTAATAAAAATCACTCACGCAAGGGTCCATTCAATTTCATTAAGTCCTCAAAGCATTCCTCCACCCTTGGTTTCCGTTTATATTTTATCGGTAAATAGGAAGTGTGCTGGCCAAAATAAGATATTGACGTTATCATTACTGCTCCTTAAATATACAGTCAGTTCCTCGCTCCGTAATATCTGAACTGAAATGATTTATTAGAACTAATTTTGGTATAAAAGGAAAGAAACAATATCCAATCATTTTCTAATGGATATGTACTAGATAAGCTGTATAATTATCCAAACCATATGTTCTCTGTGAATTTACTAATATATTAATTATCGAATCAATGAATTGAGTACTTTATATTTTAGTATTCTCTATTTGATCAAATTTCTAAGCGTTGAATAAAACAAAATTAAATAAAATAAAATTTCGGACAACGACCTGAATTACCCATAGTTTCGGCACGTTATGGGATGGATATTTTAACAAGCGCAGAAAAGGGTGGCACTAATGAACGAAACTTACGTGATCTACATCGTAAAGCCCTTTCAATGACTATTTTGAAATAATTACGGTTACGTGTTAATATCTAAGTAATTAGGAAGGTCTTTCAGCTCGATTGCTGGATGAATAAAATTTGTGTATTCATTTTCATGCAAACGTTGGCTAGCTTTAATTAAATTTTGGTTGATTTATTACTTTAATTTAATTTAAAGTAATAGGCTACTGGTCTAGTTTATGATATATTTTTTCGTTGTTTAAAAATTAAATCAGTCCGCTGAACAATGATTTATTTAATAAACGAATTTTAATAAATTCTGATACAACTCAAAATTGCATTTAGTTTTACTAAAATTGTTGAATAATTTTATTCAAATTATATTTGCAAGTTTGTATACAAAAAGAATTATTATATTGTAATCCAACTATAATAAAACTTTTAACATTATTAATAAATTAACTATACTACATGCCAAATTGTAAAAAAAATTAATAAACCAACATTTTTATGATATATTTATATAACTTATATACAATCTCAGCAATTAAATTCCAGGTTTCAATTAGGGAGTAAATTTTAAGGTCTCCACATTTCTGCATACATACATACGTTCAAATGTGACTTCACCAGAACCCGAAGCAGAGTAAAAAAATAATGAAATGATTCAATTAATTATCGCCCGCGTTTTAACATGATGCATGAGGTGTAAATGGGAACTTAGTATTCAGCTCCTATCATTAAAGTTTAATCTAATATGCTTACCATACACCCTCATTAAAACTGATTATAAAGCCCGTTCATGATATTTTTTAATTAAAACAATCGTGCCAATTAAATACGGGAGAACGACGCCGCCCCCACTCTCTTCATTAGTTTGCTTATTATTATTTAATGAGGATACTTGGTTAGGAAGTGATTCAGAAACACGGGGGCGGTTTTAGTTTGGCGTCTATCAGTAAATGAAATGAAGAGCACATGATTTTCTGATGTGTAAACACGGATTAATTTGAGTTTTCGACCGTATTTAATTAACCGTACCCAATTAAATTCAACAAAGACTGATATTTTGATTATTATTGGTTATGCGGTTAGAGACAGCGAAATAATGAATCATAAAATTAAGTTGGTTAAATTGGAAAATGAAATTATGACTCGTTTGTACGCACAATTTAATTTACATATCAGAGTGGTCAGCCTTAAGGGGTTCATAAAATTTTAGAGACCATTAAAATTAACCGTTGAGGGTGGGCACTGTTTTAATGTCGCTTCTTGGGATTAAACGATGCGTTAGTGAAATTTATTAAAAACCTTTTTTTATCTTTAATCCATGCAATTTTGTACACACAGTTTATAACGATTTATTAATAAAATTGCTAATAAAATTAGATGCTTTTTTTATCGTTAATTATAGATGTAATTTTTACAACAAAATTATGTATCTTTTGTAGAGACAGTTGTAATTGTGTCAGTGATATAGGTCGAAACAACAAACATTTATACTTTTTAAATTGAATTGAAGATTTATGAGGAAAATTTTAAGTTAGATAATTGGCATATAGATCATTGAAAGCTATTATAGTTTCTCGTATCTTAAAACTTCTTTATGTTTGTCGAACTCCACTATGTAGAAGATCTGGAGCGTAATAAAAATATTCATAAATATTCTCATTAATCTAGTGTGTAATAATTTAATTTATTAGTTAAAATTATATGCAGGAATGTCGTTGTAATCATAATATACTGTATAATTAATTAAAAATTATAAAATTAAAGTAAGTTAGAGTATGTTGGGAAATTTATTACAGATATGAATTGATAATAAATATTTTATTTTGGGTTTAAAAATAATTAAGAATAATCCCGGAAAATGTGTTAATTACCTGCATATTAATCACTTGAGTTTTATTACAGACTGCTGAGTGATTCGTATTTACATATCAAATGCAGGCTGCAGAAAATAATTTACATATTGATTTTGTGGCACCGTTTGATGCGGTTCGAGGTTAGCTAGCAAGCAATTAAAATGCGTGGCTGTGATATTTTATTTCTAATTACTGGTACAATGCTCCGGTCATTTGATAACGTAATTGAAAAAAGAATCAGTATAATTATAAAAATAATGGGAAAAATAATACTTTATCGTGCAAAATATTTTAATTGTTATGAGGTATTATGTTTTATGGGGATTTTAAATGAATAAAAAAACAGTCGACGTCACAATTTGACAAAAATGGTGTATGATTTGAAAGCCATATAAATAATTAATTATTAGATGAAATTGTGACTGGCCCGTGATTTTAATCAGAACAATTGTGCAGAAACGACAAATAGAGAATAAAATTTTATTTTATCAAACAAAATGTAGCGAATAAAAATAAAACGGCTTACAATGGAAAAGTACATATCTCTTATAAGTTATTTTTAATTCAATCAATGTTGATGAATGTAAATACGTTTTACAATAGTGCATGTATTACAGCTTAAAAAATAAATAATAAACTTAAGAGATAATCTGTGAAACTGGTGTTATGTCGGCAATATTCGCAATTACTGACATTAATCATACACAATCGTTCAACATCAAACAACCACGACACCTCGACAGGCTAAATTGCGCGAAAAACCAAATGTACGACATAATTTATTAAATTAACTTGTCCCTCGTATCCTGACATGTCAGACCGTAACGACAATGGACGTCCTTTTATTGTTTTACATACGTACACGTTAAACAAAAGCAACCCTCGTGTAGTACAAAAAAATCGACGATAAGCACGTATAGAGAAGGGATTTAATTGTACGCAAGACGACAATGGCAAAATTGCACCAATCTGATGCTTGAGTGAATTAAAATGGCCGACAAAATCGGTCAGACGACAGAAATTATAATTTGTGATTTAGGGTCAGTAAGCAAAAAATGTCAAATATTATGTGGAGATTAAATCTCTATGGGTACGATTTATGTGTGTCATTAAGTTTTATCCATTCATGTTTTTGTCAAAAATGATATAGATCCGTGTGTTTTTTAAGGTACATTAAATGTCCTTTGTAATTAAAATCTCCGATTGTCAATGAGTGTTTACAAAGTTTAGAAGATATATACTTTCAGTTTGTTTGGAGATTATTTCTTATAACTGTACAGTTTGGGGAAGTGCTCTAAAATTCTTTATCACCACCTCTAAAAAAGTTTCCTTGGCACGTAAAAGCGGGAATAATTTGAAGGAAACAATTGACTTGAGATTACATTTTACGAAACAAATTACCACCACTTTAGACGAAGGCAAGTTGAATTGCTATTAAAGCGAACTAAATATAAATGAGAATATAATAGTTGTTATATTGCTTTAATTTCAAATTTGCGACAATCAACTTAATAAGAAGAGAATTCGCATTTCGTCGTAATTAAAAATGAATATAGGAGCATCATAAAATGTGTATTATGTGTCTGTAGTTATTAAAGCGCAAAATGCAGAGGAAAATTAATAAATGATTACATTCACAATCTCTACTTTCTACTCAAAAGCGTTAAACGTTTTAGTTGGAATAAGATTTGCATAAAATTAGGATGGCTTTTAAAACGAATTTCCTCTCTATTTCGTCTTTCAATTGTCAATTTAAATTATGCATTCCATCAGTGTTTTTCAATTAGTTTTTTAACGTGGTTTCGGTTTTGTAGTCTTCTAGTACCTGCATATTTTATAAAATTTCACAATAGGTTTAAATGAAATGTTAACAAATTCATGTTTTAATTTCTTCTGTGAATTATTTATATAGAAAGATTTATAGGTATAATTAGAACCACAGTCTACATCCCTACAGACATTACATTATTTATGGAATTTTAAAGAGTAAGGCCCAGATTTTACCGAAAAATCTCAGAAGGAAATCTCCAAGAATTACAAATTGGAAATTAAAAACTTGAATTGTATAATACTAATTAATAAATTAAATATTGTTTCGTAATTTTTGTTTGTTCAAATGAATTTCGGAGCAAATTATGTCTGAAATAAATTAAAACCTGAATGTTAATCATATTTGGCAAGCAATTAAATTTTGAAATAGTCATATTTTACCGCTTTGATGCATCATAATCAATGGTCACATTATATTTGTAAAACATTCGTAAAATTACATTAAAGTGAAAATTTAATTAAGTCATTCGTGCATATAACATAAATTTTATCGATTTCCCAGTATTTTGAAAATTAATATTGCGATTTAATTAAAATGTATATTTTGCACTAATAAAATATCGATCGAATGTTTACAGTGCAATAAAATATGGAAATAATTAAATTATAATCATAATCAACGAACTTTTAGCTTCATTGAGGTCTTGCAGTCATGCAATTTAATTTAACCAGAAATCATAAAATGATTTAATTGTTTATTTATGCAGAGAATATTAAATGTATGTTACCTAATGCAATTGAAAATTATATTTATATTTTTCTACTTGTATTGTACAAGTTTTTTTATCAAAAACATGTCACGAGACATTACAGAATGAAAAAGAACTTTTCTATAAAATCCAAGAACATGTCAAGTTTGTTTGTTAGGGGGACAATTTTTGACGTAAAACACATAACAAAACATTCAACCTTCAAGTGAGAGTACATCCTACAAATTTTTTAAAACTGAAATGGAGGTTAAATGACATCTCATTAATTACTCAATTAATTTGAAAATCTGTGTATTTTCTACACACTACAACCTCAGAAGTTATTTAATGAATAGGCTGGTTTTTATGGAAATTCCATTACAGGTATTTTTTTCTTCCAAGAATATAGCAAGCGATATGTATCTGAAATGCCAATGATCACTAATTGTGTGGAAGTGGTGAAATTAATTGATCACCCGACTTAAGTCCTTACGGTTAGTTTCAGTAAAATTAAAAAGATATTTGAATTTTTTTCCCATTTGAAAAAATTTGGGAAATGACACCGATGCTAAAGATTTTTTTCAAATCTTTTTGCGTCAAACGTTGTCAAACCTATTGTCTCGCGCATCGTTTTCGATGATAATCTGTATAATTTCAATACATCCATGCTCCTTGATACTCTACCTCCTGAAATATTATTTTCAGAGATTAATAAATAATTAATAAGTGACTTGTCAATTACTAAGGTAACTGTAACAGCAGTGTGTGTATGAACTTCTGTAGGTTTAGACTAGAAGTTTATATAAATATCAAAAGACTATAATGATAACAGACATGCAATATACACATGTATCCATTGCAACATGAGATTTTATGTTTGTGTAATGTAAACCAAAGCACAATTGAAAAGAACAATTTTCCCATTAAAGTTTATTGTCCAAATAATATTGGCCATCAACACCTGAAAACATGATGGCGCCACAAATGATGAAAACAGCCGTTGCATCGCATTGTTTCACGAATTATACAATTCCTGATGGAAAGATTGAAATAGCATTGTGACGCGACGAAACCGAATACACGTTTGAATTTAATATCCGCCACATGACATTCAAACTGGTCGGATCACAAAGGGACTCCCCAATACGGATGCGGCATGTCCATCAGATAAACCATCACCGTAACGCTTGATTAGACTTGGACAAAACAGCTCTGTTAATGACAGACCAACTATACTTGTGTATTCAATGTGGTAATTCGTTTATTTAGACCTGATTTAATTTTCACACTTGTCAAATACTGTGATGGATCTGCCTGAACATTGTCGGACTTAAATTAATGATTTACTTAGTTTGAGATTTCTCGCTGCAAAAATGCAATTAGTTTGTTCCGGTTTAGTTGTCTCGCGGTGATTAATTATTTACTACGCATTTTATTTGCAAATATATAGAATTTTTAATTTTGTATAACTGTAAAAAAATGAGTAAAAAAACCTTTCACATATCCTACGAACTAATTTAATTCTATATAGAATTTCAACTTTAGGTACAAAGAATAACAATATTTTGTTGTAAGTTTTGTTTCATAGAAATTATCATTTTTCGTTTCGTATCCTTTTAAGATAAGTTAATTAGAGTTCAAAAAGAATTGTTTGTACGACGGATTGTTTTATGTTTTAAGTCTTGAATGCTTGCAAGTAAAATTTCGTTTGATAAAAAATTTATAAAGTTGGGAAACTTCAGCTAGAAACTTGATGCTCTTTTATTAAACCTACCTTAAGCATTGACCCAAATTAAGGTATTTTTATTCCTCGATTGTTACTTAAACGTTTCGCAATAGTTTAAACTTTCTTTTTATATCTCGCAGTAATTAACACCTTTCGTAATGCCATAGTGTGTTGGAATAGCGTAGATTTAGTGGTGAGTAATTAATAATAACAGTAGGGAGGCAGTGAAGGGTTGCAAGGGTCTCCTAATGAAGATGGTGCGTGTAATAGAACAAAAATGGGGGAGGTGCCTTACACGTAGCCACGACAATCTCATGACTCTTTCTTGCATTATGGCATTTTTATGATATCCAACCATTGTGTTTTATAATGGTCTCCCATTGAGCGGAAAATTCAATATTTTTTATTTTTTAGTGCACACATTTATCGAAAATTCATACAATTTTTAGTATTCCGTCGAATTTTAATTGTTTTCTTCTTCTGCTTTAATGTATTTCCGCTAATTAGGTTATAAAAGGAGTGGAAATAAAAGAATTTATTATTACAGTTAATAATTATTATTAATTCATTGCTACTTCCTATCACTAATGTTCATAAGGTGGATAGTTTATTTTAGAGCAAAAAATTTGTGAATCTTGACCACAAACAAGCGTAAACTAATAAGTTTCCATGCCCATGTCCATTTATCACTTCCATCAAATATTAAATTGTTTCCATTAGAATGAATCGAAACACTGTTTCCTGAATATAACAAACAGTGGGGATGCTGAAAACTACATAGTGGAGCCGAGAGCTTTTGAAACAACAGTTATTGTTGCGACCTCAAACAAACTATTTCAATAAAGAGAATGCGAACAAACTTATCGGAAATAACCACATGATGTCCTTTATCACGTAGTGACACATCGGTTTCAAATCAAGCCGTACATTGCAGAAACAAGAGGTCACATGGTATTCAATGTGGCATTTATTATAACAACAAAATCATGTAATCGATAAGATGCTCGTTAATTTTAAGGATCGTATCTAAGAAAACAATAATATGCGCAGTTGCGCCCGTTGCTTTTGACTTTTAGAAATAATATTCTCCAAGAGACTGCATGCACTTCAGGTAGCATAATGGAGAACAGGAAACTTTTGATTATTTGTGGTGAAGCTATCAAAACTCGGGTTTATGTTATATGCACTACCAGCTTTCTGTCTGCTGTTGCCATTGTGTTATTGTATTTTGCTAGGCAAACTTCATTAAGTGTCTATCCTCCAAGATGCACAGAGTTTGTTGTTCGACTTTATTTTTGTACCTTTTACGTTGCGAAATATTGGGTTTTATATGAAGTTTGACTTGATTTAATTAATCTTAATTGACAATACTATTACTATACTATTATAATGAACCATAAAAAAATATTCGGGATGTTAACAAATAAAACCTCGCATTTGCGTATTCTAAGTATGTATATACCTAACTTAAAAACGTTAAAATAAATAAACTGTTTCAAAACCTCGAGCCATCATAAACATCACGTTGCTCCGAGATAAAGGGTAGCAATCCGATCTGTACCGGCGTAGGAAGGCCACAGCGCCAATCTGTTATGTCAGCATCTCGTTGTCGTCGGATTAGAGAGCGTCGCGGCGCATGAGGTTCGCCTTTCTTTCCAGGATCATGCCTACGTCTCACAAAGAAAACTGTTACGAAATTATCTTCTTCATATATAAATCTCATCGACGTAATACAATCTGGAGTATGTGGTTTTAATAGAAAAGGCATTCTTTGCTCAACGAGGAACGGTGTTATTGCGTCATAGGGAAAGCAAATTGTGTTTGATTGAATTAACTCAAAAGACTCCATTGATTATTGTTAAGGTTTTATACTTTTATGGTTTTAAATTTAATTATCTGTTATAGGTGATCCACCATTTGTGAAAATTTCATCTCGATCTACAAACATTGGGGTACCTATTATTGGAAAATCTGAGAATGCATAAGTCATTTGAAATTCGAATGTTATTCTAAACCAAACTCGGGTAAAGTTGTTGGCACTGAATGGAATACATCACCACTAAGCCGATTAAATTAGTTTAGCCGAAAACTAAGTTCCATCAAAAGGGACGTTCATTGTTATGAAGTTGGTCTCATTTCCATTGTTGGATTCATGGTATTTCATAATGAAAGTGGTGTGTATAGTTTACTTCGGTTCCCTGATAGTAATTTCTACTTACCTTTCTAGTATTTATTTGGGCTGTGTTTTTAAGGGCCATCAACCAATTTAATATGGCAAAGTCGGTTTTGCAATTCCATTGTGCTTTGTACTTACTAACAATGAAATTCTTAGGTTAATAAAGTACGAAAACAATATTTTGAGGTAAAAATATTGTATATAATTGTAAAATTCAATAGTAACAAGTATTAAGGTAAAAAGTTTAATGCCACGAAATTTGAAGCACCGATATTAATCTCCAGTTAGAAAATGATTACAAAACTTTGTTTAACTCTTGGCAATGTGGAATTTCTCACGTTCATAATTATTTCATGAATAAAATATACATTATTCGGGATTAGACAGCAATAATAAACGAAATTCTATTTTCCTTACAAATTTTACTGGTGTATAAAAAACTTTTTCATTTAAAAAAGCGCGAAGTAGCGAAACATTTTTCCGACGTGAAAAACTCTGCCTAATACATTCTGTTGAGAAAATATGTAAATAATCTTATTGTAAGTAGTGACTCTAAAATAACTCCAAACTTTTGAACGACTATGTAAATTATTTCTTGCTCACAGTAAATGCCAGAAGTTTTGTTGAAATTAGAAATGTAAATTGGCACTCTAAACTACTTTAATTATAAAAACAAAACTTTTTCTGTCCTACAATTTAATTTCCACTTACGAATTATTATCTACTTATCCACGTACTTCAATTTCCGACTTTTAATTAACAAAAAAATTAAATCAAATCGTCCATTATAATTTTATTAAAGTTAAAAATAATTAGACATTATGATGAAATCGTTAAGAAAATATGATTTACTATTAAAATTTAAATGCTTTAGAATTAATATAAAAGTGTCTATAAAATTTAAAATATTTCAATCTATACCATAAATATATAACTGAATATTTATTTAAATTTTTAAATTAATATTAGAATGTAGTTTGATAGAACGTTATATAATTATTAATATCACAATGGGAAGAAAAGAATTTAATAAAGCGTTTCTCATATTACTATATGAAGGTTTATTACATCGCATTTCTGCTGTATAAAAGATGTGCGATTGTCGCAGAACATGTTGACGAGCAGTCCCATGTGGGTTATATCTGTATGCAAAATACTAATATACGACACCTACATAATATACTATTTTTAAATATAATAAGTCACGTAAGAATATCGTCTCAAAATTTTAAAATGTGCACTCCTCAACAACACCGTTTATTAAATCTGCATTAACTTTATATTGAAATGATACGGTTTCATCAAACGTGTGCATAGCATATATTAATCTAAAATGGAGAGAAATATAGATTTTAATTTATATATTTTAAAACATTAATTTATGTTAGCAATCATTTTCTTTTAATTAATTAGTCTAAATAAATAAAGTGAAAGTCCACTTTGCATCACGTTAGCTTGAAATTTTTGACTGAAACACTAAAATTCCATTAAGTACTTGACAAAACTGCACTTAATAAACATGTTCATAAAGTTGGCGAGGCACACCTTTGTGTTTGAACGCAGCCGGTGATAAATACCTAGGCATTGAATGCGTTACAACGTTACTGTAAACTAATACGAATTAATTTTGTACATAAATTTATTCAAAACATTTAGTATTGCTTTTAACGAAATGCAAACAGTTTTCTTGTCATATTTATTACCGCCGTTACCGTCATACATAATTTTCGATGTTCTGTTTATTGCTCATTTTGTTTGGTTTTGTATTTACACGTGGTTTTATTTTTCGAACGCTGAGATGACTCTCACTTAAATGATGTATATATATTTCATGTTGACAGATCTCTTCTTTAATTCATAGTTTTCTGCGCTTTTGGCATATCATAACATTACATGTAAGCAATATCAATCACAATTTTCTTAAGTGCAATTTAATGTTTACCAACGTTAAAGAACAAATACTCGAGTCATTTCAAAATCATCAATGTTGCCCGTTTTTTATTGAAATTTATTCGAATGCATTGGATTTTTTAACACAAATAACTATTTATTTTGAAAGATATTAATATTGGAATATATTTTTATATATTCGTACAAGTACAACTCTACTATTTAGATGACGGTTGTGATGCTTTGGTAAATTACATTGTCTTTATTACCCACATTTTTCATGTAAAACTTGATAACAAACAACGAACATACTTGCAAACAATAGCCATTACATACTTTGGTTAGCATCGTCAATAAACCAGTATTTATGATCGGAACTAAAATTTCGCTACTGTAATGTGCATAATAAATATAAAAATATTGATAACCTGGGATGATTGAGATATAAAGTTTGTTTAAAATTGTATATGAAATAGTGTCTGTCTCCGGTGTTTACACTTCACCAAGACAAAGCCAGGATTGAGTTTTATTAGTTTTGCAACACTGGAAGATGAGAAAGCTCGTAAGTAAAATGGCTGCCATCTGCTGCCACACGTCTAATGTCTACGAAAGGGGTACAACCCATACAACTTTACGGTCCATAAACTATATGGTTATGATTTACAGTCAGGAATAGTTTTTTACAGTTTAAATTATTTCAATATCGAAACAGATATCATACAAAACAATTGAAGAAGGTCGCTATTTACCTGAAGTAGAAGTAACTCTTTCAACAAACTTTACTGTTGCAATTTATGAAAGCGTTCAGTTTAAGTGTCAAACTCTCATAAACATAATCCAAACAAACCTGCTTTAAATAATGTTCCTGGAGGCAAGTACCTCATTCAACATTTCCAATTTGTCTTTTATTGTCTAGACGGAAATAAATTATATTACCAGCCTGATGATAAGTTGATTAACACGAATGTATGAAGTTAAAGTAAAATAAGCTAGCAACCAGTCAGAGATGGAATTGATAAGCATGGTTGCATCTTGTGAAATTCCATTGAAATGTGTGGCTTATTTGCTTAGTTTACGATCAATTCGTTTTGTAGTTTATAGACATGTTTATGCCTTGTTTATCATCCCACTGAACATTTATAGGCTGCCTGTAATGATACTACAATGTTCTAGTAAATGAGTTATACTGTATTATTCTGTGATTTATGAATATTGCAGTTATGTGACTTCAACATTATTTCTATTAGTAGAGAAATATTTAAATTGCTTACTATTTTACGCGTATTAAAAAACTGGTTAAGGTTCAAGCAGATGGTTCTTGTTTAGTTATACATTAAAATATGTAATGAACTAATTAGATGGAGTACGTGTATGCGAACCTACCTAATTAGCAAACATCAGGTATAGGAGTTTGATGTGTCTTAATGTAAACATTTGGGAATGCAGTTACGCCTTAGCTTACATGATTACAATTATTATCATATAAATTACATGGTCAATTAACTATCAAATACATGATTATAAACAATTACATTCCGATGTTGTACCTGAAAGGCCTTTAACTCCCAGAAGCTGTTCAATTATGTAATTAGAGATTATAAAATATGATCGCAAGAATTCTCTAACTTTATCTCAATAATACCTGCAGAAATTTATTAAACCCTCCAGTGAGATAATAAAAACTTTTATATTCGTAGTAAGCATCAACTGTGCATATTTCACGGGCCAGACGGAGTTTGCGGTTAATAAATTTGTGAATTTTTACATTTCTTGTTGCCAACTACCTACACGTAAGACATTAAATTTTTAGTAGTTTGTCATAAAGTTTGTATTATTGTGCTTAGATATGAGAAAATCTGTCTAATAGTTCAAAGTTTTCACCCATCTTGGAGATACCTCTGCATATTTACATAATGAGTTCGTAAATTAATGTTTATAAAAGTTTTGTTTGTTTCAGATATTACTTGTGAAATGATTATAATAATTTGATAGATTTAGTAAAATACAATTAAATATATTTCTTCCTAATTTTTTGAAATAAACAAAGTGTCTAGTTAACACTTAAATATTTTTAAATTATTACAATAAAACCAAAAAATGAATTTGAAAATACAATGAAAACAAATGTTTCTTACTAATTAAATAAAAAATATGCTGTAAAATGATGTTACAATGTTATTTACCTATAATAATAATAATGTTTGTCACTTAGTTTGTGCCTTTCCATAATAATATAATTATTTTTATAAATTTTTTTATGAATATTGGGAGAATAACACAAGATATATTAGATTGGACCGTTTAACGGGTACCCAGAAAATAAATAAGAAAGAAAATAGTATAGAGTTAGTTGTTAGTTATATTTAGTTATTTTATAATGTATACGTTAAATTATTTTTTAATTAAATAATTCGATTTTTCTGGGTGTTCTCTAGACGCTTTGACTTTGTATATATCTCTCAATGTACATTCAGAACTACTTTTGTTTGATATAAAAAGGTACAGTGCTGCATAAGAGTTGTTGAAACGACATGTAAAATAAATTTAATTGTATAAAAACCATATTGTACAGAATCTTTTGTTTCATTTTATCCATGTTGGTTAAGAGTATCTTTGTTTATTATTATTGTGCCTTTATCACACAGGGTGTAACAAAAACTAGCATTAATGTGTTAGAACTGGTCCGTTAATGGTAAACTAAATAGCCGAATGCAACTTAAACGACCCACTTTAAGGAGACTTACCTAATTACCATCATATTAAAAAAATTTTAAATTTTCTCCACAAAGAAAGCCGTAGAAAAAATATTATAGGAACTTTTTATCTCTTCTATCTAAACCCGGAGGATGCCCACATATTCTGTATAAGGTAAAGTAGGTGAAAAAAGAAAAGAACTCCTCCAATGATGAAGAAAATCTAAATATATTTTTATTCCAAAAGTAAATGCAGCTCCTTAAATTTAAATTTTAAAAATTGTTTTATTGTCATATATTTGTAACCTCTGAAAATGTTGAATACATAAATGAGGTGAAATCAGTCGATTAAAAATACAGAAATATTAAATGTTGGTGACTTCAGTTTAGAAAACGTGTTAGATTTGGATGACGGTAAATGTGTCTCCGGCCAAGCAGTTCAGACAACATTATTTTAAAGTTTTTCATTTATTTATACATAAGGTGTTGAAATTGGTGACCTTGTTCTGGAATACACATTTCCAATTTTTTATTAATATAATAATAATAATTTACTATTTATTTTTACTTATTACTTTTTACTTACTCCATATTTCATAAACCCCCCAAATAAAAAATCGAGAGGATTAAGATCGGAACTATGAGCTGACCGTGGTATAGGTCCCTCACGAGCAATCCACTCCAAATCTTCTTTGTAAAAATGCCCTTGCTCTTTGAGGGAAATGAACTGGGTATTACCAGTATTTGTATATGTATAGTATTATTAGTATAATATCCCAATATTGTTAAATAATTATTTTTAACAGATTATTCCGTAGCCTATTTTATTAAAAAAATAAATTTGTAGGAAAAATATCATTATTAATATTTACACAGAATTATAAATATGATATTTTTATCATATTTAGTATATATTCATTTCAAGAGGTGCTTAATCCAATGGAGTAGTTTGATTTTCTAGTACGGTTATAATTTTTATTCTTATGAGGCGGTTTCAAATGGACTAAACTCTATGTAGGTTACCCTTTTTTTCCTTTCACAATTTTTCAAATTATGATATAAGTTTAAAAAATATAAACTTAAAAATATATATCTTAATATATTCTATTGATATTCAATAGAAGTTCGTAATAATATCTACACCTCTAAGATGTGAATTATCACCGAACTAACATCCAAACTTAGAAGCAAATGAACAACAATTATTACAGCATCTTCGAACAAACTATTTCAATAAACCGAGAGCGGGAACAAAGTGATCGGCTGGAACCACACAGCGATGCCAGATGAAACATTCCTGCTAATAATCAATTCGGAGATATGCTGTGTGCAAAACCTAATTGGATGGCAGTTGTTGCCTGCCGGAACATTACATTACACAAACTATGCAAGCCCACTAATTCCCGTAACAATCTTAGATCCTAATCATTTCAAGCCGTGTGGGCAGCGTAAAACAAACTCTGTCCAAATTTGACTGAATTATTCGACTAATTAAATATAATCTTGTGAAAAAAATAAAAGTCTTTTTTTTTTTAATTATCGGTATTTCATGAACGCACCAACAATCGTACAGTGAAAGAGTTGGCGTTGGTGATAAGCGCCCGTATAATTCATACGCTTTGTTTTCGTAAAAAAAATGCTAAAAATTATCATGAGCTCGGCATTAATCGGCAGCTGGACAATCGCGTTGCTTCCAAGTTATAAATCACAACATAATTTCAGCGCACCAGTGTTGCGTAATTTATAGTCCCGTTCGGTTTGTAATTTATAAAAAACAAAAGAAAGTAGTAAATAACGACTGTAATTTTAAAATGTATGAAATTCAGCCACCTTTTTTGTTCGGGGGTCTAATAACAGGAATATGAATATGGATGGTGTGTTGCTGCATGTCGCGTCCGCCTTATAAATCTTCACCTGCGGCGATTGTAAAATCCTCCGAATGTGTAACAACGTATTCTGGAAACTTTCGTGTACCGTTTAAATATGTCCGAACGTTCGTTCGTAATTACGCAATGTATCCAGTGGTGAAAGTAATTAACATAATTAATATATATCTCAAAATAAGTTTAGTATGGAACAAATTGTTTTGGGGTAGAATTGAGTTAGAATTGCTGTTTGCACTTAGTGAATACTTGATGATCGAGTTCAGCAAGAACTTTAAAGCTCACTATTGTTTATATAATAATTTATATGTAGCGGAGGATATTATAATTTTTATATTTAATATTTTTTTGTGGAATTATCCGTTTTATTTTCTCTTATTATGTCAATCCGGTGAAATTATACGCAGGTTTGAATAAAATGCGGTAATTGAAAAATCCAATTAACCTTTACGATAACGTTTTCTTCGCGGAAAGAGTGAAAACTTACAGCCGCAGAACTTATTATTTTCCTTGTGAATAAAAAGTGGAGATAAGCCTCGGGCACTATGCTCAGCAGGAAAATGTATAAAAATGAAAATACAAAGACAAAGCCTGCTAACAGCACCGTAATTTTGATGTCAAAATTATTCATTATCTTTCACTGTAACATAAAAAACCTTGTTAAAATTACTCGGTGAGAGAATGAGTAAAAAATTTAAGAGGAGAAATTTCTGTGTAACAATCGGACATAGAAATATGTTTTTTATGCTAATTCAGCAGATTCAGGGTGAAGGTGATTGTTTAAATACATTTCTTAGGGATTAATTAGGATTTTATGTAAATTTATGTGTTGAATTCAGTTTACAGCGTTTTTTATAACTATACTTATTTAGTAAATGAGAGAGGTATAAAGTTTTATACAATACAGGTCTTTTATATCGAATAAGAGCAGTGAACATTGTTGTCTGTAATACAGCAGAAAAAAATCCTGTTAAAAATCCTTAATTATTGAAGTATTATATTAGTTATGACAGATTTTTTGAAAGAGTAATAATATGCAGAAAAGTTATAAACGTTGAAGATTATTGATTGTTATCGAATAAGGATATTCGAATCCTTTTTAAACACCCACATTGGCATTGATTTTTTATTATTCTGCATATGCACATTATGAAAATGAATAACTCTATTTCGGCTAAATGCCCATCTATCCAAAAACGAAGTTGTTCAGCATTTTTACTAAGAAACCAGAGCCAATTATCACCATATTTGATGAGTAAGTGGTGCATGAAACGAATCAAATAGCTGCTCTTGGAAGGTTTTCTAGGCAAGAAGGGCATCAATTATTTCCAAGGATTACATTTTTGTTTCCAGATGAAGCTTTATCTGTGTCAGAATTTCTTTTGCAGGAGTCGATACTTCTGAACAAATAGCACTGATTTTTGGTGAATTCTTGTAAAGGTATCATGTTAAGGATAAGCTTCATCATAAAGTTACCAGGCTCTGGTGGTAATCCCATTAGCACGACAATATATTTTTTAATATCCTGTATAATATACTAGATTTGGACTAAAAACCTGCGGATTCGTCTATAAAAAATATCAATTTTAGAAGATTCTTAGTTTAACAATACATATTAACTGAAAGTGCGCCCAAGTAAAACATCCGTGTTGGCAACGTCGCGACGTTTGGAGACGCGGAAGGTAATTAGCGCCCGAGATTGATGTTATAGCGCCTCGGCATCGTCGTGCCGTGGCGCTCTTTCTTAATTAACTCGGCCGTGCCGGTTCTTGTTTGTCTGCGTCCAAGTGGAGTGGGCCGACGCGTCGGTTATTCATTTCTTCTGCGGTCCGGATTCCGGAAGCGGGCGTCGTGAACTTCCGTCTATAATATTCATAAGCTCGGCAACGGTGACGGCTGTTGGTTTACTGTCTGGCGGTTTGTCAGAAACGAACGAAACTGACACTGAGTTTCAATTGTGTTCAGCACTTTTAAAGATAAAATGCAACCTTTTATAAATAGGAATTTTTAATGACAATTTTATTTCAATGGGCGTTCGTGATAAAATTATTATGAAGCTTATCAATTGTCCTACATTTTACAAAAAGATTTAAACGCTTAAATTAATATATAATGTAACAAAATAATTTTCTTTGAGAAAAAGAATAAAGAGATACATCCGAGAAATATAATATTCTTTTATGTATATACTGTAGCCTTTTAAATATTTTTTAATTGTTGTGCTTAATAAACCTAACTCTACAACTTTTTTATGCAAGAAAATCAATGGGAACAATTTCGAACATCTTTTATAGATAGATTGAATTATTATATTTTTTATCTCGTTTCCTGTTGCTATATTACATTTTTTTTTAAATGGACTTCTTATGTAACAGTGAGTATGTTGTTAAAATTTTTCGGATAAGTTGTGAAACACCTTGTATATATAAAATTTTTATTGTTAATTAAATTTATTTGATGAGAATGTGTCATGTACTCGATTTCGATGGATAATCTAGGTAAAACAACGTTGAAAATAAAGGAGATTGATGCGAGTAATTATTTTAAAATTTACTAGGGTACAATAGAAGCTTATGAGCGTCCCTAATGGAAAGTCCAACTTAAGTGGATATTCATCCGACACATCCTTGTAAATGCCTCTAAAGCTGACTCAACAAATTTCTTAGCACACGCAAGAGGAAATCTTAGATAAGTGTCTATCACACTTAGCGTAGTCCATCTTTCATCTCTGGGACTACTCATGTGTGTCTATTTTATGGCCGTCGGTCCTTCTCCTTTTACAAATACTCCAGGGATAATGTATCCATAAATATAAAAGTTGCTGTTCTAGGAACCACTATATTAAACGCATATTTTTCATTTTGATTTTATTCGAAACTTTCAATAAATTACGATTTTTTATTATTAGTTCGATATCGATTAAAATAAAATTTAAATTAAGCAATGTAAATCCTGCGAGATTTATGACTACTACGATAAAAATTTTGATTTTCTGCCAACTCGAATGTCAAGAATCCCTGATTAAAACATTTAAAAAGGTCTTTTATTACGATATTACAGGATGGAGATCGTTAAATTTCGTTCTGATGTATAATGCGGCCATTAGCATTAACTGCGGAGTTATTCGCTGATTAAACTTTATGCAAATAATTCAAAGATCACTTTCAGTAATTTAATTTAGTAACCTGAAACATCATACTTCAGATGAATATGTGTAATCGGACATCGCGCTACTTTTATGTGCCCAACCAGGCTACCTCATCTTTCATCCTAATATCCCATAATAAAGGGTCCCTTTTAGTTCCCGTTCATTTGAGAACGTGGTCTAAGCAGATAAGGTCTCATAGATTTTGGAATTCGACTGACCCGAACTTACAAAGTTTGCCTTATATATCCGAAAATTAATAAGACCGCCCATTTACTATAAAGACATTCCATTTAAAATGGAATTGCTGGTAAGTAATTACTTGTAAAGGTCATATTTGATTTTGATATATTTGAGACAGGAAAGGTTAAACTATCAATGGACATGAGTTAAATATTGAATTATAATATAATGAATTGAAAAGAAAAAAGCTTCATATTTTCAAGAATAAACTAGAGAACAAAAAAAAAATAAACATAAAATAATAAGAATAACATTCAATATCTTAAAAGGTTATAAAGAATAATTAGATTTAACGACGGAACAATATGAATGTTTTTAACAATTAAACTATATACACATACTCAAAATTGTTATCTGGAACACCACTGAGTGTAATAATCTAATAAAATTTGTCGTTAATAATTTTTAAATGATATATTTTTATAGCCCTTTTTTAACATTTGTATTGCGATTCTTGTTTAATTTGATTTGTGGGTTAAAATTATCACTTAATTGAGGAATGTTACGTTTAAGCCCTGGTTGCACGAGATTTTAAGAATTAAAAAAAATACTGTGAAAATATCTCTGAAGATTACTAATCATATCCAAAAAGGATTCATCGCATTAATTGCCCAAAGAAACCCGACCACAACTGCCTCAATTATTAGAAGAGATCTCTATGAGGCTCATATTGTGAATTTCATAATAATCAAGCCTGAATTTATTTTTATGGTCGACAATGCGTCTTGCTGTCGAACAAGGCAGACAGACGAATTCCTAGAAACTTAGAACATTATAAAAATGCATTGGCAAAATATTTTTGTGATATGTATATGATTCCTTTGTGGTAGGTAATAAAGGTTATTGTAAATATAGAATTACCCACTTTCATTTTTTTCGCAACCAAATATTAAGGAATAACAAAAGATCATATACTAAATATAATTATTTAATAAAACCGTTGAACATAGTAAGTCTAGTAAACACCGAAGTTCGAGTTTGCACGAATCACAAGTTTAATTTCTGTTTGGAAACATCTAGTCAACCCATCTTTATCCTACTTCAATAAATGGCGAATGCGCAAAGATAAGTAAGGTTTTTAACAAATCGTCCGCCTTAACAGGTCGTACATTTTTAATTGTCCGTTTTATACATTTATGGAAGATAAATCCGCGTCTCAACCTGACTATAATGATCCGAAAAAAAATTTATGACTCGTCTCCAGAGCCGACTTTCCGATAATGCATAAAAAATGAAACCCTCCACATTAAAAGCACCCCACAACGCCAATTTTGGAAGTGTCAATAATGTATAAATAATTAATTGACTGAATAATTTCTCAAGATTTAACAGGAGCGCGACGCCCCGAACCGTAAAATTTCGCATTTACATTTTACGTTTTTTTTTTGTCGGCGAACAGTAAAGTTCCAGCCCGACAGTAAAAGTGGCGAAACCACCGTGAATGATATAACATTTTTTATTGTTTGCGGTATAAAATTTTGCCGCGAAAACAAATTTCTTTATTGAATATGTGCTTATTTTGCCTTCTCATTTTGAAACTTTTGGCAAAACAAATTTAATAACAAATTCCAAAACACCTTTACTGTTACCTATTATTTAATATTAGTAGTTGTATGCCAAAATATACTTTCTCTCTCTGATATTTTGATGTATTTTATTTTTATTTTCAGACTGTAGATTTTTATTAAAATAGAAAAATAAATGGTTTATTTTAAATAAAAGAAAATATAAATGTTACGCTAACAATAGATATTTAACGTTTTATTTTTTCAATCGGCATATTTTGAATCAATTTATTCATGTAGAGATTAAATGGAAATATGTTCCGGTGCAATAAATATTTTAATAAAATTCATAAATTGTTAATAATGAAATAAAACAAAAATATAATAAAGTAATCAATACTTTGACTTAATTAATAAGCACAAACAGTGTTGAGTAAAATCAAAGCCAAATATCTAAGGCTTCACGCAAATCAGGCCGTCGCTAATGAATTACTCTAGTCACCAAAAGGAGGATCTTTTCATCACATAATCTGATAATATAACGTCGCATTATATAATATTTTGTCTGAGAGCAAGCAAAATCTTATCAAGAGGTATGACGGTAATAACATTAGTTGGTAACCCGATAAGATCTTTTACATAGTTTAATGTAATTAGAAGCGGAAGGCCCATCAGCACTGAAGATTCCGTAATGAGTTAATGAAGTACTTACTCTAACAAATTTACCTTCACTTTATCTTGAATGATTGAGGCTTGGCAGTAAAATCATCAGGGATGTAGCCTATTTAGTCTGGCCCCTCTCGTTGTACTACAATCTCAATACACCCAAGTCCTTAGCGGTTTCTACCCTGGTGTCGTCACGAATGGCTAGTTTAACTACTATCTACACTGCCCTACTCATGGTTTCTCATTTCTGTTTGGCCCCCCAGCAACAAAACAATAGTGGAAAGTAAACACATCCATGTATATGGCTCAATGCTAAGTTTAGATTACCTCTGTCGTCATATTATTTTGAAGAAAGAAAACTTCTCATACATTTTACGTATTTATTTATTAGAAATGAAGTAATTCATATTTACTTTAATATTAAGGAAGAAGTAGTAAACTTTTAACTTACAAATCATCCTATCAGTATTGATCTTTTAGGAGCATATTCCGTCGCTTTTAATATAATCATTTCCCTTACAAAAATAAAACTTTTTACTTCTGGAAACAACCTATCAGTTTTTTCAAGAAACATATTCCAGTGCTTTTAATATAATCATTTCGTATACAAAAAAACTTTCTTGGTATAAAAATCGATTTACCATTTAGTGTGTGAAACTTGACACCTTTGCCGTTGAAAAGTTAGCGAGAGCTATGTATATGTGTGTTATCGGGAAACATCCTTTAAGAACCTCAGAAATAGAAACTTTTTCATATGGAAATTTGATACGGACGATGCGACAAAGTATTTGTTTTCTTTGAAAGGAGAGACATAAATATCAAACAATACTCTTATCTTTTCTGTATACGTTTAAATGCAAATTGAAAGAACGACGACATTTTTTAGTGACACCTATTTATGCGCTAATGGCGTGTTCGGATAAA
Source organism: Aethina tumida (assembly GCF_024364675.1). NCBI lineage: Eukaryota > Metazoa > Arthropoda > Insecta > Coleoptera > Nitidulidae > Aethina > Aethina tumida. Next base: position 32,287,910 of record NC_065437.1, read on the forward strand.
ATAACAAATTCATCTTAACTTCTGATTAGATTTGCAAATGTAATATAAAAAAAAGTAAAAGCTGTAACCCAAGAGAAATCTAATAAAAAATTCTAACTGTATTAAATTTCCCAATATGGAATTTTTTACATCACGAACTCAATTTTCACTTTCTCCCGCTGTTACCTTGTTACATAATATAAATGCAATAACTTGAATACTTTTAATATAGGCCTGACTTCGCAAGAAAGAAAAAACCCAGATAACACATTTTTCATCTCAGAAAAAGTTTGGCGACACATTCGTATTTTTTGATTGAATTGACACAAAGAAAATTTTAACACCCTGGAGTCCTTGTTTAAAAAAATCCTTTTAGTTAAAATTCATATTTTAATTATAAATGCGCTAGCCAAAATAATAATTGGCTAAGTTAATTTTCTATTAAATTGACTAGTAGAATTAAACTGTTTCTATGTACAATAAATAAATATTATTGTTCAGTTAATACTTTGATAACTAAACTTTATTACATTTACGAATACAGACAAAGAGGAAATCAAACTGAGATATAAGTAAAGTTTACTATGCAATCATCAATTAATCCTTAATGGTTTTGTTGGAGAGAAATAGATAAATTCATTAAAGTTTAGTTTTCGTTTTATCAAATTTAAATCAGTGTTACAAATTGAAAACATTTATTTTATTACAACTAATAATATATAAATCCAGGTTGTTGGTGTTTATATATATATAAAAGATTCTGGTTCTTGTAATGCAATAACGATTTCTATTACTTAAGGAAACGTTTTCACAATAAATCCTTCTAAACTGAGTAAGTAGGAGGCCAAACTCACAAGAGAGCCTCAAAGAAAGTGAATTAATTTCAGTGAAACACTATTTCCGTGATTGAACAGGAATCAACAAAAAGTAAAGAAAAACGGTATGAAAAAGGTAAATCGGGATTTATTAATCAAGATTCTGCCAATTGAACGACAGTATTAGAAAAGCCGGATTCTTTTTGCCCTTCTACGATTTACGCCTGAAATCCTTTAACCAATGTTTAACTACAAAATCGATATCAGAAACTCGGTATGCTGCAATAGAACTTTAAGGCGAATTATATATGATTGCACCTCTTTAATGTCTTTTATATTTAAAATAGTTAATGATAATAAAATTAATTACTATATATAATTGTTGAATAATGGAAGCTTTATGTACGCGTTACGTCAATTTTAAATCAAATCAAATTTGACATAAAATATTGTTAATAAATCATTATAAACACCTATAGTACTTAATATAAATGCAAACACATATAATTCCAATCAATAAACAATTGCTTTTTCACATTCATCATCATCTATCAAAAATGTCATTTTTATACTTGTAGGTTTCTAATATTGTTTGTCTCTATCATAATTATTTTGTAGTCAATGCGGAGAAAATATACTATTCAATTGATGCATAATAGTTCACTAAATATATATTTAGTAAATAAAGACTTTATAAAGAATACAACCACATTTTTTAACACTATATCACTATTTAATGCACTAATTCATATTCAACACATTTACTGCGTTACACAAAACAGCTTTAAATAAATCGAAGTCCCCCAAAAAGCTAACAAATAAATCATATACGCCAGTCGCGGATTTTAAAAAATCAATAGGAATTGTCTACGGAAAATTTAAGATACAAAGTGAGTGGAAGACTGAAGTGTAGCTGAGAGTAAAAAAGGGGAAGGTTTTAAGGGAATGAACAGTCGCGAATTGAAAAGAAATAAAATATTTAGCACCCAGACAATCACTTCGACACATCTCCTTAACCTGTTTGTTAATTGATTTTTAACAAGTTTTCGGTTGTGAATTTATTCATTATGCGTGGTTACCTAGAAACCAATAAATATAGTGCTGGTATTTCAAACGTCGACAGAATAGAGTATACATCGAGAATTATGTGTTAATTAGGCACATAATTAAAAAATTTTGTGCTAAAATATCATCGGAAATGTTTAAAATCAAAAGTGGAGAGTATAATTCCATACATGCCGTGTATTTTGACTGTGTATTTTAAAAAAAAAATTGAAAATAATTTGTGTACCGCGGCAACAAGCTGAATCCTGTGACAAACTGGAAACCAGTTTGGTTCAGAATAATGTGCTATTTATGTGCTAATTAAGTGCTCAAATGAAAATTTTTGAACTCTGATTTTAACAGCGAATTTTTAAAAAAATTGAATATACGGGCGCAGGATTGACTGACACTCTAAAAATTAATTAGTATTCGAATTCGTCTACTGCTAATGGATGTGGATGTCATGCCTCCCACTTTTGATTTTAATTAGCAGATAAAACTGAATTAAGTTGTATTTGTATTGAATAAAAAAGCTGTGGTATCTAAATGTGTTAAATGGACAATTAGTTAACATTTTTTATTTGTGTTGTAAGAATAATAAAAATATGGATGGCAATGACCTGCGCTAGTTTACATTCCGGTGGGCAAGTGTCATAATCCGGGAGCATTTGACAAATGCCAGTGCGAAAGCGGACAATTTCCGGGGCTAATGGTTAAGCCCTTGAACAATCCCCGTTGTTTGACTTTAGGCTACCACTTACCGCAGCTTTCGGATGTTATTCCGCAGGAATGTGAATTGTAATTAGACGCATCTCTCTCCGTTCTGAGCTCTAGGGAACCAATGTTCGTCTCGCCTCCGATATATTAGGTGCCGCTTTATTGAACCTCGGAGATTTAATGCACCTTCGTTTTTTTGTGTAATTGAATCTGCTAAAATATAGTCGCAGCTGGCCGATTCGTAATTCATCTGATTTCTTAACATTTTATTTCTTAGATTCATGTTACATTTCTTAAATTTGAATCACAATAGCAATTGAAATTATGTAAAGATAATATAACGTAACTTAATTAAAATTAATATATACTTTTGATGAAATTTTACAGGATGTTAGAGAAACGCGGTCATAAAATTATAAAACATTGTTTTTTATTAACCAGTGATAATAAAAAACTTTTATTACAGTTAATATCGTTAAATAAATTTTGCCAAATTATTGACTTTTTCGAGGAATAACTTGTTATTTTCAGTTTAATGAAGGCAAGTCAAATAAAGTGTACTTAGTTTTTGTCACAATTTGTTTCATTCAGTAATTTACACATTTAAACGTTTAACATGCATAAAGAAGAAGTAATCTTACCCAATTAAACGAGTTTGATAGAGATAGAATAGTGGGTCCACACACACAGAAATTTGGTTTCGAGAAATAGCGCGACGTTTCAACAGAAATGTATTGTAATACGATGTTGACAGTCATGGAGTGAAGAGTGCAGAAGAGTTATAGGACGAGGTTCCGAAAGACCCAAAACTGTCACAATGCCACAAGACCGTTTCCTTAGATAAATTTTTAGCCGATGAAGGGAAGTCAATTGGTATTCGATCTGTTTACCTCCGTATAAGATCTTTTGGCCTGGGGTCCTTTTTGGGGGTTAGTAAGACAGGGAAATGGTGAAAGATGTGATCCTCACTTTGCTGCGGAGAAGCATGTTCATAATACATGTTTAATGGTATGGAGTTCAATTGCTTATGTCAGCAGACCACCTTTAATTTTCATTAAAGGTAATAGACGTGCCAACGATATGCGGAGCCTAAACCTAAATTCTATTAATTAATAGGTTAATATTTATTTAATAGAAATTGTAATAAATCAATTAAATCTAGGTATTGCATTTTTTATTGCACGCATATATAACATAAATATTTTGATTCATATTTCATTTTTTTACTGAGTAAAATATTTTTAATATTAAAAATAACAGAAAAAACATATTTATTATTTTATATAAATTGTAAATAAAATACCATTTTTAAATATTTCATTAATTTTATTTATTTTATTTATTACATACACACACTTTATGGATTATTGATTAAGATAATATATAGTATTTTTTTGAAATATCAGTATTTAGTATCAAAACATTTTAAAATGAAAATTTCTGCATTTTTGTTAAATATACAAAATTAAATATTATACCAATTATGTATTATATATTATATTAGGATTATTTTTCACTATATTACATATTTACTATGATTATTATTTAGATGAGATGAGATGATTTGATAGTAATAATCAAGCATGGTAACTTGATTAAATATAATTTGGTTAGGTATTGTAGAGCATTGAGAAAACTTTTCTCGATCAACGTCGAAATAATTCATGCGATTTGCGAATCGTTATGGGGGCCGACCGCCGTAAACATATCCCGAAAACTTTTCACCTTCTGAACAAGTTCGCAGGCAACAGACGGGGGCCTTTGTCACATTAACCATAATTGACAGACCGACAAGCCGGGACCATATAAAGGACCCCCGTTTTGTCTGACGCTCGCATTCACTCGACGTTATTGTGACTGGTGTGACAGAAGGACTGTTTTCTCGCACCTCGCAGAGCACTTCTGGGCCTCCTGAATATGCGGGACCCTGTCGCCCCCCTCGCTGCCCACCTGTGTTTACACTGGCATCCCTTTGTGCCGTTGTTTAATGCGCGGTGCGTCTTTAATTACGTGTTTTATTAATGCTCTGCATAATTTTTTTAATTTTTTATATTTTATTGAACAATTAATTTGTTATTTGCTAGTAACTCTTTTTTTGAGTAAATCATAAATTAAATTGCACCTTTTAAGTTTTATTATGCTTAAAAAAATATTCCACTAGCCGAGGGTGTCACTACTCTTCAAAAATATTGAAAAAAAGTTACTTATTTAATTTGTCATATTAGCTACTTTAATATCGGGGTCGATATTTAAATCCTGCTTTACACGAGCCCTGACTCCGTTGGCCCAACCATTCAAAAGATGAAATTTGTGAATTTATTTCATAATAAGCAAAGATTTTCTTTTAATATGCGATTGTTCGTTTATCTACATGTTATTAGAGTATATTTTAAACTAATATTATGAATATCATGAAAAGAAAGCTCCGTTCACATCTTGTGTTACTTAAAAATGTAATTTTATGGGCCAAAAGCAAATATACTTTTTCATTGTAATCGAAAACTGTACAGATTTTAATAAATTTTTCTATAACATGCTAAATTTCTTCACTGAGACAGGGCCATATTTTTTTGAGTCAAGATTATATTGTACTTTTATAATTTTATGAAAAATTATTCCAACCGTGAATATATATTATTCATTATTGTCCATAAATACTGACAAAATACTGGTTAAATTAAGTAATTTCAAACTGATAGCCGAATGATTTTCACATAAAACTAAGTTACCTATTTAATTTGTCATTATAAACTAGTTCGAAGTTGGGAGCGACATTAAATTCTTGATTTGATGTTTTTGCTTGATTTGATTGAAGTGAAACTGCTGAAAACTGGCAAACTTTGATTAAAATTTCTCTTTATATAGTTAAAACTTTTTTAATACGCCAGTAATCCGCAACGTTTCCTCGTTTTTCGACAATAAATCGTAATAACTCACGTTCGGCCAAGAAACTCATTTAAGAATCGTTAAATTAATTTAGTAATGAAAGTGCATACCCTTTTTATTGTCGATTTAATGAGTCAGTTTATTTATTTAATACTAATTGATTAAATGAAACCTTCTCGATGATCATAACGCTAATTACAATTAGCTAACAGAAAACTTTAAAGTGAAATAAAACGCTCCTCGTTTTTATTATTTGTTTACTCTACAAAAATGTATTCTACATTCGTTGATATTTTTTTTTTTAATTTAATCCAGTATTATTAGGATTTACACGAACTCGCTTTATATCGAGATAATATACTATCCCAAAGTTCAGTTCAACAAGTTTGAGCGGTTCGCAGATTAAATTATTGAAAACGGTTTATTTTAGCTCTTGGTTAAACGTGGGACTTTTTTTGTTCGTAACTACCCGGTTTCATTAAAGTTAGAAATACAACTTTGATTAAACGTTGTGGTTTCAGGTTCTATTCATTGGCTTTTCATTGCTTATCTCATAAATTGACTAAAATTTTCATAAAATCACGAGTAGATTATTTATTTATTAACTAATAATACTTGAGTATATAATTAAGATTGTAATATATCTATACACAATCATTGGCACGTGGAAACGCGTTAAAGCGTCACCTTTTACTTTTCACTAACGAATTCGACGTTCCATCTACAGTTGAACTAATTTCGAAGTTACGGAAAACTTCAATCTTTAACGAGAAATGTTAATTACTCCGCCATTCCTCGAAACACTACGCGAATATTAATATTTATTTAATATTAATTTGCATTGCAAATTACTCCTTTGAACGCTTCTGGAGTTATTTAGTGAATTTTGTACTGCCATTACACCAAACATGTTTGAAAAAGAAAACTGAATAAAATTAATTATTATCATCCTTATTGAAATTATTTCAACGATTTAAACTTTTAAAAATGTAAGTTTTAGTTTGATTTATTAATGTTAACAGGTAATTACTTAAAAGTAACGTTTCTGTTTAAAAATACTTTGAATAATTAATTTTAGCTTTGTCCAGATTTAATGTAATGACATTATTAATCATATTCTTTTATTTACATATTTTGATATTAATATAGAAATTTTATTAATTTTAATATTGAGTTATCTGATTCTGTACTCTATTGGTTTAATTAATATTTGTCAAATGGAAATATTAATCTATTGTAGAATTAACATAAAATCCAACAACTAAAGTTATGAAATGAATATGAATGATAATTTTATTTTGAAATTAATTAATTTTGGTAAAATCCATAATTTACTGGTAAATACAAAGGTTTAAATATTGAAAATTATTTTATACAATAAAATTACAATTGTTTTGCCTATTTATAAAATTATGAATGCGTAATGTTCATACATAAAAAATATATTATATAAATATTATATTCAAAAAAGATATTTAATTGTAATAAAAAATATAGTAATTTTTCATTGAAATGATATATGTGATAAAATTTCATTTCGAAACACAACGCCTTGTACAGAGGGCACATTTTGGGCATTTTTCAAGAATATTACCGTTTATATATTAAATGAGCAGACATCAATCATGTTTTTCTCTTTATCTTGACAAAAATTCCGGTTAAACTAATAAATTACATAGTTTAATGCGAAAAGGGTCGCGCCCGATCTTCCAAGTGAAAAGTACCTAAAATATGAATGCCTTCAGAAGGTTTCGGTTGCCAGGGGTCAATTTTTATGTAAATCTATCCTGTCACTACTCCGGTTTTTCGCAAGGGTGGATCGTTTTACGAGGATGAAATCAGTAATTGTATCCACTATACTTTTGTGTTTTTGCAATTAAATCAATTGGAATTTATAGTTTCAGTTTTAATATTTTTATTTCATTCATTTTATTTTCTCTATTTTATATGTATAAAATTTTATCGGGCTTAGTAATGTTTTTATAGTTTTGCTGAATCTGTGGAAAATCCCACAAATCAAATTGTTTGACTTTGATAGGCCACTAAAGTTTTTATTAAATTTGTTGGCAGTGATTGTGAGAAATAAAAAAATCAATAGCCTTGACATTATTTACGCAATAATAGGATCATAGATAAACTTTTATTATTATTATTTATCTAAGTAATAGTAATTTGTTTGTTATGCCGACGAAAGGAAATTCAGTGAATAAAGTTAGCAACGAAATCAAAAGGAATTTTACTAATTAATTGACACAGTCGATTTCGACCGATTCCAATTTCCATCAAAGGAAAATCAATGTTTCCCGTCGAAGCAGAAATTCGAATTAAAAATAGGAAATTCATAGATTTCCTCGTCTGAGTCCGCGGTTTTTAGCAAACATTGAGAATCTTTTTGTGCCGCTTCCGCAAAAAGAAGAGTTTAGTCTTATTTCACGCTCCGTCGGTTGCAGGGCTTCCCTCTGGAGTGCATATTAATCAATACTGATGAAGACCCACGAATAAAGTGACATTTTGAGGTCGCTTTATATTATGATTTATTATATGTTCCGTGTGGCGTTCGCGGCGATCCCGCGACTTTTTCCCATCTCATTCCCATGCTTTTACCTATTATCTATCATTTAAATTCAGCCCGGTCGCTTCAATATTGAGATTATTCGATTATTAAATCTTTGATTTTATGGCCGTCCTGATTTATATTAGGTTCGGTGTGCGTGGAAACTTATTCAGTCTCGATCGGATGGGGGATTATAAATTATTTATCGAGGGCGCGTTGCGTTTTTCCACGACATCGTTTTCGGTATGCAAATTACGAAAGATGGTTTTACTTCGAGTGTATATTTCATGTTTTTCTGCATAAATTTTCTACAGTTTGGGTACGTTTTTTCTGTTTAATCAATTATATTCTAATTCTGATCAAACGATAGGTATTTAAGATAATGAGACATGGATAATAATAATAGAATATGATTAAATTTTCACCCCATAAGAAAAGTAGTTTAATTTTACTAGAAAACACCACAAACTCATTACACAAATCGAAAAATCTTAAAAGAAAATACTGTAACCTATTGAGGATTGAATCTAAATATGTACAAAATATTTAATTGAAAAATAAGTAAGAATTGGAAACAAATAGTAATAATACTTATTCTAACTTACGGTAAGGGCTATCTATCTTTAAGGATGGAGATGACACTAACTCCAGCATTATTGTACTTATTCTAACTTCTATTTCTTTGTCTTTTCAACTAGTCAACTTTATATTTTATTTAATTAAACAATAAACTATTGTTTATTCAAATATGACCCCTGTATCTTCAGGGCCAGCGTCAAATATAATGTTACTATAAATAATAAAAAACATTCCGGAGTACTTTATTGTCCGTATGTGACAATAATAATAATAATATTAATAATATCAAATATTTCCAAATTTACCAGGACACTTACCTAGTTTAAACTCGAAGGTTTAAAATGTTTTATGAATGTTGAAATATCAAATATTACTTAGAAAAGTGCATGTAGAAAATGTTTACCATTGTTAATAAATAAATAAAAAAGGTTGTTTTTTCAAGTTAATTTTTATACCATTATGTAAGAAAACCATTTGAATTTTACTGAAAAACCGTCAAATAGCTTATCCCTCAAAATCAAATACTTTCCTAAAAAAAACTAAAATATTATTATATATAAGGTAAAATCAATTACAATTTCAATTTCAAATAAAAAAGTAATAGTATCTCGTACTATGAGTAATATTTTTGAGGTAAGGTTCTTGAACTTCGTACAAAAGTGAATGAAGAAAATGATTTCCGTTTTCAAAAAATGCACGATTAAAAATATAAGAGTTATTACACATTTTTCATAATAATATTTCAAAAAAGTCAAAATCAAAATGAGCTCTAAACGATTCAATCGTTTTTCTCTACTAGTTTGAAAATATTAACTATTCAAAATTAAACATTTTGTTTATATCATTTATTTATTTTATTATTTATCCAGTTATACCTTTGGTCTATGATTAATAAACTTTATATAACCTTAAAAAATAAGAAAATACTGCTAATAAGGTAATAATAATCTTCACTCATGTAAACTTAAAGACACGCCTGATTTTACTCACTTAGAGACGCATCTTAGTCAAAGAAGTTGTAACTATCGTCTGCGAATCTACTGGTGTCATAATGAATAACTAAGTAGCAGTTTAATCAAGTGTTGTCATGTGGCATTTGCTACTATACGTCGGCATGTGCCACTTGGGTAGTATATGAACGCTACGTTTGACATTGTCTAATGAACTGCTTCTAAGCTTTACAGCAAAGCATACACGACGCACATTACCGTGTGAATTAATTTAATCTGACTATTGTGAAATTAATTAAACTGTTAATAAATCACATTCTGTGCAACGTTCAGATTGAAATTATAATCCGTTTTACTGTTCCCGTTTACTAATCTTTTTATGGCCTTTGAAATAAAATTCCATACCATCACAGGATTACTTGCTTCCTTACACACACACAAACGTAAAAACCGATTTGAAATTTCGGGAAAGGTAACCACTTCAATCGCCGAATATTGAAGTTAATCAAATTTCAAAAAGTAAATTTGTTTCTTTGAGACTTTCGAGTTTTGATTAAGATTTACGTAAAAAAAAGCTATCGGGTGCATGAAATCTTATTAACGCACTCGTTTTGAATAAAAATACCCGCCGTGAAATTACGTATTTGAGAGATTCGTCCAGTCAATGAATGCAGCCGTTTTGCCTGCGAATAATCCGAACAATCGCATACCATTCCGCTGGGAAGACGCTTTTTATCTTTTACGCGTGGAAATCGCCAGATGGTTGCCCGGTAATCGTCGAAAAAGTTTCGGGAACGAGTCGGTCTCGCTGTACGCTTTTGCCGGTAAAAGTTTAATTGTTTCACTGTAGCTAATGATTTGTTGTGTTTCGCACTTTTATTTGCTTCGGGCGTATAACTTTCGAGGGAAAATTTAACATGTGTCCTGAATAACTTCTATTTAGATCCAGGTTGATAAAGTCCCGGATGAATTGTGATACCGAGTTAGAATATTAATTGATAAAGTTTTAAGACACATAAAAACCTGGTCCTAAATCATTCTAAAGCAAACAATAATTAGTAGTTATTTATTTAGTTTTGCATTATTTAATTTTTAAGCCAATTAAAATATAAAAAAGTAAACTGCAGAGCACAGTTTACTTTTTTGTTTAAGAAACAATACTAATTATATTGTTATACTAATGCTTGTTTCTACTAAAAAATTTTGTAAGTAAATTTGATAGTAAATGATGCCATAACGCTGATAAATTGCCGTCATCATTCACAACACACCCACTGTATAACACAAAACCTGAGTTCTAATCTAATAATATGATTGGAAATTCGAATGCCTATCGCTCATGTTCACAAATTTCCAAATTCACTTAAATAGTGTAACTGCCTTGATTGTGGTGCGGCGTGTTATCCAATTAATCGACTGGATCAAGAGTTTGATCGGTCCGTTCTAATGGGCAAATCGTTTGTTTTGCTGTTAATGTTTCAGGTGGTCCACTATACGTTTAGTTAAGGCAATTTTACATCAACAGGGGCAATAATTATTATGTATGTTTAATGCAATTACAAACCTCAACACTTGTATGCTTATCATTTATTTTGTTTTCCTTTACCACAAAAGCTGTAAATTGGGGTAACACTGATATATAAATTACAAAATAACAAAAAAGTTGCCATGTCACTAAAACACGATCTAACGCCACACCAACATTTAATTTCGACCTAGTTCATATTTCATTCTGCGAGATCCGAAATGGTGTCTGTTCAAAAAGAAAGGATGTGCATATGCAAATGACTTCGAACGGTAATAAAGTCTCCAGAGGTAGATTAATATTATGACACTGGAATGAAATGGAATTACTTTTAAACAATGTGGTTGATAAACGATTATTCAAAACGTATGTTAATTTCGGTGGGCACAGGTTTGACAAAAATAAATCGTCCGTGCGATGCACACTGGGGAATTCGCAATAAGACGCAGGTTTCTCGTTTCACACTACATAAATCTTGCTGAAAATAAGATAATGTGAGAAGTTAATAAAACATTGAGGATTTGTATGACAATATAATTAAAATTATGGCTTCAAATTTTATATAGAGAATACATTCCAAATGAATTAATATTAATAATTAATCCTTTAATTTGATTTTGAAACATATAATACATTTAATGTTTTAATATAATTTTTATTAAAAGATCAAAAATTCATGTTATAATATTGCAAGCAGCTTTATAAAGTGTAAATAGTTGTAACTTAAATAATACGTGTACAGAATTAATCTCCATTCCTTGTGGAGTCGTAAACTCTTTCGAGACAAAGACGTATATCCTCGTAGAACAATGATTAAAATTCTGACTAATTACCATTTTCTTGTCAGCTCGTTAAGTTACTTTTACGTATTTCTGTATTTCTATTGTTAGAAAATAAATTATCTTTCTTGTAAGGCAATTAAATTCGTTTGAAACAAGTTATTTAAAATTAATTTTAGTCGGAATTTTTAAGATTGTGGTTTTAAGAAAATGTCCTGACGACAAGCTGCATATGTATGTTAATTATAGCCATGTTTCTGTTTCAGAATACTGAATAATATTAGTATTTTATTTATATTTTAGAGACCATAATTTTTCTGCTTCGATTTATCGTAAAAGGGCAAGTAATTCCTGCAAATATTGTGTATCAGAACATTCGGTGGTAAATTTATCGAAAACATCGCAACGCTTCAAACATGCAAGTATTAATTATTCATCGTTTGCTATTCTCGTTTGTCGAATTATCGATGCATCGGCATTCCATCCGGAAAATGTCGGTCTGAAATTTAATTTAGATGTAAATCGAGCGAATGCAGCAACGGTCCTTGAGGGGCAGTCGGTGAACGGGGTTCGTGCATTGTTTTGGTTTAACCAGGGCGTGATAGATATTAAAGAGAGAAAGAAGCCGGTTGCAAATTGCAATATGATTGCCGATTGTAAATTGCAACTACTTATTCTTATTTATCATCCGCAAATGGCGGAAGTATTTTCAGAAAATTATCAGTGTATCTTATTGTTTATTAAAAATTTATCTAGGTTGCAAAAGTTATGAAAAATGAAAACTGCATTTACAAAAACGAATAAAATATATCTGATGATGTTTTTCTTAAATCCACTTATAGTAAAAAAATTAGAGCTTTTTTGTTTTTATAAACGTCTCATGTAAATCAAGAAGAGTATCTGATTTGTCATTGTGTCTATTATAGTTTGTCACTTAAAATTAAAAATTTTACAGTGCAATTAAAGACATAATCGTCTACTTAAATTATAAAGTGTAAAATTTTATATTTTATACTTAAAACCAAGTAAGGAAGTTGCAGTTAAAGACACATTTGTTATATATGTTAACATACTTTCTGTTACTATAAATACTATTGCCTTACCTTGTATTTTTATATTGTTGTTGTTATTTTTCAGTGATTCAGTCAATTTTATTTTTTTTATATAAAATGTGATTTTTTAAAATCTTATATACATTCATGGAAAATTGCAGAATTTCATGACATTTTAAGCAGGCATTCAGCAGTATTAATCAATGTAAGTACTTTCATATATAATGAAAATTTAAAATTTCATATTTAAAAGCAAGAATTTACTGTAAAGAAATGTATCATGTTAATATAGATTTTGTTGTTATAAATATTATTAGTTTTTAAATTTACTTTTTTATTGTTAATATTTTCAGTGATTCAATAAATTTTATTTTTATAGTAAAATTTCATGAAATTTTACTCAGTCATTCAAGAGTATTTATTAAACGCTATAAATTTAAAAAAGAAATTTTAAATAAATAAATTTTCTGATGGATTTAATATTTGATAAATCTGTAATAATAGATTGTATTATAACAAAGTAAAGAATTTGCTGGTTAAATCATCTAGATATTCATGAAATTTCATTAAGTAATATTTATTAAATTCAACAGTACTAATTAAGCGCTATCAATATTATTATATTTTATGTTGGATTTAACATTTAATATAATATGTGTAATGTTTTATGTACAAATATTTTTATTGATTATTATCGAATTACGAATCTACTCAATTCTAATATTTCGAGTCTGATATCCCATTTATAGTGAAATTTAAGTTTTATTTTAACATGATTTTCATGAGCTTATATTGCTGTATTTTCGAAGTCTTACTATGCATATTTATTGTTAATTTTTAGCGAATATTAATCCAATACATTTGGTGTGGTGAAATATTCCATTATTTATTTTCTTTAGAATATATTAAATTACTGAAAAACTTAAATGAACTCTGTTCACCATTAAGTTTGTACTAATAAACAAAAAAAAATAATAATATATATTTTTTAAATGGTATTTTATTATATATCTTCGTAATATTTCAAAGAATTTAATGTGAAAGTTTAAATAACAAACTTGTGGAAGTTCTTCTGCCGAAGCAAACAACTAGTCGGGACATTGAGAAATGAAGCGGCTGTTTTAATACGGAATGCAGTAACACTGTTAAATTCTTTTCGCGGATGCCTTTTGAAGGTAGTTTAAAAAGGTAATCGGCCAAAGACGGAACGTTTGTACACTAAACCCGTTCGCGCAATCAATCTTCTTCGCCCTATCTGACACCATCTGATTCCTGGCCGGTTGTACGTACACATGTGCCGTAATTTATTTAGTCGCTGGTTAACATTTGAACGCGAAAGACACTTATATCGCGTAATGCATTTCAAAAAGGCGCGATTGTAAAGTCCACAGAGTTATGGGATTGACTTACAAACGCAGCCGGTTTATAACTTATTGGATTCGAAAAGCTGGCTTTTAATGAACTGATGTGTCCGGTGATATGATTAATATCAACACGTATTTTCAATTTCATATACGAAAACTTAAACATTTATCAAAAACCCCTTCCAAAAATATGTGATTTACGGTAATATATACTATTCAATCACATGTGACCTTTCATGATTCCGAGCACGTGTTGTTCGATTCCACCCTCAATAATCAACTACTTATTTACCCCTAATGTGATACACCAGGTCGATATTGATATAAGAGGGTGTTAATGTCTTGGCAAATTTATGGCGCCGGTAATGCTCTGGAGGTGTGCGTGTGTGTTAGAGTTATTGCCTCGTCATCTTATGGTTACGAAGGGGAGAAGGGGATTTGAATACCGTCGGATGTTTCTTAATTATTGTTTGAGTTGTATATATATCACAAATTAATCAAGATGCTTTAGAAATTGTTATAAATAATAATTAACCTTCAAATAAATTAAATAATGCTTTTTTAAAGTTGCAAATGGCTTTTGATTTCCTTTGAAAAACGATGATACGGATTTGCACAGAATAAATTGGGGTGGCTGTAAACTGGCTTAAATAACATTATCTTATATTTATGTTTAGACGGAAATTACCCCATTATTCTTTTTTATACTTAAAAGCTTAGCAAGAAGTGCATATCTATCTCCGAGACGCTAACTATATTTTCGTGTTCTATTTGTTGTCCTATTTTCCCGATGCCGTAAATTAAGGACTAGCCGAAATAAATCTCATCTCCGGCCAAGAAGAACAATAAAAGTTTTCCTTATGAAAAAACACATTAGTAAATGGTCCGTACTAATCTGAAAATCAATAACGCAGTCCTGGCGTTACAATAGAATGTCTCTCCTTCGGAAGGGCAAACTAGAGGCCGACAGGCAGTCCTGAGAAGCCAAATGGAGTTAACACTTAACCCGTGCATAATTCGGAAGTGCTGGGAGCAGACCGTTATCTGACAAAGCTGCAAGCTCTCCGGAACAAACTGCTCGGGCCCGATCAATCCCAGAAGGTCAAAACATCTTGGGGCTGACTGAATACATTATCATGCCAATACGATTGATCAGCATTGTGTAGATCGGTTAATAGAGTGCCCTCGGATTATCCAGATTTTGAACTAATTGTGTCGAGGACGACCTAATTGTATTGTGTACAAGCAGATGATCCTTGCCTAAAGATAACATTTTGGCTGTATCAGTCAATGGATTTCTTTGTCTGTAGGTTACTTAAAATAAAATTAATAAATATTTAGGTTTCATCATTTAGGTACAAAACAGGGGAGAATGAAACATACCGATTTAATTAACTAATAACGTGTTTTTGTCATAAAGTCACATTACATTTCCGTTAGATAACTAATTACCTCGACGACGTAAGAACAGTTTTATGAAATATGTGAAACTATTTCAATTATGGAAGTAGGAAATACGCTGCAAGTTAGGAAAATTTCAAAATGTGGAAATAACTGCAGCTGTCTCCGCTTTCCAGATATTTATAAGATTTTATCGTTGACATCCAAACTGCCCGTTAACTTTATAAAGTATACATTATTGCCACGATTGTAATTAAGATCCTTCGCTAGTTTTATTCTTTTTATTTTCTTTTTGAAGCTCGCGAGGTCTTCGCAACTCACTTATAATTCATTTACCTCTGCGACGAATGAAAACTAAATTCAACGTTAACTCAATCACGTTTTCACTAATTTATTTAGTGAATAAAATATTGCAGGTAAAACATAATGGACACATTTAAATAAAGATTTTATGATTTTGTAAATTTTATTTATCCGATAAAATAGATTTTTTGAATAATTTGTAAGATGCAGCTTATGAACTTATAGATAATTCATTACGGTTTGGCATAAATAAGATTGTCCATTCATAAAAAGTATTAAAATTTGGAACAGGTTTTACAGTATAAGAGGGATTCCTAGGGTCGTAAAATATAAAATTTTTATTAGCACCCTGCGTCAAAATTTGGTATGTTCTGTAATGCAAACTTATATTTACGATATAAATTTGAGACTTTTATGACGAAAATTTCATACCTTTTTTATGTTGCATTAATTTAAGATCCGTGTAATGTAATCAGAGGTAATATTAAATATAGGCCGTAAAGAAATCTTTTACGTGCACGTTATTATGTGGCTACATTTTTTATAGACTATTCAGCAAAAAGACTATTCCTAATTTGGCATTTCGTATCAAAGTGTGAAATAACACATATTTTTTTTTCTATGTGTATTATTTATTCAATTATTCAATAAATTTTATTTTTAATCACATATTTAATTTAACAAATGTGTGTTTTGTTTCTAGTTATTTTAATTATGCATTTAAAACTGACATACTGTTCAGTTTAACCCTTGTGTGCAAATATTGCATATAAACATGGACAAAATTGCGCATTAAATATTCAGTTTAATTAAACTTGAACAGGTCACGGCGTAAAAAGTAATTCTCACTTCGGACCAGAATCATTTCAAGCATTAAAAGGAATAAGTTCACAGTAAAAATGGCACTTTAAAATTAATTTTATCAGGCAAGTAAACGAAATTGTTTAACAGCCCATTTAGTTTAAAAAGTGCACTTATTTAAGTTGAAATAAAATGAATGGACCGCATACATGAGAACGTGAAAATTACATAGTTTGAGGAAAATTATGTTACGTTATAACCAGTTTGCAGCCGTTATTAACTGAACTGGGAAAGTGAGGATTTGAAATTTTCTATTTCGATTGTTAAGCTAAAAATCTTGACTATTGTCATTAGTACATCCCTCTTTAACCAATCACTTCAATGACAATAACAAAAAATGCATTTGCGCTAGTCTTAAATATTAATATCAATTTTCACGTAACATTTTTAGTGGCTATATGTTATTTCTCGGCATCATTTCATTTTCGCCGTTACTTTCATCGCTTTGTGAATTAGTTTTGGCGAACAATGTACGGGTAACATCATGATGCATAGTTGTATTTATACATGTGAAGGTAGTCAGATGGTGTCAGGATGTGAGCATGATTAATGACTGGAAGCCGTGGATTATGGCCTTATCAACCGGCTAGTCGGGTGCCGTGCTTCTGCATACACAATGTTTAGTGATAGCATAGTCGTGTTTTATTCACAAGACCTATTATGTAATATACAAATTGTGTTGCGTCGCGCTGACGCCTCAACGTTTAGCTAAATTAAATTCATCGTTGCATTCGCATTCGATGAATTGTTTTTCTACTATTAGAATCTATATTTATTTAGGTATCGGATGAACCTATTTAGTAATAGAAGTGCTACGTGTTAAACAGTTTGGTTACACTCCAGATTAATCAAAAATTAAGTTGCAACATCATAAATCTGTAATCAACAAGAGATTAATGAATAGGACCGGCGCTCCGGTTTGGCGTGGAAATATCTAAATCAATTATTTCATCGTAACAATCTTATTACTGGAAACTAAACTAGAAGGTAGTACAATTTAATTCCATTAGGCTTGCCGTTCGTATTCGTAGTTCCAAGTTTAATTATCAGCAAATGTTGGGAGCCTTTTCCATGCGAAATAACAATTTATTAGACGTGTACAAACCTCAAGTTTAATCCATAACCGGGCCGAGAACAGCGGTCGAATCGGTTAGTGCGGTTTTCTGGGGGACGAACGACCGACGACGGTACGGATCCGTGAACCGCAGTCCTGCCGGTATACCGGCGCAAGGAACGGACCTCGGATGTCCTGCATATAAATTTATGGTCGCCCGCTTAAAAACTTTGAACCATATTTTACCAATTTTAAATATTCTAAATTAAATTATACGTTCATTTTCAATTAATTTTTAGCATTACTATCAAAGAAAACTAGCCAGTCGCCCTCAAGAATATTTAGTCTGGGCACTTAAGTAGATCAATCGGAATCAAAGAGCTTCCACGGTGGATCTTTCGCGCCGATGTTCAGAAGGATTAATGTTGGCGGTGCCGCAGCCGCCTCACTGCCCCCATTATGTCCGATTTGCACTGCAAACTAATGCACTTTAACGTTTCTGCAGCTTAAGAAACTTCTCGCAGACGAGCGAGGGATTTCCGAACATCACGTTTGATTTTATTTATTCCAATGTTGGAAAACAATGGTAACGTTGGGCTTGTGCAAATTGGAATTTATCGTTAACACTGCAAACCCAATCATTACTTCTCCTGAACATATTTATTTCTTTTAAGTAGTTTTGCGTTTTTACAGCACCTAGGGTTGTTTGATATGTGTGGATGGAATGCATAATTGGATTATGTGAAAAATCGTTTTTGGACCAAGGGGACAGCGACAAATGTGCTGTAGAATAAAAATTCAGTTCCCAAGTGGAAACAATTTTTTTCCGATTGTGATAAAACGTGAGGTGTTTCGCAAATTATGACACGTTTTTATGTATTGCATTTAATTATTTTCACTAGAAAAATTGATGTATTAAATTTGAGGAATACAAAAAATGCAAAGGATAAAAATAAAATCAATTTATTTTTTTGTGATAAATACGTATAATTTAAATAAAAGCGTATATAAGAGTTCAGTACCAATCAACCGAAGATTTCAGTTAATAGTAATATTTATTGATAACTTAAGTAATTATAATAGCTATTGTAACTATATCAGTAGTACGTCAACAAACAGATTCAATAACACATTGATAATCTGATGCAATTAATTTGCAAAGTTGTTGATGATTTGATAATCTTTGAATACTGTTGACTTTAGTTTGAAGTGTGTATGTAGAAAAGAAATCGTGCCAGTAAATTAAACAAAGTTGTAGAGATAATTAAGGGGCATTTTTTAAAATTATGATTATTCCAAGATTGAGCAGATATTTAAAAAAGTTGAATTGTCGATATAAAGCTTATCGGATGGGAAATACCATCTTCTGTGATAGATACACAACACACTATTATAAAACGATAAATCTACTCGCAATATTTCATGACATACCTGCAGGAGATTTACGAGCTGATTTTCTGCAAAAGTAATAAATAAGATTTTCAATTTATACTTCACGTGCTTATTTGTAAATTAGCAAATAGTTGACGCCAGCTTTTAAAAAATAATTCTATACTTACATATGACTACTTAAAAATATAAAGATAGGAGATAAATAACATGTGACCTATCTATATTAATTTAAATTTACGATACTGATAATTTCGTATTTAATATTCATAATTAATAATTACTCACACCAAACGAGAATAATGAATAACTGCAACAAAATTAATTAATCTTGTTCGTATTATTTATATACATTACTTTGTTATAATATAACAGTAAAATTGTCAATTTAAATGATATACGTTAATCGACGTTCAATAAATCAGCCCGAAGCTGAGTTTAAATGCATACGGACTACTGTGTTGAGCAGTCAACAATATCTGGGATGGTGAGATAGCCTTAGAAGGTCACTACTTGTCTTCGTACTTATTGTGACCGGCGACCTCACGGACCGTTTAATATCGCACAATACCGTTCTCCTTTCAATTTATTGTTCCGATTCTATTCACGGTGTTCGGAACTGTTGCTCCGGAATTTATAAGTTCTGTGCGCGACCGCAGGAACTTTTCAAATGTAACGACGTAGTTGTGGCCAAATCATGGTTTACGATGTACGGAAAATTGTTTTCAGCCAGCGGGAATGTTTGGTCTAAATCACTGGCAGTAGTTTATGTCGGGATAAGCGGGCGGCACATTTAGATTTCGGACTAGAACTATTTGAAAAATGTCAATGTCGAGAATATAGCTGCAACTTTAAATGCGATTGCATTGTGGTTATTTACGTCACGTTCAGGTGGCGAATTATAATCATTTGAAACAGTACACTTTTATCGAGGAAATGAAACAATTAAAAATAGAGATTCGCTGATGTGGTAAAATAAATGAACAAAAAAATCAAGATAAAATGTATATATTTATCGAGATAACGTTCAAATCAACTCGTATGATACAAGCTCATGTCAGGACCATTTGTGTTCTCGTTTACTAATGAGGTGTATGTCACTGAAACCGTACCTCATTAAACCGATGACTTTCAACGTTTCTCCAACTCAAAAATGTGGATAAACACACACATAAATTATATCTCACCTGAGATGTGGACGTGTTACTTCCGATCCAACAACCATCTTGGATAATAATTTAGAGGGTATCGTACGTCGTTATTATTTTAACGGGAAACAGGATCAAATTACGAAGCGATGCGCTTATAAGAATTTAAATTAATAGGTGTATTGCTAAGTCTCATTTTTATACTTTTTTCAGGTACTGTTTGTTGGATGTTTAATGTTTACATTTTGTTCACAGTGTTTATGTATAAAGTAGCACACCAAAAACATACCCGATGACATTATAGGGGTAATGAATATTTCGACAAAATTTAAAAACACGTCAAGCTTGCAACCATAGCAAAACTTTTAATACCCTAAATTTTATCAAATAGGAATATGTCTCAAACATTAACTCATTAAAAATGGTTTTTAATTATCCGTACATTGTTTTGTAGTTTTTCGACAACAAAACCACACACAAGGAATTGAATGTTTGGGCATGTATATATGGAAATTCCATTGTAGGTTTTTCTCCCAGAAAATTTAACAGGCGATGTGACAAAGCTTTAACACATATAACATTATATAACAGATTTTCCGGAAATACAAAGCTTCACTGCATTACTTGCAAAATGTGTGCATTAATTAAATGACACATATTTCGTAACTTAAGTCCTTTATTTTTTGTGGGGGTATATAATAAATAAAATTTACTTTATTATTGTTTAATTTACGTATCATTCATAGGTATGATTATGGAATTTAAATAATTGAACAAAGTAGCCTAAATAATCATTAACGTAATACAATTTATATAATCCACAAAATTATATTTCCATAACCGACAAAACAAAGTTATTTCGCGTAGCAGCTTACTGAGTTTCTCGTGTAAATACCAGTCTATCGGCAAGCTAAATTATTCGAGTACGTTTACCATGTTTAGTATTACAGGTAATGTGTTTGTACAAATTACCTCCTTTGAAAGCCAACATTGGGTTCAGCCGTCTATGAATGAATACATAAATCTGGTAGTCTGTGTTTCGAATTCAACATTTATATACAGCGGTTTTTTTGCATCTAAATCGGCTCGCTCTACGAGAAGCTGGTAAATGGGAACGGGATAAATGGGAACTTATTATTTTGTTTGTTCAGTAAAATGGCCTGGAATTTCTTTGTTTAGTGGAACCATAAGTATCTGTGCAATACGGACGTAACATGCTTTACTTTTGCGTCGGCCTTATGTAACTTTATTCTATTATAAATTCACTAACTTTTTTGTTTACACTTGCTTCTTGTAATTTCGTAACATACGAAATAGGATATACTTCTTCTTAATTTAAAAATTGCGGTTTGATAACTTTAAGATTTTTGAATCTTATAATGGATATTTATAGATATAATAAGTTTATAGTAGTTACTCTATATAATACGATAATAATAAACATAGTACATAATCATAATAGTAGACAAATTAAATATATACAATAAAAATTTCCCACAATCACTGCATATTCAATATTCACTGTAAGTCCTAATGCTGCAATATGTATGTCACTAGTTTTTTTCAAAATATAATTTTATGCCTAGGTTATCCATAAAATTGTAGCAAACTTATCTTATTGAATAAGAGGATTTTCCGCTTCTGGCGATAAATTCATAATATGTAAGGTTTAATTTGTTTGGAAGATCAATAGTTTTTATACAATAGATTACTTTATTTTTTATTTAAGTCATATTTAGTACTTGCATATTGTATACTTTCATAACATTAACACTTAACACATTACAACTTAATGATAATAATAGATTAATAAATAGACACAATACAAAGTTTAAAATTACTGAATAATGTTCAGCATTCCGATAATAATCGAAAAGAAGGTGATATATGTTACTGCCAGTCCTGAAGCTGCATCATCACTGTTCTCGATTTCACTTAATATCAGACTTTCATTGCTTGCGAGCTTTAGTTTTTGCTCAACTACGTCCCTAAAAATATAATATTTTATATTTGGAAATCATATAAAATAATATGGCATACCCTAATGAATAAGTAGATTTACCACTTGCAGCAACAATTTTATAGGTTGAATGTTGTAACTTATTAGGGAGATTACAATTTGCTTCTTCATTAGCCCGATTATAGACGTAATGATAAACATGGGTGTTATTTACATGCCTGGTAATAATTAGCACGTTACCATTTAAGTCTGTTTCTGTAGGGGCTTCTCTTGGTAAACTATGCCTCAGATTTACGACAGTCTTGTATATATTTAGATGACTTTTTTCGTCATCTTTCTCTAATTCAACATTAGTAGTAGTGTAATCTTCACCTACTGGTAGCCAAAGCTTGCTTGATTCTGCATTGCTAAATCCGGCATTTTTAGAAGTATCCCATTGGAAAGGCGTTCTTTCAAAGTCCCTGCTAACTTCATTGAAATTTGTTTTATTTGCTTGGGGGTCGTGTCCTTGATCTGGTGTAACTTGACCGTCTTTCATTCCAATCTCTTCACCATTGTAGGTCACTTGAATACCTGGCAAAATTGACTGGAGCATAGTCAAGGCGTCAACATGATCTGTTCCAAATCGTGTTGCTACCCTATGATTATCGTGATTTCCTAACTGAAAATTTAATTACCCAAAATAATAAGATAATGGAAATAATAAAATATATGAATATACTTACCACCCAGTTGTGGACGTATTTTGAATCCAGATTATTTAACCATTGATCAATAACGCTTTTAATATCTTTAGATGTAGATGCGGAAGATAATGTTGAGATAAAATCAAAATTGAAGGTGAAGTGGGCTCCCAAAGTTTTACCATCCACTGATCCATAATAACGTAAGGTGTTTTCAAAGTCAGTGTAAGCCTCTGTCATGATAATTCTGAAACCAACAATATGAATTGTTGAAACCATAAACATAAATTTAAAGTTTAATCAATAATAAGTACCTTGCATCTCCTCCATTTTTTTTAGTATAATCATCCATTAGTTGCCTCCATGAATAAATAATCTCATAAGTCTCATCCAAATCTTTAGTCAATGTGTGATTAAGATATTCATAATCGTCTGGAGTTGTGCCATCAACACCAGATTGAGGTTCATCGGCAAATGAACTATCTTCAATTAAATATGGTACTGCATCAACCCTGAATCCTGCAACTCCTTTGTCTAACCAAAATATTAAAGTGTCCTGAAAAAATTAAATGGGGTACGTTTTGATTACATAACACTTACAATGTATTGCCATATTAATGTAACAAATACTTTTTATAATGTACTTACTTCCATTGCTTTTACAACATTAGGGTTTCTGTAGTTTAAGTCAGGTTGTGCAGAGGCAAACTGATGTAAATACCATTTGTTTGAATTATTGCTCACTTGAGACCATGCTGAATGTTTAAACAAGCTTACCTATGTAAATGTTTATGTTTTCATAAAAATTGTACATTATATTAAAAAATATTAATTATAATAACTTACCCAATTATTTGGAGGTTCACCGTTGTTTGTAGTTTTAAAGATATAAAAGTCTTTGTACGTTTCGTTTTCTTTTATCGCCTCTTGGAACCATTCATGCTCTTTGCTTGTATGATTTGGAACAAAATCCAATATAATTTTAATTCCCACTTCTTTAGCCTTTTGGAGCAACTGGTCAAAATCGTCATTAGTTCCATAAATTGGATCAACTAATCGATAGTCGCTAATGTCGTATCCTTGATCAACTTGGGGTGATTTGAAAATGGGTGACAACCAAGCAGCAGTCACCCCAATTTCTTTTAGATATTCCAATTTTGACATTATTCCTTGATAACAAATGAAATAATATTTTGAGTGCATTTTTTAAACCCTTTTGTTACTGTTGAAATCATCTTACCTTTTAAATCACCCTTGCCATCATCATTACTATCTTTGAAAGACACAGGATAAATTTGGTAAAATACGGCTGTTTTCCACCAATCAGAACTACCTTCGGTCAGAACTGCACAATTAGCAACTGAAGTTAAGGCCAAACAGGCTAATGTTAAGGCCAACATTTTGATTACTATTGACTAGAATAATTGATGCATGTCTATATATTTATACATAAGATATAAAATGTTATATGGAGAGGGGATAGATAATCTTCAGTTAAAATGATAAGTATAATCTTATGACTTATGACAAAAATTAGGAAAATATTATATGTATAGTAAATTATCGTATGAAATATTGTAAGTTAGAGGTTATAAGAGTTATAATAATGAAAATAAATAAATAAATAAATAAAATATAGCGAACTATATATTTATCAGTAAACATGTTTTATTATTAATAGATTCACATTTACTTAATTACAGTTACAACAGCACATCTGTTTTGATGTGTACTCGTACAAATATAAAGATAATATGTTAGTGTTTCAGATAATAATTAATTTGGCGTTCATCATATTAAAAACAACCTAATAAAATCGATGAAATCCTTAAACTCTTTTATCATAAAATAAATGGATATATACAGTATGAATTATATTACCATTGTAAAAAGTATTATTAACAATTTTAAGTTGTCGACTTCTGTTTAGTTAAACAAACATTTTTTATATGCTATTAACTACTTGATAAGAACATTTTTCAGCTAGATAAATAATTTTAACTTAAAAGTAATTTCATGTAACTAAGGATCTATTATCAATTGTTTTAAATTGTTACACAAATAGTTAATACATATACCGTATCAAAAATGATGAGCGTGTCTACTCGCATATTGAGACGGAACATCAATACCCCTTTGTAAACAAAAAGGAAAGATATACATGCAATTATGTGGGCGGGCCGAACTGACTGGAGGGGATCATTTGGTTTTGCTGCGTTTAGCATGCGGTTCGTCTCCGCAGACGTTGTTTTTAGTATATTTTATTTAATTTTTGGGATACATTTTTATTTTGAAAAAAGTAGTTTATTTTTAGAATACTTATTTTTGTTTTTGATATACCCTCAAAAAATATTTCATTTTACAGATTGAAAATTATACAAAGTTACGGAATTTAAATGGAGCATCCGAAGAACTCGAACTACATCCCCACGCATACGGAGAGTTACTAAATGCATTCGCAAAGATTAATTTACATTGTGCGCCGGCGCGCACCAGCACGGCGCATTGTCTCTGAGAGTAGGGATTCTTACTACCGGGCAAAACTTTTCTCTCTTTGTCGTGCATCCATCTCTTACAACATCCAGACACGAAGAGCATTTTTTGTACGGTATATTATTATATTATTGTAATAATATCTCAAACACTTACTTGTTTTCAAAATATACTATAATAATATAACATTAAATAAATGAGAATTTTTTTAGAAATAGAGATCATATTTGACATATAATTATTATTAAACTATATAATAAATAATGAATAAATCATATTCATATTTCCTTTAAAATAATTTAATTATAGCATTTAAGGTTACAAAAACATTGAAGTGACTTACAAGTTTAAGTTGCATTACAAAAATAAAAAAACATTTTATATAAAATATTAATTGTAGGGAATGAGTAAACAAAACAAGGAGTCTCAATAATGTATATCTTCTAACCGGATACAAACTTGGCATCCATGCTGAATGATTATATTATAATATTGTAATACATCGACAATTTTAAAGTAAAATTTTATTAAATAAGACGATCATTTTGGTAGGAAAATTAAAAGATCGCGGACACTTTTCTAAAAATATTTAAACAAGATAGGATTTGGAATGAATTTATAATATGATAAGACGAATTTATTGTTACCCAAAAAATCACGCACTCAGTAAGCACGACAATAGATTAGATATATTTGTTAAAATATTAATTTTTATTCATCGCATCTAAACGTGTACCCAATAATAATTCAGTAATAGATTTATATATAAAAATCGAGATCCTCATCTTTCTTGACAACTGATTTTTGTTCATTGATTTTAACCAAAGTCAATAATTAATTTGTCAATTCATTGATTTATTTTAAACAAAACCAGAGTTCAATAATCTCATGGTTCAATTCAGTATTAAACAACATTATTTAGGTTGCAGTTCGAAATTATTTGAGGTAACTTAAAATTGTTACACCATCTCCATGATCCCGAATTGAAATAATTTCTATCCTCAGATTAAGTATTTTATTTATTTATACTAAATAAAGTGTATACAATATAAATTTCATAATTATTGCAATACATTCAACATTCCAAGAACAATCAAAAAGATGGTGATGTATGTTACTGTAAGTCCTGACGCCGCACCATCACTGTAATCAATTTCTCTAATTATAAGACTTTCATTGCTGGCAAGCTTTAGTGTTTGCTCAACTATTTCCCTAGAAATATAATGCTTTTATATTTGAGTATCATACAAAATTGAGGAGAAATACCTACCCGACTGTATGAGTAGACATCCTACTTTTAATAATAACTTCATAGGCCGAAAGATTTAGTTTATTTGGTAGAATACAGGTTGCTTCTTCATTATCCCGATTATAGACGTAATGATAAACATGGGTGGCATTTACATTTCTGGTAATAATTAATACATTACCGTCCAGCTTTGTTTCTGTAGTGGATTCTCTTGGTAAGCTCCGCCTCAGATTTACGACAGCTTTGTATATAGATAGATGACTTGTAATGTCCTTTTCCTCTACTTCAACATTAGTATTTTTGTAATCTTTACCTACTGGTAACCAAAGATTTTTTGGATCTGCATTGCTAAATCCAGCATTATCTGTGGTATCCCATTGGAAGGGAGTTCTTTCGAAATCTCTGCTTACTTGTTCAAAGATACTGCAATTGTTTATAGCCTTTGGATCATGGCCTTCTTTGCATGTCACTTGTCCGTCTTCCATACCAATTTCTTCACCGTTGTAAGTAACTTGAACACCAGGTAAAATGGCTTGCATCATTGTCAGTGCATCGACGTGTTGAGTACCATATCGTGTTGCCACTCTGTGTCTGTCATGGTTTCCCATCTAATAAATGTCCACATTTATTTTTACTTAATAAAATATGTGAATATACATACCACCCAGTTGTGTACGTATTTTGAATCTAGTTTATTTAACCACTGATCAATTACATCTTTAATTTGTTTAGATGAAGATTTGGAAGATAATGTTGAGATAAAATCAAAGTTAAAAGTGAAATGTGCTCCCAAAGTTTTACCGTCAACAGATCCATAATAACGTAACGTGTTTTCAAAATCAGTGTAGGCCTCTGTCATAATAATTCTGAAAACAGTCAACCAAAAGTCAATTTTTTATTATTATTCAATTAATCTGTAACAAGTACCTTGCGTCTCCTCCATTATTTTTGGTGTAGTCATCCATTAGTTGTCTCCATGAGTAAATTATTTCAAAAGTCTTATCTAGATCTTTAGTCAATGTGTGATTAAGATATTCATAATCGTTTGGAGTTGTCCCATCAATACCAGATAGGGGTTCATTAGCAAACGAACTATCTTCGAACAAATATGGCACAGCATCAACTCTAAATCCTGCAACGCCTTTATCCAACCAATATATTAAAATGTCCTGGAAAAATGAAATTGAACATAATTTGATAATAATAATTAATAATTGATAATAATTAATAATAATTTAATTAGATAATCACTTCTGATTTATTGTTGAATTGATATCGAAATGTTTTATTTATACTTACTTCCATTGCTTTTACAACATTGGGGTTGCTGTAGTTTAAGTCCGGTTGTGCAGGTGCAAATTGATGTAAATACCACATATCACTGCCATTCACAGGAGACCAGGCAGATCCTTTGAACACGCTTACCTATACAAGTATTTCATAAAAAGCGTACATAATTTAAGAATTATTTATTCTAATAACTTACCCAGTTATTTGGCGGATTGTCTCCATTACCTTCTCTCCATATATAAAAGTCTTTATATTCTTCATCCCCATTTAGTGCTTTTTGGAACCACTCATGCTTGTCACTGGTATGATTTGGCACAAAATCTAATATAATTTTAATTCCTAATTCATTAGCCTTTTCGAGTAACTCGTCAAAATCTTCATTAGATCCGTAACTTGGATCAATTAATCGATAGTTACTGATATCGTATCCTTGATCAACTTGAGGTGATTTAAATATAGGTGACAACCATGTTGCAGTCACCCCAATCTCTTTCAGATAATTCAATTTTGATATTATTCCTTGATAATAAATGAATTAATATTTTGACTGTTGATAATATATGCATCTCTCACCTTTTAAATCACCCTTTCCATCACTATTACTGTCTTTGAAAGATACAGGGTAAATTTGGTAAAATATGGCAGTTTTCCACCAATCGGAATTACCCTCGGGTATAACTACACAATTAACAACTGACGTTAGGGCTAAATAAGCTAAACCTAATGCCCACATTTTTTTTTATCAATGACTAAAGTTATACCTCTACATTTTTATATATTTATTTAGTACTAAAAAGTTAAGTGTGGAGGGGATAGATATTTAGATAATCGTTATGTGACACTCTTCCTAAATTATATAGTTAACATATATTATTATTTTAGATAAAATGAAAGTAAGTGACAAAACGTAAAAAAATAATTTGGGTTAACTGTTTGTAATATTTTATGTTAATCTGTGACGTGTGTTATTGTATGTATTTTTGAGTCAATTTTTATAGAAACCATTTTGAAAACAATAAACACATGACCTATCTTTATGAATATCAGTATTTATTAGTTTTTTATTTAAATTGTTGATACAACAACTCAGTTGGTTTGATTTGCACCTATATTGACGTAATATGGTAATCTAATATTTAATAATATATTATATACCTTAAATTTGATTTCAAAGGAGTGAATTTGTAATGTTTAAAATCTAAAATGTTTCTATAATTGTTATACAATTAGTCTTATACTTTTTCTTCAAACACTCCAAATTTGTTGTCAGATCTCCTGTTTATGAGATATAACTATTATAAATAATAAAGAAATTTATAAAAAAATTTCCTTGTTGATGGTGGTTATTCAAACTAAGATATCTAATAAAATTTTACTAAATATTACACATTTTACATGATGCAGATGGAATATACGACAAATTATTATACATAGATTTTTATTATACAAAATAAATTAGGTCCTTTAAGAAATAAATAAAATAACCTATTTAATTTTTTTATTTAAAATATCATTAGACATAAATAATCTATAGTTATATGTAAGAAAAAGAAAAATGTATACATCATTTAACGGTAGTTTTTACACAATCATTATGATAGGGATAAAAATTTGCTTTTCAACCCTTTTCTACAATAGCCATTTATTTATAATATTAATTCCGATAAATTAGTGTAATATACAATCATCTTTGATGCACAGTAAATATTATAAAATGTTTTTTTGTTAATTTGTGTTTGTAGTAAATTAATCTGTAAATGATCTAAAAATATTTATTTTTATTTTGTTTAAGGCTGTATGGGAAAGTAGGAAATATAGAGAGAGGTATGACATTTTAATATTCGCTAGAAATTCAATACATTTTAGAAATATGTCCTGATAAAAAAATTAACAAATTTTTTACAATAGATTACTTTATTTTTTTATTTAAGTCTTATTTACTACTTGCAAATTGTATACTTTTATATTATTATAAAACTCAATAATAATAATAATAATAATAATAATAATAATAATAATAATAATAATAATAGATTAATAAATACACACAATACATAGTTTACAATTACTGAATAATATTCAACATTCCGATAATAATCGAAAAGAAGGTGATATATGTTATTGCCAATCCTGAAGCTGCATCATCACTGTTCTCGATTTCACTTAATATCAGACTTTCATTGCTTGCGAGCTTTAGTTTTTGCTCAACTACGTCCCTAAAAATATAACATTTTATATTTGGAAATCACATAAAATAATATGACATACCCTAATGAATAAGTGGATTTACCACTTACGGCAATAATTTTATATGTTGAATGTTGTAACTTATGTGGGAGATTACAAATTGCTTCTTCATTAGCTCGGTTATAGACGTAATGATAAACATTAGTGCTATTTACGTTTCTGGTAATCATTAGCACATTACCCTCCAAATTTGTTTCTGTAGTAGCTTCTTTTGGTATGCTATGCCTCAAACTTACAACAGTTTTGTATATAGATAGATGACTTTTATTGTCCTTTTCCTCTACTGCAACATTAGTTGTTTTGTAATCTTTACCAACTGGTAACCAAAGACTTTGTGGATCTGCCTTGCTAAATCCGGCATTAATAGTAGTATCCCATTGAAAAGGAGTTCTTTCGAAATCTCTGCTGACTTCGTCAAATTTAGTGCAATTTGCATTATCTATTGGATCATGGCCTTGCTGACATGTTACTTGTCCGTCTACCATACCAATTTCTTCACCGTTGTACGTAATTTGAACACCAGGTAAAATAGCTTGCATCATCGTAAGGGCGTCGACGTGTTCAACGCCGTAACGTGTTGCTACTCTGTGTCTGTCATGGTTACCCAACTAAGGAATGATTATTTTTATATTTGAATTATTTGGTCACGTAAATACTTACCACCCAATTGGGTACATAACGACTTGGAAGTTCAGTAATCCATCTGTCAATAATGGCTTTAAGATCGCTGGCTGAAGAATTAGCAGTGGCAGAAGCAATAAAATCAAAATTAAATGTGAAGTGAGCTCCTAATCTGGAACCATCACTGGTGCCGTAGTACAACATAGTGTTATTGAAAGTAGTCCACGCCTCTGTCATAAAAATCCTATAAAAAACAATAATTCATCAATGAATATCAATAAATAGTAAATTATAAAAATACGAAAGTACCTATCATCTCCTCCCTTGGTTTTTGTATAATTTTCCATCAAGTCTCTCCATTGATAAATCATATCATAAGTTTTATCTAAGTCACTGGTGTATATATGTTTCAAATATTCGTAATCATTAGGGCCCGCATTTTCGTCACCTGATTGTGGCTCATCTTTAAAACTTTCATCTTCAAACAGATATTGAACAGCATCAACCCTAAATCCCCCAACTCCATTATCTAACCAGTAGGTCAAAACATCCTACAAGGATATATTAATGTTATCTATATTAGTATACAATATTCAAGGTTTGTTTACCTTCATAGCTTGTACGACTTTAGGATTATTGTAGTTGAGATCAGGTTGGGCTTCTGCGAAGTTATGATAGTACCACATTTGTCTTTCTTCTCTGTAGGTCCATGCACTTCCTTTAAAGTTACTAAGCTATAAAAAGAAGTGTGAATAAAATGTTTTCAAGAAATAAGTTGTGTTCATTACCCAATTATTTGGGGGTTCACTGTTGTTGTTTCTGCCTTCTCTCCAAATATAAAAGTCTTTATAGTACTCATCATTATCCAAAGATTGATTAAACCAGTAGTGCCTGTCACTTGTGTGATTAGGAACGAAATCTAGAATAATCTTTATTCCTAGTTTCTTGGCTTCCTCAATTAGATTTAACAATTCTTCATTAGATCCGAAAACATTATCTACAGTTCTGTAATCGCTAATATCATAGCCTTGATCAACTTGAGGTGATTGGAAAATTGGTGATAACCATGTGGCATTTACTCCGAGGTCGTGTAAATATTGCAGCTTGGATGAGATTCCTTAGAATTGACGAGTTATTATTAAATGTATATTATTATTTTATGTCATAATAAGTTTTGTCGAAGTAGTAATTACAAAAATTGTGTATAAAAACCACTTTGACAAATTATAATAAAGATTGTGGTAAATAATGAGTCAAAAATATTAAAGAATGGATGAAATGTTTACATAAATTCAAAATTTAATAATATAAATTATTTTAATTACCTTGCAGATCTCCAATACCATCGTCGTTACTGTCTTTAAAAGATCGAGGATAAATTTGATAAAATACAGCTGTTTTCCACCAATCTGGATTGCCTTCAGTTACAGCTACACAGTTGGCCACAGTAGTGGCCACAACTAACATAAACGCTACTCTAATCATGGTTTAAGTATGTACCATTAAAACATCGCTAATGCGCTTATATATACGTATATTAATTGGGATTATCTTTCACTAAAGATAAAGTTAAAAATGATTTATATCTAAATTTTCATGGATTTAAGTATCAATCATATTATATTCAATTTCACAATTATTACTTTAATTAACTAGCAGGTTATTGTTCAATTTAAATCAATTGCCATGTGTAAATGAAACTGAAAATTAATTTTCCTTACATTTTATATATTTTATTGTCATATATATATACAAGGTGGTCCATCTAAAATGAACCGCGAGAAATTACAAACTAAGAACATTTTTTTCTCCAAAATATTTTCAAATGGAAGTTGGCATGAAATGATATTTCATTAAAAAAACTATATATTGCTGTTTAGATTTTAAAAATCGATCCACATGTATAGAAATACATGCCGATCTAATTAGATCTTTGTAATAACAAAACATTTGACAAAAAATTCAAAAATCGATTTAATTTTATTATTTTTACATACTGTAAAGAAATAAAAAAATGTAGGTTTACACCTTCATTTAAGTTTTGTTATGCTTTTAGCCTTAAAATTTATTTCCCTAAAAACACAAACAAATTTGATGTGTTTTCTTGAAATCTGTAGTTGGCAAATCGTATTTGTTAATTATAATTATATAAAAAATTAATTTCTATCAGAAATATTGTAACGGGTTAGCGGTGATAATTCAATTAAATAGATGTTAAATCGGTAAAACCAAAGTCTTTTTGAAAGACTCGTTGTAACTGATTGAAGGGGGCGATTTATTTTACCCAATTTTCATTCAATAATTAATTTCAATACCACTAACCTTTGTTTTCCTTGAACATATTTTCTTCAACTAATGTGATGTATCACATTTAGTACTCACATCTTGCATCAAACCGAAATATTAGATAATTTCTACTTACTGTTTTACTGTTCTCAAATTTATAATACGGGAATAATTAAAGCTGAGGTTAAAACTCTATAACTTACTATATTAACAAATAAATATAAAATGAAACAAAAATAAAATTAAAAAAATATGTAATTGAAAGATTTAAAATTAACTTAAAAACTTGGCAAAAAAGTTGAACAAATATAATAAACATTGATTCGACAAACAGTAAGTAAAAAAACTAAAAGAACTTCGATCTTGACATTTGAAAAATTCTGATGAAAATCTAGCGAAATAAATCAATCCCAGGGTTTTTATAAACTCGGATTCTAGGAATGGGGGTGAAGTAGGTGGTGACTTAAGACCCTGAAGAAACAGAATATTTCCAACAACGGTCCTACTTCAACCAATCAGATGAACTAAACAAATATTCCTTTTCTCAACATTGTTGCCAAACTAATTTAAGAGTTTTTTTATAAGAAACCCTAATCTAAATAATAATGTACTTGGTCTAAAAAACCTTATTACATTACATTATTTCAATACAATTACAATTCTGATATTGTTTGCATAATGAAAAACCATTGTACTTACAAATATTTTCAGTAATGTAAAAATCAATTCATTAACTATTTAGTTTAACATTTAACAAATTTTTGTTAATATTGAAAAAACGTGAATAAAAAGATCAGACTTACAATTCTCTAAGATTTCAGATAGGGTATAATTTACTAAAACTTTTAAATAATTAATTTAATTTAAATGAAGAATATTTTCTTACATAAAGACATGTAGAAAGCCTGTGCGACTACACCCTGGCACTTGATGAGGGTTTTAAAGGAAATCCGTTATGTTAAAAATCAAGTAACGAATAGATTAAATTAAGAATATTTTAAAATAAATTTTGTATGATTTTAGAACTATTTTACGATTGAGAACCTAAACAAAATGGTGATCTAAAAATTCTCCCACGAAGCAATTAAATAAGAGTTTTTTAGCTCTGTTACAATATAGTACAAGGTCAAACTCACTATAATATTACCATGTCCATCAAATAAAATATGTATTTATCAAAACTCAAATATTGCGATATAATCTCAAGTGGCAGCAAAAACTTAAAACTTTTAATCACACTACTACTTAACAAAAATCACGCCGTGATTATTAATCAATCTGCTAGACGATTGCCATGGAGATATTGTTTGTAATCAAACATTTCCATTATTTACACCTTCGATTAATTAAAAATTTTCATTTAAATATAACTCATTAATATAAAAAAAAATTCAAAAATAATTATATTGACATTCTTTTATTAAATCACATACTAAAGGTATCATCAGGTCATAATTGAATTCGTTCAAAGCAATGTTCTTTCAACAATGATCATCCTCTCCACGTTGTTCTAATATACATTTTCCATACCACTTGGCCAGTATCGGCCCAAAAGTTAATTCAATTGTAGATGGACAATAAACTTTATCAACGGGTTCAGTTCAATTGTTCTGCTACACTAACCTGGTCCGGTCACATGGAGGACATTGTCAAATAAACGCACCTCACTTCTTTTGTTTCAATTTGTTTTTATTTTATTGTGCCATTTCCGATGCGAAGTTACCGCCAGGTTACACAATTACAGTAGAAAGGGGTCATCGAATAATCGAGTTTTATACTCCTCATTAAACTATCCCCCAGTTTAAACTGGACCTTAATTTCGCTACCTTTGTACATGTACATCAATCAGTTAACAAATTTCCCGAAGTAAATATAGAAACTCACTTTTGTTGTCGGAAATCTTGCGAGATATCAAAGATACAAAAATTAATTGGCGCGGAACACCGAGCACATATTTTTCGTTTTGTCTAAACCCGGGATCAACGTATTTACATAAACTATGATTTTATAAAACGGCTTTGAGAGTAAAATGTGTAAAATAAAATTAAGGCTCGTGAAAGCTCTTTGCTCCCCACGCAAAGGGGAGTGATCTTTGATCCTGTTATCGCCCCGGGACGAAATGTGTTTACCGGAGCTTTAAGTTATGAAATCACCGGCTAAATCAATAACACACCTGATTCTACAAGATCTTACAATTCACTTAAGTAACTTGAAGGCTAATTAATTATTTCAAATAATTCGATTTAATAAAAAAAATGAAATATACATTTAAATTTATTTTATCTATATTACAATTAAATTTATATTTGTATTATTTACATATATAGAATGTATTATTTACAGATATAGAATGTATTGTAATTAATACATTTATTTACTAAATAAATATACATATAGTTTAAAATATTATAAAATATATATTGAGTTATCCATTTAATTGAATAATGTTTATTGGTTATTTGTTTCAATTCTTTGAAACATTTATATAATATGAATATATTCTGTAAAACTATATATTTAGACTATTTTGTTTGAAAACTATTATAGATTAGAATATTTCTATTAAATGTAATAATACCCATATAATATTATGCTATAATTACATTGCAATTACATAATAATTATATATTTTGATTTTGTATATGAGAAGTCACAGTCCTACGCATCCTGAAAATCGTACATGTCAAGTTGATAATGTATTTATTATATTAAGTAAAATGTATATCTTGGAGACAACAATAAAACGGACAAATAAACACGTAAATAAACAGACCTTTCGCTTAAACAATTAAGCAGAGAACGCCGAGGGTGGTAACACAAGCAGGAATTCATTGTGTGAAGATCACCGGATGCTGTGAAAAGCCAAATCCTCAGCAAAGTGCGATTATCAGTAACGCACACTGTGCCGGCAACAAAAGAAAACGGCATTTGCATATTTTTTAGCAAATGCGAAGAGACTGTCGGCCACCACGTCCCCGGGGGCGGATTATTTTAATTTTGTTCGTGGTGCATTAGCACAAACACTTTTGTGTGTTTTGCTAAATAAAAGGAAATCAGTTCGGGATATATGCGGTAATAGGGGATAACGCGAACAAAGAGGCGATGCGAGTAACAAAAGCCGAGTGGCGGCTTGCATAAATTATAATGAATTCAACCAGCAGAAATCATTAATGTGAAATTAAATTTAATCAATTTCGAATAACAACCAGCGCGAACTTCAATTAAAGGACGAGTTAATTTTGAAACATTTTCTGTCCGTTTTCAAAGAGACGCCAAATCCAATTCGATGGTTTCTAGTTAGGGTTCCCGATTCATATTTGTTGAGGATAGTTGGAGACGTGTCTAATAAATTGTGAACATCAGTTCATTTTGCATGTGGGAGTAAGTTTGGAACAAGGCGTAAACCAAACTTCTACTTCCGAAGTGTTTCGACAGTAATCTACTTTGCTGCCAAAAAAACTTTAAACTAAACATTTACTCCAGCCATTTTCAGGAAGTTATTTGATTGTGCTCAAAAAATTATTTAATAAAAAAGTGTAATTCATATTTCTACAATTTTTTATTAGAATAATTCCTGTCTTAAAACTAGCTGACCTGATGTATAGGAAGAGATGGAAAGTATCATCCTTCAAAATCATTATTACTTATCCTTAGTTTTTATTGAATAACATTCTCAGTGAATTTTGTGGACAAAAAAAACTTGATCATTATTATATGATTCAATAGTTTCATTTAAAAGTTGTCAGTCCAACCAATATCGATAACGATTTATATTTTACTCTGGATGAGTCTACGCCTTTGTTTACTACAATAACATTTTGGGTAGCAAAGTTGTAACGGGGTATGAGTGGTAAAGAAGAACAACACAATGGGAGACCAAATAAGGTGTTTAAGGAAACGCACAGTGTTTTGTATGATCGTCGACTTAATCTGTGTGATTTAACATTTCAAATATCGCATATAGACATGAAAAAGACAGAACGAGATGAGTGCAGTTTTTATTGGCAAAAACAACGTTGAGAGGATGTCTCACTCAAGTGTCTCACCATGTATTGTCACACCAAGTACAAATTTTTGCGTCTGTTCATAAGAATGGTTGAAACCTAGGTTCACAATTTCATACCTGAGCATTTGAGTGAAATTAAGAAAGAACGGATGCATTTGGCGAAGAAAAAAGTATTTTTCCAGCAGGACAATGAGTCGGTGCCGTTATTGCAGTGGCTAAAATCAATTAATCATAATTCCAATTGCTTCCCCATGTACCTTAATGTCAGTTTAGATCAGTCGGACTATTTTCCAAACTGGAAAATATTGCTCGGTGTTAAAAGACTTGTGAACAATAAGGAGGCAGAATTTTACTATAAACGTGGTATCGAAACTATTTAATATCGTTGGGAAAAGTTTATCTATTTAAAAAGGTACTTCTCGAGTCTCCCTCGTAACTAGTGATAAGTCACAAAATTAAGTTAAATAAAAATTAAACTAGACAGTAAAAAAATCAAGTAACCCTAGTAGAAAACGATTTACATAGACTGCATATGCATGAAGCTCTCGATACAAAACACGTTACAACTTTCGCAAAACAGGTGCAGGTGGTGATTTAAGCCGTTCAAATAATTAGACTAGTTGCAGAACTGTCGTTAAACAAAAACAACTAACAAATGAATAATGTCAGAGTGCGCGGTTCCCTCTAATTTAACGGACACGATTAGTTCTGCGAACAAACCACTCGTATGGTGGGAGTTGCCTTAGAGAAATCTGATACATGCAAATTCCATTTTCAGCGCACGTCTCTTCGTACAGACGTTTTCAGTTTGCAATTCGATTCGATTCGAAATTTTTAATTGGCGTGTTACACAATAATTTGAATTAATTAACTCTAAAAGTGGTAAAGGCTTATTAAACGAAGCACAACTTGTGTCATTAATCAACATTTTTAAATGTGAAACATAAATTTAATTCGGAGTAATTAATATTAAAATTTTTGTCGCCGGGTCGGCAACATTTTTGGGTCCCATTTCAAATGTAAGACAGTGTAATAAGCGTCAGGGTTTAGTAAAAAGCCAGTGGTCTGACCCTTGTTCGCATAATGTACCCGACCACTGTCCGAGTTTCACATACTTCTCCTTTCTCATAACCACACCCCATCCATACATTCCCTTACTTAACCGAATTGTCCATCGGATAAGCCGGACGGTCACCAGCACTGGATTACAGCCCAAATGCAAATTTTCAAAGTTCCACATTCAATATGAATTTAATCAAGCCACTACTTCGATAAGTACTCGCGAAAAGTAAACTGTTTAGTTTTGTGGCTGAATGAAATTTACATTTCTGATGGGTTTTGTTGAAGAGTTTAGTTTTAAAATAATAGTTTATCTAAGTTTATAAATCATCTGATGTTGAATAAAAAGATTTATACACTTAAAGTATTATTCTTAAAATAATTCAAATTCATTTTTAATATTGTGAAGATTATTTATTTTGATAGATATGGAGCAAATGAGATATTTTTTAAAAAAACATTCACAATGTAACAACAGTGCACATAATACACAAAATTTTAAACACGAATGTATTGAAAGGGTAATAAATTGAATAGCATTATCAAATCAAATATTGAAATGAAGGTGTGAAACATTATTAATAAAATATATTTTATTTACACTGTATGAATATCAATTAATTTAACATACAGAATTTAAAATATTAAAGTGGATTATAAATTATTGATTACATATTTCAATGTATTATATTATTATAATTTTAACAGAAAATTTTAAACTAAATTTAGAATTTAAATAATTTAATGTATTCGTTTGATTATAATTTTGTTGAAATATTTTCGACGTGAAATGAAATATATCTTTTTCATAAATGAAATTTAAATAATTTGGATGTCAAATTATAATATTTAATAACAGCATTTATAAATCATAATACTGTGTAGAATTAAAAAAAAAAAATAAGAATGATTAATAAATTTACAATCATTAACATATTCGCCTGTCATTGTCTTCAACAATAACAATTATTCAAAGGTACACCATGCGATAATATTATGACAATGACCACATGAGAAATCGGTCAATTTGAGTTGAACACATGTTTGGAAACGCCGGACACTAAATTGTACGTGCGTGTATGTTAGTTTGCTGGAAGGGAAATTTTAATGCCTCCATCTCAAAGGACAATGGTCAACAA
The DNA here is from genome assembly GCF_024364675.1 of Aethina tumida. Taxonomy (NCBI): domain Eukaryota; kingdom Metazoa; phylum Arthropoda; class Insecta; order Coleoptera; family Nitidulidae; genus Aethina; species Aethina tumida. The sequence goes on from NC_065437.1 coordinate 32,327,343, forward strand.
CGGGGGAGGCCCACTTGAGGAAATTGAAGCGATGATCAAATACTCAGCTTTGATTAAAATCGTGTTCGATTATGTGTGGACTGGAATCTGTGCTTGTATAAACAATCCAATCGGCTGATGAATAGCAATGAATCTCAAAAAAACTATTGGATGGCTGCGTAAATATATTTTTATCGCTCGAATTTATATTTACGGCAGCTAAACATTTACATTAGTTTATTTTTCAGTCACATAAAAGTTTAGTCAATTACATGTACATGACCTGAAATTCTGGTGACGAATATAATCCGCCATTACGGAACAATACCGAAAATAGAAGTTTCTGAGGAACAGGAAGGGCAAAATGATATAATTAATACGAAATGAAAATCCCCTTTCATGACACCGTCATTTTGTCCATTCTCAGAATGGAGTTACAAAAGTTTGACAGATTGCAGGAACTTTATCAACATTTATGCCCGGTCTCCTCTGAAACTTTGAAGAGATTAAGCCCAAGATTATTTTTCACACTGAACCGATCGAAAGAATCACCGCCCTTAGGATCAACGCATCCTGAAGCTTGGCCCTCTTCATTAATTTTAATTAGACTGCGACAAGGTACAACTTTGATGTAATAACGTTAGGCAAATGAGGGCCACTTTCATTAAGCTCATTTTGACCGGTGAAAATACACTAGAATAGGTGTAGTAGACCAAATTACAAGGGTTTTGGTAACCGATACATGTGTTTACAAGGGATAGATTTCAAACACGGTGGGTTTTAGCTTTAACCACAGTAAAAACTTATTTGAAGCATCAAAGTTTTTTATTTAATATTTATAATTATTATAATGATGTTACACTTGTAAAAAAGGTAATTTTTATAGTTTAATGGCATTATTATTTCGTGATTTATATCTCGGTGTAAAATTACTCATTCTTAGAATAAATAGGAAAATGCACACACGTAAACCATCTATTTGTAGGGATATCCTCGTCGAGTTTCTGTGTACGACTGTTGAGACACTAATCTAAAACAAGTAAAAATACGTGCCCGTATTTACAGTACACAATCCCCTGAATGTTGAGATGTTTTCCCATTGCATTTATTTGCCAAAGAAAATTACTTTCAAGCGTAGAGCGATGCCGACTATTCCTTGGCGTTGAATGGAGGCGCGCTTATTGACATCTGACGAATGACTTTAATTACCAACCCAGAAGTCAGAAGTAATTACAAATGCTTTCTTGCAGAGCTGTCTTCAGCAAAACTTATACGCTTAACTAATGACTTGATAACGATTTACTTTCTTAAACACTTGTCGCACGTATACCCTACTCGAGCCACTATTTACTGTCTTAATGGAGCTTCGCTTCGTTCGTAAACAATCAAGATGCATTTAAAATGTAATTTACAATTGTAGTTTAATCATAACTCTACTAATTTTAGAAAACTGTTACCGATCTTACAAATTTCTATGTTACAGTATGCCAATGACTGGAGAACAAGCAAATTTCAAATTGCTACTTGAACTAGTAATAAAATAATGATAATCGACCTTAGGTTGTGTGTGTTAAAGTTATTAAGTTCAATTTTGTAGAGATTGAGAACAGAATGCTCTAGATTGTCCAACCGCACAATATACAGACAGAAGCGACCATCAGTAAGCTTGTCTGGTGTTTGCATGCTATTGCCGAGGAAATCACTTTAGCATCTATTTAATCCCTTACAACGTCGACTTCAGCTAATCACGTATACAACTTCTGGTACATCTAGCATAACTGAAATTGAATTGGGACATACAAAAATGCTTAATTGGTAATTGATCTAACGCTTAGTTCTATTATGTGGGGGAATTACGAATCAATCAATATTGATTCAAAGCTTGTACGGAATTTTCAATGTAAACAGGGTTAATCCACAATTACAATGTAAACTTTGGAAAATTTATGAAATAACTCAAATAAAAATTAAAGCCAAACGATGAATATCGAAATAAAATGATCAGAAAATAATTGAGTCGGTGCTAAATAAGCGGATAATTATAATATTTATTTTTTCACTCATAAAATACAGATATATGCATGCATACATTATCAAAATAAAATGTACGTGTATGAATGAATCACGGCTTGTTGGAAAGTTACTTATTAGATTTTATCCTAATCAGTATTATTAATAGTGATTGTTTGAAGTGTGCTTAAATACTATAAAACACTATCAAAGATAACAAATCTTAAAATCCAGTGATTAGTAAAGTTATGATTTGCGATTTTTTAGCTTAGGTCTCGTTAAGTCATTCGAAATGAATAATGTAGAAGGTCGTTGGCATATTTAAAAATCACTGTCGTCTCCCTTGTTTTTCCCCGGCTTTTTGTTTGTCCGGGCATTTTCGACTTGTCCCCTAATTGCATTTAAAAACGCAAAAAATTAACGCACCACGAACAAAATACCGTGCCCACGTTTAATGAATAACAGTGATACACAAACGTGTCTAATGAGGTGGGCGGTCGACCCTCGCTTAGTTTTTTCCTCGTGGATTTTATATCGGAGCGCGCTATTCAACATCCGAGCCCAATTATGCAAATGCCTCACTGATAACTACAATTCGACACTTGTAGTTTTCTGATTGCCCGAACGCTTTGCATACGATTTAACTATTCATTATCGCGAGCAAGTTTTTCTTACATTCTATTGAAATCTGTTCAAAGCTTTTTAAGGGTCAAAAATGTTCCATTTACTGATTTAAATTTATCGATCGTTTAAAAAGCTCACTGGGATATTTATGAATTTTTTATTGACTTCGGGAGTAACCTATTTCATTAATCGTGATTTACAACCGGTTTAATGTTAAGTTTTTACAAGTATTGTAAATATTGAACATATTTATAACTAACTACATTTTCAATATATTGGGTTTTATAAAGATACCTCATGATTTCTGGGAATCAATTTGAGGAAAGGTTTAAAAAAAATGATAATTTTGATTAGTTATTGATATGATTTATGGTTATTAATGGTTAATTTAATATAAATATATTATCTATGTTTTGGTCATAGCAAGATTTTTCGTATAACAGATTCAATCTCTTAGTGTTTACAATTTAAAAACATAATGAAAATAAAAAATAGCATATCAAATGTTGTATTACTTCCATCATTTGTTTAAATTTGAATCCGATAATTTTCAAAATAATAAATTTGTGATATTTTAAGTTTACGTATTTTCATTCAGCACATTTTTAATATTAACTTTAGTTTATTAACAAATGATTTATTATTGGTGGGACATTAATGTACCATGAAAAGTAGAGATGAAAGTAAGTCGATTGGTTACAATATATTATATACACACAAATGCGATATATACAGTGTGGCCATTTGAAAACGGGATACCCTTATAAAAATTGTATTTATATAATATTTGCAATATTGGAATATAATAATAATAATTTTATTTACTTTTATCAATCTACCGTTCGTGGTATATTGATAAAAGAAGAATAAATGCAATACTAAGTTGTGATAAGGGCAAAATTACGAAATGAAAAAATTGTTAAAAAAATTGATTAGAAATAAATATATTTCTAAATAAAAGAAAATATATAATTTAGAAACCGTTATTTTATGAAAATAAATTTAATATATTTATAAAAAGTAAGTAAGTAAGTAAATGGATTCAAATACGAATATCTTCTAAATGAGTAGAGTAATCGATTAACCACAGAAGAATTTTTTTGTAGAGCGTTTAATTTCCTATAAAAATATATATTACACATTTTATAATATTTATTTATCTACGAGTTACAAAATTTAGAAGTAAACAAGAAAATTTTGTTATTTTCTTCAAACTTTGGCCTCCGATATCTTCTTATACCTTTTTTGTTCAATTTCCTACAAAAAATGTAAATAGACATTTTCTGTACGAACAAGTAATGGCCAGATATGGATTTTACCATATGGAACTGAAAAAAAAAATTGAAAACTGGGAAATGAAATTTTGCAAAAGATCAGAGGATTACCCTAAGCAAAGAAACTCAAAAAAATTAGACATTAGAAGGGTTAAAACTATAACCGATATCTTTTTTTTTTTAAAAAAAAGGCTCACTTTTATCAGAAATTCCATAACACATATCCTTAGGACAAATTTAATAAAATGTATTAATAAATCCTAGGGAGCTCTTCATCTGAGATTAAAAACATTCAAATTAAAAGTTTCTAATAATTGTGAAAACGCAGTACGATAAAGCGACAATATTTGAATTTTTTAGGTCAAATTGACTTCTGCATTAATGAAAGAGAATGTCACATTGAACACTTGTATAAATTTTTTTGTTTGTGTTCACTACCATCTAAATTTTGTATTAGCAAATGCAAATTCATCATTCATCAAAATAAATGTTCCACCATTTTTACGAATTTTGCTTCTACCATTATTTTATATTTGACATTTTCTAATTTTGGTGTTATCAAATCTTTGGAAGTTGCAAACGTTTTGAAAGAAAGAAATTTGAACATTAATATCAATTTTTGGACTACTCGAACAGACTACAGTTTACATCTAGTGATAGAAAAATATATTTATTTTTGATAAGAGGTATTTTTAATGAGTCACACAACACTTCAACTTAAAATAATATAACGAGTTCATAATTGCACAAAATTGCCGTGGGATTTTATAATTTCTATTACTCACAAATCGAAATATAAACTCGCTTTTTTTTACAATACTTTTATGTAATTATGCAAATTTAAAAAGAAAATACTGTTGCTCCGCTTATTATTTGCGTTTAAGTTCATTAGCAAGAGTATTTTTAATACTCGGCAAGGCATAAAAACAAAACTATTGCTCGGTCGAGTATTCCTGTCCGACCGAGAAATTACGGCGAAATTAATTTAAACGTTGAATGTCCTGCAGCCGTAACGCTGAATTATTAATAATATTTCTGTTAATTGTCGAGTTTGTGTAATTAACGTCGGAAATTTGCCCTCCCCTGATGGCACTGGGGAAAACGAATCGCAATTCCGCAACTTTTAAGTTCGGTATAAGCAAGCAAGTTTTTCGCTTGGGGAACAAAAAGTGATTAATTTGTTATGATTGTGGCCAAAAATTACCTTTCGTAACCGAAAATTCATGATTGTAACGACGAAGTGAAATACGTAAGGGTACATTAAACCGAATTACAATCGAGATTAGCAATATGGTTCGAAATGTAAACTCCTTGATTTAATGGCCACGAAAGTGGCAGCGTATATGCGCAAATGTTGCAAGAATTGAAATTTAATTAGATATGCAGCACAAACACAAACAATTAGTTACCAATTGGCACGGTTAGAACAGAACCCAACTGCAGTTTACCAAGAGGAAATCATTTAATTACTATGACTTAATTAAAAGTTTGCATCTTGGCCGAGTTGCTGATTACGATCATTTAACTTCGCTGTTACAAAAAAAAATCCAAACTTTGCTTGGCACAAATTACGTTATCTATTAGTTTATTTTACTAGAATAATCTTATTTCTGTTTATTATGTTAGTAAGTCAATAAAATGTTATCAATTTAGATAAGAATTAATAGTTATCCGATTTGTTTTAAATTAGGACAACAGATTGTTATTGTTGAATTTGGTAGTGCATTTCGTTTCCATAAATTAATATTTATTTCATGACAATACTTGACATAAACTCGTTTTAGTAATGCGGCTTATTTCTTTGAGTTCGAGAGTATTCAAAGCATTAGGCTCGGTCTAATAAACTCGTTTGTAGCGATTTTATGTTAAAGGTATTAAATAGTTTCGGTCTCTTCTCGTTCTCTATATATGTATGTGTGGTAATCGGGTACATTTGTATGTAAAATACACTTCACGAGATTACAAAGTTCTCATGGCAACATTTCGGATTAGTAAACGCCGTTAATTCCAACACTATCGTGTTTCGCGTATGTTACTTTTCTATATGCGAAAACTAATTTTCAACAGTTTGATATAAATGCCAACAATTTAAAACACTTTAACTCACACAATATGTATATAATATATAATTAATTTTTAAGAGGTATAAAAAATTCCCCTTTCCAGATTGTAGATTTAATATTAAATGATAACTGTACAAAATAATTAATTTCAATTAATACGCTCAAATAAACAGTTTCGTAATTCGAATTTAATTGAGATTCCCTGTTTTTGTAACGTTCAACATTTTGACATTCTTGTATTACAGTTAAAATTTATTTAAAATGGGCTTCTTTGTTTCGGAATATTAATTAATTTCATTTGAAATTTTCCTTTGTTCCACTTAACATACACCAACCGGCAAAACGCAGTTACAAACGAATAATTTAAATTTCGTTTCAGTTTGCAATTACCTAACCTAGTAATGTAAAGGTAAATTCAATTAAACATTCTTTAACCCCATTTTAAAAGCGGTTAAAGGAATACATACTTTTACATTAATTTTTAGAAGTCGACTTTAAAAAGTTTATATGTGGCAACCTATATAAAATAAAATATATAAACGTGTGCTCTTTGAAAATAGATTTTTTACAGAGCTTTTTTCACTCGTGCAATTTAAAATCTGTTACATCTTTTTGAAATTGCGTAATATACTTACAAATATATGTGATATAAAATATAAATCTTCTATGAATGAAACACCTGCTAAAATTTATTTCATTTCATCCGGCGTTCGGAGTGTCCGGATTTTATTGCGTATATAATCGTAAACTTTAAAATGTTGCGCTCACCAGGAACACATTTTATTTATGTTTTATAAATCAGGGAATGGTCAGTGAACATGTAGATCGAATTGACAGAAAATCATAAATTGGAAATGTTATAGGAATGAAGCAACTTATAGAAATGATACAAATAACATTGTAAGGTGTAGAACCTTTCAGCTTAGTTCAAACTAATAAAGCATCATCATCATCGGTTTTCAATGGTTCATAATATTAACCGAATGAGTAATATCAATCGATACTTTCATGTTTTAAACCAACTGGTCATTCTAACGGAAATTTGGCATGATCAGTTATTCATCATCGGTAAATATCTGTGGTTAGTTAAATAGTAATTAGCCAATTCACTTATTTGCTTATCAAATACAAATACCTACAATCCTTTGGTATTTTAATATTTATCTGTAATGATTCACATACAATCCGCTAATAAAATGCAAAATCTGCATTTTAACATTTCACATGGAATTGCAAAATTGAACTGCATACTCATATTTAGTTTAATTAATACCATTAATTAAATCAACTGCGTGTAATTTCGTTGGAAACGAAACCATTAACACAAAGAAATTTGAGTTATAAACAAATTTAGGTCTACTTGTTGGATCGCAACTTAGTTGTACAAATATTATGATTTATAATCACGTTTAGCACCTATTTGCTTATTGCACTAAGATAATTGGGCCGTGACTGTCTTTTTTCGCGATTTATCGAAATATTATAAACCATAATTCAAGTCCTATGCATTCATTAAAACTTCCTACAGCTGTGCTGAAATTACCCATTAATTTCCATCTCTGGAATGCATATTAATTTAGTTTACAATCAATCTCATCATATAAGTTTTATCTCTATTATAGTCAATTATTAAAATTTGTTTATAAAGACATGTCATCATTTTGACAATATGGAATTTATTTTATTATCAGTGCTGATTCATTATATTTATAAAATTCTCCATCATGCAATAAGATAACCTAAAACAATATAACACGTAGGTACTTGTATTCAGTATTATATTTATTTAAAACCTTGTATATAATGAAACAATTAATCACACAAACAATAAAAAAATAAAATATTTTGATGAAATGGAATATTTTCCTCTTTATATTGACATATCATAAAGATTGCCCTAAGATGATGGGCCAAATTTACAAAAATATGCAGATTTTAAATTAGTACTGACAGATAATAAAATTAGGTCTACGCTCTTAATAATTTATGTGAGGAATTCTATTGTTTTTTCTTGTGATTCGTTTGTCGACCCCTCGGCAACCTTCATCCACACCGTAGATCCCGCCGACATAACTTCAGACCCCGCATCTCAGTTATTGCTCGCGTTACAGGACTACTATTGCTAAAAAGTGTCACTCATCCGTTCGGATATCCCATCCAGGACGTCCCGGAACACGTGTTACAAACACTGACTGTGTTTTATTGCAACGTCTGCACTAAATTTACTTACTCGTATCACAATGGGACCATCGTAAAATATTTAGCACGCCGTCAAAGCGTTCAAACACTCATTAAGTTATTGTAACGGCTCAGCGGGGGATCGTATTAAATAATGTAATGACGGATGTGATAAAGAAATAATAAAAATACATTGTTTCACCCTTAACACTTTTCACTCGAAAAGCTGTGTTGGATAATTATTATTATTATTAATATTATATTAATAATAATAATTAATGTACACTTGTACAAATGAAAAAATAATTAAGTTTTTAATAAAAGCAATAACTACAATTTTTATTTTATGGTTAATATTAATTTTAATGTTTTACAAAAATGTTCTCATATTTTTTGAGTAAGAAATTCCATACAGTTCTTATTTCATCCATTTCAATTCAATTTAATTTAAAATATTCAAAAACACTTAAAATACAGAAACGCTATCATACTTAATACTCCTGCCATAAAACTATGGGATTAGCCCGATAGGTCTAGCCACTAAACCTACCACCACGTTACCTTAATGTACTGAAACCTAGTTACCACTATAGTGAATAGAAACTTGACTCGAAACCTAATAGAAGAAAAATACTGCAATAAGTTGAACTAAAAGACACAACACGACTTTTGAAGACTCCACAGAATAATCCCAAAATATCATACTTAATTTGGCAGTGTTATTTCGTCGTGATAAGTTCACCGTTAACGTCCTACACATAGTTCAAACATTTAAACTACGGTTTTCAATTAATGTACAGCCAGACCGAGTAAAATTATTCGCGAACATTTATTTCAATATTTGTGAGATCGATGGAACATATCTTCCGAGTATAACAATACGAAGGATTAGCGTTTATATTTTCCGAGCTGCAAAAGTAAACACTGATAGCTGTTTCCGGTCAATGAACGATTCTTTAGTTCTATTCTGACTGCCGGCGGCGCTACCGTTCAATATCACAGTCAACCAACCTAAATTGCGATTAAAAGCCTCCTACGATTTATTGAAACAGAAGCAAAAAGTCGGCATTTTGCCGGTCGATTTTCTATTCTTGATATAGTGCCTCGCCTCGTTCTCTTTTAGATTTCCGTCCATGTTTATATATCAATGGCGTCATTATTTTCATATGCATACGCAATGGTGTAAAAGCTCGCGTTTTATTTATGCTTATACAAAAAAAAGTTTCGGATACGCGTGCTTTGTTGTCGATTTTAATGCCCGTTGACCTGGATATTGTTTGGATAGGTTTTTAAGCGATCCTTTGATCTTCACATTTTTACAATCCGTATTTTAGGCCGTGATATATTTTTGATGATTGATTTGGATTCTATAAAGGGCATATGCGTTGTTAATTTCAAATTTATCAACATATTCCTTTATATTCATCCGTCTATAGATATACATAATACACCGTTATTCACTGCTTAAAATATTGTTTTAAACTAGTACACATGGCTGGTGAAATTTGCATACATTCCGACAATCGTATTTAAAATCCCCTGCAAATTGTTTCCAACCCTCCGAGAAACCCGAAATCTACCATAAGAAACTTGCACGTTTATCGTAAATATAAGCCGAGTTAAAATTCGTGTGTCGCTCCACTCTTCGCCTCAACTGGCTGCGTAATATATTCATCGTGTTTGCTCAACAAACTCATCTTTAAAATGGGTCAAATGCGTTCGAAGAACGGCACAATAAACAGTGTTCGTTAGAGTTAAAAATGTTTATTTTAGGAATTTGCGTTATATATTTTTCTTGCACTGTTATCTTTTAGATTAGACGGTTAATTGATTTATATTTTCGTATGCGGCATGAAAATAATCCAGACAAATGTTGATAGATAAAGAAAAGTGTTGGTATTTTACAAGGAAAATCTAAATTTATTTGACTTACGTAACTGCAAAGCCCATAATATTTTACAATTAGTCCAAATTGAATTTTGTTTTTTGATAAGTCTTTTACCCAGAAAGCTTGAAATGTCGTGCTGAGCTAATTGCTGTATGTTAGTGTGGAATATAAGTTATAATTAATATTGACAATGACAAACTAATTAACTAATTAAATGAAATAGTTTACATGATAATTATAGTCAAGAAATTGGTTACATCTAATTTGATAATTATTGATAGAATCTATTTGAATATTTTATCTACTAATCTTTATTTGCTTCTAATTATGTTTATTAAGTGTATGAATCAACATTGTAGTAATTTAATAACTTAGGATTTTTGTGTAGAAAAAAAATAAAAAAAAATTATAATAAAATTATTAAATTAAATTAAAAAATTATATAAAACCTTGTTTTGAGTTATATTTTCAAGATATTTTTATTTTATTTCAATATTAATTTTTTAAACATATTCTGTATATAAATAAATAAAAAAGTAGACCTTCAAAATAAATAATACAAGAAAAAAAAGAAACGCAACATATTGAAATAAGTTAATCAGTAAACAAATTATCGTTTTTTTTTGTTTTTTTTTTTCATTTCTAAAATATAATATAACCAGCGTGTACTTTGTTTTATTCAGTAATTTATATTCAACGTTTAACATACTTTTTAGCCAATTAAGTGAGTTTGACAGAGGTAGAAGTGAACAGAAATGTGAGTATTGTGATGTTGGCAGTCACGGAGTGAAGAGGGCAGAAGAGATAGAGAAAGAGGTTTCGGAAGACTCAGAGCCACAAAATCGTCGCCTTAGATTATTGGCCCTAAGGGACAGGATGAGTTCAACGCGGATGACTGCTGATAATTTTTTTTGCAGATGAAGGTAGACCAGTTGGTATTCGATCTGTGTATCTCCGTATAAGGAATTTTGGCTTTGGAAGTTATTGCCTGGAAAGGAATGTTCTCAACACTATGAGTTTAATGGTATGGGGTGCTATTGCTTATAGTACGTCACCAATAGATCGATGCCATAACGCATTAATGAGTGTCTTAATCAAAGGGGTGGTCCGACCCATTATTATTTTGTAATATTTAAAAAAAAATAAATAAGCCAATTATAATTAGGTGTTTATTGTTGTTCGCAGTATATATTAACCCGCATATTTTTTATAAATTTTCTTTGTACAGTCTGTTGTTGAGTGTTAAAGGCGTAACGTAGTTTGTTGTATTTTTAATGTGTTAATTTGTCTGTTTTAATGGGAAACAGAAAACATGTCAAATTTCAAAAGTCACATGTGGTTTATTGTAAAAGCTATAAAAAACTTTATATATTTTGCTTTCTGTTGAAGCTGAACATTTGTTTTTATATATTATATAATCGAACTGGAAAAGATATTTATTTATAATTAATAAAAGAATCAGGAAAATTTATATCTTATTAAAGTTTGTAGCTTCTAGTTTTAATTTTAAATCAGTTTTAAAATTTGAGATGGTTCTTCAATTAGAGACACTCTGTATACATTTATATGTAATATATATATATGTAAATATCTACAAAAAAAAAAACAGTCAAATTAAATATATTCGAAAATCAAAGTAACATCATTTGAGAAAAATTTCGCCAGTTTGGAAGTATGGCGCTTTCAAATTAGTTTCTTCAAAACTTATGACATTACTGACAACTTTAAAATATAATATATTATTATATGACCATAAAATTCTTATTGTTTAGAATTGTTGGAATTCAAACAATCAAATGCCTTTATTTTATTTATATATCAACAGTACCAAAGGTTTAGAAGAAATTAATTTAAAAGATTTAATAATATAAATATTACTTAATTTTATTTTATTACCACAACTATAGGAAATTAGATTTATGAATAATATACATATGAATACATACATATAAAATCAGTCAAAACAAAGTATATTCGGAGTTCAATATCAATTGGGAAAAAATCCCCCAGATCCGAAATAATTCATAATTTCATTACACCCCGAAAGTAAATAAAAGCATCCCTCCTTTAACCCGGCAGTTAATCCCCCGATCTCTAATCTCCAGAAGCAACTATTTAAGTAACGGGTGTCAGTGTCGGCGTGGAACGTGCATATTTGTAAACGATTCCATTGTTCCATTGCGGCCTGCTGCCGCGGAGCCGTCCTCAGGAGCGAATTTCAGGAACACAGTCCTGTCGCTGCCGAAAGCAGCGCGTCCTGCGCAATCTCCACCACGTATCCACGTGCTTCCAGAGGCTCGTCAAACTCACCCTCAATACATTTTCGGCTGCCGGACGGCCTATAGCTGTTCCGTTTGTTCCGTTTTCGCGTGCCATTCACGTAATTGACGTACCGTCGATCCCATGCACTGCCAATATTCAGGAACCGCCACGATCCGGCCATTGTGACTGTGTCCGCAAAGATACTAGTGTTCTGGATCAGTGTGGTTTTGATTCGAAGTCTCGTTGCATCAATTTTAAGTGTGGTGATTGCTGTGGTTTTGTTGCGGAGGAAGTTCTGTGCGTATTGATGAGAGTCTCGGTGCAAGAACGACCGAGAAACTGGCGCGAGGAAAGGGATTAAATGGTTTTATAAAAGGTAATATATTTTGCAACGTTGCACCGACCGGTTTTTTTCATGAAGGAATGAGACTGTCGAAGAAATATGTTAACGTATGTTAATGTTTTAAAATGTAGTTTTAAATTGATGATATTCATTTTCATTATTTAAATTAAATAATTGTAAAACTGGCAGTACTCATATTATTAGACCACCTGTTATCAGAAGCAAAACATTAGTATTCTCTAGATTTTAATTAATTAGTTTAATTTTAATTTAATTTTATTTATCAATTTCCATAAGAACAAATTATAATTTTAATATTTTTCAAAGAATTGGCATGAGTGGTAGATCAATATTATGTATATGTATGCATTTGTAGTCGCTTAGTAAATTTATTTTATATTTTTTTTTTCAATTATTTTTCAATATAGAATAGTAAGTAGTCGTATATATATGCAGTTATTAAATTTTCTGAAGACTGTTTTTATATGTTTATTTCTTGTCTAATATATTTTTTATTAAATTTGATTAATAATTAATCAAAAATATTAAAACTGTGCTTTTATGGTGGAGCTTATGTATTAGTATAATGGCATTTATATTTATACTATTTTTATATGCAATGATTTAATACATAAAAATGTATCATGAATGTATTATTAACTCTTCAGAGTCTATATTAAGAATAAATAAATTTAATGAAGTCTATAAAAAACAAATTTAATGCACATTATTCAAACATAAATTTCAAATGTTAATATAAATATGGGAAATTTTATATATATTAACAACATATATTTAATAATTCAATTCTTTTTTAGTATGAAATTGATACTTTCGGAAAAATGGTTAGTTTGGCATCAACTAATAGTTAAATGTTTGACATAATAGAGATTACGACAAACCAATAACCGTAAAATTTAAAAGTGTTGCTTTGCACGTCACAATAAATGGCAATTTTATTTTGACGATGGCGTAAAACGACGCTTAAATTTGACGTTTAAATAGAGACAATATAAGTGACAAATACACACAAGAACATAAAACATTTCGCAGCAATGGAAGATGACAGTTTCGCACACACAGAGTATTTGGAGGAGGTTTAATAGAACGTCTTAGTTTAAGACGTAGTCGAGGTAAAATATTAGCGTCGGTATTACATATTTTTAACAATGATGGTCCATTTAGATTTTTATTACATTAAACTATTTAAAATAATTTATACCGACGAAAGAATCTAGTGTTTACAATGAAAAAATTCTTTTGTTTCGTCATTAAATTTATTTAGCTTTCGTGTGGACCACGCCGACACGGGGCTGGGGCGGAATCCAGACGCAGGGGTTTTCTTCCTTGTTTGGGAACGTTAAAATGTCGACCTCCCTGTGTGTTTTATTACAAAAATAAATTTTCCCGTAGCATGCGTCCGACCGCTGCCGCGCTTTCGGTTTTCAAAGCTTCCAAAGAAGTTTTTTTTTGTCTGCGGGTTCTCCTAAGAAAATGTACGTGAACGAATGGCTTTGGCGGCAGGGAGAAGAAAGAAAATTCGCTTTTATTTTTGCCGGGGAACGTGTGACTTTCTAGAACAATGCGGTCGACTCGGTTCCGATGGGGAACGCGAAACGTACAAAATGTAATTGAAAATAAAACGATTATCGTAAATTCAAACCTGGCACAATAAAACATTGATGTGTATTGTTTATATAAGGAAAGAAAAAAATACGTCTTGTACATTTAATTTTTAAATCTTACGAGATTAAATTCACATATGAACCGTACAAAATTTTGAATTACAAATATTTCGGGGTTTTTGCATTTGTGATAAAATTAGGAATATAAATGGTAGTGGTACCTTTTTGAAACTGAATACTGGATCTATTCCACAAATGAACAAAGGTAAACAAATTGTACAGTTTGTTTACGGTGACACCTAATTTTCTTTGTTTACCAAAAGGGTCTAAATGAAGGCGCGACGAGTCGAGATAGAATTGCGTAATTTATTTTGCTATGCCTTTTGCATTATTAAAACTATTAACTAAAATTGTTGAATTATTAAAATTAAATATATACATTTTATAAATTAGATTTATAAAATATTGCTGCTCCTAATGTTTCTGGTATTTGACGATGTCACATCTGAATGTGACAGATTAGAAACTTACAAAATAATGTATTATGAATAATTTTCTTTTCATTTTTCTTAACATTAAACTTATTCATTAAAAATGTTCGTATTTTTATTAAATGTTTTAATTTGGCTAATAAAGTTTAAAAGGTATATATTTTTTTAATTAATTAAATTTCATTTTAATTCAAATACGTAATGAAACTTTATCCTAAAAAGTTCATGAAAGTAGAAAAATAAATTTAAACCAAATTGACGTTTACATTAGGAAAACTTTTTATGACCAATTGCATTCCTACACGACACATATGTTTTTACACTTGGTCCCGGTAAATACCACTATAATAGTGCCCTAAATCTACTTAGTGTAAAACGGAGGGGAATAAAAAGGGGATGATATTGTAGTTATCACGCACTTGTGACATACAGCCGAATAACACTTGACCGATATTTCAAATCAAATTACTCGACATTAAAAGTCTGTTTACTGACAATGAACCCAGAAATGTAATAGTGTGGGTTGGTCTCTTTCAAATACAATTAACTGTATTGAAGTCCCTCCCCTGGTCATTATTGTATCTCCCTCATAGCTGATGGCTATCCCCCCAGCTCCTGTCCATCGTTTTGGAACCGGCAAAATCCAAATTCCTTAGTGACTATCACCCTACTCTAATAGGTCTTTGAACAAATAAATATGCTTGGTCATGTGCGGTCATCCGTGGCCATTACGGATATATTTAATAAAACAAAATAGCGGTCAAGCCAGAATTTCCGGAATTCTCTTTGTCTGAGTAATTACTGAAAGAGTAATGACGTTATAAAAACTGCAAATTTTGTCATTAAAGTTGAAACCGTAGCACCGAACTTTAAGTAGTTGGAAATCATATATCCACATTTCAGACAGTTCATTAGTAAGTTTAAATCGAATTAATACTGTCGTTGATATATGGCAAAACTTATTATTTCGGGAACATACATCATTAATAAATATATGGCACTCAAACTGAAAACACTCGAAATCCAGTCCCAAGCTTTTAGAGACGTCACTCAAATTAGTATTAATATTCAACTGACTGCAATTCTATATAAAGGATGTATGTTTTTATTCATTAATTAGTTGTAATTTCTACTTATATGAAAGCATCCAATTATTCTATACAAATTATTGAAAAATAATTTACTTCAGAAATTCTACTAGTTTTCTATCTGGCACAACTAAAACGCTAAAACTGGAAATCCGCATTTGCATATTATTCGAATAAATTTTACCGGTAATCTAAAAGTAATCATTAATAAATTAGATTAGCGGAGATTAGAGGGAAACACTGTTGCGGCTGCAGCGGCAATATGTTGCTTGTTCGGATATGAGCAAATCCTATAAAGCTCGGCTAAGATATACGCTCTGTGGGATATGGACTCAACCAACTAAAATTACCCTTCGAATATTAATGTAAATCCACCCTTTAACGAAGCAATAAATATTTCATAAAAACTAATTATTAAGTCGAAATGCTCAGCGTTACAATGTTGATGCATCCCGAATATTGTTTGTCTAGTTTCTAGGGGCAATATCAAACTGTTAATATTAATTATCGTATTCATATTGGATTATCATAAAATCGTCAGAAAATCTAGTTAAACAAAGTATTTTTGTGAACTAATTTTACAGTTTACATTTCGTATTTTCAAACCTCGAAACCCATAAACTGATTGCTGTTGGATGCGTCCATTGAATTTATGTTATTAAGGTTAAACATGTATTTTTTAAATCTGGAATTGAACGCTGTTAATCACCTTTGCATATTGAATTTGGTGCACAATTCTGTACATGTTTTGTTTAAAACATCGGAAACTAGTTATTTTTTTTTGTGTGCGTAGTTTAAAATCAGTGTTTTCGATATTTTCATGTAGCCTGTTTGTTCGTATGCGACTAAAATACATTGTTTGTTCACAAATTACTGTGTGTGTATGATTTGTTAAAAATTGTTGTGTTAATTATGCAACAATTTTTGTATTAATTTACCGCTTTTTATTTACCTACCTTTTCAATTTTTAAAGCAATTTTTTTACAGTTTTTGTTGGTATTTTTACATGGTTTTATTATTCAGTTTGGCTAGATTTCAAAGTGTTAAACTGGCGATTTGTGGACGCAGAAAATGGGAAATTATGCGTGTACAACGGTTTAAGAGCCAATTATCCTTTTCTTGGGAAATTTATGCGACCCAACTCCCGCACAATTAATTCCCACTGATGATGTATTAGTTATATTCAAATTCTGGCAAATTGTTATTAAAATTTTAGGAGCTTTTAACCACGTTTTATATGCCGTAGAACGTTGGATAATATTTCATTGTGAGAACCATTATAATGCAGATATTACGGGGTATCATCATCATTATTATTATTTTATGCCCCCGAGTCAAGATTTTCATTTGCCGGGGGGTACGTTTCGACGCGCCATTTCCGGCAACTGCGACTGTTTCAAATGGGGCGGCGTGTATTACACACTTATCTAGACCGACCTCCTATTATTAAATATGTGTGCAAGTGGATTTAGTTTATGAGACTCTCGCGCCTTATTTATGCATGCCCGCTAATTTTAATATGCTACATTAATGCGATAATTTATAGTACGCGGCTGTGTATAAAATATGTTCAACTAGCGTTTCTACCTGTTTTATTTTTTGAATTTCTGTTTAATACTAAATATACTCACTTTGGTATTAACAATTTTATAAGGTTGTAAATTCCTCTTTTTTTTCTTAATGAATCTTTTTTCACTTAGTACTTCAAATTAATATAAAATATGTAATTTATAGCACACAATATCATTGTAAGGATATATTATGATTTGGTAAATCACTATAATATATTTCAGTTTTGTTTTTAAAAACTAAATTTTATAATAAATAATAAATTTAATAATTTTCAAACCATAATACGATAATAATATTTTTGTCAAATATTTATTTGGTGTCATATAATGGTATAACATCTATGAAAAGTATTTAGTAGCATGTTTCGTATACATTAATTTTATATAGTTTTGGTGAGATTGATTAATTTTTTTAAAGCAAATATACTTAATTTTCCCATTTCAAATAAAAATGGTGCACATATCATATCAAAATTCTGAGGAGTTACATTTTTATGTAAGTATTTTATTATGCATAAAAGTGCCTGTAGAAAGGTTTTTTTATTTGTCTAAAAAGATATAATTATTAATTTTCAAACATGTCATCTATAGTTAAAATTCGTTAATAATAATTTTATCATATATTGTATTTGGTTGCTGAAACATTGTTATTGTCGTTATATCCTATATAAAGATAATTTAAAATCTTTAAATGTCTCCAAATTTACAGAAAATGTCATTATAAACTGTCGGGAAAAAATAGGGGTTATTGCAAAATGGGGAACGACTAAAAATTGTCAAATGTGTATTCTCAAAGTACGTTGATTTTTACACAAATAAAATATAATTCAGCAATGCGTCCCCTTAAAAGTCTAACAAAAAAATAAAGTAAATTCAATAATATCCCACATGTGTTCGATGGGATGCTGGTCTGGTGACATCGATGGTAAACGAAGATCGGAAATCGTGTGAAAACACTTCGTGTTCTATGAGGCCTTGCGTTGGTTGTTGTCTAAAAACTGAAATTCCGCTCTTACCTCCTCGGAAATGAGGTCCACGATGTTTGCGATGATGTTTCTTTTGTACATTTCTGTTCTTGGACAAATTCGAGATGTTTTGTAGGATTTTTAAGCCTCTCCGTCCTAACTCGTGCCGATGCATTATGCAAATCATATTTGGACTCATCAGAATACAGGACCTTCGTTCCATTCGAACGCCCAAGTGCCCTACTGAACCGGTCGACTCGAAGAAATAACTAAAATCGTTTACCAGTAATAAAAACTTGTTTTAATTTTTTTTTTTTAAGAATGATAAAAACATTGCACATATTTGAAAAAGTCTTCAACTTCTCGCCAAACAAATACGTTTAATATTAAACAAGAAAATTTTCAAAAATATCCGGTTAATGTGGCGAAAATTCTTTACCCCCTATTTTCCACAGCAGTTTATTAAGATATAACGCTAAAAATAATTTAAAAGTATTAAATGTATAATTTTAAAGTATAAAAGTAAATATTGCTAATTTGTAGAAATGATCAGTAAAAAAGTTGCATATATTTTTTGAGAGTTCCAAACAAATGTTTTTTATATGTCCTATATTATATACAGAATTGCCTATAGAATCATTTATTACATTAATAATACTTATAATAAATAACGTTTATATAAAATAAATTAACATTTTCAAAATGTGCCAAAGACCAGTTTTTGAAGATATTTCAAAATAGATATAGACATTTAAGTCAGTTTTTCTCTATCTAGTCTCGGAATACTTTCAACATTCGAAATTATCCAATTTGGGACACCCTGTATGTACGTAAAACAAATATTTACAACTACTTACATTTTTTGATTTTTTGAAGATTTTGTACTTTGGGTAAAGACGTTCAGGTTATTTATTATCATTTTTTCTGTTCGAAAAATTAATAATACAAATGAATAAACTGTATAATGGTTTTCATAAATTTTCGTTTAACAACCAGATAAAAATAAATTCACCACTTTGATCATCATCAAATATCCCTGAAAAAATAACTGAAAGCGTACAAAAAATATCAAAAATAAAATGTTTCCAACCGTGAGTCGTGGAACGCCCTATTTATAATTTTTATTAGAGCCCACAAAAACATTTTTTTTCGTATGTGAACAATTTGGGAAGGTTCGTTTTTGCTGTACCGACGCGACGTCCAATTATGTATTCCTCTTGAAGCGAAATTGCCCGAAATTCGAGTGTGCTTTTTAATATGCAGCTGAACGTAATTCGGAGGTAATTTTTGGTTTATAAAAGTGCCTCTTGACAAATAAAAAAAACCATAACTCGAATTAAATTGTATACATCACAAACAGCGGAGAGGTATAAATTCCTTCACAACATTAAACGTAAGTTCATCTTGTTAAAGTGCTTATTTGTCTGCTCAAAGCTCGCGCTTGTAAATGAATTCCCTGAAATATTCAGACGTAGAATTTATTCTTCTTTAATGCCTTTTCAACTCACTAGCATAATATTTCACAGACACAAGTCGGTTTATGATACCGAAATTAGTATTATATTATTATGATAAATGATCTAAAGTTTAATAAAATTCCCCGTTTGAATAAGTTCACTCCCTTATTGCCCCTTATTTCATTACTCATAAAAGTACACAAAAATGTATATTACTGAAGATTAATAGATGAAAATACATTGAAAATATCGTTCAGAAAAAAAAGGTAAAGTTTGAGTTCTTAATATTAATATTAAGAGGCGGCCATCGTGATTTTCCAGTTTCCAATTCGGAGAATTTTTTTTATTTGCAATTTTATAGCGTTCTAACAAATTAGCGAGTTGCAAAAATCAATACATATTCTTGTAGGACACAATCTTCAAAAAAGCTTTAATATAATTTTCCTCTAAGTCAACTCGTTTAAAAGTTATTGAAGGTTACAGTTTAATTTCAAATGGTATATGACGATAAAAACTTGTGGAAACCGTGTTATTTAAATAGAAAATAGAAAATCACTATGAGCCACCTCTTAATATTATGATATTTTTTGCGTAATATACGAAAAAATATACACAAAAAAATTTAAAAGAATAATTTAGTATATGATATAAATGACTGGAGGTAAAAAGGGACGATCCTAATGTGCACATTGGCATAGACAACCATTTTCCTTAACTAAACGTTACGCCGAATACGTCTTGGTATTACCTCAGTTTCACTTTGGCCAGGCTGTTTCGATAATTCTCCATTCGGTTATTTACTTCACCTCCCTGTTTTTACAAAAAGCACTGGCCCAGCACGTTTTTCAGCACGGTCCGGATGAAGCTTCAGACCGATAATTCAGTTGCGCCGTCCTGCCACGTCTCAGTTGGCCGTCTTTCTTTATATTTCGTGCTCCGTAAGTTTTCGCACGTGAGACCTTATCCGCTATTTGTCCTTATTTAGTGCGCACTTCATTATCTCGAAACGTCGCTATTAACACAAGATAGAAAATTAAGATATGGGCGTCGGGTAGGAAAGAAATTGTTTCGACGTACCATGCTCAGTTTAACCTACGGGTCTTGCCACAATGCGGTCGATAATGTTATTAGTGCGTTTTATGTTGCTCGTTTTCACACCGGTACAATATAGATTAGTGAAAACAATAAACTAAGTATTTTTATATTTTAATTATCCCATAGTTATATTACATTTAAATATTCTTAACTTTTTATATTGCTTACTTTATTATGTTTTGTGTGTAGTAATGAAATATAAAGATACGAAAGGACATAAAGTAGGAAAGTTTTCATGCCATATTCCAAAAAAAGTTTATAATTTGGTTTATTATTATTGTTATTCTAACTCTTGCCTAACTTTAAACTTGCCAAGTTATAATGACAGTTTACGACCTTTTTTCTCAGCCAATTTTGTTATGCCGCACACGGCCAGAACTCTTTTTTAAGAACAGGAAACAAAATTAATTTAAGTGCCAGAAAAAATATCCACTTGTTACAGGCCCTAATTTATTATATCACTTTACTTAAAAAATTACCGGAACGTGTACATTACATAAACTCATTTTTGTAGAGTTGTATACGGAAAGTTATGGTGATTTATTCTGGCGCAATGTTGATGTTAGCTGTTTGTTCATGACACTTTATACTGTTTTTACGGTGAATTTATTTAGGCAGATATTTCGCGACTGAATTATACGATTTTGTGCGGATAATATAGATGTTTACTCAAACTTATTTAAGCATAAATTTATTTAATTGCCATGAAAAAGTGAGACGACACATTTTTAAAAATCAGTCAGTTTAAAATTGGAGCACGGTGCCAGTTTTAATAATAATTAACCTTTATAAAGTCAGTCTTCTAAACTTATAGTTTTCGTAAACTCCGTTATTTAGATAATCCGGTTTTGGCACTAATGAGGTATAGTCTTAAGTCGAATATACTCGAAGTTGTTCTGTATAAACGGATTAATAAAATCTTGTCAGTCCTTAGAGACTCGAAGGCTTTACTCTAAGATCTTTGACGTTATACTCTCCTTGGTTGGTTGCGGGAAAGTCTCTAAATTACCGTTATATAAATAATAAATTTTCATTTCCTGCTGCTTCCCATCAGCTTAGGCTTGATATGTTATCTTTTCATTTTCTGCAAACGTCTCATAAAATTTAATCGCTGCCCGCCATACCATTACGTCAAATGAATTATTTATTTTGTTAAGTAAAGACATTGTTTCCTTTTTAAATTAGAATCCCAAATTTAATTTGCCCGTCCCTTGTATAACAATAATTAAATATAATTTGGTATAAGGCTGAATACACAAATTTTACGGTTTGGTTCTGCGGCGGAATTGGTTTAATTACCATATTTAATTCAAAAGGAATTTCGGACTACATTTATAATTAGATTTTAATTAGAACTTTTTTTATAAAAGTGAATGAGAAAACCTAAAAACTCTTTTCTCTGGACCATAAAATTATAAGATATATGTATATTCATTTGTGGGATGTAAAGGGAGAAGCAATAATAAATGGTAGCAGCAGAAATAAATCGCTTGAAGCTGCAATTCTTTCAAATGGGAAAATAAAATTCACCCTCTTTTAAATTCAGCCTTTCAAGAAACGGAATGATTTTAAGTAAAGAATCTTTTAATATTGGCCTGTTTAAATCATTATAATTATTTCTCGAGGAAAAGTGAATAATTGAAAAAGTTTGCAACACGAGTTAACACGTGCATAGCAACGGTTATTATCCTTCCAATAATTAATGTTATTTGACATTGAAGTATTTGTATAGGGGGCTTAATTAATATAAATTGTTGGGCGTAAAAAATGTTTACGTTCACAAAACGAAATTAGGTCCAGAGGTATCAATAATATAATAATAAAGACGTTGATGAATATTGGATCCAATTAATTTGTTTCAAAAGTTGTTATACAAAAGAGAAAGGGAAACAGAAATCTTATGAATATAATAATAACGATTTGTTCCTTTCCTTAAACAAAATTACAACTTTATTTCCAGTCAGTTCGTGCAAATGACTATTTGCTTCCTGTTTATTTTTCGTAAATCGCACCCTCGAAAACTGCCGATCCATATGAATTCCCGGGGATGAGTGCACCCGGTCCGGACGAGTGTACTCCCGACAAATTGTCAGTGTGAAAAAATGTCACGTTTGTCCCGCGTATGCGGCACGAAAGAAAAAAGTCCTTATCTGAATCCGAAGGATAGCGGATATATCATTTCACGGAGGATGCGCAATTTTCGTTCAATCAGAACGGGCACAGACTTTCCGCCTTGCGGTCGACCCCCGCATCGTCTCTCACCATTTTGCAGATGGTTCATCTAACGTTTTGTCATTTCGAAAATATCATTCATCTTGTTCTCTCCCAACTCCCGGGCCACAAAAGCTTTTTCGTCCTCCGACTCGCCCCCGTACGCTTATTCAATTCTTATATCGCTTGACTTTGTCAATTACCGCGATTTACATACCAATCAGTTTTTTTTGTAAGGGTTTATTATAGTTCAAACTCTAGGAAATAACTATTCTAATATCTGTGATATTATCTGGGTCGATATTCTAATAAGGGTTCTACGCACCATGGAATAAATAACTTAGGTCGATGCCTACTTAAACGATTAGTTGTGTAAACCTTTTGACGCATTCACACGCGTAAAATTGTATATTAACCATACAAATTGCATGTTTCTATGTTTTGAATGTGTATAGTAAATAAGCCCACGTAAAATAGTTCGCATTACATTCTATAAATAGGTTTTTAGCATACAAGCTTGCATACTAAAATATTCTCAACCCTCGAACGTTTTCACAATTTTTTCTGATAAACCAAAGAAGATGTTTGACACCCACATAACAGAAAAAGAAAAAACACCGACTTAAGTGGTAATTTAACAATTCATTAGAGTTCTCGAGTGCGAACGCCAGAATTTAATTTTAATTCAAGCTGAAAGAACAAAGAAAACCGTTCCACCTTTTCACAAAGAAACAACGGGAGACTTATGAAGACATTGGGTTTTATAGGTGTTAGGGGATTTTATGGGCTGTGTTGATTTAACATTTTTCAATATTTGTTGTGACAAATTGGCTTTGATTTTATGAATACGTGATGCTGCATAAAATAAACCGCCGTTTGTCATCGAGTGTATAGATGAGTTCCATCATAAAAAGTTGTGTGCGAAATTTATTTTCCGGATGTAATATATCTTTGTTCGCTTTATTGTTTAAGGTTCCATTCGGTGACGACAAAAAATTTCAAATTAATGAAAAAGGAAACATGCCCAGAACTATTTTACTAATTTTAAATTTTATTTTGCACATTTCCACATTCATTATTAGCGGAAAAGTCATTTTAGATTTTTTGTTGTATCCTTTGATGAACAAAAGTAGAATAAAATATTCTTGTTTTTCCCAAATTACTTGCGACTCCAATGATGAGATGAACTTTTTTGTAGTCAAATTTTTTATGACGTACACCATAGTTTCACCGACATTTTCGTCTTCTAGACTTAATAACATAAATTGGAAAGTCATTGAAATGTATAACGGTCCAGAATTAGAAGTCATCTAGGAAATAAATTTTGGCGCATAAAATATTTTAGTACGTAATAAAAATAGTTTCTCCAAGGGAAAATAAAAGTCCTCTGAATGTGACTCTTATTGTTCTTAGTCATGCAATAAAATATATTTTATGTAGCTTTGCCATAATCAAAATTAAAACTCCTGCCTGTTTTACTTACTGTACTCTGCGATTGTAAACCCACTTGGCCAACTGCCGTAATTTAAATATGCACATTAAAAAGCATCGCATTTAGCTAAGCTCATACATATAAAGTTTAGCTAACTTTTATTATTCCCAATGTTTCCGAGAATTTATGCAAGTGAATAAAAATGATAAAACCGGAGAAACTTTTCGTAGTGTTTGATGAACTGACACGGCGGATTTTCGCCATCTCCCATTCTATATCTGTTCCTGCATCGACGAAACTCCCAAACACAAACTGCACGTAACAAAAAATAAAATCTAGTCGTTTTGCGGTAAAGAAAATATCATGCAATGGTGGATATTAAACAAAAAGATATTCCACTTTTTTACTTGTCGAGTATGTATGAAAAATTGATAATACTTATAAAACTTGACATGTGTAAAGTACACATACGAGTTTATTTTGTGGTCCTAGAATTTTATCACTCTATTTGTGTCTATTAAATATTATATTGGCATTTTCTAATAATAATTTATATTATACCGTAATTTATTTCTAGGAAAGCAAGGATAAATACACTTGAATGACCCATATATCGCTCGTAAGCGTCTGGAAGGGAAGCCGAAATTGCCTCCAGCTTTTGCCGCGCCACGCAAAGGACGTGGTACTCAATAAATTACATATATCACCCGTCTTTCATGGATTATTTCCTTTTTGCGCAATTAATGTTTCTCGGAAGGAAGCCGCGATGCTTTATTGTTATTGTACGAAAGTGTAGCGATTTAGGATTAAACTTTGTCAAAAGGATTTTTTTATAAAGTGCGTGACCACAGAAAGGAAAGGAGTTAAAAGTTTCGCCATAAATAAGCCTCGAGGAATGCTCCACACCAGTTCGTCTGGTCGCTTCGGTTAATGGCCAGTCGTATGGTTGCCAGTTTTATATTGGATTATGTACATTGTGAGATTTAAAAGTTGCTTAACTTTTGGTTGATCCGAAAGAAACAATATTTTTAACATTTATATAATATATATGACGACATAGACGAAGTTTCAACACGTGTTTCAGAGATTAATTATTCCACGAACAATTAGTTTCTACAGAATTCTTTCAACTTTCTGTTCAGGCGGTATATAAATTTTAAAGAAAATCAACAAATTTAGTTCGAGTTTAGTTCACGTTTTTTTCAACTGAAAGTTTTAATAGTAAACAAAACAAGTAAGTTCGGAAACAGTTTCACTGTAGCAGATGTAATCAAGCTTTTTTTGTACGATCCGCGATAATATTTAATATCCGGAACGAAAAGAGTCAAGTTTCAAGAAATTGGCAAATTTCCGTTTTCTTCTTGTTGCTGTAAACTGTACTCTAGAAATACATTTAGTTTGGAATGAAAGACAATCCGTTTTTTCTACTGCTCTACATGAAAGGGGTTGGTAAAGTTTATCGTAGAAAAGTTTCAAAGTATATTAGACATATTTAGTTTCCGTTAAATTCAAAAGTTTCTTTTAGGCGCAAATATTAAGAGTGTTAATAATTTGAAAAGTTTTTTAAAGTTGAAATTAAATACTGCAGCTAAGTTAACTTATCATTTAGTTCATTCTAATTATATTTACGTATCTAGGTTACGCTTTCTAGAAAATTATTTCTAATTTCTTTAATTTAAGGGGAAATGGGTCAGTTATTTATGTTCTGTATTTTATAAGTAATTATATACAAAAATTTCCAAGTCTACAATATGATTTCTACATAATTCTTTTCTTTGATAAAAATATTACTATATTATTTTTATATCGATTAATTAAATTCAAAAAATTTTAAATCCCATACTTTAACATTTATAAGAAAATACATAAATTAGAATTAACATATTGATATATATATATATATATATATATATATATATATATATATTACTTCTTCAATTAACTGCATTTGACTTGAATTGACATTTTAGAATCTACAGATACAAACAGTTACACACATCTAAAAGGTGTCAGAAATATCGTATTTGTGAAAGAAATTTACATCGTCTACTCTTTATAAAAATTTAACTTTTTTCTATTCCAGAATGTGTAAGTGCTTGTATGAGATTTTGAGGTAAGAACTATACATTTTTCATTTGAATTTGAACAAACATTTACGGTTGATGGCCGTTTATTTATTCAATACAAAAACAAAGCTGATGGAGAGCTGACACATACAAATATAAGTAAAGGTTAGAACAGAAAACATAAGAGAGAAGGGGCTTATTCTAATCGGCTTTGCGCCATGACTTATAGCTGTCCGCTTGCGGAATAAAAGTATGAGGCATTAAAATCGCTGTATTTAAGGATTCGGTTGTTAAAATTTTAATAACGTGTCGAGGGTCCTTTTCTCTCCTCACTGATGTCGCGTTCTATTTTCAATGGGGATTTTCCCTAATGCAACTCAGTGTTTTTTATCAAAGGTCGGTGATATATTTTAAAATTAAAATATGTTTTATGCTTGGAAAAACTGGCGAACTATTGTGCTAGAGAGTTTTATGTCAGTCAGTTATTAATACACGGGAATCTTTCATTCTAGTGTGTCAGTATTATCTAATAAGCATGATTAAAATATAAAAGAGATATACTCATATGGTAAAAACATTTTATTCAGGAAGAAATAATGATACGTTGTCGTTTTTTAAACGTCGTGAAATACGGCACGGTATATAAATCTTTTTTAAATGTATTAAAATGAGCGTGTTCGCGAGACAACGATGAAATATTTGCGTATAAAATATTTGCTCTGCTTGGTTCTTATTTACTCTTTGTTTGTTTCAGGTGAGGCTGAACTTTAGGATGACAGTCCCCGTAAGTTATAATTTACTGTTCTGATACCTTAATCTACATTTGCAACACTCGGAATTTATACCGGTATAAAAACGTATTTTATCTATTAACAATAGCATAAATATGGAAGACTTGTGTCAAAGTGGAGTTAGGCAATCTCAATGTTAATTTAAGGGATTTAGTTTTAAATCAGATCAGATTTAATTTACATGTAATAGGTGAATTAGAAAGAAAAAATTCTTTTTTCTAAATATGAATTTGGGTTCTTTAGCGGCCATCGTAGACATTTACTTTTAATACGTTTTTGTCACTGCCACTTTTATTATTAATATAACTTTAAATACTTTAGTTAGACAACCACTATTTGGCCACCCGTTTAACGATATACGAAATGTTGATTCTAATATCCAAATAACTTAACTTATATCCAGTTAACTTAAAATATAATTAAGTACTCCATTCCCTTATTAATTAGCTAATCTATATTTCATTTAATCTGCTAATATATTAGCATAAAGCATTAGTAAACAAATAATAAAATTTGAAAAGATTAAAATGTTTGTAGAATAAATTTACTTGAAAAGGTAATTTCCAAATACTGCATAAACAACTCTGAAATTAAGGTAATTCGTTGTTGGTGCTTCGAAACAGATTTTGAGAGTTTCTGATCCGGAGGCTCAGCTGCAAACGCTGCTGCATCGATCGCCGATAATAAGTCCTCATTTAAAAATGATGTTCCGTGATGAACTGGTCCCATTCAGCTATCGGCAATCGTTGAATAGCCCTAAATGAAACTATTTGAATTGGAATAAAATTACGATTTCTATTCAAACTGTTGTTGCGAAGACGCCTACCCAACTGGCGTGCATTTTTATAAGCCGCCAATTCCGAATATTCGCATGGATTTATTCGGTTCAACTGCATTTTGAAATACATGCACCTTTTGCGGCAGTGCATATTTTTAAAAATGTATAAAGGGCCGTAGCATATATATTTTAATAGCAAATTTAATCGATTCCATATAAATTTCTCTGTGAAGCGAAATATGCATCCAGAAGGAATAATTTTGAAATGTAATCTAAAACCACTATGAGCTCAACTATGTAGTTACATAAATTTAATAAATTATTGCAATTATCTGGTTGCTAGTGTAATTATAATCTCATTATTTTATTTTAATAACCAATTAAATAAAATAGTAAATACACAAAGTACGCATTTTTTAAATAATAATTCCTCAGGTGATAATTGTGGATGCGATATAATAGCTTACTATGGTAAATCGACACGAAATACATGAATATATTTGGCAGGAATACCTCCGGCAAGTCTGTGAAGGGAGGTTAAAGCGGGTTATTTGTTCAGGACACCCCGGCACGCAAATTGAGTATTGTCGTGTAAATAAACATGGAGTGAATTTTGCAAAGCCATCTCCCCGTTGTCCGTTAAAATGTAAGCAAACGTAAATCGTTCAAGGGACGAATTTCGATGCAAAAAGCCAGGACTTGGAAGGTAAGAAGTCTAAAACCTGTCCCTTGTACGGCATGTATAATTCATGGAAGTCTAAGAGACCGTCACACTTCAAGTGAGACGACCATGATTGAAGGTGACAGTGTGGCGTGTCAGAACGTGGTCTGCATGGGACAGGAAAACGCGGGACGGTATCGCTTTTCGGGCGGAAGGCCGAGCCTGCGTTTGGGGGAGAAGGTGCACGAAAGGTGACAGATTCAATTATTCTTTTACACGGACAGGAAAATTTATATTTCCAGACGTTGGCGTGGAAGTTGTGCGAGAAATATTGCACGAAGGATCCTGGTGTGTTGAAAACATTTGACGGGAAATGTAATGTGTATCGCTAAGAAAAGAAAAGAATTTCAGAAAACTTCTCGTCGTATACCGATGCATGTGTACAGTTGGAGTACGTCATTATTTTGTCACTCAGTAAGGATTATCCGTCATAATTTTTCAATGCAAAGAAATTTATTTTGGATAACCAACGACATTTAATGTATTAATGTGAAGAATTGCTTTCCTCAATATAAAAACTGGCATGCATGTAAATTAGCAAGATACGAACAATACCCGCTGAATTCAGATTTAGCACAACAGTAATTAATGCATATTATATTACAATGCCATTCATCGTATCAGACAATTCAGTTTATATTTAATAAAGAATATGAACGTTTAGTTTGCTTCTATTATTAGTAGATCAAAGGGAAATGCATTACAAAGCCACACATATATACATGTGTAACTGGGCAATTAAGCTAAAACTAAGACGCGGATAATTATATTGTAATACAATTACATATAAATTATTTTATAACAAAAATAATTGAATGCATGTGAGCCATTTAATAATGTGTTTATTTCGTGCAGCGTGCAATCGATCTGTTTTGAGTTTTAAGCTTTTAGAAAGTTATTGACCTTTATTTTAGTGTATATATTGTAAAACAATTTAGAAAGAAAACATATAAATATATATTAAATATAATTTATTTAATATTGACAAATAAAAGGTACTTTTGACTGTCATTATTTAATAATTAAATTATGGAGCATTTTTTATGATATCATGGTCATTATAGTTTAATTCGTATCATCCATTTTAGCGGAGGTATTTTTTATAAATTTTTATTTTTAGTTGTACCTTCTTCCCGTTTACTTTTTTATATTTTATTTTAATCCTACACGTTTTAACTTACTAGCCATCAAGGACTTCATCAAAGAT
This sequence comes from Aethina tumida, assembly GCF_024364675.1. Taxonomy (NCBI): domain Eukaryota; kingdom Metazoa; phylum Arthropoda; class Insecta; order Coleoptera; family Nitidulidae; genus Aethina; species Aethina tumida. The sequence continues at coordinate 32,357,462 of NC_065437.1, forward strand.
TAAAAAGAAATACACAGCTTAAGTTACCTACAAAATTTGTTGATGGTACACTAATAACAATAAACAAAACAAAAATATCAATCAATTATGTATTCTGTTCATCCAAATCAAAAGTGCCTGTGCATTAGTTCATTTTTTTTAATATCCATTGCTCTTTAACTTTTGACACAGCTTCTGATAATGAATAGTAGATCGAAACAAATTAAGGTTTTAAGGTAAGATAGTAAAACATCTCAGTGAAATGTTCTTTATTTAACTATAAAAATTATTTTTCAAGTAAAATGTAGTCATTGTAGTTTAAATATTGATATATACGACATTGTTTATAAATATTTTGCTTCACCTTATTACACTTATTATTTTCATTCCGTTTTAAAGTTCTATAAGTTTTAGATTAAAATTTCATTAAGACCGACCCTACTAAATGAGTGCTACATCAAGAAAGTTTCCATATCCATAGTGAAAATCCACAAAATTGATGACAGAATTAATGTTAAATTTTAATTTTGTTTGAACAAGGCCATACATAAATAAGCAAACTTCCACAATGTATTATGAAATTTTAACGAGTATTCAAAATTAATATTAACTTTAATTAATTAATTAAAATTAATTTTTAATACCTCACAATATATTACGCATGTGTCAACCTTTATATACTTACGTACACATGTACATTACTAACATTTGATAATATTTATGTTTTTATAAATATTTTGCATTTAAACAAAAATTATTGACAATAACTTTTTAGAGGAAATTAATTCGATGAAGAAAAGAAAATAGATATAAATCATAATATTTTGAAATAAATCTGTGAAGAAACCACTTTGAATATTTCCCCGTGCGGATTATACTTTACGACCGTAATAATAACGTAATAGTCAAAGTTTACAAGGCTCATTCATTATTTTTAAACGAAGCAGCATCTCATAATGAGCCGTTGCCTCCATAACCCGCATTTTTATTCAATTAGCTTTTAATACCGCGGACCCGAATACATCAAAGTTGTTGATTCGTTTGCGGGGATTAGCCGCAACAAAGTTGCTTAATTACCGAATCCGACGACGATCCGGGCATCTGCGAAATTGTGTGTGCGGAGCGGACGACGGTGTCTCGGCATCGTGTTTATTTTTTAATTCCGGTGCGATTATTAAGGTGCGATTGCGGTCTGTAAACATTCCAGGCACGAACCGGGGGATCTTGTTAAAACTTTCTTGGCTTTACACGTAGCTCCGGGCGGCTCCGCTCTCGCAAACTGCAACACCTCCGCACCAGACCGTACAACGTCTCGCGGACAACATCCGAAGCGCTTCTGCACCTTGTTTTTACCAAATAGGCCCGTTTTAAGTGTTCGTAAATATATCAGTATCAATTATTTCGACCCTATCTATTCCTTCATCTACCAGATCGTTATCTCGGCCACTGTATATTGTCCAATATGCATGCGATGCCGCGATTTATTACATCGTTCGGTAATTGAACGGCATCCGGCCAATGCTTTATTGAATTCAAATTAAGGTCGAATTGTTACGGGTTTTTTTAAATTGCTATCTGAATTTTGAAATAATTGGTTTTCTATATGGGCTCTCCGAATGGACGATGCACACTTCAAAATTACAAATGGACCATATAAAAATTTACAATGGCCAAATACAGATAATGAAATTAAACTGGATACTACAAGAATAAACATTTTCATTTATCTTTCTCATTATCATTATTATATTTATAGAAACTATTAAATATTCAAAAATTATTTTTAAATGAATAATTTAAATGCAGTCAAAAAATACTTTGTAATTTCATTATATTTTAAACACAATAACGGTGTTTCAATATTACAAATTAAGTGAATTTGAAATTTAATATCCCGTATTTAACAAAAAATATATTAAATTAGGTGTACTAAAACTTATAGTTTCCTTCTACCATTTTTAAAAATTATTTTTAAGATTTTAAATAACCAAATAAAGATAATTAAATCAAATTTATTTTAGTTAAATAGTTTTTTAATAATAATTTCATCATAAAATTTATGAAAATTAATAAAAAATATAAAATGATTTATTTAAGTATTTTCGTAACATTTATTGTTTAAACTATTTATAGTCAAAATTTGTTGTTAATAATTTCGTTTTTAATAGTAATTTTTCATAAATGTGTAATATTGCAATAATATTAAAGCTCTATATGAAAATATACGTTCACAAATATTTATATAAAAGAAACTGCATACAATATTACAAATTTATTGAATTTGAAATGTTTCATATATAACATCAAATATATAAAACAAAATTAGGTATACCTACTATCATTTTTATACGTTACGAATAAAATTTTGAATGTCCGATTAACAATTATATTTGTTAAAAAATTACAAAAATTAAATTACTATAAAATAATTGTACTATATAATAATTTACAGTGACCAAATTCATTGACATTTTTCATAAATAATTTCACCATAAAAATGAAGATTATTTAAGATTCTAAAAATATTTGATATTGAATACTTAAACCTATTTACAATCAAAATGTATGATTATTAATAGTAAATAATAAGGTTTTTAATAGCAATATTATTTGCTTTTATAATATCGTAATTTAACAAAGCTTATATGTCACAAATATTTTGCAACTAATAGTTATTTTTATAAAGAAATTACAAACAAACTTGTCATTACATTTCATAAAACAATTGTATTAAATAAAAATTTACAGTTAGCAAATACATATAATTAAATTAATTAGTTACAAGAATATAAATGTTCATATATGTTTTTCATTAACAGTTTCATCATAATATTTATGATCATTACAAAATCTTAAATTAGATTTTTATAGATTGTTTTAATAATATTTTTAATTTAAAACTATTTACAGTCAAACTGTTACATATTTTATATTGAATAACATTTTTATTGTATTACCATTTTTTGGAAAAGTAAATTTTTAATCAATTATGAGATAAAATTAGATGTAATAAAACTTGTAAACGTTTTACCTTTATGTCTAACACAATGACTAAATAGAAATACTAAAATTAAATTAGTATAAAGACTTGAATATTTTCATTTATATATTTATAATAATTAGTAAAAATTTTAAGTTTTTTATGAGATTATTTTAGTAATATTTGTTAATAATAACATTATTTAATCATTGTGTCATTAATAGTAGTATCCTTTTTAATAGTAATTTTAGTCGTTTGTAATAAATGTACAATATAATATTTAAACAAAGCTTTTATATAAAAGTAGATTTTTACAAATATGCTTAATATGTTATAAAAGAAGTATTAACATATAATATTATAAATTCATTGAATTTTAAAATCAATATTCCATTCATGCATATTGTATTTAACATGGAATACGTAATATGTATTTACAAAATTATATTTGTGGATTATTATTTTACCATTTTTAAAACTAGTTAATAAAATTTTGCATTTCCGGTGTGTTATTATTTTTATTAGAAAACTACAAACAAACTTGCCTTTATATCTCATAAAACAATTATTAAATACAAAAGCTTTATCGCTTTTGTAGCTACTTCGTTTGCATGCTGCGTTTAACAAATCCAAATTAATCTAGTTTTAAATTACTGAACTTTAATTTTCATACATTTCCGCCATATTAATGGTAACGAAGTTGAATGCACTAAAATATTTGCGTGCTACAAACTCGTTCGTTTACGCGAAGAGATTTGAGCCAACAAAGTTTTATTATCATCGTGATGCAGAATCCGAACCGATATATTTATATGTTTACTACAGTTTACATGTTATAATTATGACTGTGATGAGGGTAAACTTTTAAAACAAATAATACTTGCAGTTTGTGGGTCAAACGAAAACCAATAAATAAAAATACGTCGATTAATTACTATTGGTCGTATTGGATTATGGACAACACGCAATGTTTTTACTAAAGTGGAATGGTAGCATCGTACATACACAGTTTGATGCAAGTTGTAATAAATTGTGGTCTTGCATGTTTATTGAACAATACAGTGTTATGGGGGTATCGGACTAGATAACGATCCATTCTTTAGTTTGAAGGGAAAAAAAATAGCTGGTGACTATAAACAATTAATCAGCCGTCGTTACATTTCTACTGAAATGTTTTTTGTTATTACATTAGTTTTTGTACTTAGAAATAACGGTCGTTCTACATACATAATATTAGGTTTAATTATGCACAGCAAAACAATTATAAACAACATATTCAAAAGAAAAGAAGGCTGTATGCATTGAGATTTTTATGCCCTCTTCGGTTGGTTTTGTTTCGAGTTTTTTTTTTTGCCAGACAAAGGCATCTTAGTCCCGCAGTGCTCGGAATATCTCGGATGGTTTTATTACAAGTGAATCAATAAACTCGGTTAATGATTCCCAGGAACAAAGATACGGCGAATATCGTTCTGAAAATGGCCAAGCCTGTGTTTTTGCCGCCAACATTCAGATCATGCCACCGGTGGACGGCAAGGACCTTCGATTGTTTCCCAAGACCGTCTGCGATGAGGTTTTATGTAAAACAATGCTCGTAAATAAATGTAGTCTCCGAAATCCTGGAGGTAATTAGCCGGCAGACGATTTCCAGACTATTACGGCTAAGACTATATACTATCCCAGATTTTAATTCGTTCTTTGTCTGCGAATTTTTTACTGCGTTCGGGCAGTTATGGAGCTGCGCCATTAAATGCAAAAAATATAGTGTAATTAAAGGAAAGCCATAAAACTGAACGGTTCTTCACCGTTAATTTAATGTATTAAGATTATAGTTTACAATTGCACTGAGGAAGTCATTAGGTTGCTCGGTTAATGCACGTTGAGTGACTTTTCTTTCTCCACGAAGTGCGGATAACTTAATTTGTAATTGAAATTTTTATAGGATTTTTATGCAATTTTATTACTTTTTTTTTAACGATATTTAAAGTAGCTTTTTTATTATGTAATGCAAAAATAGTTTCGTGAACTCCCATGTAGGCAATTTTACGAAAATTGTGGACAGCATAGAAATAATAATCATATCCTCGGAAAACCTTTTTGGAAACACAGGAACCAATAACATCATTTGTGGTCAGATACAACCGGAACCTATTCTAGGACCGAATTTTGAGTCAGTATAAAAAATTAAAAATAAGTACATACCTTAATTTACTTATTTCGACAATAGTTAATTTTTTAATTAATTAAGTAATTGCCGTTTATTATTATATTTTTATCGATGACCCTCGGGACAGTATTTCGGTAATTTCCCGACAGTAGTAAATTCATTTCGATGAACACAGACTTATGTTATGACAGAATTTCGAAGACTATATAACTCTAACAATACTAAACTAAAACTTTTCGGATACGGGTGATGTGTTTGAAAAACAAACAATAAGTAATTTTTTTATCATGTCTGTCCATACTTATTAATTTTTAATAATACACATATTATTTTTAGTATTTTATTTCGAGTATTTTTTTAATTTATTCTTATCATGAAATAAAACACCTCTACAGTTTTTTTTATTAATTTCTATATTTGTTTCGAAAATCTCGATTTTTATTAAATAGTCCAGATCAGACAACACTGGTAAATGGTTAAAGTAAACTAAAAAGTTGATCATGTATTATAGGTGTTTATATTTTGTTGGCCGTAAATTAATTATTTGTCTTGAAATCTCGTATACAAATATTGAATTTCTTTCAATATCGAGTATACGTCGAACAAGTAAATCAAATAAAATTGGTCCCAGACCGTATATGATGCTGTTAAGCGGAACACCATTCAGTTTCACAGTAATTGATAGTTAGGTACAACGTATTCCAGACAATCAGAAGAAATGTCCCACGTTTTTTGCAGCGGAAAGTTCGCGTTGCTTTGTATTTACATTTGTTAGTGGAGCTTATTCTTACAGCGCTCGCCACATTGTTCTGTTCTTTTTATGGGCTTTTAGAAAAAGAATCAGGATGCAGCAGTAAAGGGCCTGTTAACAATAGAATAAACCTGTAAAAATTTAGTGGGACTACACGGAAGATATTAAACGAAAAGAATAGAAATAATTGTCCTTTTTTATGGAACTGTTTTGGACACAAAAAGGTATCGATAAAAATAACAGCCAAATATAATGGAATAAAATAAATATATTTATGTGATTTGTTTGATTTTAGTCACATAATTGAAACTAGTTGAAAATTTCAGTAATTACATGTGGTTTATGCATAATCACATAAATAATTACTGTTTGCTACATAATTATTATTTAAATGCGTAATCTAGTAACAAACAGCCAGCATTATTTACAATACAAAATCCCGTATATCATTCAGTGTAATTAAAAACAAAACGCATGCCCTATTTACAATTGATTTATTTCCTAAACCAGCTTTTCATTTAATTTCAACGGGATCATAAAATATTTGTAAAATTGGTGATTAACTGACAAATCGTCCATTAAGTTTTTATACGTACATATTTTATTAAATATATTCATTCAAGTACCATTTAATTTAATAAAAAGGGGACGAGGTGTTGTGAATTCCTATTGGACGTACCACTTAAGAAAAAAATATCATGACGAATAGGCAAAATTTAGTTAGCGGAAAAAGGCAGGATATTAGATTGGAAATTCGGGGTCCCATCTAACAACTGATAACGTATGAAAATCACGTCGTATGCTAACTTAGGACGTGACACTTAGGGTCCAAGTGTGCCAGAAAATATCCCTACGGATAACAGAGCCCCCTTATTTCCCTGTCTCGACCCCTGAGGCCACCTAACGAACACGACTGTTTTTCTTGGAGATGATTCTACAATTATCACTAGATCAGACGAAGAAGAAAAGGGAAGGTTAAAATTCTATTTGTCATGGAGAACATCTGAAATGAACAATTTATTTTTATAACGATAAATAAGCTTACTTTAAATATATTACTTAATATATTCAAATGTGCCAAAAATCCATTAAGAACTTTAATGTATAAACCACTCTTCTAAGGGACTTAGATTAATATAGCAAGGCAAAAATATTTTCTTAAATTTTGTTAGTGCCAATTATTTTAACACTTTGTACATACTAAATCTCACATATCTATAACATTAATATCTGACTAATTAACACTACTAATATTACATTAGATCAAAAACTAGTTTGGATATGTTTAACTTAAGGGCAAATGAATGTTTTCCTTGTTTGAGGTTTGTTAATGGAACATACGATTAATTATTTATTGTAAAAAAGAAGTACTAATCATTTCGTGGAACTCACGAACACGTAGGAAAATTAAAAAAATACCGTTCTTTGAACTGGCAAAAAACAAACGAAAAGCGCCCAACAAAAATTTAATTCAATCTGAGTGGCGACCCAATCGGCATTTAAAAAAAAACGCCAATCTGATAAGCAGGGAAAAGACTAAGAGGGGCTGCGGCGATTCGCGTGATAAATCCCTCCGTCCATTTGCCCGATATCCGCTATTATCACCCTTCATAAATCAATCCCAATCAATAGGCATTACGCCAATCAGGGGCCGTTCAGAATTAAACCAGCAACAGCGGTAAATTCACGTATTATTGCTATAATCTCGAATCCGGCTCCATCTTCATTTGTGATTTTAACTCGTCGGTTGTGTATGACAGTCGGATGCATTTTAAAATTAATTTCATAGAAGGAAAATGATCGATTGTTCGAGGAGTTTTAATTAATTAATGGGCACTTTGTGCTGGCGTGGCGCGTTGGTGCTTCAGAATTCGTCGGATTTATTAATTACGGAGGCGCGGAAAACATATTGAAAATCTTTTTTTTTTTTTGTAATCAGCACTTTATTGTTGAAGTATTTGAAAAAATGTTCAATGGCACTTGTGAATATGTATTTCTGCCAAACTTCTTTAATTCAATCAATTTAAGTAAAAGTCTTGACGTATTTTAAGACAACTCACGTTTTACCAAAATTTGATATAATAACATTTCACTCGAAATATATATTATATTTTAATAATTTTATCAATCAAGAAAAATTAGATGATGATGCACTTGTGGTATATCAAACTTTTTTAATATAATTAAAATGTAGAAAAAGTTGTGTCATATTGATTAAGATAATTTTCATTTCCCATTAAATAATGATGCATTTATGAACATTTATTTTTGTCATACCTTTTTAATTTAATGAAAATGAAGAAAAATATTTGACATGTTTTAAGATAATTTTTATTTTCGTGAAATTGTGCATAAAGTATATTTTATATTTTAATAATCCTTCAATCACGAAAATTTAAACGATTTCTTGTGAATATGTATTTTTGTCAATTTTTTTTAATTTAATGAAATGAAAAAAAAAAAAGGTTTAATAATTTTCATTTTTATGAAATTTAAGTAACATTTTTAGAGATCATATTTCCTATTTTAATAATTATTCAAACAAGAATATTAAATAATGTTGCTCACGAGAATATGTATTTGTGGCAAATTTTTTAATTAAATTAAAATTAGAAAAAGATATTTTAAGATTATTTTCATTTTCCAGTATTTGAAGAAACATATTTCACAAAATATATTTTATATTTTAATAATTATTCAATCAAGGAAATTCGGTGGCAAGAATTCCATCAGGAGTATCGCAGATTACAAGAACAATCCAAATTTTGTAGGTTGATTTACACTGACATTGGCACCTCAATATCGCATTATGTGGTCACATGAAACTCTAATCCATAATTATAGGATACTCAATAGACATAATTGACATTTTAGTCTCAAGATAATCCACACTGACTATATGCCAAATAGTTTGCTACATATTTAGGGTGTTTTAAAATGGTTTATTTAGAGGTTAGTATTATTTATTCCAAACATATTTAAAAATAATAAATAAAACAAGTTTTTTCTTACATATAGTAAGTACGGTATAAAAATGAAGGAAACTAGAGAAACGACATGAAGAAGTCGAAAAGTATCTGTTAAAAATTTAAGCTCATGTTTGTAGTGTTCCGAGTACGTGGGGGTGAATACAAACAAACAGAATCACTAGGTATATTAATTTTCAGCAGCGTTCGAAACGACGCAAAAACAGTACCCCGACACTTTCCACGTAAGTGTTATTTTTATTATTGTAATCCCATGAGTGAAGCGAAGTCCCGCGTGAATCGGCGAATGTTTGAGCCGTTGAAGCGCCGCGCATATGATTGTTACAATTTTTATGCGGAGCCGAGTCGGAAAGGCTCTTTGCATTAGTTGGATCTGGACTTTGAATTAAATAAATTGTCTATGAATACGCGTTCGTGCATATCTGTAACCTGATCTACATGCGTACCATTTACTTTATGATTGCACATTTCTTTTTATGACCGCCATACAACTTTGTGAACAATGAGAACGTGATGCACTTTTGTTTATGGGGATGTTTGGCACCGTTGCATAGATAAGGCTATTTAAAATATTTTGTTAGTGGAGGCGACCATATTTTCAAAGTAATGAGTTTATCAAGTTTCCCAATGGAGATCTTCTCAATGCGTTCTATATTTCGTTGTCGCGATGATTTATAGATAAGATTAATATCTAGTAGTGAGTGTAGATTAAATAATACATATACAAATTTAATTAATGCTCATAAGATAATTAATTTTGGTAATTAATATCACTCCGCTCCACCTGTTCAATGTTCAGAACTTTTTCTCGAAATTTCTTACGTAGTAATTCGTGTAAGCGATTCAACATCAATTAAATACCTATTAATTTTCGTTGATGGCTTAGAAATTGTTGATCGAAATATCGTCAGAAGAATGAATGGTCTTTATGACGTTGGCAAGAGCGAAATTTTCTGATTTATTGGCAGCAACGAGTGCCCGACTCCACTTCCTTACATACATCATCAGGCAAACAGCGGACCGATAAGAAAGACGACCCCCCGCGGGTCCAAATTACAAACGAATTCGGTAGCAGTCAGTCGGGGGCGCATATTTCACCAATAATTGGACTTTTTCATGCCAGTATGGATTTGCATTGGCCCAGATTGCGAGAGGCTGGATTGCTTTGCACACATAAATCCGGCTAGGTCTTTATCCTGCGAACCAGGACGACCGGAACGTCCTTTCGGAGCCACTGGGCCGCACCGAAATTAAACGAGTTCCGGTATCGTCGGGATATATATGCGCCGCCGTCTCGTAAATAATAAAGTAACTCATCTATGTAAGGCAGTACATATGAAATGCTCCCCGTAACTTATACCCGGCATGCTCCCCTGGGTCTTTAAGGACTCGCAGCTCTCTCTCACAATTGATGTTTAAGTTCTTAAAGTTTTTCCTCCGGCGGCTCGGCGAACTTTCCGAATACAGTCACCGGAAAGTTAATATTTGGTTATTTTCGGATTTCATTTGCTTAGATCATTTACAGAAGTTATCACAAGTAGAATAACTTTTATTTTCTTTTGTGTATATATGTATATCCTATTAAAACATCTATAATCGATTAAATTATCTCTATAAACAAGCTCACTATTATATAATCTAGGTACTTTAAAAATAAGATTAAATCAAAACTACTTGATTTGATTGATTATTTAAAATGTTGAGAAATGTATTAAAATTTCGGAACAATGAAACATTTTTATTTGATATGAAAATTATATTTTTAAATTTTGTTAAAAATTTATTTATTTTAAGAAAATGATTAAAGTGTGTAAACAAGATATTTAGTTTTTTGTTATTTGAAAGATATCGATTCTGGTAAATTAGTAACACAGGTTAAAAATTATCATCCCCATTTTCTTTTTAATTTTCGCTGTCAATATGCAGCAGCAATTTAGAAATTTTACTCGCGCAGGAGTTTGGTGTATCCCATACATCGATTTCCCGTATTTTACAGTGGTACATGGAGACTGGTGATAATAATAGGAGACCAGGTCAGGGTAGAAATCGTGCTGTAACTCCTACTCAAGATTCAAGATTGTTTACGATACTTTTAACTGTGAGACAACAGTTTGTCTTAGTTAGAAAATTTAAAAGGAGATCTAATAAGTATTAAAACTATTCAACTACGACTTAGGGAAAATAATTTGAATCCCCGCAATTAGGGTTGTAGGGTGGCATTTATTTAACAATACGTACCGATTTGGTGGTAATAAATAATGGGAATCTTATATTGAGTGTTACATTCTGAACATTCTAGAAGGACATGCCGCCCTATATGTCCAATTTTTATACTAATGCAGGATAATGGAGCAACTTTTACTCGTAATTTGAGAAGAACTTGGACTAAAATCAAATTTGAACCCAGGTTTTGAGTATTATTAGTATTTGTGAGGCTGTTATTCGTAGCAAAGTGGAAAAATCCCATAATAAGTTCAAATATTTAGATTTAATCAACGTCAGATTTATAATTTTTATTTTTTTTAGAAAAACAATATTTTTTGTATCAATTATAAATAAAACCCTATTTTTAAGTTCATATACAAAAAGTGTATACGTTAATTTTTCCTATTTTCAAAAAATATTAATAATAATCAATTATTATTGGTGTAGTGCGTTAATTTCTTGGAACAGCCTATTAAATTATTTTTAACTAAAATATAATGATATCTATGATAATTTTGAAATATTTAATAGTTTATGTATAAAAAAGTGAAAATACTACCAACATTTGAAATAAAAACATTAAATATATAATATCGTAATATTAGGGATATGTTTTTTATCTTTTATTACGTAAAAAGTGGTACTAGACAGATATCAAAATAATAAAACTGTCTTTTTTTGAATTTTTTTTTTTTCGTTTTAGTCTGGAAATACAGTCGAATTTCTTTAAGTCGAACTTCGATAAGTTTTGACAACTCGATATTTTTTCTGGTAAATCATGGTTCGGATTATTGATTGTACTTCATAACAATCAAATTAACCGATCTGAGATACCCTATACAGCCAAAATTCAATTATTTCAAAGATTATTACTTTGACAATATCATTGATTTGGCACAGTTTCCTGAACGTGGGTTTAGGAACCAAGTGCACAAAAATCCAAAAGATAAAACTTCCTCCAACTAATATAGCGAGCTTACTGCGGCCAAACGATTAGAATCTCTTTACTGAGGTCATTGGGTTAATATAAAATCCTGGTAGGGAGCTAACGGCAAATTTACTTACCCTAGCGATCGATTTTAAAGAGAACTAGAAGTCAACAGCCAACCGTTCCAGATGTCTGGTCAAGATTTCATGACGCTTATGCACAGGTTAACTGTCTATTCAGGAAAGCTTATCGTTCTACAGACGTGTGCAGTTGAGTGTGCATTTTAAATAAGTGAATTGCATTCACTGAAGCCGTTCTTTGGCTCTCCTTTTCCCCAATGCGAATTCTAGCCGAGCGTTATGGCTAATTTATATTTAAAGGGGGGCGTATTATAAGCTTATTAAGACGAGGTTCTTAAATTATAATATGTTGAAAGTCACTTTCCTAGAAAGTGGTCTTTACTATGTGAGGAAATAAATTTTTAGTTCAACAAAATAAAATGAAATAACCTAAATAAATTAACGTGTTATGTTAACTAAATAGAAATTAAATCGGTTAAAATCAAAAATTTGTTTATTTAACAAAAGTAACCCGAAAAATCCAAAAAAATTCCTGCCAATTGCGAAATACTTATTAAAGACTAGTTACTTAGTAATCGAAGTCAATGTTGATTTCTGATTATTTTGTGTCTACATATTTGTGAAATTCTGGATTACATTGATCGACGCATACGAGAAACACATGTCGGATGGTGTGATGAATCGGTTCGGCCGTAAACCGAACCGAACGACAGTCGCATTGACGGGAGATCCTGTAGGTAGTACGTGGAGGCGCCCGATGGCGCAGCGGTAAATCTTGGCCGTAGCAGTCGGCGGTGGCGGCGGCGACGATGCCAGTTTTTCAACGCACCGTGGATGTACATATGCTACATTGTCAAAATGATTTTACAATAGTCACTTATATTTTTATACGATTGACAATTGATATTTTTTATGCAAAAAAACTAACAACAAACATTGCAATTTAATAAATCTCCAAACCTTTGATTATTGTAATCAATATAATTTAAATTTTATAAAAAAAAATATATAAATATTTGAAATATTTTTATGAAATATTCTCTACATGAAGGGAATTTTATTTAAAATGTCCCTAAAAATTTAGTTTATCAATAAAATTTAGTTACTGTTCCGATGTCAAAAGTATAAAAATTCATCCAATTTTGGCATACATTCCAACAACGTTAATTTAAATTTAATGCAATTTTATAACTGGTTTTATAACATTTTATTTTCATTTTTGTTTTTATTATTTGTTACTATATTGCACACTTTTTATAGTATTTAAAATTTTGTCAATTGTTTATATTTAACTGGCCATTTGACCAATTGGCGAATAGTTTGCACTTATAAAAAAATAAGGTTGGTTAACACAATTCTAAGTTCCAGCTGTTATGCGTTCTTAGTTTCTCAGTATGAGCGGGTACTTCGCTGATCGTTATAAAAATGTCGCACGTAACGGTGTTTTGTGAATGGAAGTTATTGTGTGCCCGGAAAAAGCAATTCTGTATCCACGGTGTGTCGGCGGCGTGGGGCTTCTGTTCCGGTGGCCGGCCGACGATGCTGCGTTGGGCCCCGGACTCGGGTAATTTCCCCGGAGTGCTGTAGTCAGCGAGCATCGCTCATGTGATTCGGCCGCCGTCAACCGCGAATCGATACACTCATCCGTGCCCCCGATGCCGACGCCGGAGGAGGCCAGCCCCGGCCCCCAATTCTGTCTTAACACGTTGCGAACAACTTGTGCCTACACGGTTAGCCCCCAACGCCGTCTCCCGCCACTTCGGTCCTCTCCCTTCTTCTAGCTGTTGCCCAATTTTCTACTCGCTTTGTTTGTTTTATTATCAATGCAAATAGGCGGTGGTAAGTTGGAGTTTTAAATTGGCGCTGCCAAATATCGGAAACGAGTTCTATTCACAAATGCACAAAGTTTATGACCCAATTTCGAAATATTCGGAAACCAAAACAAAACAAAAACACTTATGTAAAACGTTTTTCAACCCACTCCCGCTAAATCGCATCGAATAGTGTTGTTATTAGTTTTGGATAATAAAAAATCCCATCATCCCTTTTTATTTTTCCAATTGGTTGTCGAATGCAACTTTAAAAAATGTATGTCCCCAAACAAGGGAGATCAATCAATGATGTTTATCTCAAACGTAATTAATATCATTAAGTAGAAAATTACTTTTTTTTAATCGATAATATGGGGAGCGCATATTTTTATATATTAAAATATTAATCTTTTTAAGATCTATGGTTAACATGACGCAAAACATTTTATTTCTAAAAGTGATAATGATCAAATTCCATATCATCTGAATATCTTTGCAACGTTAATACTTATTTCATCATTTTTTGGATAAAGATTTCTTTATATTATCTCTCATATGTCGAGATCATCTTTCATCATAGTCATCAGCTGTCATCAGTTTTAGATTAAGAACCATTGCCAACTACATTTGAAAAATGAACCAATAATATTATGTGAAGTATGCATTAGTCAATGATGATAAATTCAGACTATTTTTTTTAGAATTATCTGATTTGTGGAGATTTTTCAAAATGTAAAATAAATCGACTTAATTCGTTGTAGTCAATGGAACCGCCATCTATTATTGTTTATGACTATTTGACATTTGAATATATTTCATAACGGAGGCACGTATTAATTGTTTTCTAAAAATACAAAACACCAACAACAGCTCCTAGAATTGAGACAAAGTCCGTATTTTATTTGTGTTAGGAATTCGGTTAAATTCACAAGCATTCATTTATTTTATATCTTCTCCTTTTATTACGGTTGAACGGAATGAAAGAACATTAAGATTAGGATTTAAATTAAAAGTTTCGCTAAACAAATCCGAGAACGAATTTCACCCTTTCTTAAAGAATCCGCGCGAAACAAAGAAAGTGTATAATCATCAAACTCCCTCTTAATTGATAATTACCAAGTGATTTTATTTCAGAGTTTACCATTTAAATTAATGTGACAACCTGTCTTACCAATATTATAAATTTGACATTTTAAATGGATTTCTTTGCTTCTGTCTCATAGCCCATTATCATTTGAACGTTTTTAAAATTAAAGTTAAAACCTTTTTCAGTGTTATTTTATACGTATATGAAGTGGGAAATAAACACTGAGATTTAAATGAATGTTCGCCAATTTAAATATAAAATAAATGCCATGACTGTAAAATAGCCTCATATTTTAATTTATATAGAACGTAATGCGATTATAAAATCATCCAAAAATATAATTAACCATACACATCTGAAATAAAATTGAATTATACGCTTAAATATGTAGGATTAAACACGTAATTTTTACGCGACATATAAAATATTTACCCGAACAATAAATATTTTGCTCACACATTGATAATAAAAACGGATTTTCGCCCTGGCATTTTTTACCCCCTATAAAATTAAATATAAACTTCCCTGCTAGGTCGTAAGTCAGCGTGTGGGCAATTTATTATCTGCGCGACGGTCCAGCTTAAAAGGTTCTGTTTAGGTTATCAAAAAACAGCGGTGAACGGTGATTAATAAATATGTAACGTAGCACAAAAATGATTAGCATCTTAATTAATATGTGTGTTATTTTAACGTAATTACGAATTCTTATCGCATTCGACACGGAAAAAACTATTCGGTGGCCAGGACCGGGACAGTCCGTTATGCGTGGGTCCTACGAACAATTTTATAATTAATAGGATTATTAGGATTTCGGGGAAGGCTTACGATTGTAGGGACCCTAATGCGAATGCTTTAACTGCATATTTATTCAGGCTTTATAAATATTTACAAGTGAAAAAATTCTTGTGGCTTACGGAATTTGCATGCTACAGGAATAATGAAATAAAAGGTATTTTATCAAGTTCTCCAGAAGTAAATTGGGTGGTAATTAATTCCCAAGCGATGGATTTGGTCGGCGAGTTTCAAGGGTGTTTACTGGGGTTTTCAACTAACAAGCGCCACTCGACATAATATAAGCTAGTTTATTTATTACTTGAAATTAGAAACTTTAGAAATTCAGGTTGCGAGGCAAATTCTCATGTGACGTAAATTTTTTATGTACAATTATAATAAATTATTCGCAATTTATTGTGAAGAAAAGAATAAAATGTAAATAAGATGTTGTTTTCGGTGAAGTAAATGTACCATTCTTCTTATATGACAAATAAAACGTGCCTGAAATGTAAGCATCAGACAATTTATTACATTAAATTAGAACCTTTAAGAATTTCAGTAAAAACGCAAATTCTTATGTCAGTTTCACATACCTTTTTTATTTACAATTGTAACAAATTTATATTGATAATTTAGCACGTATGAATGAATAAAATACTATTTTATGAGAAAATTCTTTGTTCTCAATGGAGTAAATTTTCCATTTCTCTTATAACAAATAAAACGTACCCAAAATGTAAGGAGACAATCAAATAGGAACTGCCTTTGCGCGAAACACTTGGCGAATGTAAAAAGCAAGCAAACCTTTTAGATGCCTGAATTTGGCAAGCGCTAACACCTTTGTATGGAGTAACACACATCGTTTTTTGGTGGATAAAGACGATTATGACAAAAATATTCCTTATGTGACGATGAACTGGGAAGCAATATTCTGTTCCATATTGAATAAGGGCGAAATATTAAGAGAGAACTGACGAAGTATGGCGAATATTGATTTACTACGTGATCTAAATAATGACAAACCTTTTATCATAAAATTATAATATTACATGTGTTCTTTAAAAATTAAATATACAGATAAAATAAATTTGGTTTTGTTTAAACTGTCACTAATTAATTATTAGATATTAAATATGGATCGTTAAAATATTCTTATTTATTAAATAATGTTATCCTTTCATCATAAAAATTTAGTAGATTATCTGTAGATTATTAATTAATTAATAGGACTACCTACTGATCGTCACGTGCATTTAAATCTAGGAAATTAATATTAATAAAAATGAAATTTACACATACTCATCATTTATAAATTTTGCAACAATATTTCAATATGTATTACGTAAACCACATTGTTTTTAAATGTAGCATTCACGTATTACATGTGTAAACATGGACACTCGTGATTGATAAATCCGTCTCTTTTTCATGAAAACAACCATTTGTCTGAGAAGGACAAAAACATTTAAACAGTCTCTGGACCAGTGTATCAAAGTGGATGTGATGTTGTCAACGAGCCAGGGTGTATTTACTGTTTAACTTTTTTATTTATTTCACTGGTCGAAGTTCAATGCTTTCACATAAATCAAATAACTGACAACGCCATTATATGGAATTTGTCTTGCAAATTGAATTTATGAATATTTTTTACTATATTCGGATGTTATTTATTGTCATGATTTGACCGATGCTAAATGAAAAATCCCATTTCTGTTATTAAAATTAAACTTTCATTTGGAAAATTAATAAACTTCACGTTCATTTTAAATTGTAACAAAAGTAAACAGAATTCGTTGTTACATATTTGTATTACTGAATTACAGTTTACAAACACATGATTTATTACAAATCAATCGTCTGTCGTAAAATTAGTTTAAAAAGTAAGTAATGGGAAAGGGTTATTTATTTCTATTTATGCCTATAAACTCCAGTAGCTGGGTAATGTTATAAATCGTTTTACTTCCATTGTAATAGCCAGTCTGCTTAGTTGAAAGATCAATAAAAAACATGATTTATAGATCAGATTTCAAGTGTGACAATAACCTACTCCACAGCTTTCAGCCAACCTCGGCTAAATGAGTGCCAAATAAGTTTTCCCACGTTTTATATCGATCAATAAGCATTTCTTCGGAGAGAGAATGCGACAGTGAGGAAACCGTAGTGGCTGGGTGGAAAAATTTCTCTCGCTCCCCTGTCTTCCAGACCCGCCTCACACTTTCTTTGCCTCGCGGCAGTTAGTACAAACAATTTGTGAATGTGAGACAGTTGCGAGTTATTGTGTATTTTCCTGGCCAACTATTCAACTTCACGACAAGTCTTTATAAGCGCAGTTTCAAAGGATATGCGTTGTTTCTTTTACAAAGCCCGCCCGTGCTATTTGATATTCAAATTTGAGATATTCTGATTTTTGAACAAAGAAATAAACATGTGAATCTCCAATGACATTTTGGTTTCGATTTTCGAATATGCCATTTTTCTTATTATTCAATTTTGTTATACACTGTGCGTCTTTTGTGCATCATTTGAATTATTTAAAAAATCAGAATATTGCAACAAATCATAATAAATTAAACAAAAGTGTGCCAACAACAGAATTTTTAAACCAGTATTAAAACTAATATCAACAAATTCCTTAGAAAATTAATTAAACAAAAATAATTAAAACAAAAAAAGAATAGTAATCGCTATAGTTCTTAATCGGTACTCCCTTGGCATACTCAAAATTAGTGAATGAATAAATTCGTGATCCATAGCTCGCCGTTCTCTAAGAGCAATAGCAAGTTCTAAATTTCGAGTGTAAAATTATCTTTGCAAATTTTATCAAAGCCCTCATTGGGGAGGTCTGCATCTGAGTAATATCATGACTTACTACGCCAAATTTATAAATGTCACATGCAAAAGTTGTCTACAAAAACAAAATTTGGTGCAGATGTTTTGAAAAATTAAATAATTATTGGTTGAATAACAAAGATGTGGTATAGTCGAGCATTCATAGTTTCTCAGTTTAATCTTAGCATTCAGAAGGTCTATTGATGGTAAAATGTAACAGTCTTATCTTCTTGTTGTAGTTCGTTGACCACTACCATGTCGTATATTAGCGTCGTATACTAGTTTGCTGTTTGTTGAGGCAGATTGAAATATTCCAAAATTTTACGGAAAATTAAATGTTGTTTATTTTTATGCCTGTTAAATATATAAAAATTAAAATAAATTAAGTATACTGACCATATATTTTTAAATTTACTCAATATAGAAAATTCAAATTATCAAAATATTTATTTGTCACAAATTTGTATATATTGTTATCTAAACTTATCTATAATGTATTAATATAGTATATAGAGTGAAATAAACATGTGCTATTCACTCACAGTACATGTAATTGTCTGATGTAAAACTAAAGATATCCAAATAATATTTTTGTAGCAATATTAAATAAATTTTCTCTTGAATTCAATAATTTAGCATAAAAATAATGATTATAATTGGTATTATTTTTGTAATTTTAAATAAATAATAATAATTTCAATATAATCAGAATAGCACGACACTGTGCGTAAATAATACTCTGACAATATATAAATATGAAGTAGATATCAAATAGAGTCAACCCCTCCGAACTGACTAATAAGGAACATGTTGCCCATCAGTTAGGTTAAATAACCAAATTATTTGTTCGCGCATCCACCAATTTTAAAAATTAAGGAATCAGCAGCCCAAAAATATTTATTTAATATTACCATGAATATAAAGTAGCAAATTTCAACTGACACACGTTCGTTATAACAGAGGCTATTTTTAAGGACATTTCGGGAGTTCCGTTTTTGCTCACAACCTACAATTCGGAACATCTGTTTAACCCGACTCTTCTATTAGCGTTATCTGAATTCGAATTTGAAATTTGAAACTTTATATCCAGTAATATAAAGTTTTTCAAGACCCGCACTCCGCATTTAAGATATGTACGAGTCACTTTGTATTCAGATATCCACACAACATATTTTTTGTCCCGACCAAAATTGAACGCGAAAGTAATTGGACTCTAAAATTTTATTGCACTCCATTTTAATCTTTTATATCGAGTGATATTTGGTGGGTGTACTTCGAACATAGTCTTCAGAATCGCTATTTTATTCATGTAGGCGAGGAGTCAATCTCCTTTATTATTTAATGTGAAAAGGAACAAATGGACCTCCATATTTTTCTGTTTAGAAATTTATGGCTTTTGCAACTTCCTCCGCCAAATAAAATATATTTTAGCTAAATCTAAACTTTTCACCGTTAAAAAAAAGTCGCACTGATTTAATTTGGCTCGAAATATTATAGTCAAATAAAAGTGTTCGAGAAGCGATAGACAGAAAGATAATTCTAATATCGTGATGGCTGACGGTGGATGAAATTCGCAAAACTCTATTATTATGCAAATTTTTCGTCAAACTAGAGCCGAATTCTTATTCTTAACCTAAAGTTGTTTTGAATATGAATTCACAACATATTTCTACTTTTTTTTACTTATATAATCTAAATTTAAATTTTATCGTGATCTATGTCAGAGTCGTCTCTTGAATTTTATATGCACAACCAAAATAAAACCAAATAAAAACAACATTTCCGGTGTTCCGCTTCTAGAGGGATATCTCAGTCTAACAAAAGAATATTGCGTTTCATGGATCGCCAAGAGAATGTAGACGGTCAAACGGTTTTCCTTTAAATCCGATGAAGGAACTCACTAGATTATCCTGTTTTAAATAAGGAGAAACTTCTTTCTTGGAGATGTTTCAAGCTTCTATTTATTTTTCGCTTAGTTATTCTCATTAAAGTCGGTTCATTGGCCTCGATATAAAGTAATGCTTTTTATCTAAAGCTTTTGTATAAAAATTTGTTTTGTATCTATTCAACTGAAATTAAATTATTTATAAAAGCGACTTCAATGATATTAAATGGTTTACTATACAATAAACGAACTTAATTGAAAGAATGGACATGCAACAAAGGAAATCTTAATTTGTCCCACTACGTGTCAAATATAGTGTTTCTGGATGGGTTTTATTCGGTTACTTTGCAGTCGGAGACTCAGTTTGTTTACCTAGATCGATTGTAATGCTTTCCTGTCTTGGAGTGAAACCGTGATGCGCCCTCCATTAGTCTCCCCTGCCCATTGTGCTGGTCTATTGTTCAGGCGGTGCAGTAAATTATACCAATGTTAGGTTTACTATCGTCCATCAGCACTACCGAAATATAAAACACATAAAAAGTAGAACGCTGCCAGTCACTGCCAAATGTCAACAATAAAGGAACTATTTTTCCGTTTTCATGTGAAACATTTTAGCGTTTTACTCGCTATTTTCTATTATGCGGCCCCGCTCACTGATGGTCTTTTAGGTTTACTATACAATTTTGCAACTAAACTTGCTGTTTGTATTTTAATGGAAACATGAGAATATTTTAACACTCATACTTCAACATCCACCCAGAAAGAATTATTAGGGTCTATAGCATTTTGAAAACAGGTATAATTTTGCTAATGCATTTTTGACTTAAAAGCTGAGGGTCATGTTTTAATAAATACTCTTAAATTGTTTAAGTAAATAAAATATAAATGTATAACAATTATCTAATTGTGAAGATATAAGGTGAAGAAGATAGTGAAGACAGAAGACCAGTAGAGACAAACATGTAGGAGATGATGTCATTCTCATCCTTAAAGATGACCTTTAGCGTAAGTTATTTATTTCCTTATATAAGTTGTTTATTTCCTGTTTGTAACTATTTGTTAATAAAGTATTTTGTAACGGTTAAGACTTTCGTGACCATTTTGTGAATATCTATATTTGTTCAGGTTTATAGATGCTTAATAAAGTATTTTGAATATATTTGGAATCTGTGTTTATCTGAGGTACTCCCCAACTCCCAAAGTCACTATACACTATCACCATTTATGATTTCTATATTTGGAATCTGTGTTTATCTGAGGTACTCCCTAACTCCCAAAGTCACTATACACTATCACCATTTATGATTTCTATATTTTATTTGTTTTTGTTGTGGTAATATATTATACCAAATATTAAAACTAATGTCAAGTTTTTAACAATTTATCAGATAAATGCTGATTGTGTATGTCAATATGTCAATAATAATCATGGTATGTATTTTCATCAAAGTAAATAAATCAGTATAAACAGCACTTAATTGATAAATGCCTATCTTCAAAAGCAAAGCAAATATTGTAAATAAAATATGCGAAACTATCATATGATGATAATCTATGACATGGGTCCTATTTGTATTTTTCGCGTGTATTTATGACACAAAATAATTATCACATATATATCACCACATAAACGGATTATTAATGATAGTAGTATAAATATTGCAATTACATACTGCAGCAGACTGTAAATTATATTTTATTTGTTTAAATATGATGGAAATATGGCCTGCAGCACAGACTAGTCATTAGTGTTGAATTTGACACAATGTATAATTGTAGTTAATGCCATTTTACTATGGTTTAAATCGTTTTATTATTCGTAATCCCGGATGGTAATGATGAATAGCCACGTATTAGGCGCGATTCATGTATTCATTAGTTTGTAATTAACATTGTTACCGTGACATTGAAAAAGTGCTAAAAAAATAAAAGTCATGCAATGAACTGCAAATCATTAAAAAATTATATAATGTTTAATTTTAAATAAGTAATAACTGACGACTGTTGTACTCCTCATAGAATTCGGTTAATTTTACTGTAACTTTTTGTTATGGTCTTCCATGGCACAACAAACTCAACATGTACTTTTAACAGCTAAAACAAATTAGATAATTTTGGGACTTAACGGCCCCCAAGCATTCTATTAGAACAACGATGATTAAATTACAAAATAGCAAACCCAATTTTCCAAGTATTGGCATGAAACACAATACCAACATGAAACTTCTGTTCTTTACAAGTTTCCTCGAAGCATCTTCTGCCGCGTCAATTACTCTAATGAAACAATAATTAAAATATGTTTCAGCTTTCCCGCAAGAAGTTTCGAGACTTATTTACTAAAACTTTCGCCGTCATAAATCTGTTGCTAGACTAAAATAAGCTCCGGGTGTATGTGCGGCTTTAGTCCCCGAGTGCTGCAGCTCTCAGGACGATGAAAAATGGAGATGCCATTTGATCTTGTGTGTTGTTCCATTTCACTTTTGGCTTAATATATTATTGGCCGGGAAGACGCGGCACTGTCATCGGTATTTTATCACGGGAGTATGTCGTTTCTCGACGGCGAAGGATGTCGCGGCTGTTGATGGTCCAAATTTGCGGTTTATGTGCCCCACAGAACAATGCACGAGTTTATTGCAGAGTACAATTTTGTATTGGATATGTAATGGTGTTTTTTAAATTTAACGCAATTATATATTCTTTTTATTAACGTTTAGAATTGTTTATATTTATATAATATACAAAAAACAATAAAATAATTATTAAGAAATTAATTCAAATTTTCTTTGCAGGAACGAAAGTGAAGAATTACAGTAGTGACTATAATTATAACAACATTTTAAAACTTAAAATAATTTGAGAAACCGACGTTATATTAAAGCGTATGTATAACATATAATTTACTTGCCCTTAGACTTTATTATTACATATAAAAAAGAAGACCTTATTTAAATTCGAGTAGATTATATTCCTTATTTGCCAGTCCACGTAATCCCATAAGTTCTCAATAGGATTTATATTTGGAGACTGTGCCGGCCAAGACAATCATGTAAAAAAATATTTCATAGTGGCATCGTTTTGTCAATATATGGTACTAAATTGTTATTTAACATGTCTTTATACATAATGCGATCCACGACCTTCTATTTAATGATTTGGACCCTTACCCAGTGCAGAGAAGGAACCCTATATTATAATGGATCCTTCACCAGTTTTACTGCGGATAAATAAACTTTTTATTCACTCTAGACCCTACAAGACTTCTAATATAGGAAAACAACTAATCTTCTTACATCTTGAACTAATATTAGTCAAGCTCGTTTCCTCCTAATTAGCTTTGAATTAACCGTTGGAATGGTTTGTTTTTAGCCATGTGAATTGTACATTTGTAACTTTTGTTGGTGATGGTACTCATCGAAAATTTTTAAAATGTTCCACAATATTTAAATGTACCCATTCGGCAAAGTCTATTTGTTTTTCAGTCTCTCTGGAAACGTTGAATTATAATTTTCCCAAGAGTTAATGATATAGTTTTATCTATCATTAAAATAAAGATAAAATTGCTTTTTAACTTATAAGCAATCACTCTTTTACTTGCAATGAAAAAAGAAATACCATTGTGTACTAAACCACTAAAAACTGACCTAATGCATTCATACTACCAACAAAAATGTGAAGTTTAATACTTATGAAATGAATTAAGGAATTAACATAGACCAAAAATTTTGAAAGAAAAAAATAAACACCACATTCACTGTTTATTAAAAATAAACCAGACAATGCGATGTTGCTTTTATTAATTCCATACACATTCTCCAATTAAATTTTGCATCCAAATAAAAGAATGTATTAAAATCTAACTAAATTATAAAAGTTTACACAAATTACATTAAAAGTGAAATGCTCAGTTAAAAGCTAAATTTGTTGTTGGATTTCCTTATTCAGTTTTCAACAATATTTCCCATTGTGAGCTTAAAAATTAAACTTTTTATTATCTCATAGCGTTTTTTAAATGTAATTTGTTTTGCAGACGAACATAAAAAAGTTTTTTATTTATTGTTTTTATAATTAAAGGATATTTAATAAAATAATAAACAAACCATTTAACAAAATTATCTCTTTGTTGCAACATCCATCCATTCAATCAATTAAAAGCAAATAAAAATTATTTGTTCATTCAGCTGTTCCCATTTATTTATTTATCGCTATCAATTTGATTTAAAATATACGTATGCTTGTTTTCAAATGATATATTTTTGAACCGATAATACTGATAAACATTATTAAAAAAATAAATTGTTACGAAAATCAGAACTAAAATATCACGTTTTAGAATTAGAAAATTTCGAATCTGACAGACAATAAGTATTTCATTCGCTTCTAAAGGAAAATTAAATGTGCACCCGTAACATTAGTTCAACGACAAGGAAAAGAACCCATTATAGAAAAACTATGATCATTCCATTGCACTGCTTCTTTGTTGTAAACTTGATCAAACAGGCGGGTAATATAATTTTCTTGTCGAGCATTGCGGGAAGAGAAAACACCGTAATTTCCTTAGCGTAACTCCGCCGAGATTCCTGTCGGTTATTTGTCGTGGCACAGTCGTGCAAAGGGCCGGATATTAAATAATAATCTTGAAAATGCAATGTCGGTCATTGTCGAAATGTTGGCTGGTATTCTGGCAACGTCCATTGCGGAAAAAGGTAAAGTACGCAATCAGAGAAGTGGGCGCATTAAGTAAACCGGGGGAGAGCAGGCAAGAGGAAAATCTTGTCCGAACAGCAGGACACCCCGACTATCACGTTGCATGTAAAGTGCCTCCTTAGTCTGGAAAGCTGCGCCAAAGTTTTCCAAGCCAAGTGACACACATAAAACTGACGGAAGCCTTTTGAGCTTTCAAAGTAAAACACAGCCTGCACTATGGGCTCACAGCCAATTTTATATGTTCATCACTCCAACAGTTTCTGCATTGAAATGTTTATATTCGGTTCCAAGACTTCCAAAATCGGGGGAAGTATTTTTCGGGTGATTAATTTTTATTTAAATAAACCGCATAAATATAAATTTGATGACAAGCAAGGAGATAATGGAATAGCGACGGAACAAATAAGAAACTCCAGATATAAATATCACATATCTCGGTGTGCATGAAGAATACCGCTGGGATTAAATTCCACCTCGACTTATCTAATATTCAAACAACAAGCGCTCCAAGAATCAATAAGCCGATTCCGACTTCTCTGGAGAGCATCCGAGGTGAGAGGACCCTCCCACCAAGCCTAACCACCGTGGAATATATCAATATTCTTTGTCCGTATTCCAGATCTGTATATATATATATATATATGGGTTCGGTGGATTTTAGAGAAAATCCCCCCTTCAAAAGTCAATGAAAAATTGGTCTCATACGTGACGATTATAACTTATGGTCCCTATAAATTCCTTCATAGATTTTTAGCTCTTGTAGACAATTTTCATTTGACGCGCCAGTTACAAATGGCTTTGGAAGGCGTATAAATTCAATGCGGACCTCATACGGAGAATGTCCGCGGGTAGTGAGAAACAGTAAAATATTGAAACCGGAATGGTGGTAGATTATGGCTTCCGAATCGGTAAATTACATTTTTTTAATAGGAAAATGTCTTGCTCCGATGTTGTTTATGGGAATTGTAGAATTACAAAACTTAAACTCATTTTGAAAAATTCATATTAATGCAATGAAATTATTTATTACGAAACAATTTAATTTATTGTGCGACTATTTGTATAGTCCAACAAACATTTATAATATATTTTTTTAATTGTTTTCTGTTTAAAGTATGCACCTTGTAAAATTATCCGTTCCCCAAAATTGATACTAATTTCCATTTTACATTTCACAAGACGTTTTTAAAGTTTTCTCAAATTACAATTTTCATTTATAATTATTTATAATATCTCTTTATTATTTATTTATTTTTCATTTTGAGAACTTAATATTTTCACATGTAACTGTAATTTTTAGACGTTAAAAATTATAAACATAAATGATACTACTAATTTTTATAATAGTAAGAACTAAACAAAAATTCGTTACATCTTTGTAAAGTAGTGAATAAATACTGTAACATAAATTTAAATTTCCAATCTCTTAAAAAAAAACTATTAAGAATTAATTTTACAATACTTTTTACTAAGATCTTCAATCATTTGTCATATTATATATAATTTTTATATTTTTTCTTCACCACTCAAGCCAAATGGGTTTTATTTCAGTCTTGCTAAGGAATACTCTTTACTGTAAAAATGTTTTCTATGTATTTTATTCTGTGAGGTTTGCCATTCAGGACCATATAAAGTATGATTGACACCGACAAACTGGAATAATATAAAACCTTGTGGCATTTGAATCCTGATTCTGTTCTCCTTTGGTCTCCCGACCTGATAAATATTAAAGGTTTTGCGTTAAACCCGATCATGTGTGGTGGTTCATGAATGATTAAAAGGCGGATTACCGAATCGAACAACACGTCCTCGACCATATTTTACCTGGTCGGGACGTCTTTTCCGCGTTAGTATTCAACGTAAAACACAGCATTGCGAAGAGTGAAGGTGCCATAGGTGCCCTTAAACTAAATAAAATATTCATGCCGACGATACCAGATGGAATTTAGAGTCGATTCACATGCACCGTGCTCCATGCATTTTCTCCCATTGGCTCGTGAACGAGTGATGTACCCATGCCACGGGATACACACATACATAAAATGACATGATTTGAATAAAATGCTCAAGTAAAATAGGGCACATAACGACAGAAACGGCTGAAATGTTCTCGGAGATGACTCTCCACAAATCAAAATCCATGAAATAACCCATACTTTATTGAATGGTATGTACTTTTGCGGAATAACGAAGTGTCTGTCTCGATCTTGCGGCCTACGTAATGCTGCTTTTCGTGTGCGTCTTTGTTCGCAATTTATGAGATTCGCCACTTATTTAAAGGCTTCACGAAACAAGCACACAACAAGGCTTTGTTTGAGACTCCGAACATACCCTTCTAAATTATTAATTCTGAAATTCAATCTGTGATAAATAATAGATACGTAACATATTTATACCAATGTATGTGTAGTCTTTTGAATAGAAATAAATAAATATTTATTAATATCCTTGTTAATTATAAATGTATTTCTATAGAAATCAATATTAATTTACTAAAGATTTTTGATCCATTGTAAATAATTTCTTAACGCTCTATCTATTTTTTATATATTTTTAAATGCAAATAATAAAAGCAACCTTGATTTAGTTTGTATTACTAAAAATATGAAATGCAATCTATAATATCTAATCTAATAATATCTGTACTATTTTTATTTTACTGAATATAAATTAGTTACATCTATTAATATCCTTGTTGATTGATTGATCCCAAATGTATTTCCAAGTCAATATAATTTAAAATTCATTTACTTGAAAGATAGAACCATATTTTATTTCAAAACAATCGACATAATATCTCAAAAAATATTACTAGATTTATTTCTATTCAGTTGAATATAAATGAATTATATTATTATGATCCTTTTAACATAATTGGTTAATTTTAAATATATTTTCATTGAAATCTATAAAAATTAAAATTTACTAATTTCTATTCTACTGAATCTAATTATATTTAGTAATTTCCATAGAAATCATTATAACTTAAAGTCAATAAAACTAAACTAAGTTTTTATATAAGTAATTAAAACTAATTTATTTGAGGCCATGATGACATTTTAACTAAAAAAATTATTATTTAATTTTTTTTACATGGACTGGAGCAACCAAATAGTGTTTGTGAAGTAATTTAAATTAAATATCGTAAATTTCTTCGCAAATAAAGGAAATTTCAAATGAAATGAATTGAACGGCAGTATTTGTACATCGTTTGTGTTAACCCAGAGTTCAACTTCACGAGTCCAGCATTAATTTCCCAGCATACTTTTGTTTCAAAATCCTTGATAATTTCTTTAAACTTTGTTTAAATCTCGATGAGGTGTTCTCCTTATTCATTACTCGCCGAACCCAAGTTTTGTGGGAAAAAGTCCAAAAGTGAATACAAAAAATGCATTTTGAGTGTCATTCGTGCACCTAATTCACAAAAATTATTCAATAATTCTGTAATAATTTGTCTGTATTTCATTTTTCCTATTTCCAAAAAGAAGATTGTCAGGCTGCAGATTCTTTTTCCAATACACCTTGTGAAAAATAATCATCATTCAATAACTCCCTGAGCTGAACACCAACAATATCAACTAATGTTTTTTTTGAAATGTTTTGTTTTCCAGAAGAATACCACGCGGCATAAAAAGAACTAGACTATCCACTCAATTACTTCTCCTTTTTTTCAGTCATTTTATTTTAAATTTGTAAACCTGTGAATTTAATTTCTTAAATGAAAAATAATATATTTTATTGATTGTATTTATTAGAACAGTTGATAAATGGTTGATTCTTGAGATATTTCTAAATAACTAATTTTTATTCTAATGAATATAAATTAATTATATTTATTAATATCTGTGTTTATTAGTTTATAGAAATCAATATTAATTAAAATAAATTTACTTACCTAGAAGAGCAATTATGTTTCAAGGTGTGGAGATAATACACTATCAATTTATTTATTTTTGTACATTTCCACAAAATGCAAATGAAAACAACAATCTTCCTCCAGTTAGAATTACTAAAAATGATACAATTCAATTTCTAATAACTAATAGGTATCCACACTAATTTTTATTTTTAATGAAAATTAATAAATTTAACTTAAAATTCATTTATTTGAGAGCTAGAACGACATTTTCTTTTTAAATAATCGATATAATACCTTAACAAAACTAGTTAACATAATTTTATAAATCCAACAAATCCATATAACGAAAACAGCAACCTTGCTCCAGATCGAGTTACTAAAAAAGATGTATTGTCGGATCGCATATTCTCTTGTGTATTATACATTAAACAGCTGATACAAAATACGTCGATGTAGCTGTCTAGTATGAATGATTCATATTAGGATTCTATCAATCACGAACCGACGCTAAGGCATTGTGGGGCCGTTGTGTAAGCTTATCGATAAAAATCTTTGGAGAAATCGGCGTCACACTATGTAGATGAGTATCTCGCACATGATTTATGAAGTATTTAGGATGTGTCGTGTTGCAGTTTACACCTACATTATGCCGCCACCGGTTTTGCTTAATAAAAAGGCCTTATACCGAGGAATTATTTTGATATTGGGAAATCGTGAATAATAATATCTGTAAAATTTCCACATACGCAATATGATTTGATCGCTTACGGGTCCAGATTACGGAAATAAATCTAAATGCACGGGAATGGCATTGTAAGTTTCCAGTAATGTAAAAATTATGCATAACGATTTCACATCTCGGTCGTTTATAACAATTTTTTACCTGGCCTCTGTATCTCCACTTTTATATTGCCGATAAATTTGAATTCTCCGACGACAATACATATATCTAAATATAAATTGTACAGAAACACACACGATTTCCGGTTATGTACGTAAAGTGGAAAGTATTGTCGCGTATTTACGCCAAGTGAAAAGATATGGAAGTGTGCGAATGTTAAAACGTGATTCGGCTTAAATTGTTTTATATTTTCTCACATGAGTGATGGGGCAAGTCACCTGAAAAATCATTTTTACTGAATACTGCACGGCAAGTTTTACACTTCAACGGATTAGTTCACGTTGAAATGCGAATTTCTCCATACCTGCATACGTACGTTCTTGAAATTATATTATAGGGTCGATCGCCATTTATTTCTTTTGTGCAGTGACTGCATGAGTGGATGTGTTTATTTTAACTGTATCCGGGAAATAAAATCCGATTTATTTACAAAACAGAATTTTAATACGAAATTTTGACATGGGGTGATGTTTTAATAAAAACAGGCAATTAAAAAATAAAACTGGCAAAAACTCACATGCGTATTTGAATATATTTCATATTTTTAACATACACATTTTTTAAACACATTTTATGGATTTAATTTATTTTGAAACTCAATTTTAAACAACGAGATAGAACATCGTTAATGGACGAATAATTGCCGGTGCATGACAAATTCGATTAAAATTCGATTATTTACACTCTTATTGGCGTACAGAGAAACGATTTCGGTACAAATTTTTAATTTATCCCGGTAATAAATACGTTTCGCGGATAAAAGCAGCCCAGGCAAAATATCCATTTATCAATATCGGTCCCGTATGTACGGCAAGTACATAAATAAATATTCGGGTGACATTTACGACACAAAGAAACATTGATTTTTACCGGTCCCTACGCCACTTGCATTTATACATAGAAATGGCCTTTAACGAAACTATAAGTACCCCATTCGAAATTGGTCGGGTGGATTAAATAAATATACGATGCTCGCGATATTTTTAAAACAACGGTTTAACTGTGATTAATGCGTCCAAAAATCAATTTGAAAAGTTTCGTTTTGCAACCCTGAACTATTTCCAATTTGTTAATGTTTTGTTTAGGCTTGCCTAAACTTGTACTTGTACAATAATTTCAATTGACATTATTTGTTGACTCAAACAGAAAGAATGAAATAAGACATTTATATATAACTCACAGTTAATTTTTTTTGTTATACAAACATCAACTTTTATTGACAAAGACATTTTTAGAGAAAGTTGAAATATTTTCTAAATGCTAATGTATAATTTAGAAGTATACAATAATGTCACTTGAAATCATTTGTTGACATAAATTGTAAAAGGCAGTACGACATTCAAATAACTATCAGTTTTATTTTTATATTATACCATATAGCAATAGTGGCAATAAAGAAATCACGATAAAGGAGAGAGATCCATTCACTACTATTTTTAACGATACAAATTTTCCAGTCTATTGTACTGCATACAGGGTGCAAATGTTTTGTTTTATAACCTTGATATATTTCAATTTGCTCATATATAATATAGGTGTATAGAATCATTTCATTAGGAATCATTTTTGACTCGAAAAAAGACATACGACAATCATTTAACTATTTGTTAAATTCATAATTATATGTATGTACTAATATACTGCTGAAAAAAAACACTCAGGACGTATTAAGATATTTTTGTAAGAGTAGTAGATACCTATTGAAATAAGAAATGATTAAAAGTCAATCGGAAAACGTATTGTCTGTTTTTTGTTTTTTTCTTCAATTCCTTAAGGCATCGCAAACAAGTGCGTAGTTATTTTTTGTCACATTGTAAACATCACTAGAGTACAAAGAAAAAATAATTTTAGCCAATTAAACGAGTTTGATAGAGGTAGAATAGAGGGCCTGCATGGTAGTAAAGGCATTCTTAGATAAAGTGTCACGGCAAAACATATTTTAAACAAATATCTATGCATCATGTATGAAAACACCAAATTATTCACCACTACTTTTAACGAGCCAAATAAATTTGCAGGTCTTTTGTGCGGCGTAACAAGGTGCAAACGATTAATATTCATGCAGAAAATGATGAAAATTCAGGATATCGGCCGGGCACCGTGTAATCGTGCATACACTGATAGTACGTTATTAATTGTTATGTTAAACATGCACGTTGGAACGGTGTTATCTTGGCACAGCATTAAAACAGCATGTATTTTTTTCGACCGACCGCCACAGTTTGCTCCAACTGTGCGGCACAGCGATAATGCCAGAAGCCCCATTCAGATCCGCATTTTTCTGAACACGCGAAGTCGAAACGCCCTTCTTGTTTGTGTGACACGCAGACACTTGGTCGGAATATTCTTAATTAAGCGTTTTTCTGGATATTTTTCTAATAAAGTACATTATCAATCCCATAAGTAAAGTAATTGTAAATTTACTTATGGAATTGATTAATAACAAATGGTTTAAAAGAGCATTTTGAATAACTCCCACATTAAACTTACAGTTTTGATGTACATTTAATCATATTAATATGCATTTTTATTTCAGGTATGATCTTAATTAAAAAAGGGTAAGAAAGAAAAATCCATTAATAAATTGATAAAAAAATTTAATTCAATATAAAATTGAACATAAAAACATTTTTTTATTGATTCAGAAGGGATAGAGGTGTTTGTTTCTTGATATACCAGACACAAAAAGGCATAAAACCTGAAGCTTTTAAGCCCCATCTGAAAATTAGAATTGTATAGCACAAATAAACGTGAAATACCCCAAATGGAACCTATTGGTAACAGATTGGCGGAGCAATTATTAAAATACGGTCTGTCTTGCTGGATAACAGCTCCGAAAGAGAGTGAGTGAATGTATTTTAGTATCAGATAAAGGGAAACATTTTTAACAATGCACTTACAGAGGGACCATAAAATCCGCGATAAAAGAAATTGCTTGGAGTGTATACGGCATTGAATGTGTTAGGGCGTTAAATTTGAAATTCGCCGAAATTACTTCTATCATGAGATTTTATATTTTGCAGTGACACTGAAAACGGGCAACCAAGCAAATGTGTTAATTGTTTCGAACGTTTTGGGAAAGAGCCAAGTTTTAATTGTAGCAGTTACAATTCACTAATTTTATAGTAACAGTTACAAGTTATTATTATCTAAATTGACCATTCAACATTGAATTTATGTTTGCTTTAATATATGTATTTATTAAATTTATATTTATCTAGTTACACGAACGATTGCCACATCTTACCCTAACACAAAAGTTTAACTACTAATTTCTATACAGTTCTATATAAACCTTTTCTTTCTATATAAACCAGTTCTTTATAAACCTGTACATATGTTATGATCCTTTCTAAAATATCTACGAAAACATTTTTCAAATTTCCAAACATCTTTTTTATTTAAAATTGTGTAAGAAATAATAATAATAAGTAATGCACATATTGAAATATATGTGCGACATAATGGAAACCAGAATTAAATTTGAATTTGTTTGGGAATATTTGTGATAAATTAAAATATCTTTTGTCAAGTAAGATATAATGATATTTTTGGTAACTGAATTTATTTTGAAAATCAAATTATATATTCACTAA
Source organism: Aethina tumida (assembly GCF_024364675.1). Lineage (NCBI taxonomy): Eukaryota > Metazoa > Arthropoda > Insecta > Coleoptera > Nitidulidae > Aethina > Aethina tumida. The sequence continues at coordinate 32,390,982 of NC_065437.1, forward strand.
AGTCAATAATATAGTAGTATAGTATAAATATAATAATAGTTAACAATATCTAAAAAATCAAATTTGTAGTACCATAGTCACCTACGAAAAATAATATTTTCGATAGGTTTGGAGACAATATTAAATATCTCGAAATTTACCAGAAATATCGTATATCATAGATAGAGATAATATTTTAATATAATATAAAACTTCCATTTTCTCCGATATCTATAGACAAATTTAATTATAGTTTCGACTTCAAATAAAAAGTTGAACATTTTATCTACATTTTAAGAGATATATATAATTTTTAAGGCACTACAAAAATATATATGTAGCAAGTTCTTATTGTTTGTTAAAAATATTAATAAAAGAGTTGTTACATTTCTTCAAAATCACTATTCATTGATATTTTTGAAATGAAACATTTAAAAAATATATATATTGTTAGACTGATCGAAAAATACTTGTCAAAACCACATCAATTTGGGACACCCTGTACATTAAAAGTGAAATACTATATTGCGATTTACAGTAGGTACTTGAAAATTATTCTTCATTGAATTTCGACTACTTTTTCCATTAATTTTCTCCATCTAAAGCAGTAAAATGTCACTAATTTAGTTTTAGGGAGCAGGAAAAAGGTATTATAGATTTAATTCCGTGTAACGGGTTCTAAAATCAATGAAATAAATTTTAAGTGTGAGCTAAGGAAGTAGAGTTGGCGTCCCATGCGGGTTGATTTTAATAGCGGCTTGAAAAAGTGGCCATTACGTCGCCCAGGAGAGCCGTGGCGAATCTGGAGGCGTCATTACGCCGCCGCCAATATATCCGGATGAGTTATATAAATCTGGGGATCACATTTACTTTAAAAACTTGGAAATTGACGTGATATAGGGTCGGTTTTTGGGCGAGCGGAAGGAGGACCGACCGGCAGAACTGATGATGGCCAGTATGTTATCGATGCTCCAGGGAAACATAGAGTCGGTCAACCGTGTTCGGCCAGCCTCCGAGTCCAATTCGAGATATCGTTCCCTCAGGTGCTTTCCACTCTCATCTAGGAGGTCGGGTGTCGGATCATGTAAGACACGCGATGTGTAAGGGCTTTTTTTGCGCGCACGTTTCAATGTCTCCATGTCTCCCGGATTTGTCCGGAATGGTGTTGATTAAATTGCCCGGCCGGAAGGATTTATTTGCCGGATCGCGGTGTGGTAATATAAGGATATTGGAAACTTTTCATTTCGAAGCTGGTAAATGAATAATATCGAACTGTAACACAGAACCAGGCTTATACGTTGTTTCCTCTTATTTCTGTTAAATTACATCCTGAGGACAATACATTGTGTAAACTCAAGTGAAACTATTCAATCAATAAACTACTTTAATTAAAATGTACTTTTGCAACTTTTATAATTACCTACAACAGAGAGAGTTATACATTTAGAGTATACAAATTTATAAAAATATATATTTATAAAATAAAAAGTTGAAATTACATTTAAATGGAAATATTTAATAGCAAAATTCCCAGATGGTTTCCTGTTCAATACCTTATAACTAAGAGAATGCCTGAAGAGACCTATAAAACAATAATCCAACACCGAGGAATGTAGGACTGAATATTTTTATTTATAAAAAATTTATGGTCCATAAAAGTTTCGAATCCAATACGAAATGCAACATCCAATGAAACTTCTTCACTTATGGTGTATCATAAAATCGGTATTGCCTTGTAGTTGATGTATCTAAATACGATAATGCGAACTTCGGGAAAATATCCTTTATTCCTGGAACATAAAAGAAAATACAGCCTTCATTTAGTTTTAGAGATCGTTGGCGAAAGAAGCCGGGCGGCAGCATCCTCGACTATAATAAAAGGATATTTTAAAATAGGTACCTGAATTTCAGATATCGGACCATCAAAATAAAAACCTGCGATACCGGAGTCTTTGAATTGCAAGCCATAAAATGTTGCCGTGCACTTAGTGCTGATTCTTGGGTATGTAGGAAAGTTTACTTCTTTCCCACTTAAGCTACGACTCCAAATTTTATTTGAATGCCGACTCGTCGAGAAATAAAATGGCGCATCAATTGTTTTAGGGAAATTACAGAACAATTCAGAATTTAAATGTATTCACCTCAGATATTTTCTGTCTAATTTATAGTTCATAAAGTTACTTACTGTTTAGTTAGTTTTTCTAGTCACCGAATTAATCTGTATTTCACGTACAGATGTCCTTCTATGTAATCAAGTTTAGTTTAACATTTTAACAATAATTAATTAAACCTTATATTCAGACTGCCTGAGTTGAACCCAGATATTTGTCCTTTCAATTTAGGTTAAAATTAATCTTCAATAATTGGGTGTCCTTTATTCGCAATTTGTGTAGTTCTGAACGGCAATTGGAAGGTAGACGTATTTAAACGATTATTCTTATAATGATCAACTTGAAGGTCCTGAGTACAGGACCCAGACAAACGATGGAAACATACAAATTAACAAGGAATTTAATTAGAACATCCAGAATTTCCAAAGTAACATCATAAAGAGCGCTTTTAACTTGTAATTAATTATTTAATTAAGCATCGTGGAATTTTTTCAGAAGATATTTTAAATATCGACAGATTATAACCGAACATTTTTCAGTACTTTGACTGGACGACAGCAAAAGTTTAAGGCTTTTTTAATTAAATGCGGATTCTTTTAAATCATGCTTTAAATTGTTTGGATGAACCTTACTTTGTCAACTTCAGTTTTAGTTCTGAGTTCTTTAAAAATATTTTCCTATTTATCTTTTTTAATTAAATCCTCATTTCTTAAATGAAGTTTGAAATTGTTTTTTTATAAAGTAAATTGATTAAAATACCAGCAATATTTTCCGACATTTCTGATGCTTTGTGCAATTAAAAGTAAATTTATTCATGCGAAAGCAATCGTTCCTTGCAACCTCTCTGAAAGATGGAATGATAGCAACTATCACCTGAAAGTACACTGTTTGAAAATGTTTACGGTTGTGTTTCAAAGGAGAGACGAACTCAGTTTATTCATCATACAAAATAAACAAGACGTAAATGATACTGCCGGGTCAGGACATAAATGTTGTTTTATACCATTGAACATTCTTCCTATCTGGGTAGGTTTTCGAATATTCTGCTAATAAATGCGCGTGGATCGAGAGAGAAATCTCTTATTTTACCTTTGCCCACATCAAATAAATTATTGATTTTATTAAAGTATGCCAATAGAATGGATATGTTGAAAGTTCTAACGTTATTGATGAGGTAACATTAACCATGATTAGTTTATATTAAACGCTGAATATAAACGGCGAATATTGATTAACAACTTTAATGAAAATGAATGAGCAATAATGAAGAAATATTGCCATTTTTTGATGAGAAAACATATGACAATACTTTTACCTATCTAAAAATTAGTGAAAAATGAAAAGCTGTGTGGCCATTCTTTAATTTAGTTCTAAAATGGATGTGCTACAAATAAATATGTATTTGCTTGTTTGAATCTATTGGCCGGCAACATTTGAAAATCATTTTCGATTATTTTGACCGACTAAACAAATTGTTTCATTTTTATTCAAATCGTGCAGGCTATAATTCATGGTCTACAAACACGCACACACGAAAATGCAAAAATGGACTCTCCAATAAGTGAATTTATTGCAAAAATGATTGGTTTTTTGGCGTAGTACAAATCCAGGCTTCGCTTATTGATACAAATGTTCCGTAGTGCCGTCGCTTCTCCGCTAGTGATGATACAAAATCCGGTCTATAATTTTCTATCGATATTTATGTGGTACGAAATTTATTTTCCGAACGCAGATTTCATTTAGTATGAAAATTTATTTTCTAGAGGGCATTTTCCTTGAATTTATTTATGGTGTGATGCAGGTCGGAATTACGTCGTTTACGTCACATTGCGGTCATTGGGTAAAAAATTTATGTCCCGCTACCGGCATATATGCCAAACGCATCAGAGAAAACGGAATACGACAATAAATTGCTCCCAATCACTCCTGAGAGGAAATACGAAATTAAAATACTCATCTGATTAGTAGGGACACAAAATAAATATCTTTAAATTTGGTGTTTGAATGTAGGAGGTTTTTAATTGTGTCCTTTTAACAAAGTGTCGCCTCGTTGCGCAAATTTCAACGATTTCCTCCCGTGAACGTTTAAAATGGATAATTGCTTGTTACCCAGACAGTAACTTTACGACTAAACGGGATTTTGGTCTTAATGAAGTTTATTGAATTACAGAGCGCCGTTCAGGTGGGGTATCCGACTAACTAAACCTATTATTATAACTGATACGGCGGTTGCGGTGCCACTGAGGTAGAGAATATGACTCCCTGGATACGCCGCTTGTAATTGCTTGTCGAAATGCACCCTAAAGCTATGCTGCGGTTAAAATACAGGGACCACCCTGCTAATATCAATGACTTTTAATTTGTTCCGATAGATTGGAAAAACGTTTTTCACCAACCCACACAATATCTGATCGGAAAACGACGTAGACTGTTTAAGCAAAAAAAAAAAAATGTAAAATCAATTATTGAAACTCCGAGTGCACTGGGGGTTTTTCATTTAACATACGATTTTGACAAGTAATTATGCTCTTTTAGAATTTTAATTAAAACCAATAAGTACGCAATTCAGAACCGTTTAAATATGTATTTATTCAGTCGTTGAAGATAACAAGCATATTAAAAAATAAATTCAAAACATTTCCATTCAAATATGTACTTGTACTCAGTCGATTCGAAATAATCACACAAATCGGTGATTGTATCAATATTATTTGAGAATTGTTTTTATTCAAACGGTAAATGTACAGAAATGTTTAAAAATCATTGCCCGAAGTCTGCTCTAGCATGAATAATATTTGAAATAGTAAACGAATCAAAGCGAAAAATTTATTTGTAAATATTTTCAAGTAGGTATTATATTGCTGACTGAATTGCGTACACATATTTGGGATGTGATTTTTAAATTATTATTAATTCTGAAATTTTCATGATTCATTTTTTACATACATTTATTGTCGATATTTTCAATTTTTTTCCAATATACAATATGTTTCTAATATGGTGTAAATTTAGAAGCAATTTTTTTTCCAAAGTTTTCTCTGAAAAAAATACTGATTCTCAATTTAAATTTCAAAAATTATATTGTTTTTATTTTTCACATTTCGGTTACCTTTGTCCCAATCCTGTTTAAATTCGTATGTGCTATCTTAAAATACATATCTACAATTTAATGTAATGAACTCTTTCCTTAATGGTACAGAAACGCAGATTCTGTAAGCTTTCTTCTTTTTGTCTCCCTATCTGAGGTTATAGAGGTGAAGAAACTAGTCTTTAAGTAAGTTTTCATGAATGTCAAGTTCAAGTTGGCCTCTATATGTAAAATTCTAGACGCAGTCCACTAGTTATCAAATTTTTTTATTTAAAATAATATTTTTAAGTACTTTCCAACCAACGTAATCAACTACTCATTTTTTGTAGTAGGTCCAAATTAATCAAGGTAAAGAAACAATTTCCAAACTTGTTGCATGGACGTTATTCATCTTCAATGTATCAATTGCCATTCTTCATTTACAGCATCTTCTGTAAAGAGAACAACGTGCCGCTTTAAACTAAATTTTTAAATAATAGTGCAGATTTGCACGTTTTATGTCCCTTGAAAGCACATTTATTCATAAAAGTTCCACAACACAAAATAAGCATAATCAGATAGAGAATAAAAATGTTTTCAAATGTATAAATACAAAACGTAAATTTCTATTTCTGTTAGCTAATATTTAAAACTAACAAAAAATATTGAAGGAGTCTAATAATTGTATTAGGTACTAACTACTAAAATAATGCAGGCGAAAATAAGAAATTATATAATTTTTAATAACGTTATTTGAATGCTTTAGCATTCCACTAAACGACCTCCAAAACAACGCTTTGTTCATATACTTTTCGTGCCACCCACTTTCGAATTAATTTATACACTTCCTGAAGTTGCCTGGGCAAAAGTCGCGTACAATTTATGTACATGCAGCATCCTGCTCCGCGACACGTCCATCTAATATTTCTCTGTCGCGTTCCGGGCGCAAAGTTGACGTCGTCGCCGCGACGTAATCCACCGTCTCCTTTATGTTTTTCAGGTGGGCGTCGCATGCTTGTCGGTCTGGCCCACTACAATCAACCTGATATTGTCACCTGCAGACACAAAGGTGGTGTTTGCACAATTATACTTCTTCACACCGGTCGGGACACTTGACACTCCAACTAGCGAGTGGTTGGAGGAACGCGATCCTTACGCACACTTGCATACATAATGAATCATTCTGAGAAAGTGTTTTAATTTTCTGTCGGTTTGGATGACTCTGTTTGCTGCTATAGGCGGAGAAAAATGAAGATTCACATCTAATTGTCAGCTAAAAATTTACGTTATAAAGAATTTTAATTCGAAATACCGATTTTTCAGTTAGTTATAATCACAAACGTCTTCATTGAACCCCACGGGGTTGGTATTGTTTGTATAATATTTTAAATTCTCCATCACGTCTGACATCAAGCTTAATTACATATTTCTTTGGCACGAAGCTGGTACAAACCCCCAAGCAATTTAAGTGGCCGGATCGCATCTAACTCTTTCTACATATAAATCAGGTATATCATCGCATTTTTCATTGTGTCTGTCATTCATATGCTGTGCACGTAATGTAATAACCTTTCCAATGTAAGTGGAAGCTTTTAGTACAGCTTTCCATGAACAATTTCTATCTTAAACAACAAGTGTACACTACAGTATATGGTCCCATGAATGTAATGCTGCATTGCTTCATGTGAAGTAAAATATTACGTGAAGAGATATGTGTCCCATTATAATTTCACTTTACAACTCAGCTACAATTTTCTAGCCACGCGCGACTGATATTGCAATTAATAGAGGAACAGCGAAGGTTTGATAATTTAATCCTTTGTTATACCAAGCTTTTATGTTATTAAAACGCCACTTTAAAGATCATTTGTTCCGAATGAAGCTCACCATAATAAGCTATGAGCGTTGGTTATATGCGATGTCGTAATCCGCGCTAAAATGTTAAATTGTGCCGTAAATATGAACATTACGACGATCAATTTTCTATCAATTTCGTGTTATGTTTCTATTACACGGGCACATGCAAACAGGAATGTATAACAAATTGGCCTCTGTCGTGATACTGTTGTGTTTTCAAATTTAATTTTAAATGTGTTATTAGAGATAATACATTTATCCGTTATTAAAACGAAAGTTAATTTAACGGCTTATATTAAACTGGTCTGCGTTCGAACCACATCTATTTTCATTAATTAATGTTCGTCACTTTATGTAAAATATCGAATTCCATAGATGTTACTTGATTAGTATTTAATACATAAAATGGTGTTCATAATTTGCAAAACTATAGCAAGTGTTTGAATATTCTACTACTGTTAATGAAGTAAAGTTTTTGTGAGAAATGCATGGTACAAAACCATTCTAGAGATTTCGCAATCTGAACATAACAAGGGTTTGATTTACGTCTTTATTTGGGTGATTAAAGAGGGATGAAACATATGTTTTCACTACTAATGTAACATTTCTGCTTGTAATTGATCGTTCAGATTGTTTTTATCAAGTATAATCAATTTATCTTAATAAGGTCCTTATTAATTCGACTAATAAGAAAAAACGATCGATGGACTTCGAATTGTTCATTCATCTTCTTTCTTTACAATATTTTCTTATTGAGTGTAATTAATTGAATTACTGTTCGATATACAAGTATTTCAAATATCTTTTTATGTTTAACATAAATTGCAGATAATGTTGGCTTTACAATATAAAATGTCAAAGAGCACCAAGTGATTTTTACTGCTAAAGTTATTAATTAATTATTACTTTTTGACAGTAATTTCTTTCTCATATAGTTATTAAAGATTGAATTTACTTATCTTGTAATTATTTATTTTTATTTTTTGGTTATTTTTGAGGGTATTGAGTTCTCATAGAATTAATTTATAATGAATCAAAGAGTACCAAGAGATTCTTACTGCTAAAATTAATTGAATAATTGTTAAGACGTATGCTACTTACTTCTCTTTATTATTATTATTTTTTTTGCTAATTACTACAGAATAACTCTGTATATTCAAAATTGAAACACATTTCTAAAAAACAACGGAATAGATTCATATGATTATAATTTTCAATTGGAAATATGATTTTGATTTAATTTTCATAAAAAAATAATAGTTACTAAATACAGGATGTCAAAAATTTATTAATTTCAATTATTATTTTTTTGTTGAGTTTCTCATAATAGATGTGTTTAACAACATACTCACTGTTGCATAAATATATGATTTATTTTTTAATCGACTACTTATGCAACAGTGAGTATGTCGTTAAAATTTTTCGAATAAGTTGCAAAACACCCTGTATATTCAAAATCGCATCAAATTTCTAAAAATGAATGTTCATCTAATTATAATTAGAATTATAATGTCAATAATTTACTTATCTAAGTGTTTTTAAATACTCTGTATATTTAAAATTCCAACAATTTTTTACAAAATAGACGGGGTAGATTCATGTGATTATATTGTATAATAAGAAGTACGATTTTGTTGTATATTTGGAAGTTTAACATAAATTATAAATTACGTGGACGTTATACAGGGTGTTACGTAACTAATTCAAAATTTATTAACCAGGTATGTACTTCTGTTGAGTCCAAGTCCAACAGAAAACGAGATAAAAAATGTTAAAGTTGGAAAATTTGGAAATATTTAAAAAATGAAAAAGGAAAAAAGGAAAAAAGAAATGGGAAAAAAAGAAACAGTTAAAAGGAAAGAGGAAAAAAGGAAGAAAGGAAGAAAAAAAGGAAAAAGGAAAAAAGGAAACAGGAAAAAATGAAAAAGGAAAAAGAAGGCAAAAGGAAAAAAGAATAAGGAAAAAATTAAAAAAGGAAAAAAGAAACAGAAAACGGTACAAAAAATGTGAAAGTATATAAGTAATAATTAATTAAACTTGTCTTTTGATTAAATAAAATTAATTAAAAAAATCAGAGATTGCAACAAATTTCTAGAAAATGAACAGGGTAGGTTCATGTAATCATAATATTCCATTGGTAATGCAATTTTTCTCTATATTTTGGAATCATAAATGGAGACATACTACGTACTCGTATAATAAGGCATGAAGTACCAAAAGATTCTTATTGCAAAAATTATTAAATAATTATTATTTTTAACCTCAATTAATTCTCATAAAAAATTAATAGTCATTTAGATAAACGAGTGTCAATAATTTACTCCTTTTAGTTACTTTTTTGCCCATTATTCTGAAACAAACCTGTATGTTAAAAGATTGCAAGAAATTCCTAGAAAATGAACAGGGTAGATTCATGTAATTATCATGTTCAATCAGAGGTACGATTTTGCTTTATTTTTGGGAGCATTGAGTGCCGCATAGGTGACGTCGGTACACATAGCAGGTGTAAATGAATCCATGGAAATGCGCGACGTATCGTGTGACGGCGCGTTAATGAACGTGCTTCATCCAAACCCCCTTTTGCACTAAAATTTGTAAATAAATAAGTTTCGAACGAGGCGTTAAGTCGTAGAGTCGGATTTCATGTAAAATAAATTGATTCGACTGTTACCGCGACAGTGTTGTTACACAAAACTTCAATTTCCTGCTCCTAAGGGAGGTCCTGTGGTTTAAAAACCTAGTACTATTAACATGTATTAGACTATTTACATAAACAATGCCATAGTTAGTATTTGATAGAAATGATGTTTGTCTTTGTAACGGGGTAATTTTCTTTCTCTGTAACATAAATTCTAATCTACATATTAAATAATGATATTACCACATACAATGAAGGCATTTCCAGATATTGAAATGATCATTGTCCAAGATTATATACTGTCAACCATAATGGATGTTGATCGTGCTTTAGCATAATTGCGTAATAATTCAATACGTAATTTACGTCGAATGTGCCCCGAAGGTGAGTGGGGAGTATTCAAAGGACCAGCGGAATGCCCATCCATGAAAGACGCGAACAATACATGGATTGAGGTACCTCAATTACATATGGTATGTGTAGTACACGCATTGTTGACAAGTTTGCATACATGTAAAATGAAATTAGTTTGTGCCCTGCTACATTGCTAGCCAATATGATTGATGAACCGGCAGTGAAACAAGATACCATAATTGTAGTCTGGTTTACAGAAATTTAATAGCCGCGTACAATGGCAATTGATCTATGGTTGAGGATGCGTTTCAAAAGCAAACAAAGGGATGGATACTAATGCTGACAACTTAGTAGACTGATTCTTCCACAATATTTTAACAGTGGCAGTACACCAAACATATTAATTTACATCCTTAAAAACAATAAATTAGACCACATCTTGTTCAAAAGGGAGATAGATACCTTTACTATTTTAGTTGGTAGAACACTAAGGGACACATCAGGAATTCATGAATACGAAACTTAATGTCACAACCAAAGTTATTATTATTCAGTACTCCAACATCTAATCACACCGCCTGTTCCTGAGCAATAATTATAGACTACTGCTGATGCTGCTTGCTTTATTGAGAATGACATAATTATATCTGGATAACTAGAATCCTAACAATGAAATATAGACAAGTTGTGAGCTTACATGAGGATGAAATGATAATTCTCTACTAATTAGATTGTGTCTTACACATGAATATATTTGGTTTATAAAGCAAACTAATTTATCTAAAATTAAATGCTGCTACAAACATGGATGATACATTTGATATGTTCTCATGTCAAAAATTATATGTATATTTAAATAATTGTTTCAGATAATTTGGATATAATGATCAAAACCATAAAATCTAATTATAACTGATGTACAACAAGAACCTTAATTAATATGCGATTGCATCCAATGAATGTCAAAATTATTGCGGTTGATTATTTATTAGTTCTCTGCTTGAAAATATGTTCAATTATGCCAGACATAAATTTTATTTAACAAATAATAGATAAATAAAGAAACATAAATTATTAAATTGATGAAATGGAAGTTTGGCATATATTATGAATGGTGAACATCGTGAGTATACCTTACCTGTTTCACATACGGCAATAAAAGGAAATCATTGGCTGTAATATTCATTTAAAGCAAAACTAAAGCAAATAAATGAAAAAAATTTAATATACCCCATTTCGGAGAAATAAAGCGATATTCTTGTAATCCGTATTATATTTACTGCTGAGTCTACAACTAAACAAAAAATGTATCCAATAATGTCAAAAACTTCAACGTCCCAATGAAATTTTCCTCCACTCTCCCGAGAGTTTCCTAAATTATATTTGCCATCCTTTACTGACATCTCGGAACGGCCTCAGGCGACAAAATAAAAAGCTTTTCATTTCAGATAAATTTGGTGGTAATAACAAAGTCCGTAACATTTCATTTCTTTATTAGAGTGCACGAAATGATATCTTGTAAACTAATAACTGCTTTTATTTTGACACGCGAATAACTTTCTGACAAGACAAGCATAGTCCAGTCGGCTTTATTACTTTCGTCTTGGAACCGTAGATAATTGCAATTATTATCGTCATCTTGATGGACTAATCTCATAAAAACTTTCGATATGACACTAAAATTCCGTTTATTAATCTCTGCACAAAACATAAAAATAGTTAAGTGGAAACTCGCGCATCTGGTACCAATATCAGATGCAACAATGTGAATAGCTTTAAAGATTTTATTAAAAATAGTTTTTATAATCTCTGACACTTAAATACAAATGAACTTAAACGGTGTTTATTGACTATTGAAGTCTGCTGCGTACTTCTTTCTAGTGCTATATTGTTTAGGTGTCTTGCTAGTTAAAGTTATGAAGTTTATGTTAATGTTACACATTGCTGCAATTTTCATGATACTCAGCCTTGCATACATCAACTTTAACTATGCCATAAAATTATCAAACTGTTTTGTTTAATAGAGATATTTCTAAAATACACCAAGCTACAAAGCAGTCCACTTTCATAATTTATAAAAGTATGCACAATTACTTACTTTTTAATTAATTAAAAATTAATGTACAAATAAAGAGTTTAATTAATTTGTGGCTGACTGATAGACAATGTTAACAAAACTTAAAACTCAATTTCCAACGATACATACGCCCCGACATTCGATGTTTAAATATTTTACATGTGCAAATTAGTGAGTCCCGAGCAGTGGAAACCAAGAAGGGTGGAGCGCCTATCAGCTACGCTCTCTCGTCTATTTAAGGCATAAATCAGTGGTGCTGGTACAAAGTGTGCATTTAGTGCGTGGATGCGCCTCCACCCAGAAACAACTAAATCAAGGAAGGTGTCAGAAGCAGCATTTATAAGGGCTTAATTGAACCCTTCAATTGTGAGTATCGAACAAAGCGTGGCACGCCGACTGGCATGCACGTTGTCATCATGTCTCCCGACAGAGAGCCGGGTTGTGTTCCACTTGTTTACACGGAATCCGGGAGCTGAACGACAGGAGATGGGGGAGTTCTTTGACATGTATACGTTTTAAATAATTCTTTTCGTTTTCGGATAAATCACTTCGGGTATTTTCCGAGCCGTCAGTCAATGAGGAATGTTGGTTTCTAGACGAAAATCGTCCTTTCAGGACTATAATAATGATTTTTTTCCCACCACAAAAACTTATTGTTTTATGAATAAAGCAACAGCAGTTAACTTAATAATAAATGGCAAAAATTCCATTAGTCCTTTTATTCAGAATCATTTTTGTTTCCGCATCATTCAACAAATGGAATGCATTTTTGGATAATTGTTCAATGTAAAACTGAATTTTTGTCTTTTATTTAATTTGGTTTCAGGAAAAAATTAAATAGTTTAACATTTTTAGTATATTTTCAAACAATTTTTATTTTTGAATAAAGTACGTTAAATACTAATTATTTTAAAATAAAATACAATTTAAAACTGCCTTTAAATTGTTCCGTCTATTTACAAATTCAAACAAGTTTTCGCTGTTCAATTTAAATTAAATTTATATGTTGTCTGAATTTGTAGATAGGGAATCTTTCATATATGCTTGTTTTTTACTTTCTCTAATTCTTCCTGGGAACTTAATCCATAAATATCCCTCAATCCACTTTGCAACTAACTCCACGGCTACCTCAAACGTGTTTTATAAACCATTAGCCGTTTCCAGCTGGGTAACAGAAGAATCTAGTGCCAGTATACGTCCAAAGTGAAAATATAATAAATCGTATACACGGCCACAGTTTCTAATACCCGACTCGCTGAAACGCCGTGGGAATTTCACCTTGCTCGATCCTGGAACCATTACCGGACCCGGCAAAGCGAGGAAATTGCCCAGACGATGGTCCCGTCCAATTTATGTCGAGTTTATTCGTTAGATCTGCACCAGTGCAACGGGCTCCGTGTGTATGTATGTTTATGGGCCACGTATTTCTGACAAACGTTTCATAAAACGTCAATTCTGAGTTACTATGGCTACGATTATTTTGGTATCGAATTTGAAATATACTACTTTTTAAATATAATTATACCACTCCATATTATCCTGAATCTGCAATTAAATTTGTATGCCCACTTAAGAAATTTGTGGAGTAAGAAAAATATGATAGATTGTTTTTGGAAAATTTGAATTGTCCCATTAATTTTCCCTTCAAATTTTGTTATTGTTGAGTATTCAATAATTCACGCATGAATATTTTGCATATTTCATTGAATGATATTCATTCTGCCTTTATTTCATGAAATAATATAGAATTTATGCTATACTTATAATTGACCATAGAATTTAGTCATACGAATACCAATTAAGTTCATATTTACGAGCAACTTGAACACGGCACACTTCAAATAACCAATTATGTTCAATGTTAACGATCTGGGTGTAGTGTTTGATTTTGAATACTCGACATTCATAGAATTCTAATTTTGTTTCAGAATTAAATTTATGTACGTACCAATTATGTATAAATCACAAATAATATTGATCCCTTATATTATATCAAGTAATGCTTTGAACTACCAGCTCGAGTGGATCAAAGAAGACGTAAAATGTACGAAACTGATATAAGAGTTTTATTGATTTTTATCATATAAAAACCACACAATATGTTTGGGCCTGAAATTAAACCCCAGCTCCCTGTAAGCGCCTATCATAATTTTATTAAGTGCATTACCGTCGGCGAGGGTGTTTTTTACAAAAATTTGAGGGGGTAGATATAAGGTCGATTGGTAAATATTGTCTGGGATTTATGTAAAGGGGGAAAGTAAATTCTTTTAGTCAGTTACGGGACTACTATCGCTTTAGAATTAGAATAAAATTTCAGCATTCATATGTAAAGCATTTTTTTTTATACATAGTAATGCGAGTAGTTAATAATTTCATACATCAGCTTAACAGAAACAGCACATCGCATTCGAGATGAGTTTGGAAGCTTAAAAGTGGCCATGAGTGACTTGAATATGAAGAATATCAATGTCGTCCTAAAACCTGATACCTTAATTGCAATTAATAATTAGTTTGAACATTGAAGTTGGTGAATCTAGCGGAGCAGTACTAAAAGAATTTGATGAACTACATATGGAATTTTATTCTTAACTACTAAACCTAACCTAACTACCAAACTATTAATCAACTATTTATTTCCTGCAAATTGGCCCCATTCATGAAATACACCAAGATTCTAAAAAGTCTAGAAAGACACACACATAACCCCAATATATATATATATATATATATATATATATATATATATATATATATATATATATATATATATATATATATATATATTTAAGAGGAGGTCAAAAATGAAATATTATTTTCTCTTCACTTTCAAAAACCTAGATTTTATGTAGAACGTAGGTAAAAAATTGTTGTTTATAATGGCTATTTTATTGATTAAAAGTAAAAATTAATTGTTAAAAATGTAAATTACTTTTAACGATACTTAATAAACATTACTTTTACTATTAGTGCATCATATAGGTATAAGGTCTACAACTATAATATATAATTTCCTTGAAATGTAATTCTGTATCTTATACTGAACATTAATGAATACCACAGTTGGTAAGTTCAAGTGTTTGTTAATAAATTTACATACATCAATAAATGACAGTCTCGTATCAGTAAATCCAAGTCAGTTACGTTTATTATACTCCTTGCACTTCCCAACGGAATGAATTGAATAGTTTAATTAAAAATTAAATTATTCGTATAAGCGACCACTTTGACTGATATTAGAAAATAAATTGGCGCTTCATGGATTAAAGCACCGTGTGTCCGTAAACACATGAAGTAAGGGTTGAGTGAACGCTTTGTAACACGGGAACAATTTACACACATCCCGCATTCGCATGACTGACAAATCCAGCCGTAAAATAAATAAATTTATTTAATGATGGCGATGAAATTAAGATTTTATTTTGCATTCAAATAAAAATGCTACAATATTAAATTTAATATTCATGCAATATACTGCACCGTCAATTACATGAACGTGTTGTATGTGCGACGTGTGGAAATTGTGAAGGGTTGGTTTGGTGTGTTTAATATTGCATCTTGTAAATAGAATCATCTCGTGCTGAATAGGAAAGTGTAATCAGTAAATAATTTAATTTTCCAATAAATTCGTTTCTATCCGATGAATAGTAAAACGTTAATTTACACATCTCCATTCCCGCGTATGTTTAAACCAGTGTGTCATTGTCAATTGCTGGATTAGCAATTCGATGCACAATAATAATCCCTCATCAGTAATTTATTCGCGCGATGATGCTAAATGAACGGTTTATTTTATGTTGCGAAACTGTGCCTATGGATACGTCACTTGAATTATAAACATAATATTTGAATTGAAAACTGTTCAAATCCACCTGATTGATCTGCAAAAATAGGAATATAACGTGTGTACGTGTGTTTTTTAATAATCTTTTAATGTGTGACCAAATACAATATTTTCAGCATTTTATGAGCAGCAATAACTGTTAAATTCATATATTCATAGATAGAAAATATTTTTGTTTTCCTTTTAATTTTACTAAATTCGCAGCTCTATTATCAGCTTTCTTATTTAAGTAAGTAGTTACAAAATAATCCTACATATATATTTAGGTTACATTTTAAAATGAAAACTGCACTCTTCTCATTTACTTTAAGGTAACAGCAATTTAATATAGAAACAATTAAATATGAAAAATTAAAATGTAAAACAAGTTCGCACTGAAAATTCATTTTTATATTTCATACTAAAAACATTACTTTTTTAATATGAAATATTAAATGTGCACTAAAAATAATATAATACGAGTTTCAAATATTCTTCCGTTTCATCCATATTCATATTTATAAAAAATAGTGAATTAGAAGAGCGTTTATGTTAAATATTTTGTTGATTTTGAAATATAGATCAACAAACAATTAGATATTCTCAATCAGAAAATGCTTATGTATAATATATCATATTATTTAATTTTTAGTTATTTAGAAATATTTAGATTTGTTCCTTTTCTATGTCACAAAATTGGTCCAAGGGCGATATATAGATTTTTTTATCCTCTTTTCTTAATCCTCAAGTATACGTCATTTAAGTGTAAGAAGTTCTTACCAAGTACGCTATCATCCTAGAATGTTTAAAATAGAAATACTCCCCCTGCCTATGTAATACCGACTCAAACTTTTAATGTGAAATATTTGTCGACACATAAATACATCAAAGTTTGTGTCCACCACATTTCCCATATGCTTGTAAAGTTTAAGTGGCAGCCCACTCAGTTGGAAAAGCTTATATGCTCCATTAAAATTGTTTTCTTGGTGTCAATCCAAGTGTTTGCCGTGAACGAGTGTTTGTCGTTTTTTATTATCATCCAAACTAAAACTTTTCACAAATTGTGGAAGAAGTGATTTCATGTGGAAATTGGCCTTTTCCAATATAACCTAGTCGAAATTGATATTTATTTTTGTGATATAACAACTAATGATTTTATTGAATTACTTTACGTTAGGTATTTATTTTCTGCATTGTCAGTAGAAATTTTTAAATCAACAAGACTGAAATATTTCGTCTGAAAACAAGGCATGATAGGAAACACGAAAAGTTAATGAACAAAATAAAAGCAAATACATTTTCCGCGACAGAAAATCAAGTAAATAGGATTAATTTTTTGTCTGTTTGAGAATTTCATCGATTCGCATCACGTAGTTTCCCAAACATAATTTCATAAGCAATCAACTAATAAATTCAAAGACATTGTTAACTGAGAAATTATAATAAACAATTAAAGGATACTTTTGCTCAGCAATTCCTTATACAAAAACTAAATTTCTAGTAATTAAATAATAGTAATTAAATAATATTGTATGTATTGTATTTTATTCTTTTATTTTGACAATTTTTATAGTATTTGTGCCTAAATTGATAATTAAATACGAAACTTAAATAACACTTAAAAGTTAATGTATACTATAATTTTATAGGATTTTTTCAGTAAAACAAATTTTTGTTTATTAAAACAAATTTATTATTAAATATTCTTTAAAATAATAAAAGTAATTGACTCCAACATCGAGTAATTAATTATTCTATTTTTAACTTCTCGGATGTGACATTCATTAGAGATTCCTTCACTATGTGATCTAATAAAGTACATAAAATTAATTAGATAAAATATAAAAATAAAATTATATACTTCTCCTTTTAAAAACTCTGTGTAGAATATTTTTTTCAAGAAAACAGGAGAAATGTTTTTGTCACAATAATAAACAAAAGAAATCAATTTAGTCAACCATAAAAGGATCGTTGTTCAATTATAAGTATCATTTTCCATAAGGCATAAATTACTGTCCATTGAAAAAAGAGTAGGTATGTATCGTGAACAAGTTCCAATTAAGAGTGAAATTTTTCAACCGTGTTTCGAAATATCCTGTGTGTGGAATAATGACACTAATAATAATGCCGGTTAAATATAGTCGTCGCAGCTTTACTCTTTGGTAGTTTATTTCATGCGTACTTCTGCTAGAAATTCCTGCAAAGATGTTTTTGTATGTGCTTTCATGTCGTCGCTGAATCAAACACAATTATTTGCTTTGAATGATGGAATTTCACTGGCATATCATAATTGTTATAATTTTTGTAGCTTAAAATCTAATACTGTCAACTTTCATGCGTAAATATTTCCAATTATCTTTTGTCATGAATTCTATTTGTATTTTTTACCCACAGTAACAATAACTGTGTTGGATGTTTAAATTTGAGAATTTTCATATACTCTCATTTCAGATTCGTGAAAAATAACATTATCGTGCAAATTACTGCTCTTAGAAAGTCATTGAATAGATAAATGTTGATGGCCGTTAAGAAAAACGTCGCATCGGAACACAGGGGTAAATCTGTGTAAAAAATCCTTCTCTAATAAAATTACGATAAGGATCATGGAGGGTTCGATACCGCCGAAAGCCAACAGTTGGTGTAGATAGATATGTCTGGTCAGAGATCGATTCTGTCCATCTATCTAACCATCCATCCAGAGAACGAAGTGGAACTGGACCGGCCTTCAGGGCTTTCGAGAATTACTTTCCGGAAATGTGGATCTGTATGGATCAACTTGTAAGCTGAACGTGTTCCGTGAATGCCGATAAACTGTTTCTTGTCAACCACTCGTTTGGTGGTAACTTTTAATAAGTTGCTTCATGTGGAGATGTTATTGTTAAATATATTATATGGGTGTTTCATTATAAATTTAGTTTGTTTTGTGTGTGCAAATTACTTTCGAATTTCCTAGTCTTTTGCTCTTATATTATACCCAGGTTTGCCACTATGAAATGGGCGTCAATTTGCGGCACATTATTTGGAAAACGCCAACTTTAAATAACTAGCCGTTCAGCTTGTTTACTTAACTAACATAATGCTGACCCTTATATGGCTATAAGCACTGTTCCAACACACACATACACAGGTAAAGTGTTGCTGAAAAGAGAACGACATTATTAGCGGCAAAACAATGGCCTGCGGTCGCGGAGTTTGTACATGTTCACCGGCCGTGAGATTGGAGTCGGTTGTGCTGTTTCGGTCAATGGGAAAGCGGAATCCATGGGGACCGATTCTTGAGGGACAACGGAAAACTGATCTGCACTTCTGGGTTGTACTTAATGACTCCGCTCGGCTTCATCCAGGTCCTCGGATCAAGGCAATTAAGTTTGACCTGTCCACTTTTGTTTATTCTGCAACTTACCTATTTAGATTGGTAAATTAAATAGCTTTACTCCCTTTACTGCTTGTTGCTATACTCAAAGTTTATTAGCATATTTTCTGCATAATTTATCCAATTACGAAGAGCTAATGGCCAACAGGCAACAACGGCAGTTTGGTGCGAATTAATTTCGCACAAACACAGCCACATGTTCGGTCCAACATCTTTGCGTGACATCCACTGCGGTCCAGATTTTATGTAGGTTAACATCTTGCATACCAGCACTAGCGTGAGTGTTTTGTGTATGTAGTTTTTGCTTAACTCGATTCTCTCTCTGGCTCCCTCTGCACCAGACCACAACGAATCCATAAACTCGGAATGGCGTAATTTAATTTGGACGGTAGGCCACATTTTATATAAGGCCATAAAATTAATTTAATAATATGATCCGCAGTGCACGCCGCTTTGCCATCCGCCAACTTTGCATACAACTCATAAAAGCCAAGGGTTATATTCGTATGTTTGTTTATTGTAATTTTTGCCAATTAAACTAGGATTACCCGACCGAACGTGATTTCAGTTTTATTTTGTTCTCCAACTTTAATATATATTTAATTAATTAACTACACTAAAAAGACAATATTCCATATTCTCCGCAACTGTAAACTTAATTTTATTCACCTTTATATAGAAGTTTAGCTAAAATAAACTAATGTCCATTTAGTTTTCAATTAAACAAATGAAACTACGGACATATCTGGCACTTCTATTATTTCATAGTTGAAACCATTTTAACTGTGAAAGATGAAAACGCGGGACATAATTAGTTAAACCCGGAACAATCAAAACTTCATCAACTCGCATTTATGTAAACTGAATTAACAGACTACAACTAGAGTTTTTGGTTATTTTACTGCTTCACCAACTTTAAATTCAATCAAACAAAAATTAAACCATAATTTTCAATGTTCTCTTTCTCCATCCCTTCCTCTATATTGTTTTAAAAAGTTGGAACGTCCCCGAAGTGTATATTTATTTACAATATTCACCCCCAGTAAAAAGTTTTCGAGAAAAATAATGCTTCATATAAAAGACGTGGAGGAACTTTTTTTGATTTATTGTTGTCGGAATAAAGAAGCTTTAAATCAACTTATGTCGGGTGGTATAAATTTAGTCATTAGTTCCAAATATTTATTCACACTTAAGGGATTATACAAAAGAAATTTATCATCTCTATACTGACAAGTAAGCATGCTGTCATAAAAACGAATATTTTCGAACTCACGATGAAGTTAATTCAAATATTTTAACAAATAAACTAAAAATTTAGCATGTGTGTTAGACCTAAGCGTACAAGCTTCTCGTAATATATAAGTTTTCACTTTACCTGTCTTCTACATGGACATTTATCACTAAACTATTTACTGTTAGTTCCAGATACTGATGGGTTATGTTGGGGAAACAAAGTTACCGAAAATCTTTAGCCTGTAAGTTAGTTTGTGTCTGAAGTTGGACAGACAATACTTTATCTGATTTTCGTTTTGCAGTTTAGTTCAAAACTAAATTAACTATGCATTGCCAGCCCCAACGTCTAGCACATACATAAACTGTATTACTTGTTTCGACATGTGTGCATATTTATTAAAATTGGTTGTTAAAGTTTTAATAAATCATGTTTCATTTAATTTGGTAACAAACGGTTGTCTTTATCTGGTAATACGTGCATAAATGTAATTTATTAACCAGCTAATTTATTTTCTTGTTTACAACTGCCACTAAATCAAATTTATTTCCATTGTCTGAAAATTTTTAATGCCTGTTTTATTTATTTATTACATAATAAATCTCAGAAATGGTGAAAGTTTTACATTTGTTGGTTTATTGGATTTTTTAATATCTAAAAAACACATGAAATGTCTTGTTTTATGTCTTAAGAATTAATAAATATATGTTTATTTCTTTTGTTTAAAAATTTGAATGGCACATCTGTATGATTTATTATGTTTTTATTTAAAATTATTTATATATTTTCAATGAAGCAACTGAACTTTTTATTACTGTAATAAATAATAAATTTTCATTATCATAATTCTTTTCTGAAAATCTTGTGCATGAAAACGTTCTCTATTTTCTGATTAAATATTTCATTAAAAACAATATACTTAATATCATAAAAATATATAATGTCACAGAAAATAAAAAAGACAAATATGCCATACATCGACTACTAAAATCAATTATCTCTTCTGAAATCTCTGAATGACGTTTGTGCTTTAACCTAGAGACTACACAATTTTCGATCGTTTACAATCATCCCCCATATTAAAATTCAGGTGCTTAACGATCATTTAGATACACGTTTCATTGCAATTATAGCAGCATGTTGCCCCCTTCACAAGCTATTCGCTGATAAGCTCCGAACTTTATAATTAGTTGTTAGTTGTAAACCTTGTATGCGTTATGTTCATTTTGTATTTCTTATTATAATAAGCCTGCGAGGATAAGCAACCTATTATACGAGATTAAGGTGGTTTCTTACTCGTATTTACCGTTTTGAACAAGTTTAATCTTACGCCTGTTTATTGCTTATGTGTAATATCTACGGATATAATCGATAGTTAATTGTAAACTCGAGTGCCTCCCTTAATTATCGCTGTTGGCTTCTTTTGTCGCCGTTGTGTGAAGAGCAAAATACTGGATTAAACATTTGTTGTGATTTATTTAACTTGCGTAAATTATTATTTGCTATATATATTTATCTTCATTAATTACAAAAATTTAAAAAAAATACATATTTAATATGGAATTATTAGAAAACACAAAAACTTTAATTTTGCAGTGGATGTGACTGGTATACATTATCGCCAAATATAATTCAAGGTTTGTTAAGTTGCTGAGTGCATTTGGATAGAATCCGTTCAACAAATCAATCAGGAAACCTCGACAGCAAATTCGTAATTTATTCATGGAATAAGTTTGGCCACAACAACAATCGGATCCGGAAATTTGAGAGTATAATTGTATATAAATTTTCCGATGTCTGTCCCAAGGAACAAAAATACAGTAATTCTTCCGCTCGAGCCGTTTCCAATAACAGATCAGAGCGAGTGGATTTGATTAAACCCAGATACGTCAATTTAAACGCCGATTTAACGATAAGTAACTCTCTCGTCGCAGCCTGCCCACCTGATAAAGTATTCCTGCTTTCGACTGTCTGCTCCTCACTCATTTCCATTTAAAGAGGCTTTTCCGAATTTCCCTTTCACATCCCGGTGCCTGAATGGTGGCATGATTTGAGGAATGTGTGCACGCTACCTATGGGAAATATGGACTGGATGGGCTTATTGAAACTTTATCTCAGATTTTCACACATCACAGATTACGAAGAACGTCTGATTGAAATATCGATCTGAATATTATTAAGTGATATCAAAGTTAGTGCTAATTTTGGCTAATAATGACACAATAACGATACGTAAGTAATTAAAAATTTAATGCTATGGTATCATAATTATCACGCATTGTAGGTATAATATCACTAATATCAGATTTTGATTAGTACTATGGATCGTAAAATATCAATTTAATTTGAATTTTATATTTTTATGCCTCTTTAATGAATTTAAATTTAGAAATGAGCAAAACACAAACACATTTAATTAAAATTGAATTGAATAATAAAATATTCCCAGTAAATAAAATGTTCTACATTTCCGATTAAAAATTATTAAATTGTATTTGAAAATACAACAAGAATTGTTTCACAAATCCAATACAATATTACAGAGAAACGTAAAAGTTAAATCACTTTATGTTTCCCATTTATTCGAAACAATGCCTTTGGTCAGAGCCGCATTTTTTGGACTCGGCAGCGGAAACCTTTGTCCTATCAAAACCAAAATCAGAAAACCACCGAATCGAAATTGTTTTATTTACGGTGAAAAAGCGCTTTGCGTTCGATATGACATCGTTAAAAAATTTCACAAACAAATGAACCAACCGGTTGGGTCTTTGTGCTCGCAAAATTCGTTCGTACTTTTGTGGCGTAAACTTCCAGCTCTGAATTGTTTCTGGCAAACCGAGTCGATTATGTCCCATTTATGCGCTAACTAGATATTAAATGTATAATTTTGTGTTAGGAACTAATGAGGAGGCGATTAAAACTTAATTAACTAGTCTTTTATAGCCATGTCCTACATTGCAGTATACACTGGAAAAAGTTATTGTAAATTTTGCAATAAATTTCTTAATAAAGAAGTAAGTACACGATAACGTGTACTCGATCTCTTCTGCAGTGGCTGTACACTGGGGTTGCAAAAAGTCTTCTTTCTCTCTGATAACTTTTGAATGACACAAGATATGGACCTCGATTAAAAGACGTGTTAAATGTTAAAAAATATATAGGTGTTTCTAGTCAATATTTACAAATTCGAAGGCAGTTTTAATGCGTCAATTATTTATGAATTGTTAGTTTTCCCATAATATTCCTTTTTCTACTTTACTGCATATTCAGCTGGTATTGTTTATATTTAATATAATGTTTAAAATGTGAGAAAATATTGATCAAAATAATTAATTACCACTAATGGCTTAATTCAATTAATTGAGTTTCGTTATTTCAGTTGTTATTGTTTATATTTTATACACGAATCTGTTTAAATAATAATATGATTGTGCTCTTCTCCAAATATGTTGTAAAAAATATATAAATATCCTTGATTACTATTTAAATACGATAATTAATACAAGATAAAAAATGTATCTATTTATTAATGATATTAATATACTTTTATTAAACACATTTAAAAATTAATTAAATTATATACCGGTGGTTTGCGAATTTGTTTGGTAGTACATATTGGATTTGAGCATTTGATAACCAGATTATCTGATCACGGTTTTGTTTGACTTCCTACTTCATTTATTTAGGTTTCCCTTGTTCAATATTACGATATCAAAAGTGCTCCCAAACAATTAAATCTAACAATATGACGATATGTTTAGATGTGATATAATTCAATTACAAGGGAAAAATATTTTATAATTTGTAGATATTTATATTTATTTGTACATTTTTTGTGTTATATTACATTATTACAAAATATTTCTGATCTTTTTTATAGATTTTAAAAAGTATATGGACAAATCGCGTTTGTGATTTTAATACAAATTATATATTATTCAATGTATACAAGAGGTTTTGTTTCAACCGTTTGAAATATTCATGTCATTGACACGAAACTAAAATACTCTTCCCGATTCAAAGGGACCGTTCAAAAAGGTTTTATTTGCTATGTTAACAACAAAAGTGACAACATAAACAATTTTATAAATTGGTGTTAAATGATATATAATATTTGTAAATTTGAGTGTATTTTAAAATACACTAATTTGTTCGGTTAAGATTGGGCCACTGAATTACATTCACCCTGTCCCAAAATGTTACGTGAAACCTCTATAAAATTTGATTTGTTTGCCTTGCAATTCAATCAAATAAAACATTTTTCAATAGATTTTGATTTGATGATTGTGATGACCACAATAAAAGATACCGATATTACGGCACTTCCACTTCATAAAACATTATTATGAAATGTGTAAATAATAAAAGTAATTTGTGACCACTTCCGCTGGTAAATTTGCGAAAATGTATTTTATGCAGCAGTTAAGTTTTGAGGAGGGATTTTTTATCTGTATAAATTTGAACCCGAGACCAGTAAAACCAACATATCAAATTCGACGATGTATAAAAATTTAAAGGAGCAAACAATAAAAATTATATCTCGAACTCCATAAAACTCCGCATTCTTAAGTAATATATATGACATAGAAGTGGAGCAGTAAACTGAATAAAACACACCACGTACCATAAGACTTATATTTAATTGAATGTATTCCACAATTTCTGGTTGGTGTGTTTACAAATAGCCAACACTTCAGTTTCCAGAGATATAAAATTGTCTTTATTGCTCTATTAGTTTCTAAAATACAAAGATTCTTGTTGTGCTTTTTGAGGTTTATGGCTTTCACATTATTACCGCCAGTTATACTGCAATTGTTTCAAGTTGATTTAATCATGATATTAGAGTTATTTGCCGTCTTCATTTCTATTAATAGATTTTTTATCGGACATTAGAAATATTTTATCTATACGTTTTATTTTTAAAAACGTGAGTTAGTTTGTATTAATTTATTTAAATTTATACAACAATATAAATATTGTTATCAATTTCTGTCAAATGTAACAACGAGTTTTTACGCTGACCTGTTCCAATATTGAATAAAACTTTAAATTCAATTCTATGTAAAAAAGCCGTAAATTTATGTGACAGGATTTATTACGGAATTAAATTTGTTCTATAATTAAATAAATAATGCAAAAATTCAATTTGTTTTATATCACGAATATGCTGTTTATAAAAACAAGAAAATTATAATTCAAATATCGCTTGCATTGAAATAAAATTCATGGAAAATTGGATTATGTATTGATACATATTTTTATTCATTAAATTTTAATATAAACATTAATTAAACTTAAAAATAGGTCTGAATAAGTCGATATGTATATCAATTGGTAAACTACATAGAATTCTTAATATTTTTACAAAATAATTTACATAAATTTACAAATATTTAATATTATTTAATTATAATTATTAAATGACAAACGAATATATGAGCCAACACTAGTATAATTTCATTAAATATTTCAGAATATATCGGAATAAAAATTTGAATATGTCGATTTCAGCCATTTTAAAAATGTCAAACCACCACCACGCTTAACAAATAAAAAATTAAATCAGACCGTACTCTGAAAGTGGAAACCCGAAAACTGCCGATGATTTTTTTCCCTCGTCAAGTAAATGAAAATTTCTGTCAGATCAAACATGCGTTATGTGTATTTAATCGGGATTAATTTACATTCGCAGCAGGGAACTCATAACGTTGAATTGATTTTAATCCGTTTGAGTAAAATAACGTGACTCGGTTTAAATAGAGAATTCGATTTTTACATCTGGACAATAGCTCCTGCACTCATCACTGAATTAATGGTAACCAATTTTTTTTCTTGTGTTATAATTATTACACATCAACTAGGTTTATTTTTGTACAAGACAGATTTTTGTACAGTTTATTGTTTGAATTAATTCTTTGATTATGAAACTTAGTTAAAACTTATTTTATCTTCAAATCATTAAAATAGTTTTATATTTGAAATAAATTCGTTCGACAAACATTGTTTAATAAAGCCACACGTAATAAAACGGAATATATAACGAACGTCCGCAAAGAGGAACCGGGAGAAATAAATTCCAATTTCATGCATTAAAAATAAATCCGTTAAAATTCAGTACGCAATGAACCAATAAAGCCTTGATATTCCCGCCACTCCGCCGATGTTATAACAAGCATTGATAAGTGTGCATAAACCTCAATTTTAGATACAATAAAGGCTACGAAACGCAACGAGCCATGCACACAGCGCCCATAGATTTCCCATTAGGCGCGACTGAAGTGTCGGAAGTAGGTTCGCGGCCCCCTGCTTCGACAACTTCACGGCTAAACTTTCACCTTTACTATATATTAGGCTGCGCCACCACTCTTTCTCAGTCTTGCCTTCCTCTTCCTTTTTTCCTTCCATGCGCCCTTAGATTATATCGCAGAAGGCGCCGTTCTACTTAATCCGGTAATTTAGGCTCGAGGAAATCTATATTCTTGATAGCTTATTGCTTTACATCCATTTATAAAATTGCTCATTATTATTTCTTATTTATACTGAAGAAAAAGATGAAAAATCATCGGCTGTCGGAGAAAGCAAACTAAAAGGTTTCAGGATAAAATATCAATTGAACAAAAAAAGTACATAATAATTGGGCAGACTAGACATATTTAATATATATTAGGTTTAGTGTCATACATGTATATCGAATGTTTCTGAATGATTGGATGAGATCTATGTAGTAAGACAAATACTTACTAGTACTTAGAAGTACTTCTGTTCCCATATATGAAATCTGTCTCCCTCGAACACTTCGCACTCTCCAACTAATAAAACTGTAATATTCGGTATAATTAAATTTGTACGTGCGTTTCAGAATATTGCGAATAGACGTTCCCATCGCGGAACTTTTTTACCGTGCTACATTTCGCCAGACGCCTGCTCCTTCAACCTGTCCGTCACACTAACACGTAACACAGCGACAGTCCCCGTAGCGAAGGGAGAGAACTGGCCGGAAGGCACTTCAGGTGAAGCTACTACATCTTTGATCGCATTATTAACGTCTAATCGTTGCGAGTCGTGACAGTTGCTAATCCTGTAATGGGCTTCAAAGTCCCCGAAGTTGAGGGCGATAACGCGTATTACAGCCTTGACGTTGCCATTTATGATTCAGCAGCCGATCCATGGTTTAAGGCAATTACCACTTGGGGGTAATAGGATTTATCAGACTTACCTCTTGGCCACCAATGCACCCTGAAGACTAATGCAACATCTCAAAGAATCTAGTATTTTTCCTGGTTTAAGCTGAATCTCCAAGGAATTTTGGAACAAATGACAGTTTTTTAATAACGAAAAGGTTTTCTTACTTTCTGATGCTGTGGTTGAAATTTATAAAAAAATATTACAAATGTAATATTAAGTGAAGGGAAATATTTCATAAGTATAGTTTGTGAATTAATACAAATAAAGAAAACAATCTTACAATCGAATGCCTCCAGCAAAACATTCCTAAGATAATTAAATTAAAAAACAATTAAGACGGGACTCAATTGCGGCGATTCAGCCTCTGTTCCTCTGATTGTTTGATAAGTAAATAAGCGTTTCTAATCAGACAAATAGATAATGGCATTTGGATTAATTAGAAAATATTTACCTCGGGGAACCTACTATTATGCAAATTGTTCGCCATACGCATTTCAATATCTAGCGTGTCTTATCTGCGAAATTTAAATACAAATCTCATAACTTCCAATAGCCTACTTCTGATAGTGTAATTAGTGGAATGATGGCACGGCATAATTTATGCCTGTCACGCTTGGCAAAAGGAAAATCACTGTACACTTTGAATTTAAATTAATTAGCATATATTCGTAGGGTGGGAAAATCCAATAAGAAATATTAGCAATGAATAAAAGCTTGAACTTTTTAACTTGGTGGTTGTACCTGCAATTAAAATACACCAAAAGATGTTTAATAACTGTAAAGTTACGACTTCTTCATTTACTTTTTCAGCAAAACTCTAAGTTTTTAAAAGCGCACTCTTTACCGATTGTTCAAGTGCCGTTCTGTACTTTGTATAAAATATTCTATTATGTGCATTTTGACTGACACTAGACACTTCATCACGCAGCATTCATTTAAGAAAACAATTCGAATTTTGCTCCTTATTATTCTATTTACGTTTCCCCTTTTGTCCTTTTGTTCTGTTTCTTATGATACTTGATTACCATTGATAATTTATCATTCTTTATTGCCGCCGGAAACCAAGTAGTTATAGAAAAAGGCTGTTCGCTGATTTTCTAGATAAACAGTTTAACGTGATTAATATTCGGAGATATAAATCTCTTTGTACAAATTGAGGCTGCAATTAATTTAGAATTTAGTCGTACAATAGAAGTTTGAGTGTATTTAATGTTGATGAAAGTTAAATAATTTATGTTCCTTTTGTTTCAGGGATTAGGAACACAAATAACGTTAAAGGTAATATCAATCATCTAAATTTATATATAACATTTTTTTTATTAAACAATTACATATTGTTGTATATTTTCTTCTTCTGAAAACAAGAAATTTTGCTAACTTCACAACGAATAAATCACTTTTAAGTGGATTTAAGACGAGTATAATTAATTTAACCCCACAACGAGCATTATACCGGGTTAATGCATGGAAAATATGGTTGTGTGAGTAAAGGACGGGGGGAAATCATAAAACCTTTGACAAAGTTAAATCCAATCCCCCGAGTACGAACGAGACAGTTGTTACTACTTTGGTACGTGATCACTTCCAGTCTGGGTCCCGCACTCAAAGAGCCATATATTCCCGTCCTCCAGAGCGCGCAAAAAACTCGCAGCCGCGCGTCCCCATAAATCGCGGCCGCTCACACATCTGGAGCGTCGGCGGTCCGTGACCGGATCCAGATTTCGGTGTCGTCGCACACACAATTTGAGGAAGTATCGGCGGCGGCTACGTCACAGATATCGACTTCGGAGGAGGCATCAAGTGGCGGCCGTGCGGAGCTTTCGGCGGTGTGTGCCGCCGTGCCGTGGTCCCACACCTCTAGTGCCGCGATCAATGAACCGAGTGGCGGAGGCGGCGGCGGGCCCTGCATGCCGCCCATACCGGTGGTGTTCCTGCTATCGTCGCGAAATATTCTTTACTAATTAGTATTCTGAAAGAAAACTTTTGATTGATTTTGTTAGGTGACAATTATTATAGGTTTTGTTCTATTATTTACCAACACAACAATCAAGCATCATAATGTGCATCAGTATACCTTGCATTATAATATATTAACGAAAATAATAATAATATAAATCTTAAAATTCTTAATTTTAATAGAAGTCTTTGTTATCTTATTATGACTTATTTTTAACTTGATTTCAATTATGTCAAAAACAATTTCATTTATTATTATAAGTCAGATTTTAAAAAAATTAGCTACCTAATTTTATAATAAAAAAGCAAAATTTTAGATTACTGTCAATATATTGACTTTAGCTGATATTTATGAGTTAAAAATGTATTAAGTTGATTTATTTCAATGTTGGTAACCTAACAATTTTTTTCCAATTTCATCTGAAGAAACTATATCAATATGCAAAATACTGATTAAAAAATATTAGATATTTTAGAATATATTGCATATCTCGTTTAGTTTTAGAGGCTTAGTAAACTTCTTTATGTGCTATTGAAAGGTATATTTAAGCACACATTTTTACATAGAAGATTTTCTATATAAGACAAACAATAAATAAAATAAATAAAATAATAAAAATATTTTATTTATTAGTTATTTTTTAATCGATTGAACTGACAGCATATACTAACAGTTTAATTGTTCACTGTAGTCACTAATGACACTATTCAATTATACATTTTAAAAACATTTTAATAAACACTAATCTGATATTAACTAACACGTAAGCTATCGGATATTCTCAGTTAGTTTAAAAAATTATAATAATTCATTAGAACATAGTGATTTTTAATTTGGTACAAACTTGTTAGCATTTTTTTTTTTTAATTTTATATGTTTTTGAACAATATTATATTCAAACAAGTTATTTTTTATTCATAAAAAAACTACGTAATCAATTTTTCCTTACAAATATCGTGAAACTCGGTGTGATGCAGAGAATATTTTTTTCTTATATAAATTTATCTAGATTTTAAATTTTAAGGGTAATTAATATCAAATTATAAATAAAAATGTTACAAGAACCCATATTATATGAACTACACCATTTATTTATTTCAGAATAAATAAAAAAATATTTAAAAATCTTTTTCGTCACCCGCAATTATAATAATTACTTAGAAGACAGCAGTAGACAAACAAAGGAAATGATACAGTAAACAGACATTAAATTTACCTGATATACTAGCAACATTCACATTAATGATGGCAGGTGGTATTCTATTCACTATTGATTTTACACACAACAAAACCAGATAAAATATTAATGTGTATTCGATTAATATGATTCAGTTACGCTGTTTGGCAGCACGCCTATTATATGGAGTTGTATACTACCTTTCTTCCTTCTATACAAGTAGAAGGATAAGTTTTAATCATTCAAATGAATATAAATTTAAGATTCTCAAACTTGTTTTAATTAAATTCTACGACTTGAATGTTTTCCCTAAATGTTCTTGGACTAATTTGCTTAGTATATCATTTTACATTCCAAAATTAAACATTCCCCCTATATGGAAAATTAATGAATTTAATTATAAATAACTAGAGGAAAACAACTACGAACGTTATCAGAGCCTTAGACCAGATGTTTAATATAAATTTTCCGGCCTAGTGTACATTAATATCCAGTCATATAAAAGAGAAAGTACATTTTATGACAAGTGCTGTACTTCTTAAATTAATGACATATTTTGAAAATATTAATAAAAATATAAATGGTGTAATGTTATTATTTATATTTAAATAATTAGATAAATTCTAAATTTTTGAACAATGATAAAATAAATAGTTTTTATTATAAACAGGAAATTTTATTTGGCATTTATCAATCAATACGCAGAATTTTTCTCAAACCACGTTACAGGATTCAACGCGGGACGGGCGCCCTCTAGCGATAGGGGGACGTAACGCGTTCTTATCGGGCATCGTGATTGCAGGATCCGTCGGCGTCGCAGGGCGTCCATGGATTCCGACGCCTCCGACGCATCGCGTAGATTTCGTTTTTCCGATAGCGCGATTTTCCCTCTACGCCTGTAGTTCGATTATGTGCCACCAGACGTCAGGAGCTGTATTAAAATTATAAATATTTCTGGCTTGAATTTTTAGCCTCAATCATAAAAGTACATTGCGTATATTTAAATAATTAAATAAAATATTAAAATATTTAAAATAGATTTTCGATACTTAACAAAAATATATTTAAATCAAAATAGCATAAATCACGTATAACAGGAGAAAGGTATTTAGGGTCATCGTAAACTTTTAATAAGAATTTTTGACGCTTTGAAAATTATGTAGTTCCTTTTATTAATTTTAGTTAGTTATTAGTTAGTCTGTATTTATTTATTTATTCATTGTTACAATCAAGAATTAATTAAAAAATTTAAAAAATGAAAATATATGTTTTGGAAAAAATAATTAAGTTTTTCTGAATATAAAACGGTTTGAACATTTGTTTCATAATATTATAATTATATAAATAGATATCCCTTTACTTAATTGTGAGTATGTCCTCTACTTCTCCGAAATTCGGCGCAACGTTAAGACATTGATTGCATCAACCGGCTGATCAAGTCTTGGAGTACATTATTCCATTCTCTCTGAAGCTAATTCTTGAAGATTATTTCCGGGTTTCAGATTTCTCATGCGTCGCCCGAATGTCCTAAGGATGTTCTATCGGATTCATATCAGGACTATTCGCTGACCACACCATAACCCCCAAATTATGCTCTTCAAAGAAATTTGGAGTGTGTCGTCTTGCGATAGTTATTTTGTTGTAAAGTGAAATTTGATCCACACTGATTCATGAATGATCCTACTCCAAAAACTCTTCTCGCAGCCACAGTTGTATTCAAATATCGTTTTCCTCAGCATCTATAGACTCTTTATCGTACGACATTTCATCTTAAACAAAGTCTGGATTAATCTGTAGAGAGAACCTGACTCCTTTGGTTCATGTTTCAGTTAATGTGTAGATTAGAAAAGTTTCTTCTCATTCTCCTGTGTGCTCTAGTTAATTCAGGAACAACAGCTGTACATCTTGAATATAAATTGGCTTCATGAAGTCTGTTACGTACGGTTTGAATAAATAAATGTGTCCCTGTGGCCATAAAGTGAAGGTTTCCTAACTGGCGACCTGTTCTTCTTCGCTCTTGAATTGACATCTGAACCAAATGTCGATCTTCTCGAAACTTTTCCGTTCTAATGTTTTAAGAAAATTTTGATTTTAATAAATTTAATTCATATTTCAAAAACAACCGTTTGCATTAATACATATATTTATTTATTTTTGAAATAAAAATACTACTTAGTTCCAGCTATTAGCTAATTTCATTTAGCTCATTCTCATGTTTTTTAAATAATTGTTCTATTCTAAAGATTAAGGCTTTCGAGATCATTGTTTCCATATCTATAAACCCGATCAAATATAGATATGGAATTGTTCTATGTTACTGACTTGATTGGTAATTTATAAAAACGTTATCCCCATTGTCAATGCATAGATTTAGAAAATTTTCGTAGAATCACTAACATTGCCGTCTAAAATAGGAAGGAGCACCATTATGCATATACCAAAAGTCATGTCTTTTGTCCACTGTGATATCTTCAAAAAACTCGTATAGTTGTGTCTCTACAAGTAGAAGATGCATTTCTCCACTCAAATTACTAGAAAGAAAAGTGTTACGTAGTAGTATATTTCATAATGTTGTAGCCCAAACATTTATTTTAAAGGAATGAATTTTATTACATTAAGTTTTTCGTCAGACCAAACATTTGTGCATATTAAAAACACCATTTCTGATGAAAGTTGTCTCATCAGGCTAAATTATTTTTGATAAAAATGTGTAGTCGTGTTCTTGACGAGCTCTGTGCCATTGATGAAATTGCAAGCTTAACGGCTTATTGACAGTAGTAAGGATGCAGCAGTCTTCTTTTGCAGTTCTCCAAATTACCCATCGCGATATTTTAGATTGTTGTAAAAACGTCTTGTACTAATAGTTAGATTTACATCAGGAAAATGTAAGATATTCTCCTCATTTACAAATGTTCTTGAACTTCCTCTATCTGTGATTTTAGTTATTAATGTACTGTTTCACGTAAACATCGCACAGGAAAAATTATTTTGTAATTAGATAAATATCCACTAGGATAATTTTCTGCATATCATCTTATGTTATAATAGCACGTGCGCTTCCATTACATACGTGTTAATAACATATGAACATATGCAGAGTTTGTGTTCATTATTTTAATGGAATATCCTTGTACTATTACTAAATGCAAACAAAAAAATCAATATACGTACGAACATTTTGTTTGGAAATCACTGACAATTTTCAAACATTAAACCTGAAATATAAAAAATAAAAATGTTATAATTAAAATTTTTTTAAGAGTATATTTTTCTCTAAATTGTGTAATGAATATGAAAAGCTAAAATAAAAAAAAAAATTAGTGGGAAAAAAATAAAGTGCGAAATAAAGTAAAACTACAAGAATCTCCTGTACTGTATCATTATCAAAAAAGTTTATTAAATAACTCATTCAAAATAATACCTTCCAAATTTAAACACCAAGATTGTACCAAAATTAACACAAATACGAGAAAAATCAATTTTTAAAACCCTTTGTATATATTCCTCATGGAGGATTTATCATCTTGACCATCTCCCCCCACCCAGAATACGATTCTGGAAATGAGTTACAGATATAATCTTATTAAGGCACGACTCAAGTGTCTTTCATTCTTATCCGACACTTAACACCCTCGTAAATGTTGGTAATCGGCCAGGAATAATAGAATACACATTTACTGCTTACACACGCTTTCAAGCCGACTGGATGCAATTGTTGGTCCCACTGTTCCTGCTTAGTTTTAGGAGCTACTCATATTTTCTACATTGTGCCACTTGGCGCTGGATAAAGTGGCTTTTTATCTTACGAAGTGCGATAAAATCTTATAACCTGGTTTCCAACATCTTTTGGTACATGGACCCAGTCGTTTCATTACCATTACATTTTTATCCTATAGGATAAAGCACCACTAAATGTTTAATTGTGTTTATAATGTATAACTGTTCAAATTTGAATAAGTGCCAATAAATGTACCTTAACTTTTTTCTATGAACTCACGAAGAATATACTCTAAAAGGCTTAGATACTAAACTCAGTCATATTCCTTGACTGAGTTTAGTAAGTATATTTTGAACATGTCTGTTGGTGGTGCAAACCTTGAACATTTACTGTGTATTCGTTTAATATAAAGGTATTTCCTGTTTAAAATTAAATTTTTACACATCAAGCAAACGGAATATATTGCTTCGACCATAGACTTGATATCAAATGTCTTGTCCTGCTTTTCAACATATCCTAATACCGTAAAATTTCATCGAGTCAATAAACAATATATTATTAGTAAATACATAAATACTTTTTACAAGGTAATAATACTTTAACCTGACAATTGTTTGTAAAATAAACAAATATATATATTGCTAAAATGATGTATTACAAATAAATGGATTTAAATTTTAAACTTAGTTTGTGACATTATTATTTCCAAAAACTAAATTGTGTATAAAATAAACTGGGTCATTTATCAATTAATGTTACAAGCAATTAGATTCTCAAATGGAATTAGAGACGTAAGTTAAAATAGAAGAACGTTTTAAAATGCTCAAGACCCTCTGAATATTTAACAGTGTGCAATTAAACCTGAATTAGAACTCTTATTTTAAGAATTATTATTTATTAAAAATTAATTACTGAGTCGCTTTTAAAAGTCGTTCGGTGCGGCACTGAACAATTGAGCAAAATGAAAAACGAGTAAGACTACAGTTAAAGTCAATTACAAATCTGGAATAATCGAATTAACTCTATAAATACGAGTTAAATTTGTTACTGAAAATCTAAATTTATACAAGCTCTCTTAATTGCCAAGTTGCAAATCTGAATCCGGCAATTAAAATAAAATTTCTTATTACTGCTACGAGTCAGGAACAACACGAAATGTTCACGATGCATACATTTTATTTAACAACTCCGTTAAATATTTTAAGTATTTACTAATTCCATTTATCAGATCGGAATTTATAAATGAACAACAAAGATGTTTTATATCGACATTAATTTTCTTTCACATAAACTTCTTCACACGCCTTCCTTATCCTCTTTTATCTGAGCTTTTTATATGTGAAACTTGGTAAATAAACATATTTTACACGATAGTAAATTCGGTAGTTTTACAGTTTCATTCAGGTTACTTTCCACTTGAAAACGTTTTGTTGGATCAATGTATAAACGAAGCTGGCTTGCATGTTACGCTTTTGTTTTATTTGAGAATTTCCTTGTTTTCGTTATTTCGAGTTTGGGACATTCTATTGTTTTATTTTGTACACATTTTCCGGAAATGCAATTGAAACTTTTACATTGACTTTCTTATCTTTTTGTACAATGCGGTTTTCTTGTATTATTTCTCTCCGATATTCTACAAATTTTGCTAAGTTAATGTTATTTCCATCATTCACTAACTGTTAGAATTTGTATGTAAATTTCATTGTATCCGCATTCGCATTTATTTACAAAATGGTTAGGTTGACGTTGTGCTTTTTTGTTTTACGCTTTGAAATATAAATTACGGTTACCAGTTGTAAACTTAACATTTCCCTTGGATGGTGTGTGTTACGGGTAGGAGTAAGCTTGTAGCTCAAGACAATAATTTGATTAAACTAATTAAAACTGTTTAGCAATTTAATTTTCGAATGGTGTTGTATCAGTTCCAACAATTCGAGGCAGAGGCGAAGCAAAGTACACCGAATAAGAAAAGCTCGTGCGTCGCAGTATAATTAAACGACGTAGACTACACTAATAAGATTGTCGAAATGAAGGCGCCGCTGCTTTTAACTATCTTGGTCCTATCTTCAGCTATATAGAGAATGCAACTTATGTTACATTTAAATTTAAACATTTGATAAAATTTCGCTTTCCGGTGGTGATTTTGCCTCGAGCAATTTTTAAGACAATTACATTATCTTTTTATTTTATTTAATTAGGGTATGTTTAACGAGATAAATTTTACTTCAGCAAATTTAGAATATAGTTATTCATCGTTAACTATTTGAGTTTTGTAATTTAATTATTTCCTTAATAATTATTTAGATGTCTTACCTGTGATAAAGTCATGATGCATTATTAAGTGGGGCTATTTGGGGGGTTACCCGACACGTCACAGAGAAACTAAAGCAAAATTATGTTGCATTATCCAATAAATTAGTAGGGCAACTCCGGCATCAGCTTGGATACAGGAATTCCCCGGGGTGGTCGGGGGAAGGACGGCGAATTTCGTGTGTTTTCATATCGTATTATCCTAGTTTATGCGTCAGTACACAACTCCTTACTTATGCCGTTGTTCTCATTAAGGATAAAATCACTACAGGAAAGCTCCCACACTGGCTTAAAGGTCTTTCGCTGTACTAGCTGCGCGGAGCCAATGACATTTCGACAAGAAATTACTTTCGGAATAATTATTCACGCCATTCCGCCGCAATATTCAAACTTTGACGATCCGCAATGGACTTTGCAGCATTAACTTATTGTTAATATTGTGCCGTTTATGATGGTTTACATTTAACCAAATAATAAGGGACTGGGATCCAAGTACTTTTAAAACTTAACACATTTATTAACGATAATTTCGACACAACATATGTTTCCACTCGCACACTATATAGAGTAGAAATGGATAATACTTATTATACAGTGTGTACACTTTAGTATACTTTTATATTCCAGCACACAAATTTTGTGGTACAGAACACAATTCGCTCCCTCCTTCATTTTTTTATGTAATGCAGTTAAACTTTCCTTTTTTTCTGCTGATTAATTTCGGCGGCACCCTTGTACCTTATTTAAATTTAATTTACATAATTCGCCATTTTTCACACACAGCACTGTGTAAAATATGTTGCCAAAGTTGTAATCTTCCCTTTGCTTTCCTTTTATATTATCTTAATTCACCAATTTTACCTCCGCGTACGAATTCTGCGGAATAAGAAGACATTATAGGGACGCGCAACGACAGGGCGGTAATTTTCTATAAAGCAACAAGGGGGTTTAAGAACGCGTGAGCTGTTAAGTCACAATAACCAGCAGTAATTCTCTCGCGGAACAATGCCTCGAATTGTTAGCTGTATCGTACGTTTACGGGGGCTCCGCGTGGAAAAATGGAATATTGTTAATTTAGTCGCAGATTTACTTTTGTCAGTCGAGAATTGTGCACAGACTTTTACCCGAACGGAAGTCGCTGCATTTGAATGGGAACATCCGTGCCTGTAAACGTGAATTTAAAAAGCTTTCAACCTCTATTTTTTGGATTCATTCACAGGTACATGCGAAATAGTAAGATTGATTTATGTACCCGAAAAGGGATCACATTCGGAGCAACACATCGATGTAATTATAAAACAAGGGAGTCCAGTCCCATGGCAGCACAACGGCTCCGTTGTTTTTATGAAATCTGAATGCCGACACGAACCCCACCTAAAATACACACAGCAAACATTAGCATGCCACGCGAACCCCTAAAAATACAGTACGCTCCACTTACACTAAAATATTTTACTATATGTTTTCGACGCACTAATAAATTCACAAAAATTTATACAGTCATAACATGGTTTAATTGTACCATTAATTAAATTCTTTATCATAGATATTGTCGTGGGCATGCGGAAGCGTGCTGTTGCCCGATATGAGGGTCGAATATTTTTTCATGGTATTACATGCAGTTTATCTTAAAATACAAGGTAAGCTTTTTATTAATATGATTAATATCTGAACACGCCCCGACCTATCGGCGACATTTTGTTTTATTGCTGCATAACTCACCACTATACAAATAAAACGGTTGTTTGTCCAGGAGGTTATTCTAACAGTTTTCATAGGTCAAAATTAATTAATAATGACCCAAAATGATTAAAGCTGATGTGATACTCACAAGGTTTATATTGTTTTTTATTGTACTGGTCATAAAAACATACATGAAGAAACCATATGAAATCAGATTTTTTTTAAGTTACTGAGGTGCAGATTTTACTGAAAATGTTTTATCGTGAAGTTAGAACTGACGATGGTTGTTTTGTCGAACAAAATCTTCAGCAATTTCGCCGAGAGCTAAAGTGCTATTCCTTGTTGCCTGGGTATTTCGATAATTAATATTGCAATATCATTTCAATCTCATTATCCCATTTACACTTTCAGATTTAATTTTGCTAATTCGATTCTGTCATACAAATTAGCATTTCGTCACTGGACGAATTGATCCAATTAATTGTCAAATGATGCGAATATTGAGCTTAATGTATTCGTAATAATCCTGATTGAGCACTATTGTGAATTAGTAATTTTAAACTCTGTTATTATTTAGTGCAAATATTATTAGTTAATCAAAAAATGAACATTTTCATTTACAAAACTTATTCAGTGTATATTTAATTAATAAATATAAATATATTTAGTACATATTTAAATATAAATATATTATATAAATATAGTCAAATATTAATTATGATTATAAAATCTTAATGTAAACATGATGCTCTTTGACAAAAACCGAGTTGAATTAATTAGATTTCACTTACAGATGTAGTCGCAAATTAACGTTTACTTTAAACCCACCGTGAACGATAAATAATCACTTTAATACTTAAATAGAAAAATCTCATTGTGCAAATTACCAGACTGCCTTAATGTACTCAGCATTATCGAGCTAAATATCTTAAAGGCAGTCCGTATTTATAACTAAGCATTTACAAAGTAATCGGTTTATGTCTGGAAATTGAATTCAACTTCTTTTGATGGCATTCGGAATTTACTGAACAAACATTACGATTGCCTGTAAACATTGATGTACCGCTTTTAAGTAGAATATCTATCAAACGTATGTTCTGATCGAAGTTATGTCCAATAAAACACGACAAATGTAGTTAAAACTTGACTATTTACATACAAAAAATTTATTTGGTAACGGTAAAACATATTTTGACTTATCCTCAACAAAATAATATTAATATGCAGAATGTCAAAAATTAAATTGTATTTCAGTAATTTTTCATATATAATCGACGATCATATTCTATATTATAGAATCTGTCACCGGTATTTTATTATTTGCTATTGCTATTATTTTATTATTTGATTACTTTTAGGTATTCTAGTTAAATTAGAGAGTACTATAGTTCTCCTAAAATATTTTATTTCTTAAATTTTCTTATTTGGGACATAACGGGGATTTTATATATTCCTTGAAGAGTAAAATACTTTGCGCGTCTTTTGAAGTGGATAATTTGTATTATTGAAAAAATTAGAATATTGTATGATATTGCAACAAATATATTATCAAAATAAGTTTTAATAAACTATGTAATCTCGTGCATATATTAAACAAAATTGCGTCAACAACAAATTTTTTAAACCAAATTCCTTGAGAAAGTAAAACAAAATTATGTAATTAAAATGAAAAAACCATATTAACAATATTAACCACTATATTTTCCCAATCTGTACTTACTCGGTCCCACCTCACTCTCCACCCTTCACCTTGATCTCTTCTCCATGAGCATTAGAAAGCTCATCCAAATTTTAAAACTGGTGGTTTTGGCAGTAAAGTGAAAAGAAGACGAACCCTTACGTGTTCAATTGGATTCAAGTCTGATGAACGCGGAAGCTACTGCATCCAAGTAATGAACCATTACGGCTCATCAGTGAACAAACAATTACGGCATTCGGATGAAGTTTATACACGGTGTTCGTTATCCCATGCTGTGCGAGCAACCCGCTACTCCCTTCTTCGAAACATCTGGCTCTAAGGCTAGCTTCAATATTTTGACCGCCTAGGACTTCAAAGAATATTAAATATTAAATCTATTTAAACGAAATTTTCGTAGTGTAATTAGTATAATAGTAGTAGTAATTTTTTCAACATTTGTTGAATAGAAATAAATGGACTAATTTAAAGTGTCTTTCAATAAACAGTATATTAAATTATATTATTTGAAAAATACATAATATATTTATAGCATTCCCTATATTGTTTTATTTTTTATAAAATAAATACGATTAATATTATCATAATATTTTAGCAGTAAAAATTGGTTATAAAAATTACTTAACGATGTTATTTGAAATGTAATAGTAAATGGGTTTTCTATAATAAATTCTGACAGTAACTTTTAAATTTGGAAACTACTTTATAATGAAATAAAACTGTAAACTTTGTAATTCGTTAGAATTTCATGTACAATGCTGAAGTAGTTTATTTCTAATTACAGTAATGAAGGAGTATAAAATTTTGAATGTAAATTATTCACAGAACTTTTATATCCCGATTAACCATTTCGGTGAATTTGAATTTTTATGATAATGAAGCAGTAAAATATTTATATTTTGCAATAACCCAAGATTTAATAGAGCATTTTGTCTAGGAAT
Source organism: Aethina tumida (assembly GCF_024364675.1). Taxonomy (NCBI): domain Eukaryota; kingdom Metazoa; phylum Arthropoda; class Insecta; order Coleoptera; family Nitidulidae; genus Aethina; species Aethina tumida. The sequence continues at coordinate 32,432,156 of NC_065437.1, forward strand.
TGTGTTTCAATTAAAGTTTATTTGCATAGAATAATTGATGGTAATGTCTAGTTGTATGAATTGTAATACGGAGTATTAATTAATTGTATGTATGAATTTAAATTAAATTATTTCTGTAGTTAAACATAGTTTAACGACATAAATTCTTAACGAAGTCATTTTTTCCAGACATCAAAGGTTTAATGGCGAACTTTAATTGGTAAGTGAACCACCTTTTAATTCCATCATAAAATATGCAATTCTCAATGTAACAATTTGTTATTGCGCATAAAATCTGTTTATAGTTAACATATTTTAAAAGTGTTCATATAATTTTATGAATATGGTCGTATTCTTCATTGAAGTCATTATTCTGCATTACTCATAGTTATTCAGTACATTGTTTGCATTACGATTATAATGAACATTTTAATTTCTAATTATAATATTTATTAAAGTCAGATTATTTCATTAAGTCGAATATATTTGAATTATTATTAATATAATAGTAGTTTTATAATAATAATATTTTGTCCAACAAAATACATAAAACATGACAATTGTAACAACACAGTCTACAAAAAAAAATATGTATAAATAAATTATAACAATAATAAAATAATAACAGACATAATCACATCAACTAAAGTTATAGAAAAATATTATATGTCAATAATATAATTAAAAAATAATAATCTTAGTAACGGAACAGACAATAAATATTCACAAAAAAGGAAACGACAAACTAAGAAAATAGATAACGTGTTCAAACACTAGGTAGATAGTCACGTGACGAGCAGTATGTGTATGAAAAGGTGTTGAAATTGCCATTGATGTCGTTCTAAATGAAAGCGCGTTATGGAGAGCGGCGTACAAAGAGATGTTATCCGAAAATGAACCGTTTTATAGGAAGCAACATTGAGTCGTGTCCTATTTCCATCAAGATTTGCACATAAACGCCCGTTGTCTTTCAACAAAGGGACGCGAAGAATACCTAATGGCGAAACTGTTTCGTTTAGATGTGTGACGAATTTTTAGTTGGTAAATAGAAGATTGATTCCTGCTTAATAGATTCAGCCATAATTGATTGAATAATATTTTTAATTTCTTGCGAATAAAATTTAATAATAATAATTTAATATTAAACTTGCCTATTAACTATGTTACTCAACTAAACTAATTGTATGACAACTACCATTGTGATATATTCATCTTGTTAAGCGAATATTATTTTAATTCCGACTCCAGTTTACATAACAAATCTGCGGTCTCCACCAGATACAGATAAAACATACACTTAAGACCAGAGGGTGCGCGAGGGTAGTCATAATTCTGTTGTTTTGTCTCGTGCGAAAATTTAATTAATAGGGACTCGGATTCAGATTGCGGGGAACGAAGTTACACTCGTATATTTATCTTAAGTATTAAAGTGTTAATAGGATCCCGCGAACGTTGCCGGGAGTGCAGATTAAGAAAGGGTTTGGTGTGCCTTTAAAATGTAACCGGCGACGAATTAAGAGAGGCTATTTGTTTATGCGGTGCAATACAAGCTTTTCTTAGTCCAATGAAAATTTAAATAAGATATATTGTCAAATGCAACAGAGAAATGTTATTAAAGCAACACTTTCATACTTTAAATATTTTTTTTATTTTTTATACTAATTTATATTATACAAATAAATAAATTTCCATACATTTGAATTCCATTTAATTACTTGTCAAGAATATTAAATTAAACTCGATAATAATAATTTGAAATCATTATATACAACAACAAATCAGTTCATAATTTCGAAACATTTAATTCAATTTAACTTTCATCAGACATTTTAATTTTTGTGTTGTACTGTTAGCAGATAGGGGAGTACATTCGCATCGAATGTTTGTGTGTTCCAGACACTTATAAATGTTGTTTCTTCGTAACGGGTTCCGGGTTATCGTTTACATTGTAGATAAAAATTTTAATTTAATTTGCCTCTTTGATGTGCGCTTACCCAATTTAGATTCAACGAAAGTCCATTATGTCGTCAACTACAGAAAGGATTAACAGGCGCATCGGTTTTCATCAATTACCCAGGAGAACTTTCAAATGCTTTAGGCCATTTTTAATACTAGGTTGCACTGACTCTAGGTTTTCGTTTTTACATATTATCAATAATGCAGAAACGATGAAATTTGTAATTGATTGTAAAATTTGGAATGACATAAAATAATACGTTCCCTCTTGAATTATAATAACAAATTATAGATTTGTACAAGTAGTGCCAGTAATCTATGTCATTTCATAATTTATGTTATAAGCCGAATTCAATTTTATTCGCCTGGCGCTTTTATTGACAATCCATTCTTTAGTGTAATTCAGCCATTCTTCGAAATTTATGGGTATTGCTTTGCTACATTGTACATCAAGGCATATGGTTACCACTTTATATTGTCGCTGGAAGCTGAATCAGATTTAAAGAAATTTATCACGTCGGCATACACACTCCATGTACTTACGCGTTGTAACATTTGTTACTGTAAAACAAATGTGCAGATTAATAATTATAATTTATATAAATAGAAAATATTAAAAATACCAATATTAATAATTGTTTAAGCGAATTAGGTCTATCAAATTTAAAGAACACCCTCAAACGTCCTGGTAATTTAATTGCAAAATAACTTGATTAAGCAGGTGATATGCCTTAGTAATGTTATTATTTATTAAAGGACCTCAAATCAATGTACGGATAGACGTCTAGGATGTCTCGAATACACCACCACACGCCAGTCTCACGTAACATTTAAACACAGGATTTCGAAGCGAATGACTGGTTGAATTACGGGACAGGTAATTCCTTATTATCCTCGGAACAGACGACTTCTTATCCCGCGAATATAATATGCAGATATCTATTGCGGATTTCTGAATCACGGGCCCATAAAGCAGGCGAGATCATATCACAAATCAGATGTCAGCCTCCCGGCAGTATTAAATCGACCAAGTGAATGGTTGAGGTTGAGACATAACTGGATCCATTCATCAACCTAACGGCAGACGTGGCTTATAATGGCTGATTGTAGCCGAGGCTCAGGCAAAATGGGCTCGCTTGGCATTTCGGCGGTGCCAATGTGAGATGGAAATCTCTGGGGCGTAACATTTGGGGACGAATTCAATCTCACTTTTAACAACTGCTATGATAATAACGATGATGATGATCATTATGATTATGTTTGGTTGAATTACTGGCATACTAATGAGAAATTAACCAACAAAATTGCATACTTGTGGCGAGAAAGTATACTACGTATTTTTATATGTCTGGAAATATACTACGTTCTGTTTCTATGTCTGGAAATATTTTAAAACCATTGCAATAAAAATAAAATTATCAATTATATATTATATAATTACATAAAAAAGGAAACATGTTAAAGATTTTATTTTTTAAATTAATTTTGTATTTATATTATATATTGGCTAGTGAGAAATGCACAGATTAATACAAATTTCGATAATTTAACAACACTACTGATAATCTTTAACTTCTTGTTTTTATTTTTTATTTATAGCGTATGATTATTTATAATTACAAATTTCTCGTAACTGTTTACTAATAAAGGTCAGTACTGATATCCTCAGTTTCCTCGTATACATTTTCATAGAACTTCGAATCTTTTATATATATAAGCAAAGTTAAATTTAAAAATATCCAGTATACCTTCAAGATGTTGCCAACTGTATTGGTTTTCACCACCTTATTAGCTTCGGTGTTCACTGAAATTAGTTTTCTAAACGTTGAAGTGAAGGGTTACACCTTGGGCGTTGAGAAATTTAAGAGACGCTTGAAGAACGCTAAAAGTATCTCGGAGTATTTGCCCGAACTTGAAGTCGATAAAATATCAATCGTGGGACAAAATGTCGGTGTCCTGTACGAACAATCTCTTTCAAACCTGGACGCCTTGGACGAGCTTGTGATAGAAGAAAGTAATGTTCGGGAAATAAAAGCAGGTGCGATAAGAAATGTGCCCAATTTGAGAGTTGTATCATTCAAGAAAAATAAACTAGATGAAATTAAAAGTGGAGTTTTCAACAACCTAACAATTTCTACGCTTGATTTGAGTGAAAATCAAATATCTAAAATTGACGGAGATGCTTTTGATAACATGGAAGAGCTACTAGTGATTAATTTGGGATATAACATGATTCGCAAAATTAATAATGATTGGTTTAAGAACACACCAAATTTAATGTACATCAAATTATATCGCAATCACATTGAAGAAATACCCACGAGTGCTTTTAAAAATTTGGGAGGTAATAAACAGGCTGATTATTTAAATACCTCCTTAAGTATTACATTGGATCATAACAATATTAAAAAAATCCATCCTGGAGCTTTTAAGGAATTATCTCGTTTAGACTCATTATGGTTACACGATAATATTCTGAACCACATAGACGAGAATACATTTCATCCATTACAGATTAAAAAACTTACTCTGGAAAACAACGGCATTCAGTGTTTAGAAGGAGATCTTGATAAAATTTTGCCAGCTGAAGAAGTGAAGATTGATCCAAATCCTTTAATATGCAAGTGTATGAGACGCATAAAGGCTTGGGCTGAAGAACGAAAAATGAAAATGGACTTCTTCTGGATTGAAAGTGACTGTATCCTAAAAGATATCGATTCTAGAGTAAGAAGATTGGAATCCTTAAAATTTTAGATCTAAGATATATTTTTTTAATGAAGTGTATAAATATGTAATAATAAAAATTTATCGCCTTATATTAAAAATGTGTTGTTATTTCATACATATATAACTGAATTCATAAAATAGATTTCTTTGATATATAAATTAATGATTCATTTAATTTTTTATTTTATTCAAAAACAATGAATTAACTAAATTTGTGTTTATAACACTATAATCTATTTACTGATACGTGTATGATCTTCTGACTTTTGAATTTGCATATAAACTTAATTATCATCAAAAATATTCAGTTCACATTAAAATGCTGTCTGCAATTGTAATATTAGCAACTCTATTAGGTTCAGTGTTCTCTGAATTGAGTTTCATTAGTTTTGAAGATATTGAAGTGAAAGGATATTCCCGAAATACTGAAAAGTTTAAGATAAGGATAAAGGATGCGGAAAGTATCTCAGAACATTTACCAACTGTTGATATAGACAAGTTGACTATCATCGGACAAAATCTTTCCATACTGTACCCAAGATCATTGTCCAATATGGAAACTTTACGCATACTTTTGGTTGATTTCAGTGATATATTTCATATTTTTCCCGGTGAGATATGTAATGTATAATATGGAAACTACGCATACATTTGGTTGATTTCAGTGATGTATATTATGTTTTTCCAGGTGCGATACGAAATGTGCCCAACTTGAAATTTTTATCGTTCGGAAACAATAGGATAGAACATATTCCAAGAGGACTTTTTAATAACTTGAGAATTCAAGTGCTGGACTTAAGCAAAAACGCAATATACAAAATTGATGGTGATGCTTTTGATAACATGCCGGAGTTAGCTAAAATTGATCTAAGTTATAACATGATACGGAAAATTGACAATAGTTGGTTCATGAACACACCTAAGTTAGTATGGCTGGAATTAAATCGTAATTATATTGAAGAGATTCCTGTTAGTGCGTTTAAAAATATTGCAAATAACAGTAATGAGGATTATTTACCAAGTATAAATTTGGGTTATAACAATATCAAAAAAATATATCCCGGAGCTTTTAAAGAATTGTCCCACGTGAATTTTATGGAACTTAATAACAACTTGATAAAACACATTGACGAAAAAACATTCTACCCATTGCATATAAACATACTGTCTTTAAGGCATAATAGAATTCGCAGCTTAAAAGGAAAACTTAATATAATTTTACCAGCCGAAACCATATCTTTGGAAAACAATCTCTTCAGTTGTCAACACATGATGAAGTTGAACGAATGGGCACGCAATCAAAAAATAGGTTGGAAGAGTTTACTTTCTTTAGAATGTTTAATGAATTTTTCAAAGTAGTATTGTTAGAATAATTTATCTATATTAATACTAATAAACTATTATACTATTATTTAATTATTGCGCTATATTTTGATTTACCTTACCTCTAACTTAAACCTCTCACGTGTGAAGAAACTTTTGACAATTTGAAAAATTAACTGCATACTGTTTTTTATTAAATTAAATTATAGTTGTGTGACATAATGTATCATATTAATTATTTGACATCATATACGAACACAAGAAAAATGTTATATTTTATTTCCATAAATCTTAAGATTATTATAAATAATAATTTGATTGATGCTTATTTCGTAACTATTTGTAAAATGTCGTATCCCTATCAAGCAAGCTGTGACGCATATCAAAAAATCACTGAATAGATAGTACGTAATCATTTAATAAAGTCGATTCCTGTCTTGTCGGTGTCACGGATATCTATTATAGGGCTGACGCAATAACTAATTTCTTCAAAATATAGACACATGCCAGACTATAAGGGCAGGCGCACCGGCTGCACGGAGGATCCATCTCAAAACGTTAATCTACTAACTGACATATTGAATTTCCAGACGAATAATATATTATATATATATACTATATAGTCTAGTATAAATTAAATCTTTGAATCGGCGAAATCAATGAACCAGTAAAGACATAACATTTTGTTTCAGACACTTTCAAGATAAATTAAACTTAATGTGGGATAATTTTCCTTTTACGTTAATAATGTTACAGAGAGTTACAGTTACAGAGAATAAATACGCAAAAATTCTTTTAAAAATATTGGAGTCAATAAATAGGCGGATAAAGAATTACATTAAATCTTAACAACAAATCCATCCTGGAGTTATATGACGAGAATACATTCCAACCATATCTCAAAAAACATAGAAGCATTCAATGTCTAGAAGAAGATAAAATTTTACCAACTAAAGAAGTGGAAGATTGATTCAATTTATTTAACATACAAGTGAGTAAGGATGGAGAGTGACTGTCTCCTAAAAGTTATGGATTTCAGAATCAGAAGATTGAAATCGTTTAAATTTTATACGTAATTTTAGAATTAATTATTACATATGTATCTATAAATCTATATTTAAGGAACAGAATATCCAAAATTGATGTTGATGTTTTTGAAAATATGACATTGTTATATAAAATGGGCACACAGTCACAAATTAGGTTGGATTAGCAGTCGCAACATGCCATTTTGATTAAAATTTACCGTTTCTTAATAATATCGACTTTTGTGGGTTTCAAAATGCTATTTTTTATTAAATTAAATTATAGTTGTGTGCCAGACTTTCCCTTATTAATTATTTGACTTATTATAAAACATAATACGTATATTATAAATAATATTTTGATTGATGATCATTTAATATTTTTATGACTTCAGATAAAACATCGTATTTCTATCAAGCATCTGCAGCATATCAGAAAATCACTGATTATACAGAATGTAGTCATTTAATAAAGTCGATTCCTGTTGGTCTTCAAGTTAATTTTCTATATATTTTAATATAAATCCAGTAAAGACGGATCAAAACTTTAACAAATTTTTTTCAGACTATCAAGATAAAATAAAGTTAACAAGACGTAATTTTCTTTCTGGGTCAATATGGAAGAGATACCGTTGGACAAACCTGTGAGGATTTCGCTGATGATGTAATTATCGTCGAGGAAGTGGTCCATTAAGCCGCATCAGGAGAATAAGGAAGAATCTACATATAATAAAACTCCGGCAAACATTTAACAACTCTCTTAAAAGCTTTTAGAACTCTTTTAGCCTTGCTTTATTTTACTATAGCCGTTACATTATTTAAATAATATGAAAGATATTCCGGTTATAATTTTAAACGCCACTTAAATTTGAACTTTAAAATTTAGACCGTCGTAATCTTAATATGGTTTAAGAATATCATAAAATTTACAAAGTGGAAAATGAAGATCTCCGCTTATTTGAAAGATTAAAAATTTTATTATATAATAATATTAAAAAATGGGTTTCATATTTTATCACTTCCAAAAATTTTCCCATAACAATATTCCTCACGCAAATATAACTTTGGTAATAACCAATAAATTATGCTTAGATAAAATGTGTTGGACAGAAACCGTTTGAAGTTTTAATTGAACCTTTCGATAAGTATATTTCCCTTTGTTTGTCTTTTAAAGCTGTGCATTAGTATTCATCGTTTATTTTTGATGGTCATAAACCTCGACGTATATTTAATGCACATCCCCTCTAAAACGTGCCTGTCCATTCTTGTCACCCATCACCTTTTTATTTTTAAATTATTGACAGAGCTTTTAGATTGTGCTACCATCGATTCTCACATCTGCCTCAATTTTATAATTCGACCTTTCCAATCACGTTTCGTCAATTTCAATCCTTCTATAAATATCCATTTCAAGAGTATTGATTTATAATTTATAATTAATGTAAGTTTTAAAATATACGATTATATTAATAATGTTTTAATCTATTTATATTTCTCCTTGATCATTTGCATATACACTTTACCCATTTTCTATTATAACCACACCTTAAATTTTAACATTTCCTATTTACTAAACAGAACTTTCAAATACAATGCTTGGTTATCAATAGTGAAAAGAATTTATTTCGCGCATTCACCATTTTAAATTTAAATTTTTTAATAATATTTATGGTATTAGTATCTGAAAAGAATGTCACAAATACACGAGTGTCGATGACAGCTCCGTAAAATAATTCTACATCGAATGATTTCGCATAAATAGTGGATTAATGAATGCCTTTAGCGAAATTTCTAACAGAGATGTGCCGGAAGGACACCAATACAAACTGTGGGACCGTGATGTTTCCTGCTGTTGGGAAACGGGACAGATGTGTGTCCCTTAATGCAGGGTCGAACTTGTTCTTTACCAGCCATACAACCATAATGATAAAATGAAATACTCACTAATTGAGAAGTGAACTTCGCAGGGAAATGCAATAGAAAGTTTCACGACCAATTTTGTTTCTGCTGACCTTAATCGTTCGTGAAAACCCAAAAGACCTAAGGCAACTTTTGTCCTACTTAAAAATTAAAACATCAAAATCTAAACTAGTTTTAATAATATACACAAATATATGCATATACGTTATATTTATTTCTTGTTGATTTTTAAATTATCCTCAGTATAAAAATTGTTGTAATAAGAAATTTTGATTAAGTCTAGTCCGACCCTGATACGTCGATTTCGGTTAACCTCCTCGCTTTTCTACTCGCTTCCCACCTAATGGAACCATCGTGTTTTAGTCTTTTAATTCTTACAAACATAACATCATCTAAAATGTGCTTATGTCAACCGAAATGGGAAATCACTGACCGAATTCGATCTAATTAGGTTAATTTAACTCTTCCCTTTTTCATTTATTTTGTCCCGGAGAAATTTACTTTCTAAAAGCCGTTTTGTATCTACACGCATTACACATTTTTATATTACATATTGATTTTCTGATACAGTATTAGAATAAATGTGTTTAACAACTACATATAAAACACTAATAATGGACAGTTAAGTATCCTTATGAGTTATTTTTGAAATCGTTCCTTGGATAGTTTCGGAAACTAATTAGTAGTAATCACCATCAAATTTATGGCGTCAGTAAGCAGAGTGAATTAGCCCATAAAACCAACATATCTATTCACATTGTATATGATCGCAACTGCTTAACAGATGCACGAGGCGGATGCATATCGGTTCTCCATTATGTCCTAATTCGTCGTAAGTACCAATGAAAATTGCATTAGAGCCTCGGCTCACTTGGACGTTCCCGCCGCACCGTAAGTGCTACAAGACATAAGAAAGCTCTAGACACTAATTGTTTCTTAAGGGATGCCGACTTTACTATCTATAAGAGAGCTATTTTATGGAAGCATCCGATTCATATCTGCATTGAGCAATAAAAGTGCAGATGTAACAAAAGCACTAACTGCGACATTAAAATCTTATGGATGTTTGACTGTAATTATTAATGAAGGTAGGTAGGTAATTAGTTTTTTAATGATACGTATAAACAACAATATTAGTTAATTGCATCCTCTTGATGTTTTACCTCCTTAAACTGTATCAGTATTTCTTTTCAAATAAAACAAGGGTCCCTATAATATAAGTTATATATTCCTCAAATAACATTGAGCCCTATAAATCAAATGAAAGTGGCTAACCCGAGGTTTTATTTGTGTTTTCGTTTTTCGCTGCGTTGTTTAGTTTTTACGGCGCAATTCAATCGGCTGTACGATGAGTGTATGGAGTAACTTCCGCATCTAGCGGGCAATACGAGGGGCGATTTCAATTGCTTGACCCTTATCATTATTGAGTTTGGTCCTGCACCCTTCCAGGGGGTGAAGGCAGACGTGCGGTCGCAGACTGACCACTCGGTAACAGCCTAGGTTATAGGACTAAGCCCCGGATTACACGCTGGAAGAATGAATTATTGATGCCATTCTGAATTATAAATTTAATTTTGCAGGTAAACAATTCTGGCTTCCGCGGCTTTGGCACATTCTCTATATTAGACTAAATTGCCGAAAATTGAATTTTCGTAATAGCTGTGCTACTGTCAGCAATGTCGGAGGGAAATACGAATGTACGACAAAATTGTGTGGCAATTTTAATTAATGATAAGACCTTTGGATAATTAATTTGGTTGAGCAGTTCGAAATCAAACACAAGAAATTTCTTAATATGTTAAAAGGGAATTTGTAATTTACTCTTCTTTTAGCATGGAAGATTTCAAAGAACCAAGCTCTGCTTATGTTAAACGGTTAAGCAAAAGAATTCTTTATTTGTAGCGGCACACCTTTCGAAATGAATTCGCACAATGGAAATTATTATTCATAATCTTCCCTCTAAAATTCCTTACGGTCGGCATCCAAAGCAAATCATAAATTAATACAAAGTAAATTGTAACGCAAGTACAACTTTAGTCGGCTACCATGAAAAGCGTAACTAATTCAATTACTATCTGAAACAAAATTTAATGAATAGACAGAAGGAATGCTTGAAATGCATTTGATTGCTTGTTCTACTCGATCCCGATGCATTTACATCACCCAGTCATCTGAAATTTCTCCATGCGAACAGATTAAACTGAATTGCATTGGATTGTACTTTACTGCGTCACTTGTCAGTTTACGAGTCTAAACTGAACAGATAAATAAGCTGGCACTGATTACTACCTCAACGTTTACTGCAAAATCTAATTGTTTGTATTTCGCTTGTAAATGACATGTGGCGAATAAAACGAGTACATTCGTACATCCATTATTCTGTTGAAGGTTCAAAATACGCAGTTAAACACCAGTTAAAATATTTATAAAGATAATGTTACAAAACACTAAATTGAATATATAATATATAAATTGAAAATAAAAATTAGTCACATTTTTGTGCTACTACCACCGTATTAAATAAAAATAATAATAAATTATTACTAACTAAAACTGTTATTTTTAATTGAAGTAATTATAATTTCTACAATAATAGTTACGAAAGAAACACAATGCCATACAATTTTAAAATGATGCTGAATGATATCAAAATTTATGTTTCGCCTTTCTATGTTTTATTTGTTATGGTAAAAAGATAATACAATCCCAATAACATTCATTTACTCTACTTACTTTACTAGGGGAGGATACTAATTTAAATAAAAGGGATATAAGCACTAAAGTACATTTGTTTTTACAAAACTATTAAATTTACTGAAGTATTTTATTGCAAAATCTATTTTTTTGTATATTATATGTAAATGACTCATGTCCAATAAAACGGGTACATTAGGTTACTTCTAAATTTATAACTCGTAGATAAAATGTCCAACATATATTTTTGTAGAAAATTAAATGTTCTACAAAAAAGGTCTCCTGTGGTCAATCGATTACTCTAACAATTTAGAAGATATTCGCATTCGTATCCCAATGCGTACTAATTTTAATAGTAATTTTAAATTTATCCATTTAAGTCATAAATTTTAAAAATATTTATAAAAATTTGTCTTATTTTTTGTTTCAGAATGTATTTGAATGAATTCAATTTTTTTTCCACAAATGTTTTAGTCGAATATTTTTTGTCTGGAGGATTTGAAAATTTAGTTTCAAATGTTTGTAGTTCTGTTTTTTATAACACGTCATACTAGCGTCGTGTCCGTGTTTTTTTTTCCATTTCTCTTTCCTCATATACGTTGTACATATAGTTTATACTCCTGAAATGTCACTTCTTGTATATAATTATAATCAAATAATTAACAGCTATGTTTTAATAAATTTATTTTTTGTTCCTATTGATATATTTAATATTAGTTCATAAATAAAACACTTCTCTGAAATGGATAATGAATTATCTCAAAATTCAGGACTTAAATGGATAAATTTAAAATATTTATTATTCGAATGCGAATCTTGTAAAAGGTTAAAGTAGCAATCTTGTAAAAGGTTCTTTTTTGTAGAGCATTTAATTTCCTATAAAGACATATGTTATAATATTTATTTATCTATGAGTTATAAAATTTGGAAGTAAAAAAGAAGTTTTTGTTTAATTCTTCAAATTTTAACCTCCGATATCTTCTAAACCGTAAGAGTTATGAAAAATATTGTAAGATACCTTTTTCATAGAGCGTTCAATTTCCTACAAGAAATGTAAATAGAAATTTTCTGTACTATCAAGTTATAACGAAATATTGATTTTGCCATATGGACCTGAAGAAAAATGGAAAACTGAGATGAGGAGGACCTATTAAAATTGACAGCTCGACTTTGGGGAACACTTTTTAAAGTGTCTAGAAACTAATTTTTCAGTATCGGACGGAAAAATAGTCAATTTTTTTGGGCCACCATAGGTTACATTCTTATATATATATATATATATATAATATATTAATATATATATATATATATATATATATATATATATATATATATATATATATATATATATATATATACGTTATCTTAATAGATAACGTCATAAATTTTGCAATTTTATAAATATAATATATTAACTTTTGATCGGAAATTTGTTTTTTTTTTTTTAATAAAAAATATAAATAATAAGTTATAGGAACAATTAATACTTCTATTATATTTGTTATTGAAAAAAACAACCACATTAATATGAAATTAACATGATATTTTTAAAATGATTTATCTCTTTTATACTTCTTAGTTGTGGAAATGAAAATAATATAAGTCCAATAATATTCATTTAATCTTAAGGGTAGGATGCTAATTGCTACATTGTCGATTTTTTGTTAAAAATTACCGTTAGATTTTTAAAATGTCACTAATATAAAAATTAAAAATGTGTATTATAAGGTTTATCCCTTTTGAAGATAGAAAAAAAAATACTAAGCTGCATTAAATCTTACAAAAAATATTAAATTTAGTGACATCGTTTACTGCATAACCTAATTGTTTGTAATTCGCTATTACTATTAAAATAATAAGAAAATAGGTTTAATAAAAATTTGTCACGATTCTGTACTAATATATTTAAATAATAATAAATGATAAATTTTATTGGAATGATTATTACTTCATATTTGTCATGGAAACTAAAACAACCCCATTAATATTAAATTAATAATGTGTTTTTAAACAATACTGAATAATATCAAGAAATTAAAATTCATATTACATCGCTTTTCTACTTTTTGTTGATGTGAAAAGAAAAAATACAACCCCAATAATATTCATTTACTCTTTGGAGGAGAATCCTAATTTAAATAAAAGATATATAAGAAACTTTATTGATCTAATATAAATAATTATTTTTTGCTCAAAGCTCAAATTAATGATATTAGAGATTTTCTGTTAAACAAACTGTTAAAAATAACAAATAATAATTTTGAAATTTTTTTCAACAAAAATTGAATCGGTTTAATTAAATGAAACTAATTCAATTCGACTACCAATTGGACTTTAAACATCACTTCTTGAAACTTCGCTAATAACATGATCTCTGGTGAACCCCGGTTTAATTTGAGATCGCGGACATGCATCGGTTCGGTGCCAAGTAATTTTAATGCACATCTGTGTGTGATACGGCAGCAGAGCCAGAAGCAGCAAGAAACGGTTTTGGGATTGACGTTCAGTCTTGTTCTTTCGCAAAACTGCTTCCTCATATCCTTCGTATGCATACGCCGAACTTCTGCCCGTGTCAGCTATGCCGCTCTCCAACTACGAAGTTTAAATTGATATTTAGACACAGACGTTAGCCCAAAAGCGGGGGATGCGTGCATGTTTTGCCGTTTATCGGAAATAGTTGGTCTGTTCGTTTTAATTAGAGATGCCGTGGGGAAAGTGTTTGCTAACTAACCAAGTTTTTATCGTGCTGCTGCATTCTATGTTTTCGTACTGTTTGTGTAATTATCTATAAATCTCCCAAAAAAAGACGTCAGATGTTTAATGTTGAAATGACATTGTATCTGGGATAATAACGAAAAAAATTTGACTTTCAGATTATACTTTTAATTCCCGAAATTACGGTCTGGGAGTTTATTTAAGGAAGTGGGCAGGTGGTGTTCAGTACGTGCAACACGGACGAGGACAAGAACGAAAAATTGGGTGGATTGTTGGATAGAAAGAGCGTACCGACAGTTCGCAATAAAACACGCAATCACGGGGCGCATCAAACGGCCCGTGTGAACGTTGTGGAAATGGCGCGAGCGGTGTGCGCCATTGTATTACAATGAGGCACTGGCTTAACATACAAACGATATCGTAGATCCGACGGTCAGAATGTTTTTATGCAGCAGTAGATAAAGAGGTTTTGGTTCCAAAATTTTATGATAAAATACCTAATAATCTACGCATATGAATATTTGGTTGAATAAAATGAAACATTAAATTAACGCAAAACGATGGAGATTGTTAATTAAAAGTGTGACTCAACGCCGAGGATAAAAGACATGGAAACATTACACATTGTTCATGGACGTGCAGAACAATGCAAACATTTCTCCATGCAAAAACTAAATAACCTATTCAACTATTACTTTCGCTTTTGTGTTAAACTTTATTTAACGTCGCGCAAGATATGTTCGTGAAGAAAAATACCAATTTATTGAGGTATTTTAACTGACAATGAGGCATTAACGTACGTTGTGCGCTACATTAACACATGCCATTGAGTTGTAAAGTTTAAGTTGGACTGGCTAATAAAATAGTTTTATACAAGAGTAGACGACAATGCACAAAAGGTTTACTGAATACACCAGACACAGAACTCTGTAAATTGTACTTAAATGCTTTGCCGTAAAATAGAGCATTTAATCAATATTTACTTCGAAGTTACACAAATATCTTTATATGTGTAGGTAAGCAGGGTAAGTGATCATCATTCTAGAAAAATAAAAAAATAACAAAATTTACTGTTTCAATTAAAAAATGTTCAGTCAAAATAATTTATTAAAAAAGCAATGTACAAGGTTTAAATATTATTTGTGAAAATGTGATATACCGCAATATATTAGCTACCTACCATAACACATTATTAAATTTATATTTATTTAAGTCACAGGAAATGGACGTTCGCGTCACGAATAAAATGTTCCGCAGCAATTAAACAAATTACCATGAGTTATTTTGTATCCGCGTGTCATTAATTTAGAATTTATATTTGTTGGTATTATTGGTATTGGCTTGCCATTAATCCGGATGATTTAACGCCTCCAATTGATACGGAAAAGTTGAAATGCAATCTGGACCCGTTCCGTCGACCCAGGCTCAATCAGTAAATGACATCGAACCCACGCTTTTCTTCCTGTTATTAGATTACAAATGAGCTTTATAAATTTCACTTTCTCCGAGGAAAAAAGAAATTTTCTGTTTGAATCAATTGCTGCGAAATTATCAATGGTTACGAAAAAGTTTTTGGGGATGAAGTATTTTCTAAAGCCAAATTATCATAATATTGAATAATCAATGGAAGTGATAATAAAATTATTTTCAATGAATAATATCAAGTAAGAAGAATATTATATCACGTCTCCGTTTTACTAAATACAAAGGTTCCGAAAAATTAAATTGTATTAAAAATTTTAAATACGAGTTGCTAGTTGTATGAATATGAAACGGAAATTGCATTCTGTCCATAAGCATTGTTATTTACCATTTTAATAAATTGCTATCCAATATGTGTAAAAATTGTTGAGTTGAATTTCCAAAGCTTTAAACAAATTCAATTGATGTTAATCTGATTTGCTAATACCTGAATATCAGTTTGAGTCTGACGATTTAAAAATATGGTTCGCCAAAAACTGAATCACGGTATCTCCATTTCGCCGATAGCAGTGTTGTATTGTTTCCTAGCAGTTTCAATTTATTAAAACCGAAATAGTGACCATTTTTATTTGCGGTTTTGTCTGCAATCAACCAGTCAAACTGAATGGACAATTTTATTGATGTTACGTGTTTTGGACGTTTTGTTTTAATAATCGAATTGATTGCTAACAAATTCGTAAATCAATATAAAAATTGATAAAATGTGCGCACACCAGATTCATATTATTTTATAATAACCGAATTATTCATTGATTTTAATGTTTGTTAATTGCATTGTTCCATGCATTTGTTAACTCTTAACTCTGTGCGTTAATCACGGTAATATTGTTCCAAATAATGCAAAGTGATGTTAAAATAATTTAAAACAATTTTATATAAAATCATCCACGAAAAGCCACTTCTAATTTGCTGTCTTTGTGACTGACGAAATCGACCAAGATACAATGATACGGATACATTTTTTGACATAGAAAAAAGTGGGATATATTATTTTATTTGCGATTTCAACGTAGTAATACCCAAACATATTTACTTTTCATTTCAATTTTGGAAAATAATAGTTCAGCTTTATGTGTGACGTGGTAAAATTAAATATTACTCTGAATGAAGTTTCGAAAATTTTGTGTAAATTCCGCATTCAAGACAGTTTTTAAAATTGTTTACACCAGGACGTCCTCGAAACACAACTCCCAAGATGAATAAAATTATAACAAGGCTCTGCTTCAAAGATCCTCGTAAAACATCAAGACAAGTCATGGAGGAAATTTCGACACAATTTAGTCTAGATGTTAGTAGCAGAACAGCGAGAAATTGATGCGGGACTACGTGACCGAGTTGCAGTTAAAAAACTTCTGCTGTCAAAGAAAAACAGAGCCCATCTGGCATTTACATAATTTCACTTGACATGAACGGAAAAACGGAAACACTGTCCTTTGGAGTAACGAAAGTGGATTTTTTTGGATCGAATGGTGAAATACCAAATTCCTACGGTTAAACATGGTGACAGAAGTATTATGGTTTGATGCCTTTCTCGATCCAAAATTGAACTTTTGATTCAAGTGAAGGACAAAATGGATCGTTTTCAATATAGGAGCATACTGGAGAACACCATGTTTCTATTTGCCCGGAGCGATCCCAAATATACGTCTAAAATTATTAAGGCCGTCTCAGTATTATACTTCTTCAAATTATACAGAAAAAGTAACAAAAAATTTCTGTTCACACATTGCTGAGACTGGTAGATTATATGCCTAAAAGATGCCATACTGTGATAGAAGCCAAAGGTTATGCCACAAAATATTGAAAAAGTTTCGTTATTGTTAATTTTTTATGAATATTAATAAAATATTCCATATTTTTTCCAGGCCAAACAAATTTATCATGATAATCGATTTGTTCAGATTTGCAACAGATTGGGGAAAATATTATATAAAATTATTTTTAACAAGTTAATAAATATTCCACCACAGTTCGCTTTAACAATAGATACTAATTTAAATAAAAGTCATACAAAGCTAAATTTGTTCTTATAAAAAAATATTAACTTTTGTAATGTAAAATATTGTAGTAAATGAATGAATGAAATTACAATTTTATGATACAAGAATTATTGTTTTTCTACTTCATTACTTGTTGCATAATTTACAGAAAAGTTTAATTGTTAGAATGTAGACTATATGTTAAATGACATGTGGCGAACAAAACGAGTAAATCGCTGCACCCATTATACTGTTGAATAATTGACTAAAATTTATTTTTTGATATTGTTTATCTCAAATTTAAAAATATATTCATTTAAGTCCGAATTGATACTAGTAGAATTTCTCTACTTTTTTAATGAATAACATAAAACCTGCAAAAATGATTGTTCTAATAAAAGACAATATTTTGACAAATTTGTTAATTCATAACGTTCCACGTTTATAGCAGTGGCAATTGTTCTGTATAATGCAAAGTGATGTTAAAGTGGCCTAAAACAATTTTACATAAAGTCGTCCACCCAAAGCCACTTCTAATTCACTGCCTTTGTTCCCTGTGTCACTTTTTGGTTCAATTAAAATGAAAAATCGGCCAAGATGCAATGAGACGAGTACCGGCGTTTTCCATTTTATTTTTCCCTATTATCTGACAGAATTCCAAATTCAGCGTCGTAATGAGAAAACTTACAAAAGAAAAATAGCAAAAGTTGCGCGAGAAAAGGTAAAAAGAAACTCGTCTCCTCTTAGCAAATTTATTTCTTTGATTAAGTTTTTACGCGCGCATTGTGGAGGGCATTTATTTCACTCACGAAAAGTATTTCAAACTGAAATTGGTAATTAAAGATAATATAACGGTACACTGTAGAAAGTGTGGAAAGTTTAATATAAATTTTACTTGGCGCACGAAATTTATGGTGGGATAATTAATTCTTGTTTAGAGCAGTTCGATTAATTGCAGATATTTGTAACTAACGCAGTGTTTGTTTCCAGACTGCTCATCGAGTAAGATTAATGGATTATAAAATTTCGGTAAGTCAGTTTTTTGATCTTTGACTGTTTTCGATATCAAGTTCAGGAAATGTATTGACAGAAAATAATGCTAACGGTGGTCTATTAGAAATGTGGTGGATGCGCCAAAGTTGGGGATTTGGTGCTCAACGTAATCCGATTAAGCAGTGCATCATTAAACCACACGATGAAATGTGGCGGCCATTTTTAATGGTGGCAGCCGTGATGCGGTAAGTCGTATCAATGTAATCAATTTGCCGCCATCCATCACAACATTAGCCACCAAATAGTATAATCAATGCTGGGCCACGATTCTGATGACACGCAAATCGAAGTGAATCTAAATAAAGGCATGTATCCGCCATCAACAAAGGTCGTGCACTTGGTCCGTGATCCTGGCATGATATGTGTACAGTATAAAATCCATTCAGTCGCATTATATCGAAATTAACTGTCGCGTCACAGAGGGCGGCGCAGACGTCAGGCGACCCTTGATGAAGTCGACTAAACTGCGGTCTGCGGATGACGGCTGTTTGTGGCAGGTAGATATGATGCGCACCGTTTCTACTAAATGTCACGGCAAGAATGCTGATTGCGTTTGCTCGTGAAATGCACTCAATGTTTGCAGATATAATTCATCCGAGTTCCCCCATTGTTACGCAATGCACCTGCGAATTAAATGCTACCAACGTGTTCGAAATTTCATTAAAATCGGACCATTCATGAATGATATCTTTTTAATTCGGATCCTTTGGACCTTTGTTTGGTTATCGTTAATTGCGTGGGCTTATAAATGGACATGTGTCCTCTTTGAACCAACTGAACTATTTGGATCGTGATTTTCGTCCGACTGAGGGGACTACACACCACAATAGTATCTTTCGTTTTGTAAACAAAAATGTGATAAAACTTATCTTAAATGGCCTTTTATGTGAGTTTTTATTTTTTTGTCAGGATTTGACAAATCTAGATTATGAGGTACGACTCTAAGCTTCCTAAGTAGTCACATTAAAAAAGTAATTTAAAATCTAAAATACAAACAACAATGGAAAAACCTAGATAAAAACCAAACTACAAAATATAGGAAGCTAGAAAACTTCCTCCATTATTATTATGTTACATTTCATGTTTTCGGAACGTCTTCCTGGGAGGGTTGTGGCTCGATGGACTGTTTGATATCAGACTGATGGCATGACGTAGGGGGATGTAACGAAGTTGTGCCGTGATTGATATAGTTTTCGAATATCGTAAAAGTCAATTGGTCTTTTACTCCCGCCATCAGGCCGATGTAATTGTGAAAGTACCTTTGACTCGGGGAGTCATAAAACTTTACTGCGCTGCGCCATATGAAATCGGCCGAGCATATGTTCGATGGCAACTCAAACTTTTGTTTTAGTAAATGGAAAAGGTGGAATTTCGCGCGTAATGGGATTATCAGGAGTTTATGTTTTAAAGTATTGGACTGAAGGAGCTAATGCTATTTGATGGAATAATTTCGTAATGGCGTCAAGAAAAGCAAAGTATATTCCATTCGTCTGAAAAATTTTATGGGTAATAAAACCATTTTATAAAATTAATATTACTTTTATATAACTGACATAAACCGGGACGAATCTATTATAGTACTGCTTTTTATTTCATTTTGACAAAGAAACTCTGTACGTGATTTCCTTGACAAATATTTCTAATAACTGCCACTCTTTCAACTATCTACTGGCTTTAGTATTGGCTGAATGTCGTAATAAATGGGGCATCATGTCTGTTTTAACTGAGAGTAATATGTTTCCTCCTGAAATGGTGTCTTATATGATTTTTTTAATAATGAAACTTCCTGGTAAATAGATAGATGCTTTATGTTCGATGTTACCAGGGGTGAAAAGAAAATTGAAGTTTTATGAAGGGGACACATACGATTTATTAAAATTGTCTCGTCCGATTGAATCACCCATATACGAGTTAAGTGATTGATATAATTAAAAAGTCTGATTTAATTATCTAAATAATTAACTTAAAGATAGATAACAGATTAAACTTCCAAAGCGACAACTGGCAGTGATAAATGCACAATGTAAAAAGGGCATAATGAGAAGTAAAAGTTAAAAATAACTTTTTTCAGGAAATGCGGGAGCATACGACCGTATCGTTCTGTCTTCATATATAACCATCCGCAATTTCCGTGTGTCGCCGGTTTTTCCCGACTGCGAAGATGCACCGATACCAACGTTCCAGATATGAAAACACCAGATATAAATAGAAAAAGGAAACGACTTGAAGGATGGTGAAAGATGTGCGAAATGAAATAATGATAAACATGAAGTTCGAAAAAAGACCATTTTGCTTGGGAAATGCTTTGCAATAAATAACTCCCGAATCACTTTTTTGCCTTTTGACCGACCGTGCACAAGATTATTGATAAATTGTAAACAATGTATTCATATATACTCGATGATATATAAGGATGTAATGGTTAATTTAAAATAATAATAATACCTTTTTTATGTAATAGAATCGATGTAGAAAGTTTTACCTCTAAAATATGCAGTGGAAGATTGTGCTTTGCAGCGTGAGCCCTCTTGTCCGCGGGTAAGGGTTCAAAGGAAAATCCCCAGTTCACGTAGAGGCGGCTGGCCATGGCATAAGGCTGGACCGGGGCCAAAACCGCACTAGATAAGTGTACGGGAGTGGATTTCCATTTGGGAATGTTCGCAAAATACTTCTACACCTTCCCCATGCACACTCTTATATCGAAATGTTTGCCTCTACTTCAGTATATTACCCACCAATTATTTTGATTAAAGCTTGTCCTTTGACAGTCAGTCTATGCCTGTGCAGTCGCATTTAAAATTTTGAAATGTTTTCGTTAATTCCTCACTTAATTAAAGTAATTAAATTTTTTCTTTTAAAATAATTTTAATTCGTTTATCATTCATTAACATTTTATCCTTGATTACAAATGTTCTATTGTTGATGCCAGTATATTTTCGTTTTAAAAATGCGTGTATACATTTTCCGGTGTCGCCGACGACACATTCGCACATGACATTAAAATCTGTTTTCCGCATGAAGCCAATTTAGGCAAAGTTTTGTATAAATAATGACTACATCCTTTTTTCGTGACAGGTGTCTCAGCCACGTCCCATTTTGCCGCAAACACCATCCATTACGGGGGTTTGAACAGAAGACAGGGCCAGGCGGTGGAACATACTCGTATAATGTCCCCTCACACGGAACCGTCGGGCCAGAAAGTGGCCAAAGTAAGATTTAAGTTTCTTATTGAACCATTAGATAACCTTTATCCAGGCACGTCTGCACTCCGACAAGACGCCGGGACGATAATCGCGGGATAATCACTGCGGAGGGCCAGAGATTAGCCAGATTTGCCATTCGATACTGTCATTTATATTCGTTTGTGTCCGCATTAAGGGGGAGAACACCCGCTGTTTACGCAGCAGACGTACGAGGAGTACTTGGCGGCGGTTTCGGGTGCAGGATAAATGTGTTGCCTCTTGTTCATGCGTCATTTGCTAAAAGGTTCGAGGTGGTCTCCTTAAGGACCTGCCAAACGGATCGCCATTTGTTTTAATTATTTTTCATGATTTTTTTAAAAAATGATGTTTTTACTCATTTTAATTTTACCTCATTATTAATTTATGTACATGTACATAAATTTTATTCATTCATATTCAACTTTATTTCTTCTTTCAAATCAATATATAATTATTGAAATAAGAAGAAGACATTTTATTAAAACAAATACTCATATGCATTAATAAGTTTTCTTTTATAACCTCAATATCCTTAAATCTTTAATAACTCGCTCAGAAACTAAGCAAGTCCCTATTAAAATTCCAACCTAGTGTACAACACTCACGACTCACGTACTTTTACTACCACGTACATTTACCTAAACTTTTTCAATTTTCAACTCTTTATGTTTTCACAGAGCGACTGAAATATCTGATGAAAGATTTGATGGTCAAATTTTGGACAATTATTTAAAGTAATTGAAGTTTTGATTATTTATGAAACTCTGCTTTTTTAATATATAACCTAAAGAAAAATCTTAATATATATTTTTTAAATATATTTGCAATGTATTTTTAAAAATATATTAACTATTCTAATAGATTAAATAGCAATATCACAATCGAAAAAGTATGATATTGAATAAAAGTAAGTCTTCGACATTCAACAAGATTATCATTCTCGTCACATCGACAGACAGCATCATCCTAATCGCCCACCATATCACCCACTAATGTATTCGTAAAGGCGGTGCCAAGGATGCAAAAAAGATTTGGGGCCGTCGCGTGGAGTGGCGATCCTGTCAAAGGACCACCGCTTATTTACGAGCCGTGAAAAATCGGGTGCGTCAGTGAGTAATCGCCTGTCATTACGGGGCAATTTGTTATTTCCATACGTCATATGATGTGTTGCATGCATCGATTGCGTCCGTGTTTATTATATATTCCCTCTGTTTCACGATCGAGGTTTTCGACTGGCACTGGCGCTCGTAATGCCAAGTTAACTGTATTATTTCGCCCATCAATCAATTCTTGAGGCGACGTCATGCGAAATGATAATGGCAATTATGATAATTAGTTGCGATAAAATATTCCTTTGATAGCGAATAATAACAGATATGTGTGGAGATAGATAATTAAATGCGAACCCTACGGCGTTATAACTTAATTAATCAAAACCGAGTAATCAGAACTTTCTGACGTGATCTATAATTTTCACACATCCTTTTTTAACTACGGTTATAATTCTGGAATAACTAAATTTGTAGTAAGATTGGAGTTGTGATTGGTTATACTGATTATCATCCATCATTATGTCTACATTTAAATCTGGATCCTATTAATTGATACTGCATGTATATCTATCTACCAATTATAATTGATGCCAATTAAAATAATAATAATTCCTTAGTTTATAAATTACCCGATCCGTTAAAATTGTCTTGATGCACACAGCTGTAAAAAAACAACACAAGAATCGGATATCAAACGCTTCAAGATGAAAGTTAAAAATGCATGTCCGTGTTTCTCTTAACGTTTCTGCTTCTTAACTTCTTGTTCTAATCCCACTCTTCCCTAATAGATTGTTATTTCGCTCTACCTTAAGCTCTTTGAAAGGTTTCCGTTTTCCTTTTCGGTTTTTTCGCCCGCCTGTCCAACTTCGACAACTATTTTTGTCTGTTGTTTTCTTTTTCTTTGGCTGTCGAGTGTTTGGAAAGGAAATAGGCGAAAGTTAATCCCCGGATTTTGTTTGAAATAATTTTAAACGCTTGATACAATAGGTGTCTGTTTTTCTGCTTCACTGATATTAAAAAATGCCTTTTTATTGTGTTAATTATTTAGTCCCCTGCCTGATGGCTCAGACTATTTAAAAATTTAAAAATGAAATGTCTTAATTAGGTGAAGGTGTCCATGATGGTACATATATAATGGGTTAGAACTTTTCCTCACTATCTATTTATAAAAAAATAGATAGTAATCTAGATACAGGTACATGCTGCAGATATTTAATAGTGTCAAGTATTTATTTATTAACTTATATATTATAATACATATTTCAGCATTACATGTCATCAATGTTGACAAAATTTGTGCTATATATTATTTAGACAGGATATCTTTAATTATATTAGATTACATATCTAATTACATACACCATGAAAAACTCCTATTTATCAATTTTCATTAAATATGTATCATGCTAAGGAATAATAAATAAGCAATATAATGAAATAAATATGAAAGTAAAAAATGAACTTTATAACATTTTTGCTTAATTGTACATAAAATATATAATTATATTTTTAATATATGAAATTTAAAATGGTCTATTTTTGTTTCAGATCGCGTAGTGTAGTGAGTGGTTGTGACAAACATTTCGTGAGAACTATTCAAGATGAATGAATGTCACCGAGTGCTATTCTTCAGTATTGTCCTAGCGACGAGTTCAGCTTACAAGGTTTTGGAAAATGAAAAAATTGATAAAGGTAAGGCTTATAATAATTTAAAACAAATCTTGTTAAAAGATGAACCATACAAATCAGTGATAAGCATAAAATTTGACTATCTGACAACTAAAAATTACTAAGAATAAGTCAGAAAATAAATGAGCACAATGCCAGTTTAATATTATATGACATCCCATATATATTTTGAATATTCAATTAATCGTCACTTCATTGAACTGAATTTAAATTTGGTCCTGACGTGGTACTATTTTATATATTATTATATGTATATTATACAACATTCTTAACCATTTGTATCATTAACCTTATATTAAGAATTTCAAGTTTTTAATGAGAAAAAATATGTAAATATGTAATAAGTATTATGGCCATATTTGACACATTTTATTAAAAAATTTTTCATTTAGCCGTTTCAAAAACTTTAAACGAAACTGTAACAAAGATCTCGAGCATCTGAATTCACGTCGTAGCTATGAATTTATACTTTCTTTAGCAATAAAACGTGAATAAGATATGTTATTGTAGTACATTTTTACGTGCGAGGGGGCTCCGCTAGTCCCATCTCCCGGCGTTCCCCCTTCTTGGTGTAAATCATCCCGGGAACTCCCTAAAATCCCTTAGACATTTGAATATTTCCTGTCCTCAATATTGTTTTCCTGCTTATAAATACGTACACGCGTGTGACATCGAATTACAGTGACGTGCCACCTGAATACCGATTTTGCTAAATTACTGCCTTCGCTGTTTTAAATCTGATTTAAGGCGCAATCCATCATGCATCGGCGCCCCATGTTTATTTAGTAAGTGCCTTATGTCTTCCTGACTACCAAATGGAAATCACGAATAAACATGTTTTTTTTTTTTAAATTTTTTGTTTTAGTATTGAATAACAAGATCCGTTGACATAAGAAATAATAATAAAAATAGTATGTAACTGCTGATGAAATTTATTTATTTTATTACTAGATCAATGAAGTTGGAAATTCACGTAATCACAATATAAAAAATTCCAGTCTTGTCTTCGCCTTTTTTCGGTGAGACAAAATTGAAAGTAGGTGATAAAAGTAACTGCAAATAGAAGCAAAGTTGTTTATTTACAGTCGCATTTAAAGCATTCCCATTTAAAGGAAATAACTATCCACCTCTGGTTTCTCCTTCCGACAGACTTAAAAATTTTACAGCTCCATAAATTTAGCCAAGCGAATTCCTCTACATTGTGTAGGGAGACACTTTATCCAAGATATATTTTGAGTGCAGGTGATACTGCACTTTATATTCTGCTCTCCGACTCAAAAAATACTCCACTCTGCGACTTTTTTTATGTATCACCAATAAAAAGGCACATAAATTAGTGGACATATTTCATTCTATTAAATTTCTTTATTTGTTCTTTTGCATATTTAAAGCCCCATTGTAAATATGTAAACAATGTTACAGTAAACATTTTACATAAAAAACCTAAACTACAAAAGACACAGATCAGACATGAATAAATAAAATTGAGGGGTCCCATCCGACCGAGGTGTGTAACTTTGATCGTATATTTACCTCCGCATGCAAAATTCAGAGGCCGTTGCATCCGTATCTACGAATAGGCAAATTACAGTAAACACAAAGCCATCGTGCAGGCGTCCAGACGCGACGGTCGCTCCCCAGAGGAGACGTCGCCGACGCAGCAAACATTAAGCGCACCTCCGGCTCTCTGGAGCGGCATAGAAACGGGGCGAGAACTAATGGGGACGTGTTGTGTGTCTCCTGCCCAGGAGAAGGCCCCACATCAAGCCAGATGTTGCTCCCGAGCGTTGCACACATTGGCCCCAATCGGAGACCCCGTTTTTCACAATGACACTGATCCTGAATTATAGATGCTTTTGTGATTGCTTAGGTATGAAAATTACATGGGTTTTAATCAATAATAGGGCGACTTGTCTTCTTATTATGAATTATGCACATAGGGGAATTGACTTGACGTGCGACATTGTTTTCGAATTACTGACTTTGTCATATTCAAATGCACGAGAATTTTTAAGGTTTATTAGAATTTTTATTGTCTATTAGAATAAATATTAAAGTTGTGACTTTTATTTGTTTATTTAATTACCTTTTTATGGCACAAAATCAGTGGTTGCATAAATATTTAATTAACAGTCTGAGCTCAACTAGATTGAAATTAAACTCATTAAAATAAACTGGTCCCATTAAAAATTTATTTTCGACAATGTACCGAATTAACGAATAAAACAAACTTTTACGGCTGTCATAAAAGCGGACCAGCTACTACGTGCACAATTAAAAATAGCGTCACTCTTATAGAAACACTCATTGCGCCGCAAAAACTTTGAAGCAAACCCCTTTTTACAGCTTGTAATGCGGCAGTAAAAATCTGGCTAATCAAAATACTGCATGACCCCCATTTCTAGTACTCATAAAAGGGGCAGGCGGGTTCTCTAAATGAGACAATAATAAAATTCACTAATTTGAAAATATGAGGCAATGAGTGTGTAGCGCTGTACACACGTGAAAGATGGAGCATTGCTGGAGCCGGGGCTTGTTTTGAATAAGCAACTGGAAACGGAAATAAACAAGGGCCATTTAGCTTAATTATTTTGCGGCGGCGGGTAACATGTAAGCCAAATAGGTTGTTTTTGGGGAAAATGTCTTTGGAGAATATGAATGTACCTTCAACCCTCCAAAACAGAAATTTTGTACTTTTTAGTATGATAATATCATACTGTCCTTAATTATATATGTTGACAAAAAAAGAAATAATAAGAAATTAACAGAGATCATCAGACGTAATAAACGAACAAGAAAAAGCAACATTTATTTGTGGAGTTGATATATAGAAAAACATTTCAAGTTTATTATTATCCCATCACTCTTTTAGAGCCTTATAGACATTCTCATTGTATGCGCCATAAACTTCCCAAGTTAGTGCTGCGAGGTCCATGAACTGATAGAAACGTTTTGAATAAATTTACGTGAAATCCCTAAAATTCCTATAAAACTTGAATGCCCCGATTCGACAGTTTGCAAACATAAAATAAGCAGCTCCAAGTAATAAACATAGAAACCTGTAATGCCTCGGGGAGATGAAGGAAACGTGAAAGTGTCCAGTTCACAGATCACAATCCCATTTCCCAAAAAAAGGACACTCGTAAATATCGTTGTCAGACATTTATAATTCACAAGAACTGAAATGTCCAGGAGGGCTAACAGACACAATATGGAAATAAGATTTCCTATGTGCATGTCAATGTGTAATTCAGACGTCAGTTCTCAATTAATAATGATAAGATAATTTTTTTTGTTTTGGAATACTGGTTTGGAAACGCAAACAATTTGGTTTCAAATAAAATTTACAACCTAATTCGTGCAGTTATTTCATATTATTTTTAAATCCCACATGTTTGTACCTTAGGTCATCTGCAGATGCATCAAAATAATAAAATCACAAATAAAAACAAAATATTAATCATAAAATGTAATTCACTTTTTTAACATTTAGCTTTAATATAACATAACTTTCTTATAACAAACTTTCTTTCAACAAAATAATCTTTATCACTGATATTTTTTATCAAAGATTAACAAACAAATTCATGCTTTGATAAAATATTCTGAGATATTGAATTTGGATGACAGATTAATCTCAGTTTTGATCTTTTTAAACATTCGAAGATTTCTTTCAGTCTATTGCAACATGTGGACTTGAGTTATTAAGGAAGAAAATACCTTTTCTGTTCATTAGAGGAGCTTGTCTTTGAATAAGTTTTACACAGACTTGGTCATGTGGTGACCAGCAATCATTTAAATTGATGATTTAGTCTCTTTGCTCATAGTCAGTATGTAAAATTTCATGCTTAGTCCACCATACAGTCATTAAATTCACCCTAGGATTAAGACTTTTATTTAATTTTTTAGAATTTTCTAATCCATATTTGCCACCTTCAACCAATTGTCCACACTTATGTGAATTGTCAAAATTCTTTTTCCATCATTCGTTGCCAATTTTATAAAACTCGTATTGTACCGACTTCACCCCTCATGTCATCTTCTCTAAGCGCATTTTTAACGCGACGAATCGCTTCTACTGCTTTCAGCTTATTTTTTAACTTAAATATACAAATTAAAGCACTTGTGAGGACACAAGAAATATTTTAAATTATAAAAAAGTTTTAAAAATTATATTAAATATATAATATTGAAACAAAAATCTTAAATTAAATTGAATTAAAATGGATAAGATAAGGTTTGTTGTAGACTTTAACATTTTTTATCTCATTTTCTGTTGGACTTTAATTAGAAAATTTTTTTATGATATCGACTTATTTAGAAGTGCATATCTGGTTAAGAAATTTCGGATAAGTTATGAAACACCCTGTATACTATATAATGAAATGTCTTAATTTTAGATAATTTTTATAAATTAACAAATTGATTTTCGCATTTATAGGAAAGTTAACCTAGTTACAAAGATTCTGTTATGCATATATCTTTAATAACCGTGTCTGTCGGAGTGCAAAATTTATGTAACGGCATTCCTCCATTTCCCGACGTGGCTCGTGATCGCGCAGCACACGACATAACGTAAGGTTCAACGGTACTTAAACGCGATATATGTGTATCGGAACAAACCTTAATATTTTTCGGCGTCGACCCAGAAAATCAGTAGGTACGGAATCCATTATATAAAATTTATGTGCGCGTAACATATCTGGTTGATCACGTGTAAAACCGTGCATGCATATTTAATGGCACGGGAAGAACTAATGCATCGGGACCGGGAAAACATGGGCCCGCCGATCCCAGACCAACCGCCGGACTTATCGCACCTGGGGGACTCGACTCCTCCAATAAAACACCACGCGGATCAAAAATATAGAGATTACTTCGACTATAAACTAAAATGGGTACAGGATATTCACATTCGAAGGTGCCGTTCCGGTCCTCCGGGGGGTTGGACGAAAGAAGTCCGGAACTCTTTTCCGGATGGTGTTCGAAAGGTATTTACATACATCGCCGGCGCTTTATATATTTCGCGTGTTCGGCCACCTCTTGCCCACCACGTAACGCTTTTTTCGAAAATTTACTAGCGCTTCTTCGCATCCTGAATGCTCTCATAAAATGTAATTTACGATTATTTTTTCATATATTTATTTATCAACTAGCTTTTAGTGCCAATACAAATTTGATTTCGGACTGCACTTCCCAACCCTCTTATAGAAAATTTATTGTTGCCATATACATGGAAATAAGAGTGTTCACTTACTTCTAGGTGTATACGTATAACATATATTTTTATTTATTGATAAAATACATACATAAAAAAGCATCAATAAGTTTGTTATGAGTTGGCATACATCTTCACAGAGACTTTGTACATGTTTCTAAAATGACTACAATTAACCCATTTATATTACATTTCAATTTCAAGTACCAAAGAACGAATAATTGCCATTAATTGCTAAATAATTACGTTTCTCCTCTAAAATATTCAGATACCTTTTTCAGGATACGTTGGGAACAAATTGTAAACTACTTGTAGTTAATTGGTCAAGAAAAGGATGCCGTAAAAGTCAATTAAAGTTAAGTGTTTTTTAACGTCTTTATGAATAATGTTCTTAAAAAGACTAGCAAAAATACGTTAGACTTTAGGAATGCATTTAAAATTCAATTGAAATATTTAATATCTAATTACTTTTACAAATGTAATTAATTATTTGGTTGGTATTAAAATATTCACGAAGCACCTTATCGTCTTCTTCTGAACAGGAACTTGAAAAACACTTGCAACCACCTTCACCATATATCTTTCTTTCTGAGAAATATATTTTTCAACAATTAACAAGAAATAACTTTTGAAAATAAAGACTTAAACGTAAATAAAAAATGACTAAAACAATCCATTGATTTGTGGTCTTGACCGATCCGGCCGGCGCCAATTATTTCACTCCCGCGAGTTACCGGTCCGGAGACTTCGGCTCCCGACGAATAAATCGAATAATTAAAGGCATAAATTAAAGCGACAAAGGACGAGTGAGCACACGTTCGCCCACCGTCCGATTCTTTGGGCATTATTCAGCCGGTTGACACCTCGGTGGCGGGGCGCCGCGCCACAATCTCAACCATCCACGCCGGGCCCGGAATCCTCGGGGACGGGGAGCCGTGGGGTCGGAGGGGTTACGGTTGGAATTTTGCGAGAATGTCGCGGGGTCCACGACGGAATGTCCGTGCGTCTGCATACGCGGGATGGCCGTTGGTCGGACGATGCGAGACGGCGTTTTGTTATGGACAATGTTGATTCATAATAGTTAAGTGCATTTTTTTAAATGTATTCGCAGATACATTAATAAAAAATTATCATTTTATGAGATCGAAAAATAGACGACGTGCTTTCGTTCATAATGACATGAATATTGAAATGAAGATGTCGTTTAAAGTAATAAACAAATATAAATAGATTATAATGAAAAGGTAGATTACAGTTAACCGTTTTAAAAATTCAAAATAATAGTATATTATTTAGATTATCACGCAATTTATAAACCAATATTTAAGTATTTAATTTTATTATGTTATGTTAATTACACTTTTTGTATTATATTTATTTTCATTAAATTAAATTTCAATTTTATTATCGAGTAACATTTAATTAACATACAATTTCTAATACTGTAATATGTTATTTAAATTAAGTTTAATACAATCTTAAGAGTTTAGTTACAATAATGAGCGAGATATTTTAATATATTAACCTGTAACATCATTAATGATGACAATGTACTAAGGAATAAAATTTTACGTAAAATAATCCAAAGATTTAGGAGATAAATCAATTAGTTCGAGGACAATTCAAACCAGGAAGACGTCGAGCAAAAAATTCTGTCTTCCAAAAAAGAATCGAGAATCAAGACTTCTTTTCGTTCGTAAGCATCGAAATTAGACAGCCAGAGATTGGAAAAAGTACTATTTTCGAATGAATCAAAGGTATAGGCCCAAAAGAAAAGGCAAAATGGATCGTGTTGTATGTTGTAACATATTAGAAGATGTCATGCCACCCTATTGTGAATGGAAAACGCCATTAAAATTTGTA
Organism: Aethina tumida; assembly: GCF_024364675.1. Taxonomy (NCBI): domain Eukaryota; kingdom Metazoa; phylum Arthropoda; class Insecta; order Coleoptera; family Nitidulidae; genus Aethina; species Aethina tumida. Next base: position 32,464,052 of record NC_065437.1, read on the forward strand.
TTTCAGCATGACAATAACCCCAAACACACTGACTGCTATGCTTGTTAAAGAATGGTTTGTTCAACAATAAATCAATGTCTTAAAATGGTCGGCTCAATCTCCCGATCTTAATATAATGGAAAACTTAGGTGAGATTGTGGATAAGAAGATTAGAGTAAATTTGTTTGAACAAATCAAAAATATTTGGAACAATATAGACGAGGAAATAATGTTCAATCTAATCTTGTCTATGCCAAAGAGATGTGAGGATGTTATAGCCAATAAGGGATACTGGACGAAATATTAAATATTGGGCCATTTAGGTTGGATTTACTTTTTTTTAATTTCTGTGAAAAGTCGCTCTAATTTTGCCACAATACAAATTGTTTTTATCGCTACAAAATTATATTATCTATTTAAAATAACTAACTAAATAACCTATCTTATTTTACTGTTTCAATGTAAATATATCTAAAAATTAACAATTTTTATAAGTCAAGTTAAAAACAGAATAACATGTGACAGCAATTTTAAATTATACACAATAAATATTGTACAAAAAAAGTAGATAAACATTATTTTGTTTTGTTATTGATTATTTAAAACACTAAACGTTGTAAACACGGAATTTTTAAATTAAAACGAGTGATTATTAAGCAGAAAATTAAAATTCATGTTTGAAACACCAAATTCCAACTAGATTAATAAATAAACTTTAATATGCATATTATATGATGCTTTTATACATATTTATTAAGTTAGAATTAATTAAAAATTTTAAACTAGCGACTATTTCAAAATTACGTCTATTCGATAAAATCGGTTTGAAACTGTTGAAAACGCTTCAAGAATTGCTGGAAAAAACTGTCAACTCGAACGTAAAATAACGTGTACATAGTTAAGCCAACAGTGAAAAACTAACGATAAAGCCGAAATAAAACTAAACAGGACGGCAAATTCGTTTCAATTACACAGTTCCGACTGTCCGCCGCATTTGTGCGATATATCGCACTTCTGCACGGGACATGCAAATTAAAAATAGTTTCAATTAAAGTATTCAACCATGTGGTGATAACTAACGGGGTGAGGGAATAAAGCGATTAAACACTAAACTAAATTCTATACGCTTTTAGCGTTGAAAGGGGTGAACTGAAAGGGTTTAAATTGAATGTTTAACGTATGCATTCGTTTTTTTTTTCGACGTTTCGTTTATTTTTGAAAAAAGTGTTTATAAATCGAGAGAGTAACTAAATGTATTTTTTAGACTTTTGCGGTCGAATTTATCGAACGGTGTGTTTTAATTCTTGGCCTCTCGGGTACCCAAAATGTTAATACGAAGTCTTAAACCTCGAAGGGATAAACCCGTCAGTCGTTCTCGTTTCGTGAGTGATTCATATCACACCCTTCTTCCTCGAATAAATCAATCCACGGTAAATACAACTGAATTTTCTTAGTGCCGTTTCAGTTACTGGTCTCCAGTGTAAAACAAAAGGGCTGAATAATTTCGTGTACCGCTAAATTCCGTATTAATTCCTAATACGCGGGGGAACGGTTTCGGATTCGGATGAATGTAAATGGAATTATAAATTTGAAAGTGAAATTTCTTCGTAGTTTGGATCTGTTTATTCGAACGATATTTGTAAAAGTTTTGTATCTCAAAACTTACATTTAAATCGAGGGTTCGTTTGTAGACCACTTGTTGGCTGACGTTTTTACGAACGTTGTAAATTCTCACATCATTCCAAATAATTAATTTCGCAATTACTGTCTAAAAATGCATTAGACCCGTTCCTCATACTATAAAAAGCATTGGTACATGTAATTTAAAAATACTTTCAATTAAAGTCTCCAACCAAGTGTTGATAACAGACACGAGCCAAGGGAATAAAACGTTTAAATAGAAAAGCACATTCGCCACGCGTTTTATACAAAAGAAGCAAAAAGGGGTGAGTTCATTAACAAACGAGTTTTGGACGTCGGTCCGGTACCAAGCGGTTTATCTGGAAAATTTGCTGCCCCTGCCTATCAAATACATACTGGGCGACACGTGCAAGGATTTAAAACCAAATTCTACCAAAGGAAGATTAAAATATCGATATTTTTTATTCGGTGGGCGAGGGTTGCAATATTTGATTCGATAACGATGTGAAAAACGTGCAATAATCCGGAGTGCACGGATTCAAATATTTAAGTCACCCGCTAAGATCTAAATTGTGTGTGCATAAAAACCGACCAGTTTTCAATTATTGATTCCTTTATTTGCTTGGGGTGTTTTGTGTATTTTCGAATGCGTGTAAATGCGAAGTAAACACGTAAAAATTGAAACCTTGACAAACGGTTAAATTGCATTGTATTGTAAAATTATGAACATTTCCACGTACAGCATGCATCAAAATTCAACTGGTTGTGAACTGAAATATTCCGAACGTGTTCTGTCTGCGCCATTTAATATTTTAAATATTGCCAGCTTGTGCATGTTTAATGTACGCAGTTTATTTAGTCGCAAAATTTCCGTCGTCTCGCCCCGAGGACCGCAGGGAGGGTCCCGGGAAACCCGGTCCTTTATTTTAACTATGACATTCGGGTGCGACCATGCTTGAAATAGGGAATCTGCATACGGATTTTTGCTAATAAACTGCCATTCGCCGTACGCAAATGAATCTTAAATTTACTGTGAAATTTTACGTGATTCACTGGAAGTTGGGCCCGTCTAAATGACGGCGTTCATTTTATAATGGGGCTTCAAATAGTCGGAATAAACTCTGTTATAATGTGTGAGACCAATTTCGATATAATTTGATATTACTTTATACAGGATTTACGATTGATTTTATATTGAGTCACTGAAACGGATAAATTAACTGAGTAACGTTCATGATGATAATATTTTTATTTCAGTAGGAAAGATTTTCAAAAGTCTATATTTTGTGATAATATAAAACTTACAGCTTCCAAATATACAAGAATTATTAACGTATCTTAACCGTTGGCAATTTGTTTTTGCGATCTTAATGAATATAAATTATCAGTTGTGACCAGTTGTGTGTGTTTCATAGACAACAATATTATCTTGAAATTTTCCAGAAATATAGTTATTTCTCACCTCAACGTAGTTTAATCTTTTTTCTACATTTTAAAGGCAAATTCAATTATTACTTAAAATGGAAAAGGTGCATATAATCACTAAATTGCAAAGAATGAATGTAGAATGTTTTTGTGGTTCGTCAAAAAAAAAATCAATCAATTTGGAACAAAGTGTATATTTATTCTATTAAAAAAGTATAAGTTGGTTTAAAAAAAAAAAATTATTGACGTTAAGAAAGGAAGAGTAACTTTCAAAAAAAAATATCAGATTATTAACATTATTGATTGTCTACATTTACATAGATTGCAAATAACTATTGCACTTGCAATATTTATGATCTTTAAACAGACATGCAGACATTTTATAAATTGATCCTGACTGAAATTGACACAATAATAACAGACCGCGACAAAAGGTATTGAAACAGTAAATATTTCATACCACCAGTGAATCGGAATCAGCTTAACTATAAGGTGGTAGTGAAACCCCTAATTAGTAAAACCCATCCAATTACATGACTTATAATTAATACTGTCACATGCATGTTCTTTGCATAAATTAGTATTATAATAAGGGTTTTATCAGAGGCATAACGTATGATTAGAGCTGATGGCCATAGGCAAACTCACAATTGAGCGCTCGTAAACCATTATCAATATAACGTGGGGCACAATGCGGGCACTAATCTAATTAATATTAGTCTGATGGTAATGAACGATAATTAAACACACTGTTCGATTATTCGCGAATGACAAGTGAAATAAAAGAGATTTTATCTTGAAAAAATTATATAGAATATTATAATAAGTATTCAATATCAAAAAGTCTACATGTTAACAACGACTTTTACCAAACGTTGAGGCTTTTATGATTTTATTTGTACATTACGAAAACCAATCAATTAATTCGGAATAGTTATTTGAAACGATAAACCCGAGTTTGAGTTCTGGACACTTAAGCTAGTTTCTGAAAACACCAAGCTGCCTCTACTTTACTAAATTATGAATTGATTTTGAAAGAAAATGATGATGTTAAAAAAGGACAAATAACTTTAAACAAAAATATTATCAACAAATCATTATTACATTTACATTAATTGATGATAATGAACGATAATTAAACACACTTTTTAACAATTTTAGAAATTTGAGATGCAATATTAAAGATGTTAATGTTATCCTTTTTTAAACGTTACGAAATTATTTTGAAGGAAGAATGTTTATGTTAAGAAAAAATGAATATCTTTCAACAACAGGAATTAGAGTATATGCATTAATTATTGGTTACATGCATTTATATAGATTGCTAGTAATAAACGATATTCAACATTATTTAAGAAATTCTTCACGAATGACAATAAACTATAAGAATTTCTTTTGACAATGTTAAATTTTATAATCAGTATTTAATATCAAAATGTCATAGTACTTTTATAAAAAGCAAGTAGTTAGTTTTCCCTTAACTGGTTAAAAAAAGTCAAATAGAGCCAACCAGTATTTAATGTATTTCTTCCATTTTAACATCTACATGACTAAAATATGAATATTAATGAACGAATAACACTCAACAATAAATATCAGAGTAGAGGCATTCATTACTGATTACATACATTTCATAGGTTGATAATAATGAACAATAATTAAACAGACTGTTTGATTGTTGGCGAATTGAAAGTGTAATAAAAGATATTTTAACATGACAAAATTATAAAAAATATTCCAATCGATATTCAAAATCAAAAGGTCTATATTTAAACATCGACTTTTACCAAACGTTAGTACTTTTATGAAAAACGAGTGGACATTACGAAAACCAATCAGTTAGTCCGGAACGACAGCAATAACCGTACACAAAATTTTGCGAATAACTTGTGCCATCGTAAAACCGAAACACCTTTTCCGACCGAGAGCATTTTAAAGTCGGCCCAAGTACGCGCATAAAATAACTCTGAAGTTTAATTAGTGTTTTCTTTGGCACGGTAGAAACTTTCGACATAAATAGCGTATTCTATGGATATTGGGCAATTTTTGCGTGCACGGAGTAATTAAAAATTACAACTTAAGTGCTCTTAAGACGTTTCTCCGTTTTACCCTCTCAGTTAACTCATTAATATTGTAAAACGATTATATGAGGAACCTTTTCTCTCAGCCATTAGCATCGCCATGGCCCCGCTGACGACATCATAAATGCCACTGCATATGAAATACCTATCGTCTTCGGGCGTAATTTAAGGTTAGATTCGTGCTCTTCCTCCACTTTCATTGGTGGATTCCGTATCGATTATTTAATATAAATTAACTGGGAAATAGTTTGCAATCGTGGCATACCTGAACAATTAAGGTATGAGGGGGAAATATTATATGAAAATAGGTTTAGTGGAATGCACAATATCGAACCATAATTATTCGGTCTCTATATATATATTTTGTGTACCTCAGGTATTTTACTTGTTCATCAGTTAATGTTCATGTGACAAAGAATGTTCAGGATTACAGTGTGTGATTATTTCAAACTATTCCCGTCTGGTTTTCCCAATTCAAACCGCCACATCCAAACTTTATCATCAAGTATTTTAATTAACATTTTTTACTTTAAACGAACGCGCCGAGTTTAATCCACTTAGTTGGTAGATTGCAAATCAAATCGCATAGGCATTGTATATGATAAGAGTTTCGTTCCACTCCGGAGAAATTTTTTGTGACGTACCCAATAAATTCCAGGATTTAAGCCATGTGCATAAACGAAGTGAAACCATGGGATTTTCATCGATTTATTTCGACGGAAACTGAAACGATCGTATAATGTAGCTGAAAATCTGTTACTTTTTCAGAGCGCACTTTTTATGGGTTCGAATTATCCTACACGCCTGTGTCTAGAATTACGGACGCTTAGCGTTCCAAAACGGCCTCTTTTTGCTTTCGTTCGCTCAGTTTTAGTTCAGTTTATATGTTTTCTCCGAATGTATAACTGCATATATAGTCTAACGCATAAATATTCAGGAAGTTTTTATTGCTGCGTTATGATTTCGCCCTTCTTTGTTTGTGCACATTCCGGTGTGTATGATTTTAATGTAGAAATAAATGAAATCCAAACATGCACTATTCATATTTTTTTACTTTTCACGGAAATGGCACACTAATTAGAAGGCAATAGTGGAATTGTTTTTTTAATAACCTTTTTTCTTAGAGAAAAATCAATGCTGAAATACCCAAAGTAAATATTGTTTACCTTCATAATATTCCCCTTTTGTTTTGTATTTTGATTCTTTAATTTTATTATGACCAAAAGTGAAAATTGGTAAGTACAATTTTGAACAACAAAAAGTGCCTCTAAAATTATGTATATTTTTTATAAATTAATCAGAATGAATTATTATCAGACGATATTCAAATTAACAAAAAAAACTTATTTAATCTTGTAATATACCATATGTTACAGTCCAAGACTTGGTAACCATCTAATCAGCACGGCAATTCGTCGCCGTTAATATTTTTGTTGTTGACCGTATTTTTGTAATATCGATAATATTTTTGTAAAGTCGATAGATTTTTCAAAAATCAATATTTTTACATGGGCATTACTTTTTCTATGGAACTTCGATTTGCTTTAAATTCTTAGGGAAGTTAGTCCAACAAGCACTGAAAATTTCAACTATTTATTATAATTATATAGTTAAATGGTAAAGATTATACCAACTTAAACTTAGCTGAAGATTTGAAAGCATTTTGAATAATTTTAAAAGTAGCTAGAAATTTTATTATAAAATGTGTAATTTATCCAGGATCTTTCAAAAGTAAGGTACAATATTTAAGAGGCAATTCTTGTGTTCTTAAATTTTCTGATACAGGTTAGAAAAATTATCTTTTTTTTTTAATATCTATGATACTATTTTAGATAGTATTTAGTATTTAGAATTTTAAAGTTTTTTAGCAAAATTTCTTCTTATTCACTTCTCATGACCATTTGATTATAAAGTGGAAATTTTAAAAATATTCTTGTGAAAAGTGTTTCAAAGAGTAAGGTAAAAGATTTGCACCTTCAAATTTTTGTATGATTATAAAAAGATTCTTTGTATTTTATACATTCGTATTTTAGCACTTCAGGAAATTCTTTTCACTTTTTACATGATTAGATTCAAAGTTTTCAAAACAGCAAAAAGATATCTTTGCATCAATTTCCTCCCTATAATCAAATGGTCATATTTCAATATTTAATATCAAATTTGCTCAAAAATTGATAAGATTTATAAAAATAATTTTTGCTACGAGAAAAAGCTGTACATGACCACATTTGTCTTTAAAAATATGTAGTTCAAATCCCGCCCAAACGCCACTTAAAATATCAAAATTGTTTACTTAATTTTCATCTGGATGTATTATATCTAATAAATCAGATATTAATAATATATCAAAGTGAAACACAGTCAAATATAAATTTTGAAAATTCAGCCGCACGATTAAAAATTCTTTATGGAGTTCGATGGCCAAAACAGTGAGGCAACAGCGTCGCGTCGCGACGCAGCGATCCAACCGGGATTAGGTAGGTTAAGCGCAAGGGATTATCGTAGCCCCGTTCCCACCCCGGCCGCAGGCCACTGTGCTGATGCCGACTGACACCGCTAACGACATTAACTCTTTCGTTTATTAGACACTCATAAGCACGACCAAATTAAAGGATAAAACCAGATTTAAATCGGCACGTTCGCAGGTTGAGGGGCCCGCCTCTGGTTATCTTCCACTGGCCAGCCGGTAGTTTTCAATTAACGTGTCACATCGTAATTTTAGGGCGATTCGGTTTGGATTTTTATGTAAAGCTCTAATAATTAAAACTAACCCCTATCCTCATGGGATCTGACAGGTACAATTTGTATTCCGTGTGTCGCGCTTATCTACGCCCATGACATAACTAATTTCCACGTCATTTTAATTACGTTAGGTATGTTTTTATCATGCATTTGAAATTTCACAAATGACCGAGCCAAATCTATTTTTTACTATGTGACGCATTCGCCATTATTGAAAATAAATTCCTCTCGAGGTTAATCAATGTTGGGTCAAAGGTCTTCCAAGCCCATAAATTCACACGTATAGCCTAGTAAAAGTGTAGGTACAGGCAATTCAATTCTGGTGTAAGGTTGCGGTGTGACGGAAGGAATTGGGCCGCCAGAAACCCATTACACTTCTTTGGCCATTATATACGGCCTCGACGGGGCCTACAGTCTCACCGCACCAATCAGCCTCATCCTTTACAACATTCTTTATTTCGGAACCTATTCCCGGCTATTGTTGCAAGTCATTCTCGACTTTTTCTTTTCTAGTTTTGCCGGGACCATGGGGAGTTTCGATCGTCAAGACTTTTTATTATCCTTTTCATTTCGAATCATTTTAAGTTTATGTTTGTCTTTATTTAATGGATGTAACAACTTCGTTATGAATTGTTTCCTTCTTTATTTGATTCATCTATAATATATTAACCTCATGAAAAACATTATTTTTTTCATTATTCCATAATATTTGCATGTATGAGGCAAAAATTAAAGGTAAATATTTATTTTAAAAATATTACCGGTGCACAATTTTTCCCAAGCCAATATAATAATATAAAAGTGCAGATATTAAATTAAACCATAATAAAATCCGATCCTCATTGCTATTCCGCGACGTGCATGAACCGCTTGCATCTTTTAAAATGATAATTCTCTGCGTAAAATCATGTTTCGCATATTTAAAATTTTCACTTTTATCACGGACTGATTATGCTCCCCTATCGTCTCAGGTTCGAAATAATCCAGTTTGGCACCGAACTTTTTGTCTGTTTTTCAGATTTCCTAATTTTCTTTTCTGCTTTCCCTTGCGATGTAGACTTTCGCACCGTGGGACGTCTGATATAACGAAAACGAAAGTTGTCTCGGAGTTGAAGGTATTTGTCGCGTTTCTTTTCTGTTTCTGTGATATTATCACGTGTATTTGTTTTCTTTGAAAACTTATATGTGTATACGACGTGTTTATAAAATAGGTAGTCAAAATTTTGGACCACATAGAATATGTCCAATAATGAAGAAAATCTAAATAATATTTCTCCTAACGAAAATACAGCCCTTCGAATTGAAACTTCAAAATTTATTTTTTTCTCTTATTTCTTTATGAGGGTTATTTTTATCTCACCCTATGAATATGTTTAACTATTAAGATTTTCGTATTATTTGCTTAATTTAGAAGAAACTTAACTACTGTTGCTTAAATTTGATTATCACTGGCATTTTTGAGATATTTTGTTTTAATGTTTGAAGAATGTTAAAGCGATTTTTACATAATGTAAAATCAGGTAGGTATGATATGACTACAACTTGAGATTCTTTTTATGTGTATTTGTTTACCTAATTACTTCTCTCTGATGAGGCTCCTTTCACCAAAAATTCTGTTTTGTAAAGAATAATGAATATGCTTAGGATTAATACCAGAAAAATCACACACCATCAAACAAAAATCATTTAAAACATGACAGCTTTTACTGCTCAGGTAATTGAAGTAGAGAAATGTGTCTTTAATTTCTAAAGACAAAAGATCTTCAAACATATATGCATAATGATGATCCTCCTTATTTTAGCCGCGAACATTTTCAATTTCAAATCAATTGTTTGGTCGTGGAAACGGTGCTTCTCTAAATTGGCTTCCAAGGTCAACAGGCCTTAATCCATTAAGGGATCTATGCACTGTCAATAACAACTACATCAAAAAATCAAAGTCAAAAAAGAATAAATTAATACATTAATACAAATGAACTTTCTTATTATACCACTATATTATGTATTATATATGGAAATTTTTTAACTGAAATCAAACAAACATTAAAATTGAAATATCTTAAAAACAGCTATGATAATCAAAATTAGTCAAGAGTACCTTGTTTTTTCTAAAGTCTACATAGGATATGAAAAGCTTAATAGTTTTAAGGGGTGTAGAAAAAAGGTTGCGGAAAAGGGAAGAATGGAAAAAGTGTATTACAATATATTGTATTTAAGGATAATACATACCAAATTTGAACATGATTGTACCAAAGACAAGTAGTAATTTTATTATTATTGTATAAAAATAAAGGTGACGTTAATTTATCATATCTTATTATTTTTTATTGAATCACTGGATTTATTTTAAATTGAGATATTTTATTTTATTTATTATTATATTAGGGTTCATATAAAAATGTAAGTCAATTAGTAGAAAAGTGCTTAATTATCATATTTTAATTAAAAACATATAGTCCCTATACAATTAAAAATTAAGCTCCAATTTTTAGTTTTTTATTATCTGGAATATTTTCGCAGGCCCACTGTGTGCACGTCGTTGTAGGGGAGAGAATTTTATTGCCACTAAGTCCCGTGGCTCTAATTAAAAAACTGGATCTTAGAGTTGATTTTGACGACGCTCTTTACGGAACTCTTTTTTACTCACCGTTCCTTCGTGCCAACCCCAATTTTAATTTGCAATACCCGATCTGTCTCTGATGCATTTCCTTTGATCTTTTAAGAAAATAATTTCGAAACGGTAAATTATACATAACTTTTTGGGGATTAGGCAATTTGCAGTTTGACAAGGGAATTAAGAGCTTTTAAGCTGGAGATTTGATGATATACATTATCAATTTCTGCTTTCAATCCCGCCGAATTAAGAGCCACTTTTCCGCTTTGTCGCCAATAACTACACACATCCCTCAATAGTTATTTAATTTGTTACTACGTTACATGAATATGGTAACGCGCACAAATCTGACGAGTGGGCATTGAAACATTGTGTCGAATTATCTCTGAGCCGTACAATAATAAAGGCCGGAGGATCAAATTAAATTCTTGCTATAGTGCGCATAGCAGAATTGAAATTGTTTAATTAACTATATGTTACCTGTAAGGGTTATGGTCCTTTGCCGCCGAATTGCCGGACCTACAATTCAGTACTTAATACACATGCCTACCCTACTCACCCTAGACGCGCCGCCGAAAATTATCCAGCCGCCGAATTTATTACTATTCGTGTTTGTGCGAATTATTTCAACAATTTATGGTAAATAAGTGGGTGACATTTGCGCGAGAGGTCTATGCCATATTCTCCAACTGGGTTTAATGTATTACTCTGTATTCAGTTTCATTCAATTATTACTTCTGTTAAAAGAATAGAAAAAGGTATTTACAAAATAAATAATAAAGCAAATTTAGTGGAGAAATAATAGAGATAATAAACATAATACAAAAATTGAAACATTTCCCATTAGACTGTTGATTGCAAATGAAACTCGTTTGTTTTATTGTTTAACGAATTTGGTCACGTCGCTTTGATAAAAATTGTATATCATATTTGAAATTTGTAGGGATTTAATATTCAATCCGCAACAAAATATAAATATTTTAATAATCGAAACATGCGTTTTGTATTTATCTCATAAAAGATGAATAGTATTGCATTATAAACATCTGGAATTTCAATGAAAAATGTATTTTATTATTGTGGCAAAATTGAATTTCCAAATGAACAAATTTCATCGTCGAAATAAAATGTAATTATAATGGGATACATATACTAGACACATTTGGTAATATTTGAAAGCTCCGTGAATAGTATACAGTAACACACAAAATTAAATATTCTGTAACATTTTGCAATAAATTTATAAATATGTATTAATTTTCACATGCGAAATTGAAACATAATATGATAATAAATAGTACGATATTATCCTATACAACACTACATCGATTCGTTTACGAATTCTTTGAACTGATTAAATTATAAGAAAGGACTAAAGTGTCTCCATATTCGTACACAGTATCGAGGGTCCTAATGACATTCTCAATATTACTTGAGACCCGGTCTAATTGAGAGAACATCTCATTGTATATAAAATGAAATTATTTTAGGGTTATGGGATAATCAGTTTATTAAAGTGGTCAGCTTGACCAAGTAGTTAACCAGTTACAAGGAATTTATCCAATAAGGGATGTGCCAATAACTGCGCATCTACCCCTTCTTGATTTCATTTCAGAAACGTCTAAAATTATTATCCGTCAGAAACTTAATGGACATAGCTAACATACTATATTCAATTTATATCTCGAACTTCACTTTCACTTCACTTTTTAAAATTTATTGGGTTGTATAATTTTATTTTTATGTTACAATTATTAACATAATTTATTTTTTACAAGTACATGCAAAACGTGATCGAAGCGGATTTTTTTTACGAATCTGAGAATAAGCAGACTCAATCATAATATATTCTACAGAATAAAAAGGCCGCGTCTAAATTTAGGCCACCTCGATCCATTATAATGGGATCGGTGAATATTTTCCCCGTTCTAATGGATATCAGGTTCTGTATAAAGTATCTAGTGACTCATATCGTCTCCATTGTCTGGATGCTGGGTTCGCAGAAGATCAAGTTGCAATAATTATACGGACCGTTATCATTTCAAAAAGTTGTGACATATGCCTAATCCGGCACGTAATTGCAGGTCGGATCAGCACAAAGGGATTAGAAAATGTCTAATTGGATTTATTGATATCTATCGAAAATTAGTTCAGCTATCATTCTTATAACATTTAATTAATTTTCTAGCATTGTGCTTCAGTTACAAATTTTACCATTAACTCATTAACATGTGACACAATTGTTAATTTTTACTTAGGAGGTTTATTTTAATTGGGAATAATTCAGCGTTTCAGTTAAATAACACCGTAAACCGCCAGACAGAATCCTCTTAACTCGTGGATTAAATTCACAAAAAAAATCGCTGCGGATTAAAATGTCCTTTTAAAAAACAGCACCCATTAAAATTAATCTGTTAATTTGGTGGAGTTTCTTTTTAAACGTCTGCAGGACGGTTTTGGAGATAGCGGAAAGTCGAGGCAAAGACACAACGTGGCTAATACTTAATCCCAGTATTACCAGTATTTAGCGGCGTAATGTCAGCTTTGTTGGCCTTTCTGTTTCCTTCTGATAAAGATACATATGTGCCGTGAGAAGGACCCACCGCAATATGGAGTAAAATATTACAGAACTGTAATCTTTTCCAAAAAAAATATTAAATATGATACTGGTTTACCATAATCCATTTTCATTTGGTTTATTATTATGAATATTTGGAATTGCTTCAAAACGAGACAAATAACTGGCAAAAGCATAAAATTAATGTAGCAATCTTTATTGTTACTTTAAGTTGCTAATGATGTCAGAAGTATGTATAACATTTATTTACAAAAATCGTATCACACTTGTAAATCATACTATATATTTCAAAAATTTTCAAGTGGTGTGGGGGTGTCATAATTTTATTCTCAATTTTGGTCTATAAAATAATTTAATTAAAGAGATCCAACGACATGAGAGATAAAAATTGATGCTGTGTGATAGTTCATTAGCAAAAGGCGCTCCGACTTTTGTAACTGAGATCCTGTTTCAGATAAGATTACATCATGGCAAATCAATCATGAACAAAAGCTGAAGCGTTTAAATTTAATCGACCGAACAGAGTTTGAAACGTTGCTTGTTTAATTTAATTATGTTAAATTTACGTCTGAAATCTTATACCATGGATGCCAAAACATTTGTGTATTTTGTCGTATTTTATAAGCGAATTAAACCGGAATTCATTTAGCATTCCACGATTTGTGGTTTACCCACCTGAAAAATTAATAACACTCCGGGGAGCAGGCTTAAGTGAAGCAATTAAAAAGGCAAATGGCGTACCGTAAAAGTCCTGAAAGAAAGATATTAGATAGAGTGTTTGAATGACGAAAACAAAGAGGCACCGCTTCCTCGTATTAACGACAATCTTATCTAGTAATTAGGAGACACTCTTCGCGCGACGCTTTTGTCGGTTTATGTGTTTTTCAAATTAGCCAACAAACTAAGACCCTCGGTAATGTTTAGAGTCTTGGGACAGTGGCGTAAGCATTATATAATGTCAAGGTATGCAACGTATCACAAACAACTTCCAAATATCCATTTACGATTTTTTGAGTAAAATACTTATTAATTACTAATATTAAATTTTCCGTTTTTATAATTACATAATATAAGCACGATTTTTTAATTTCAACAAAAAAAAAAAACTAAAGCTGTTGGAATGAACAAAATCAAATAATGATGCGAGAAGTGAAGTTGAAATCTTAGGTTGACACGATATGAACCTGGTTTCGTGGCAGACATTAATTTTCGTCGTAGATAAAGACTGCAAGACACGACTGATAACAACTCTCTTACTTAGGGGTAAGCGTAAACAAGACTGTAATTTTGGGCGAGCGATGCAGTTTATTCTCCTCCGCGTGCAACAAACTGTTTAATTAAATTTTAATACGTTATAATGTAAGATTTAATTTACCCGTAAAGTTTGTCTAATTAACGTGTTTTCTGTTACAGGTAACACGCTTAATTAATATTGAAAGGGCGAAACTCCCCCTACTGTGGATGTAAGGATAATTTAAAATGCTTTTTTGTTTGCTTAGCTCAGATTATGATGTGAACACGTCCATAATTTCATAACTACAATCCAAAAATAATTTAATTTGTGTTTTTCTTTTGATTTGTCACTTTTATTTCATATTGTAAAATAAGACGTTTGGTTCAACAACTTCAAAAAATTATTAACAGAATTAGTACAGAAATTGAAATAACTTTTGAATTATTAAAACAAAATGAAGAATAAATATCTTTAAACATTTTGATGTTGCTTTATTAAATTATCTAGACTACTACACTCAGCGAAAATGAAAATTTTGTATAATTAAAAGTAATCCAACAAAAACATACATAAATCAAAAACTACTTAAAAGGTCCGACATAAAAGAGCCGGCACTCATTAATTCCCATTTACTAAAAAATTAATTAATATTCATGCGAGTGTACTACACATATACCCCATAAGCAAAATTTACAGTTGTAAAGGAGTTTTCCCCCCAATTTTAAACTTGGTCCTAATGAGTACGTATAAACATTAAGGCTTTAATTAAATGAACCGTAACTGGCGACAGTGATTCCAAACTGAAAAAGTCGAAAACGGATTACGCACACCCTTCATAAACCCGTAGCCTTTAATCTTCATTTATTGTAGCAAGTATTCGCCAGGATGTAACTCCATGCATCAGATGTACTTATGATTCTGGCTGTAATGTGACTGCTTAACCGAAAAGGGGTAAACTGCAAGGGTCTACTACCAAGAGACACGATAAAATCACCCCCCAGAAATCTCCAGTTGGAACGGCGATGTTATCTAAAATATATAGTGCCAGTCTTCAACGAATAAACGTGCTTAATGTCTGTATTGGGATGTCACGGACAATTCGGTTTTCGCACATGACTGTGTCGAAATTACCTGAAAAACCCAGATAATGTCGGCATGTTTAGCTGCAGTTGGATTTAACGCAAAATTGTCACGCGGCGTCTCACATTGTTCTCACTTGTTAGCACTATTACTACTAACAATACATGCAATAATTTTTACCGACTCGAATGTTATTGACAGAACAATGAATTCTCGCTTGTTGCCATAAAATATCTTTATCGCAATCTATTGTCGATGATCTTTGATCCTTTAGATTACTGTTACTTTTACTTGTGCTACCACTATACAATCATCCAGGATTAACATAAAATATGGTGCTCAATGAATTTACACCCATGAACATTTTTTAAATATTTCTGAGCTAAAGCTTTTTAATAAAGCCGGAAAAAATGCGGAACTTTTTAATTACTGCAACAAAGTATGTACCAAGTTAGTTTAATTAAAGCAAACCATAACATTTTCTAAAATTATAAAAGAGCTTTTAATTGGGTAATTAAGTTTTGTTAAAAAATTTAACATGTCCATAAAAAAAGGTTTTACTGTTTGTGAATATCAGAGGTATGTTTTATAACGATATAAATTACTTATTTCCAAAAAAAACGTCTTCCGTCCTTGTTAAACTAAGGCCTCGATATATTGCCAGTCTTAAAGTGCAGATAATAACCGAACATACGACACAGGAAATCCCGACAAAATGCGATAATTTATTCGTGGCCGTCCGTAGTCGAGTTGTTAAAGCAAATTTAAACTCCCATAGTTATCGGACTCACGCCTCCGTTTGGTGCGATGCTCTGAAAAAAAATCAAAATATCCTTGGGCCTATCGCGTCCCACTCAGAAACTCATTCATGTATGATTGGCGTTTTCAATCAATTCTACCTGTCCGCGTATAATTGGATTCCGAACTTTATTTGACAAGTATGATGCGGAGATAGGATGTATTTATGTATTTGTTTTATGCGGCCGGCATTGTGTGGGACGCCGTCCGTTTTTAATGAAAGGAATGCGATTCGGAAGGGGCATGCGATGCCTGAAATATTATTTTTTAAATTAATAATGTCAATACTTTTTTTTATTTGTCCAAATCGGATCCGATTCTATTGTTCAGACGTGATGTGTGCGGGTTGTGGGAATGTAAATACGTCGGATGGGGATTGATATAATCGAAATGATGTCCACAGTAGTCTAGTGCGTATATATTCAGATTATTATTATTTAACTGGTTTCATCTTGTGTGTTGATACCTTTCAAAACATGTGTCTGTCTTTAAAAATTATGTGTGGCCTAAATAATTTAATAACATCAAACCATAATTGATTAATTATTTCAATAAATATTTTTTATTATTATACAGATTTTTTTATTTGATTAGTAATGTGTATGTAACATTATTATACAATACATACAATTATGTTACAATTTCTTAGCATTTATTTTTAAACAGTTTAACTTCTTATTTAAAATTGAAATATTTGTTTTAGCTTTATAGAGAAGGCAGTGCTTTTTAACTCTGGCTATAAGATTATTGTTTTTATTTGATAAGAAAAAATAATTTAAAAATTGACTGTTAGTATATTCAATTACAAAAAAATAAAATATTATGATAGGAAGAAGACTAAATGTATATTTAAATTTACTATTAGTGGTCTATTAGAGCTTGAAACTGAATAAATTAATTATTAAAAATGTTAAACTTGTGAGGTTGGAAACAAAAATAATTAAATATATAATTAAATTTAGTGTTTATAATATTAAATTTTTATATTTTTCATCCATCACATGTTCATTTCTCAACCGGCCTTAGTCAAGTGTGACTGAAAAAGGTAAACAATTCCATAAAATTTGAACTTATATCTCGAATTCAATTATTCTTTTTTTATCAAAACGAATTAGACACGAAATATTTATTACTCTTGATTGGGCTTACTATTTATTCTGAACAGGACATTAAATAAAGTACATTACCTAAATGAAAAAAATGTACAATTTTCGTGTTCTAATAATATATATATATCAAAAAGAATTCTATATTTTTTATATAAACTAGTTTAATCCACAGGTATGAAGAAGAGTTGTGTTCTTGTTTTTAAATATGGTTAAAAAACTATATTTTCAACTATAAAGTTACATGTAAATGAGTAAGTACATCAATTAGTTCAAATTATGTTTATGTATATGATCTAGGAAAGAAACAAGGTTTTATATTTTTATATAACTTAAACTTATTGTTTTCAATAAGTTTAAGTTGAATAAAAATACACTTCATATAATTTTACGTGGCTAAAATGAATGATAAAATTCAGAAAAATTAATACAAACTTGATTTTATTATTTTTCCCTCATCCTCAAAGTTTTAATGCGCCGTTTTAATGAAAAAAAAAAACAAAAATACCCGAATCCCTGATCAGTATTAAATAATGTCCACAACACATCGAATATTCCTCTAATTAAAAAAGTTTCAAATCAGGAATGGCATCTCGTAGCCCGAAAAGTTGCGGTTTGTTATGAATTCAGCGTGCGAGCGAGCCTGAACCGTAAAACGTAGCGTATTAATTAATAAATTTATTAATCCGGAATATAAAAACCGCCGATAAAAGTATCGCACCACCTTCATCGTCACACTCACGTCGCGATAACTTCGCTTAATTAAATCGGTCCGTGACTAATCGTGCGCCGTAGGGGCGGAGTATTATAGGCATCATTGTTAATTATTTACGTAATTACGATGGATAATAAAATTCTCTCATTACCGGCATTCACCGGTACACATTTTTTTAATTACATCAAATGTATTAAAACATTGTTAGTTTTTTGTAACGATGAATCAACTGTCATTTCAATAACATTAAACCAAAGCAACGATAATTAACTTACATTTACTAAACTGCCATCATTGTTACGCTCACAATAAATTTATGAGCATCGCATCGCACATTTATAAATAGCAACATCAGTTATAATAACTCGTTAAATTGTCGTCCCCTTAATTGAGGCAAATTCATAAAATATTTATAGTAGTGATCGTGCCCCTTTCGAAATTACCAAATGATAATTCCACTTACCCTACTTAATGAAGTTAAATTAGCATCATGAATATTCTATATGCAAAATTAAATATTTAATTTGCTTAATAACGAAACTATAATTTTGCAAAAATCACAGTGATGCCAGAGGAATATCACAAAATTTAAAATTAAATTTACTATGATTTATATTATTTTATTGAATAACTAATTTACTTTCGGTGGGAAGAAATAAACAACACTCCATTATAGTTTTATTAACAAATGAAACAACTCACTCAATTGAATTAGTTAATGAGTTAATTAAGTTTCATAGTATGAATGTGTCTAAGAGACGTCGACTGAATAAACAAAACTTGTAAGGAAGTATTTCAGTAAAATAACCATTGATATAAAACATGAACAAGACTAAAGGCGCAAAAATATATTAATTACCCTCCAGAACTTTGGTGAAGACTATTTTAGAGGGATGAGTTCAATAGAATAGAATCAAATGGTAAACAGTAGATTCGTCATCCTCCAAATAAAAGTTTGGATTAAGATACAATACAGGAATAGAGGTCCTTTTCTAGATAAAATATTATTGGTAAAATGGGCCGTTTCATGTATTATGAGAGAGGTATTGGATCATTTATCAATATATCCAATTGAAAACTTATAGAATGACATCAAGTCTCTATTAAAACACTAAGAACCACCAAATTTAGATGAATTGTGGTTATTAACTTAAATTCTTTTGATTTAGGAACAAAATGAATAATGGTAAAAAGAATATTTATAGTGTAGTTATTTAAAATAAAATATAAAATATTTTGATTGCATTTAATTAAAGGTGTACATTTTCTAAATAACATTAAATACTAATGTGTGTTATTTTTCTGATCATCACTGTATGTATAATAAACGGAGTTTCACAAATATAGAACCTTTTTGTTTATCTAAAAAATTATCGTAAAGAAAATTTTAAAAAATCTTGTAGCCAAAATTAATTTTACCCAACTAAATATAATCGGTAGACATGAATATCTCAAAACGGCTGGAACGGTAATGGTAAATTTAATAATACCGAGCAATCAGCAAAATATAACGCACATCAAAGTAAATTTTCGCTCACGGCTTGTCTCATCTCCACAAGGACACACACACGCAACACAATATTAAGTGACATAATTACGGCATAATTGAATTGTTCTCTCCGTTTGATATATTTCAATCAGTCGAACGGGTTTTGCACCCGCACATAAGATTGATGTCACTCAAATGTGCGCCGAATTGTAGCGACTACGGTCGTAATTAACAACACAGCTTGTAATATTTTACCCTTTAGGTAGGCGATTAGTCACTGAGAGATTTAATTAAGGGAGAGTTATGACATGAACAACCTCAGAATCGGCTCCTTTAATGCCTACCCACTCGGTCTCAGATTTTTGTTTACACAATATTTACGTTATTAATTATAAATTCAAACTTAATAGGTTGTCTTTGTGGCTCAATTAAACTTACATTTTTTAAAATATATTAGTTGTTAAATTCTACTACATTACTATATGTGAATATTTTTTAGGATCAACTTGTGAGAAAGTTTCCTTCGGACCTAGTCTTGTTTTTATTAAACCTATTATGTCAGTTAAACAAACAAGGACGTCTTTTCGGAACAATAAAACTCAGTCTCTGACTTAATACTGTTTCTATTTTTGGG
Source organism: Aethina tumida (assembly GCF_024364675.1). Lineage (NCBI taxonomy): Eukaryota > Metazoa > Arthropoda > Insecta > Coleoptera > Nitidulidae > Aethina > Aethina tumida. The sequence goes on from NC_065437.1 coordinate 32,484,168, forward strand.
GCTAAAATAATGTAAACAGTCCAAGAACTTTTAGGATGAAAACATCTAAATAGTAGATCATATGTCAGTTTGGAAAATTGTGGACAAACTTTGCGACACCATGTTTAGTATATCATTTTAGCACCACTTTGAATTTCAATAGACTTATAAAACTTATTTGGAGAAATTTTGAATGCGCAGTAACATATAATTTTATCGATGTTTTATGCCGACATTAAGGGAGAACCGAAAATTAAAATTCCTGCAGACAAAAATATACTTGGATATTTACGGTAACACTAAATATTACTAATATCCTGAGAAATAAAGGGAAATAAAAATTTGATGTTGGGTGTAAAACCGAATTTTATTGCGTCATTTGTTTATAGACACTTCAATCAAATAAAATGAGATCATACACTTTTACCTACAAGATAAAAATTTTGCGACCATTATAAATGGTCAATTAATTTCTTACTTCAGATTGTTTTTTAAAAAACATATATTGACTTTTAATTATGAACTTTTATTAACTCAAAAAATGCGTGTCTCATTATCCTTCCAAATTTTATAATCATCAAATTCTAAGTATAAATTGATTGGTCTTTAAAAATTAAGCTTCTTGCGATGCCCCCTAAAACGCTTTCTTGTGATAAGGAAATTTGTTTTTAATCAAAACAACACGTGCCTCAAGACGCTCCAAGTTAATTTTTTGGAGAAATATTTTTTTGGATTTTTTTGTAAAATACTATTTTATTCGAAATTTTTAAAACCCAAATAAAAATACAAAATATAATTTATACTGTTCAAAAAAATAAGAAAAATTAAGATGAGCTCAAACGAAACTTTTTATGAAGCTATTAGTTGAAATTTAACACTAAAAATAGTAATAATAACGATGTTTCATTGTCAATAATTTTTAAATGTCAAAAAAAAAAAATTTAATTACATATTTTAAAAAAATAATTTTACTAAACAATTGACTTAATAGATCATTTTGAGACTTACTTTTTAGGGGGCGTCGCAAAAAATAGAGATTTTTGTGGCACAGGAAAAAAATTATGGTTTCTAAACCATGAATGGACAATGGACATGCATTTCTTATTGTCTACAGACAACAATGTGTCGTCAGTAGTTTAATAAACCCTGCGAATTCCTGAAGTCGCATAGCCTGCTCTACCCATGCCATAGATAATACAAAGTGGCGGGTTAATTAATGGTGTGAACAGCAATAAAATTATCCAGTAAGGCAAGTAAATAAATGTCTTATCTGTACCATTGCGGAGACCGCGAGGAAGGGATACGTTGTTGTTCGGTGTTATATGGTTGGTAACTGTGGATTTACGGGTTGTTTATCTCCTTCGGTTTACGAGTAGGTGACTCTCCGTAGCCAACTGAGACTATAATCGTTAATGCCAAACAGTGGAAATTGTTTAAGGAACTGGATGGGCGTAAAATCTAAGTGTGCAATTTAAAACTACATTAAAAATGTGCGCCTTTTTACTGCCGTTATAAAGTGAATTACTTTTGAACTTAACCGTTTACTACAATTTCTCATTTTAGCCGCAACACTAGGTCACATCCTCCACGCGCACCACTGGACTTTATCTTTAAGACTGTAACAAAATTCATTAAAGTTCCCAAACATAATTGGAAGCTAAGTGTTTAATATTTAGAAGTTACAAGGACACTAATGATGTCATTTCCGATTTCAATTTCAGGAAAAATGTTAAAATTGCGCACCTACGACCCCAACCCAAGCTTTTTATTCTTTATTTCCCTGGTGTGGGATCTGTTTGTTGCCCTCTCGCGTTCTAAGATGCATACTTTATACACGCAAAACTTAAAATGCACATGTCGTATCATGTTTATAACGGTGGGTGCTTAAATTTATATGGGTTTTAGGGCTAAAAGCTACGACGTAAAACGTACCTTCCAGTCTATGGGCTTAGATTATATAATGGCATAAAATTCATAAGTAGTTTTGGAAATAAAGGATATATAATATATAATATATGCCTAGTTAAGTAATGTTTCAGATAGCATGTTCTGCACAGCAGGACAGATATGTTGTCTCCAAAATATAGTTATGAAAAACTTAATGATGTTTCTTTATTACTTGTTGTTATTTTCGAATTTAAAATAAAGAGATAGTAAATTCATTGGATTTCATCCCATTCGTTGCGATTATATTTCATACGAGGAAATCATATATCCTTGATGAGTGGGACTAATGCTTATTACCGCTTTTTTATCCGGTATGAAGTGCCCCCTACCATTGTCAATTATTTTCGGGTTTTACTCCTGACATCGCCATCAATCTGGATAAGATGGACAACGGACAGTCGATGTTATAAGCGGCGCCGCGTGCGCTTATAAATTGCGACGAGATAAAATCATCATCAGTCTTCAGTGATTGTATAAATCATGTCAGTCGATTATTTAGTTTTGTGTTCATGTCGTAGTCGGTTATTATTTTATTGCTCAAATTTTAAGACGAATAAATCATGTACTTGATTGTTAATACATGCAGTGGTGACCAGAAAAATAGCACAAAATTTAAAATTAGACATTTTGTAAGATATTTCATAAAAGGATTTTGTTGACAAGAGAAATAGCACCTTCAAATATTACGTTTTGTGGAATAATACTCTTAATAATTTATTCATTTCGTGAGAACAGATAAAGATTGTACTCCACAGAAAAGAAAAATAATCAAAAAAATTAAAATTTAAATATTTCTAACACACTTATTTGCAAATACAATAAAAAAACTTTTCAAAAACAACTCCTTTTTTTAAATATCATATAGGATGTTGTAATTAATTATTAATATATATAATTTCTCTGGTCACCATTGTATATCTAATGGAGAGATTTAATTATATTTTATATATGATGGTAATACAGTAGTAAATAATAAAAGATTCAAATAAAAATATTGAATATGAGTTGGACCTCCACTATAATTCTGACACTAGTTAATTTTGCTCTGATATGTCTTATTCCATGCCACGTCCATTTTAAACTGTTGATCTTCGTTGCTATTATCCTGTTGGAAAACTAGATTTGGAAAAATTGTCTTCCTTCACTCAAACTGGAGTCGGTAAGAAAAAAAATGGGATTATACGGGAAACACTTCTCATGTTAATAAGCCTTTCTTCTTCTATTTAGCACTGGTTGACAAAAGGAAACTTTCACATATTTTTTTGTTTCATAACATTCATGAGAGAAAAACAATGTGTGAAAAATTTGAAATTATTAATATTCATATCACCAGATAACTCCGATAACTCCAATATTAAAGGTCAACTTTTTGGACACCTAATAATATATTTATCAGGTTACGAAAAAATAAAATACGATTGAAAAAGTGTGTAGACACATGTCACAGAAAAGAAAAATATATCTCTGAAAACAATAAAACGCTGCATGTGTATGAAGATTATTTTAATGTAAATAGAAAGAGCACTATGTATCTAAATTAAAAATAATTCAGTAATGTTTAAGGATCTGAAGTTTAAATTATTAAATTAGTATCTTCTTCGCTGCAGTTAGGTTAAAAAAATCAAGTCCTGTGTTGTACCCATTCTCTTTACCAGACGTATATTTGTATTTATACCCAATTTCAAATCGTTATTAATAATTTTAATGAAATAAAAAATATTTTTTATTAATTTACAAATTAAATTTTTAATTAAGTTCCCTTTTCTTTGAGTTGTCACAAAGTGATTCCCTAGTGCCAAAGTTCTAAGACGAAGGTCCGGTTGTCTCTTGATATTTTCCTGAACCTCTCGCACTTCGTTACGACCTTCTTCGAAACACGCTCTCCAACAATTTTAAGTCGTGCCTCGACTCCGACTCATTTGATTGGCAATTTCCACAAACGAAAGTCCTGCCTCTTTTAAGCCCACAATTCGTCCTCTTTCAAACTTACTTAGAAACACGCCTTCGTACTTTAACAGCATTTGAAATGAATGAAATAATTCTTTTAACATAACAAAAGAGAAATGAATACTACGTCTGGGTTATATGTATTTAACACACACACAAATTGTCAACAAATTTTTCGACCATTGAAATCCAGTCACTTTTTTTTCACGTTTTTCTATGCATGAATTTATTTACACACAAAAATTTGTAAAATTGGACCACTGGATCCATGTTTTCTATTATTGAGTATATTGAGTATATTTTTACAAATTTTTAATTGTATACCATCCAATGGTGACTTCTGTGTTTGAGAGTTTGGTGAGGCATGTTATATATAGAACAAAAAAAGCAATATTTTATATCAATCTATTTAGCATACCAAAATATAGTAAATCCGCTGTTTTTTGTCCTGTATTTGTCATAGTAATTGAAACTGGAAATACATATTTATTTAATTAAAAAACCACCACGTCACCGACAATCCTTATGTTAACAAATTATTTCGTATAATTACTGGTTGAGCACATATCATAATAAAAAAGAGATTCAGTATTAAAAATCTCTCCACAACTGAATCTGCCAGACACACATACAGAAGATCAACTAGTGTTTGAAACTGAAAAATCGGTAAAATTCAGGTACTTCATTTGGAGTTACTTCATTGGCTAGAAGCACGCCTCAGCTCCCCTACCATTGAAATAATAACCAAACCTTAAATCCAATTGGATATATTCAAGATTTATTTATGAATCGAATTTATACGAAGAGCCACATTTAAAAGCGCCACTGAATCTTCTTAGTCTATAATATTTTACATAACATTTTACATGTACTCCACAATAATAATATTATAGTATACATAACATGATATTTTTTATCATTTTGTGACATTTATTATATGCAATTATTATTCACACAATATATACATAAATTGTAAGTTCATTATTAATTGTAAAAAATAATATTAAATATTATATCATATATTTTAGTTTAAAAATAAAATAAAATAAGTTATATATAATTGTTAAACTGTACATTATATTTAATTAAATAATTAAACAGAATAGAACAAAATGCGCAAACCTTTCAAACGCGCGCTTCGCGCCGCAAATCGATAGAGCAGTTACCTACACGTCCCGCTGTCAAATTAACCTCAAAAGTTTTGATCGTATTTGTCTTGTTTTCGTCGAAAGTCCCGCAGAAAATTCCCATAAAACCGCATGAAATGGCAGCCGACGACAAATTCCAACTGTACGTGTACGAAGGCGACTACGGTCTCGTCTCGCTCGAACCGGAATGCATCCAATCAATACTGTACACAAAAATAGCCGGAGTGCCTGCCGAGGTTAGGCATTTGAGCAACTTTAAATACTGCGTGAAATACAGTGCCCCGAGTCTAGTTAACGGGAAGTTAGTATCGACGAACTTTGATAAAATGGTTACGTACTTTAGAACTAAGAACTATAACATAGACCATTTCCTAAGTGCGAAACAGTGCAGTGAGATGTACGCCCTAATTTCCCTGGTGAATGCAAAGTTAAGACCGATATTGGACTACGTGTACTGGGTGGACGTTAGAAACACGGAAGACTTTACGTTTATGTGGTACATCAAGGCTTTGCCACTGCCATTCAATTATACGTACCCAAGAAAAGAGAAGAACAAGGCCTCAGACCTGATGGATGCTTTGTATCCAATGGACACAAATTTAGATATTATCAAAGGGTATCTACTGAGTTCGGCCACTCAATGTTTGACTGCCATTTCAGCTCGGTTGGGCACACTTGATTTTATGTTCGGTAGCTCACCAACAACATTAGACATAGTGATATACAGTTACATTGCTCCTTTAATAAAACTTCCATTTCCATCAAATGAATTTGGAAATTTGTTTAGCCTGTGGCCCAATTTAGAAGCTTTTGTTAAACGAATGGATGCAAAGTACATGCCTAACACCCCTATAGGACCAAAGTATTTGAAAAAGGAAGACAAAACCAAAACAGCCAATGATGATGATATATCATACACTGCCGTTGCAATAATTACATTAAGTGCGTTCTCATTATTATTTGGATTTGCTGCCAGCAGAGGACTGATACAAACACAGCATTTATAAAACTGTATAAATTGTAATGTAGAAATTATTTATTTGATATTACTTGACTGTAAATTGTTGAAAGTGATTTTTGTATTAAATTTTTGGCAATAAATAGATATTTTGATGAAAAATATTTACAATTTTACATTTTATCATTGTTAAATATACTGTTATTAATATTAATTATTTATTTTTTTGAATATCATGTTTCACAAAAGTATAAATGATATTTTAATATTAATTTAATTGGTATAATTTATATTAAATATTATATGCAGTTATTTTTTTAAAAAAAGTCTTATAATTTATATAAAACTATATGTTGGCCATATTGAAAAATCAAATATATTTAATATATAACTAAATATAAATTTATATTATATAACAGAGGTGGTCAAACAGCGGCTCTTTGAAGGATTATTTATGCTCTCGATAAATGAACCCGAGTTCCCTTTTCATTCTAGAATTATCAAGAGAAGTGAAATAAACGTGTTTAATTTTTAATAGTTAAATTCAGTACACATATTTTGTACTCATATTTATGTTTTTAATAAATATAATTTCTGTAAAAAAATTTTTAATATTTTTTTTTTGCAGACCTAAACGTATTTAATTGCGGCTCGCGAAACATTTCAAATTTTGAAAAATGCCTCAGACTATCAAGAAGCTTGGCCACCCCTGTTATATGATTTAATAAGTTAACTAGTTTTAATACAATTTTTATAATTATAATAAATTACAGCATTAATAATAAAAAATAATTATGAGTCAAATTTTCGCAATTCTTAATACATACTATTTTATTTTGAAACAATCCAGAAGCGTTATTGAAAGTTGTTTCAATATCAATCAAAAGTTTTCCTTTAATCGGCACCCTTTTAGATGATTTTTAAAAGCTCTTAAAATTCACTTTGTCCATAGACTAATAGGATTTACTTGATAAAAGGATTATGTCCGCCTGCATTAAGTTAGTAAAAATAAAATGAGAATTCTTCAGTCTGAAATTACGTTCACTTCCGGAATCTTATATGACGTTAATTATTTTAAGTGCTTTTTTAGTACAAGAATTCATTTCCATCTACTTTTACTATAAAAGATATCAAAAGATCTGATATGAAAGGAAATTGATTTTTAAAAAATGTAAACTCTAGTGCTTAAAGGTCTGAAAACTCTTCTATAAACAATATGATATATATGCAACACATAAAATAATAATTGTCACTGCAAATCTTATTACGATGCTTCTCAAAGATTAGACATCGGAAATTTTCCCCTTCTATCTTATGCTGGATTTATAAACTCGATGTCCACGTCCGCATTCGCGCTGACGCCAAAGATATATCTAATGATTTTCTAATTTAAATACATATTTGAAGTACAGTAAGTACCTTTTAAAAATAATTTGCGGTTATGAAAATATAAACAAACCAAATTTGACAAATGACAGCGTGAACGCGAACGCCTACGTTGAGTTTATAAATGGGTACTTTCGTAGTCAGCGTGATACTCAACGTCAGCGCGAACGCTGGAGTCATATTTTGATGCTTTTAAATGAAAAACAAAAGAGGTATTTAGGACAATTTTAATTATATTGATATGTTCCAAAATGAAATGAATTCGTATATTAACCTAAAAATACAGAACAAAATAAAATTTACCAAAGAATCTTCATAAAACCCAGAGTTAAATTACACAATGGGTTAATGGAATCATAGATCATCACAGCACATTTTTACAAGTTTCCACGCATTCGCTAAAATTACAATTAATTAATAGTTAATATCTTTATTCTATTTTGTTTTTTAATACTTTAAACATAACAATAATTTAACAATTCTGTAAAACTATAATAATATTTATATTAATTGTGTATTTTCAATTAATTTGTTTTCAAATTATAAATATTTACGATTAAATAAACAAAAAACAGTAATATTTATGATTTATCAAATATTAAAATAACTCATTATGCATTTTAAATATAAAAATGGTTTTTTATTTCAATTTTAAAATTAATGAATGAATATTCATCAAATACTAAGTGCAAATATATTTTTTGGTATGGTCACTTCCATTTTATAATAAAATTATATTTATAGAGAGCTTCCAGGTAACTTTTGTAATAATTAAATATTTAAATTTACTGCAATATTTTCATACGTTTAACCTATTACGTTTTCAATTGTTACTTAATTTTGGTTTTTCAATCCATGAAACACTTGTAAATAAATACAGTAAGTATTTAAAATATTAAACTGTTAATATTGATCTCATTTGTTGCAGAAAAAAGTTATTGAAATAGCGAAAATGACTAAAAATAATTAAAATGATATAATGATGAAATCACAAATTTACAATTATCTAGGTGAATATAATTTTGGTGTTCATCATACCCAAATTACTCTCAAATTATTTCAACATTTTTCTGTAAACTAATGTATTCTACAATTAAGGGAAATTTCAATCATACCATAAAAAAATGACACAAATATATGAAATACATCCACCGATGGATACCTCGAACACTCTTGAACGTTTATTTCCTTCTCTCTGATTCTAACGGGAACAAATGCAAAACTCGAATTTTAATTGAAATAGAATTAAAACATATTGGTCGTTAAAATGTAAAATTTTTAAATATAAAAACTTTGTTCAAAATAAATACAAAAATATGTGATTTCAAATTTACAATTTTTGTTTTACTTATTGGAATTATATTCAGATAGATGTATTTAACTGATAAAGTAGAAAAAGATATTTAAAACAATTGTAATTACACCAATGTATTTCAAACATCAATGCATCAACAGAAATGTACAATAAACCGCGATTCATGGAAACTGTACATACCTGTGATCTATTTAATTTATTTGTATTTAGTTTGAACTATAACAATTATATTTTAAAATATAAAATTACATTTAATACATTACATAACATTAATTAGTCCAAATTAATTTAAAATTCTTTGATAAATATTTTGTTTAGAAAGATTATATATTTTATTTGGAATTATAAAAATATGTAAATAGAAATTTGAAATTTTCATTTTGTTCATAAAAGTTGTATTTAGATTACGTGTTTAGTAATTAAAAAATAAAAAAGTAGTATTCCAGTGAGTGTCTAAATGAATTTCTTAAGCCAATTTTATATGAACTGTACTGGTACCAACCGGGGTATCATTTGAATTTACAAAAGTTGCGAATAAATGTCCACGTGATCAACTAAAATGAATAGGAATCCTTGTTGTGTGTGATAAAACATAATTACAAAATGTAGTAACCCATTCCATTCTGAATACGTAAAACTGAATAATCAAGGATGTCCACAAATAATAAACATAATAAATTTACAAATAAGATTTATTGACATCTTTGGTATTTATCAATATTTTTATAGATGATGTTATATGAAATTTATTTCTAAGCTATATTAATAAAATAAAGAGTCTCAACATCTGTGTAAATTATTTACATCAAATTTATATTACGTTAGTAAAAATTATATTTTAAAATACATTAATCAGTCAAAATTAATTTATAATTACTTGTTAAATAATTTATTCACTAAAACAATACAGTTTCTTAATTTTATTATTAAAATAAATATAATTTTCTTGGTAGTAGTCGTATGAAACTATGAATCTAAGTATAAAAATATGTGGCTGTAAATTTTAAATGTTATAACTAACAATAGTTGCATCAATGTGTATTTATCCAAATCAAATTATCTCCTAAACCAATTTAATGGTTTAGGAGATAATAATGTTATGCAACAGTGAGTATATGATTAAAATTTGTCGGATAAGTTGCGACATATTTTTGGAAATTGCATTAAATCACGTCGAATTTTGAAGCAATAGACATAGTTCATAACTCGTTCAAATTTCGGTATTTTTATTTACAACCTTTGGAAGACTTCTGTTTTGATAAGCATCTTATCTTACTACGGTCCTGTTTATCACGCTTTTTTCTTAAAATCTTAGGGGCTGATACTTTTACGAGTTGACTTTTCGAGGGGTGAGTCCTTATAGGCCATGTATCAATTTTGAAGGATTTAGAGGATTGCAATTCAAATTACTGATTATTCGCTCTTATGCTTTGTAAAAAATGCAAAACACCAAGAAATACAATTCCTTGAAAGCCAATGTAAATTTAGATTTCCGCAAGATATATAAGATTAGTTGACTGTATTCAAAATTTATTACCCGAATCGTTCTTTATCTTGTATTGAACTTCTCGAAAAAATAATCTTATTTTTTCCGAATGAAAACTTAATTAAGAACTGAAAGGGAAGATTAACTGATGAATATATAAATAGAACGGTTCTGAACAATACGACTTTAACAATATTGTATTTACATTGTAACGACATTTAAATGTATTAACTTTTCAAATTTAGATAAACGATGGTATATCCATAAATGCATTCTTTTCCGCATGTATTTTTTTTAATATATCTGAGTTTACTTTGTTAATGTAGTATGGGAAGTTTGATTCCTGCGATTTAAAGCCGCCCCATTGAGTGTTCCAGTAAGTGGTCAATTGAAAGCTAGTAGTTGTGTGTGTTAGGAATGTCCCGACAAGTGCACCAAACCCCCACCGAACACAAAACATTAACCGTTACTAGCACTATATCAATCTGAGAGAATGGCGCTGACGTTTAATTTGTGTACTTAATTGAATCCCAGGTCTCCCTTTTTTTAAAACGCAAACCTCCCTTCAGATTTGTAATCCTCGTCTTTTATTTCCTTTATTAGGATGTATAAATATGAAGTGGGGTGGGTGGCGAGAGGCCAGGTTCAAGACATAATTGGTTATTTAGCCGGTGCTCGTTCGTGAATCACCGCCAACAATTCGCCATAAATTTATCTAACTGAATTACTCGATTTTTTTTAATAGAACGCCCATGAACATAGAACATACGCATTACTCCCAGGCAAATAAGGGGAACGAATGCGAGTTATTAAAAATTTATATTAAAAGTTATAAGGCTGTCTGAATGCAGACGGTAAATTAGTTTTTCGTTGAATTTCATGCGGTATTGGGGTCGTTGGCTCATTACATTTTTCGAGTTGAAAATATTGAATTAGCAATAATGGGGTGTTTTTGATAGATTGCACTGGAAGTTTGAAAACTGTTTTTAATTGCAGATACGTGTTTTACCAACCGTCTTTTTGTAATCTTTTTTTTTTGATACTAAAATCCATTAATAATGAATTTTTGTTACATAGAAATAGTGGAATAAAGTTAAATAATGGATAACATTTCGCACCCGTATACAAAAGAAAAATTAAAGCATTTTAGTGCATCTAAGGTCTCAGCCGTAAACCACCGAAGATCAAGCCGAGCTGCATGCAGCAGGAAAGAAATGAGAGAGTTATGCCTGCCGCACCAGTAAAGCTATCAAGTAGTGTTCGTGTTTCGTGTGATAGAAGAGTTTTACGATTTTTAGTTCGAAGCCGTGAAGTTTATTGCCTGGCAGTTTTTGAGGTTTCTTTAGTTTGTTTACTCCACGGCCGCAGATAGTGGAAATGTGATACTGATGCGGATAAAAGTTGATTTATTCCGTTCGACTGTGTTCAAATCCAATCAATGTCGGCTATCGCAGATTTTACATCCGTGAATGATGACTATCCATAACATAGTTGCTTATATTGAGGCTATGATGTTAAATACGTTGAATCCTTTTTCCAGAAAGATATTTCTCAAACAAAGAGCATAGAATCCTACGTTTTCACAAAACGTTTTATAATATATTTGTATGTCAAGTCGGCATTTTAAAGTCTTATTTAAATCTCCGATAACATTGTTAAAGTTTACCTAAATGTAGATATAATTTTTCCAATTGAATTACACTGTAAAGCAAACACAGCTTTTAAGGTGCGATTTTTTTCATTGTGCACACATATGCAGGATTTGTGCGAGGGCTCTTTTAAAAACGACAGGGATGTCGATGTAAACCCTCGTACGATCGGAATATTTGAGAACCTTTCAAAATAACACATGTGCAATATTGTGAGTCCGTAAGACGGAGACTTCTTCCCGAATTTGCAGTGTTCGGAATATTGAAATTGTTGTGTATTTACACCGCCTGTCGGTTTCAATCCAGTCATGTTTGATGTATTCATATTGCGTTACGTTTTTTACTTCTTATTTTTGAAACATGCTCCACCGGGATGTGTAACTACCACTTCATAAGATGTGTTCGGCTTAAGTAAAGCTGAAGTGTCAGGAATATATTTGTTGAAAGTGGTAAAAGAAGAATCGATTTGTTTGCTGTTACAATATTTGAATATCTAATATTTCACTTTAAATTCACTGTGGACTAATTTTGAAAAATGGCTTCATTTATGTGTAGTACATATTTGCAGTATTAAAGAATGTACAAGTACCTAAGTTGCTTATAGTAAACTACTAACAAAGTCCCGAGAGTCTATATTATTTCTATTTTACTTCAAATAATTCTCTGATCACGTTACGTGGATCTACTTTGTATCAGAAAACACAATCGGCTTATAGAACTTCTCCGTTTCTTCTTTGTTGTTCCTTAAATGTTCCGCGATTCTTTAATTGCCGTCAGAAATATTTAGGAATGTTTTTCAGTCTTTTAAGCACGGGCTACGGAGCGTTGCGAGCTCGGTCCTCAAAGAGCGCATCGCGACGGTTATTAATTTCACTTAAATGTACAAAACATAAAAGATGAAAGGAGAACATGAATTTACTTAATAACTTATAACGAATGCACTGGCGTGGAATCGAACTGCATATTGTTTAATGTCTTCAGTTTTATGATAGCCTGTGCTTAAACGATTGGAATTTTCATTTACGTGAAATTTATTATTTTGCTGAATAAAAAGCAATTTTAATTTAAAAATTTGACAAGCCCCCATCTTAAATTATGAATTCTTTTTATCGGAAATGTACAAGTAGACGAAGGATGAAAGTGTAATTTCGCATGTAAAAATTAACATACTCACTAAATATCATGCAATTATGCAAAAGAGAATACAAAACTGAAATGTAACCACGCCCGTATCATGTTATATCTTTAATAGTGTGGTTGTAGTTAAGGATGTTTCATTTGTATAAAAACTGTTTTATGCAGATTAATTACAACTATTTAGACGTCCCACTATAATGAAGCCCGACATTTAAATTCCTCCGTAATGATTGCATTTTGTTTTGTTTCGTCATTAAGGTATAAAAACTGCAGTGGTTAAGTTTATGATGTGCAGACATGACGAAAATAGCCTTTAATAAATATTTAACTTTTATGCGAATCCGTTCGAACAAAGAGCGTCCACAATAAGCCAGGGAACAATTTTACTGGGACCGCATGAAACGCCAGCAGGAATAAAATACTGGCGACTGATTCTTGAGTATAAAATAACATGGGAGATCACGACTGCGAGCGTCATTCCGGCATATTTATGGACCAAAACAATGGCATTATATCCATTTCGGATTTCGAACAGTGCACACACTCCACGTCTTCTAACCATAAAAACAATCGGCTCAAAATAAAACATCCTTGTTTCTCTCTTTTTGTTTTGTATGGAGGCTTATTAATTGTTCTCTGAGGTGTAATTTTTTTTAAGTCTGCAGATTTGTAAAACAAAATTATAATAAAACTATTAATATTTTTGCAAATTTGTTTTAGTTAATATTCTATAATTATTGTTGGTTTTATCTAAAATTACATTTCCATCTTAACTACAATCTAAATAGGCTAATAAAAATTACATAGGAACCTCGTTTGTGGAATAAAATAATTAACTAAACTTCGCAAATAGCTGTGCGTTTGTTTAACGTTGTTCATTATGAAAAGAATTTTTTTTAATTGATCATTTACATATTCCTTTCCCAGTACCGACTTTAAACAAACATCAAACCCTCAATCATCTGGCTGTGAACACACATATTATTGCCAGTCACGAAGAAAATTCATTTTAATTAAATATGGAGGCCCGTGTTCCGTTGCCAGCTTAAAACTGGAACAGCCAGTCGATTCCTTCAACTATTTACTCTAGCAGACTTTCAGCAAACACGCGAACTGGAGCGGAATGGCAAAAAGTGCGGCCGTAAAACATAGATGATCAACTTATTTTTGTTCGTTCGGCCATGAATTCGTATATCATCTGGCTGTGGGGCGCCGCAGTCTGGGCCCCTTTGGCTGATCATTCGACGGAAGACGCTGCTTAAATACAGTAATAAAGTTTAGAGCCATACACGGCTAGATTTATCTCCCTTTAGTACGCTACATAGTTTCTCCGGTCTGGCGGCAGAGAACGCAGTTAAATTTCAGGCAATTAAAGATTCAGTTTTGTGCATGTACATTTTCTTGGAAATCAACTCGAGACACCGCGAGACCATTTAACCATAGGAACAGGCAATACTAATTTGGTTAAACTTTATTTAAACGAGGCGGAAGACATAAATCTGTACCTGAATTTATGGAGTCACTAACTCATTTCTGAAGCAGAGCAATGCTTCTCTATTTCTATCTACAATGTTATTTTATTAACATATTATACTTTTATGGTGTTAAAATCACAGAAAGCTTCTAGGTAAGACGACTGTCTATCATCACATTAACTCAAGACACATACTTGTTTTAAAATAATGTTATCTCTATTATGAAACGCTGCTGCTGAGTTTCACGTAGACCAAAATTGTATTCACTAGGAAATATACATTTCCTTTGTCAGAATATAGGACATAGTCGGAAACAAAAAGTAGGCTAGTTACATAGGAATAAGACCCTTAATAATTTAAGGTGCATGCTGCAATTAATATCGTTAAAAAACCGTCGGTCGTCGCCCGGTTTCCTTTGTCCATCGGCGAAAATTCTAATGGCGGGTCACTTGTCTTCGGATTGCAGAAAGCCATTTGCGTGTTCAAACAAATTAGCGAACATCACTCCAAAATGGTACACAGAGCGTATTGTTACTGCGTGTGGATCTCGTGTGTATCTTGGTGACATGTGGCACCTAAATCTCAATCCGCCTCCGCCTCCAACTGCAAACAAAGTTGACGAGAGCAGTTAGCTCTATCTCTAGCATTGCCCCATTCGACTTTGCCAACCAATGTTTAGTTTGGAGGGAAATGGGGAATTTATGTTAAAACCGGGTACCAGAAACAGGATGTTGTTGACCCAAAGTTTTAGCGCAGTATATTTTTTTTCCCGGCAACTCACGTCGAACTCTTTATTTAGGGCGAGATGGGGCGAAGGCGACGCCGTTTTCTCCACTCACTTTGTTCTTGGTCTTAAATTGAAAAGAAAGTAATAAACGGAAATATGGAGAATATATGTCGCGATTCGGGACGTTTATTATTTTCGTGGAAAATGCGCGACGCTTGCAAATTTAATTTGCGTTGTTCTTGAGATCCACTTTTCTAAGACGACGATAATTTGGTAATATTTGATTTCTCCACGTCGCACCTTTCTGTTTACCAACTGATTTATATAATACCCTTAATTACAACTGTAGCTTTGTTGTGAGAACTTTGCTTCAAAACCAAATTAACGAGGTATAAAGTTTGTAAACGGAGGTGTAGCAAATACCTCGAAAATAGAACTTTCATTAAGTAAATCCATTTATTTGTTAAGTTCGATTTACTTTTAAAAGACACATAATCAAATATATAATTTATAAATAAGCACATAGTAATAGTAATTCAGTTAGTCTTTTTATGATGTGTGATGTTTTATTTGTTATTTCTTTTGTAAAAATGTAAATGCTTTTGATTCTTTCAACGTATGCACGGAGTGGTAGAAGTGGAATAAAAGGGAAGACATAAATATTCCACGGTTACCTTATCGGCGCTGCTAGAAAGCGTTCTTATGCACAAATGATTCAAAAAATCAACTTATTACATTGTCATAAAGCTGCACCGGGATTATAAATAATCCGCGCATGTTCTGTGCAAAAATATACATGTATGTAATAATAATTTACTGCGAGTTTTTCCCTTATAATTTACTGACTAATGTGGAACTGACATGATTACATTTTTAAAATTGAAAAGCATAAATTCTACAATACACGCGGCTGTCAGTGGTGTCCGGGATCGGTACTTTAAATTCTAAATTTTTTTGGCATGTGATAATGAATTTAAATACCGAGCGACGCGTACCCGCCACACCAGTGCATCGGGGCCATTTCGCTGTGGCATTTACGACTGCTGAATTTATGATTTTATGCTTCAGATTTTGACTGAATCGCAATTTATTCCATAAATGGAAAATCTATGTACAAAAAGCTTACTTTGTTGTTGCCAAACAGCCTCTGTTCATTACAGCAGGAGGATTTATGGGTATGCAAATCATAAATGCGATACGTCGCCGTATTATTGTTACGTTTAAGCTGGAACTAATTTTTTCTTAGATAAATTGTTAACGACAATCGAAATCATATTTGTTATATCCTTTCATACACATGCATTTTGAATATGAATATCTCTGAAAATTTTTCCTCTTATTCAGTTTTAATTTGTGTCCATATTTATACTATGAGTTTCCCTTATAATCTTAAAATTATCTCCTAGGTGCTGCAAAAGTAACGTTTTTATTGTTTAACTTTAAAATAAACAAACTGTTTAAATAAAATAATTTTTATTTAAGAATGTATCAGTATTTTTTGCCAACATTCTACAAGCAAATTCGTGTGTCCAGAAAAAAATTCAGTTTTCT
Organism: Aethina tumida; assembly: GCF_024364675.1. Taxonomy (NCBI): domain Eukaryota; kingdom Metazoa; phylum Arthropoda; class Insecta; order Coleoptera; family Nitidulidae; genus Aethina; species Aethina tumida. The sequence goes on from NC_065437.1 coordinate 32,500,873, forward strand.
TGTAACTGAAGAAAAGAAAAGTTTTAACCTCTAATTACTATTATGTACAATGACAAAAATATTAGAATCGTGAGATATCTCTACTACACAATGAATGAGGAAGAACTTCTTATGAGTAAGCATTTTCTATTGATTAAAGAAGATAATTTCTGAGTAAGTTTTTTTATGAACTTAATCAGTAAGTAGCAAACAGCAAACACTTTCATTGATATTTCGGCCTAGTGGTTGTTAATATATATAAAACTCTATGCAGAGTCCATCTTGGAGTCATTCAAATCATTTCCAGTTTAAGACTTTTTTAATATTAAGTTACACCAGGTTTAGCAGTTTCAACTCATTGACCCGACAAGCTAGAAGTGTCATATAACAATACCATCATTTTTATGGCATGCAAAGAGATAATTAACAATAGTCAATCGTCTAACATTGTTATATTTATTTAACATATGTGGAATTCATTTGAACAAAGTTTTATATGAAATTAACGCATGAAGTTTCTTTCTGAGATTGATTCATCGCTTAAATCCTATGAAAACACCAATTAGAAGTGTCACAATTATCCTATTTTTCGTGGGATATAACAGTACCATTAATAAAAGGCTCATTTGCATTCGTGCAAGGAGAGAATTAGCAATTATCATCGCCTAACTTTGATATTCTCACTTAAATTATTTGGAATCCATTAGCCCAACTTTTTAATGAAACTGATGCATGAAGCTTCTTTCTAATGGTTGATTTATCACAGTTTAATGACTATTACTTAATTTCTTTATTGGTAGAGGTTTGAGGCTAACCTTGACGTCCTTCAACTTCAATGCATTAATAGCCACTGGTAATCAAGAAACCACCATATTGCGAATATGACGTGTCGCTTCTGTTGCTTCAACCAGATTTTTGAACTTATAACAAATTTCACCAAAAAATGTGTTAAACGCACTATAAAAAAGAAATAAATAGCACAGTTAGAATGAGCATAAAAAAGCTTTCAAATAATATATACAGTTTAATACCAAAATGTAACAATTTATTCATATAAATCATGAACCAAAAACGTATATTACTTTTTCCGGTACCCCATATAATAATATTTATTAACACTAGAATATATTCATGTGAAAATTGTATTGTGTGTTGTGAAAATTATCGTTCGATGACACTATGTCAAACACAATTTATTACTGCTAATACAGAATAGAAGCAGAATTGTTGTTTCCTAGCAGCAGCAAGATAGTGTATGATTATTAACAACCCGGTAAGCAATATATCACTAACTTTGTGGCGCACAGTTATTTATATTCCGTTGCGGTCAGATTTATACGGAAGAATTCATTGCCAACAATCCGTCATATTTAAGAGAACGGCGAATGAATTATTCTGACGCCAAAACACACACACAATGTATTGTTACTTCACTGATATTTTATACATACATTTATGCATGTCTGTTTGTTTTTTTTTTTTTCATCCCCCAAAAATACATGACGGACGTATTTAAAATAAATATTATTCGCAGTGTCAAGCCGGCATTGTGCTCAGAATGTTCAAGTGTTAATAAATTGTTCTATACTAAAAGTAAATCTCTTAAGATTCGGAAACAATTACCAAAAAATTAGCGTAAATTAATTTTATTATGAGGAACATATGTATATATTTTTATGTAACAAATACTTTAATATTTTAATGTCCTTCAATTAATTTTTTATTTTCTATTTTATGATTTTGTCACAAATGAGATAAACTTCACGTAATGACATAATTATACACGTTGTATGGTCAGTAATTAGTTAACAACATTATGTGCCGTTTTATTGTGTCCATAAAATAATGCAAAAGCGTTTAAAGCGAAAAATATTTGCGAACAGAGTTATGATGAACATTTCAATTTGATTTGTATTTTATATTGAATTTACATTGTTAGTATAATATAAATTCACATCTAACTTTGTTTTGATTAAACAAATGCAATCACTCCATAACGAGTGTGGTAATATGTAATTTTACCTTTAATTTCATATTTTATAGCTGGCATGAAACGAATCGATTTCTCCATGTCATATGTTCAGTAATAAAATTAAATCGAATATTTAATAGTCATACTCGACAATATGTTATAGCATAATGATTTTACCCTTCATTTCTCTTTGTGCAAAACAAATTTCCTTTTAATCCTTATAAAGCTTGAAATAAACCATGCTAAATACAACTTCCATTGTAACTTTTCTAAATACCATGACTTTTAGATTTATTGCCAAGAAACCCGTAAAATACATTCGTAAAACAATAGAACGCATTCGTTCCATGGAGTTTCACAAGTCGAATGCATTTATATTTTTGATATTGTTCATGGATTTTAAGAGACCGTATCTCATGTGAGGGATTGTAAACATACTGCTAAAATAAACATATATTTTATAACCCATAAAGGGGTTTTATATCTAGCATTTATGATACACGGTATTTCTATATGAAGAGATCTTTTCACTGTCACGATGTTAGGAATACATTTGATGTTTACATTTACTCGCAGTATGCTGAAAAATTATTTCGTTTCTTTACCATAAACAACAAACGAAAGGTTTGTATTTAAAATCATACAACTACTTAAGTTAGATTGTCGTCCACGTCAAAATCAGTTACAGTTGTGACATTCTCATTTGTAACTTTAACATTACATTTAAACTATTGTTTCCAAGAACTTTTTTATACAATAAGTTTCGTAAATCCGAGAAATATATGTACCGAGCACCCATGATCAATATAAAGAAGTGTGTTTTTCCCTGGTTTATTTTCCGTTTCAGCCACTTTAGTGGAAAGCCCGGAAAGTATATCTTTCACCTACATGACTTTACACTTACCTGTTCATGTCCTGAAAACCGCTCTTCTGCAAAATACGCGGGTGTGTACATCGCGGTTATTGTCAGGCGAAAGGGCAGGAGCAACCGAATTTTGTTTTTATCTTATGCTGGCATCCCCCGTTTTCACGTGCCCTCATTAGAAGAAAGAACGCGACAATCCGCTACGGGTCCATTATATATTTACACTTGTACTTTTCCTTTGTCCTTTCACGAAATTAAAGAGGCTTAATTAAATTTTGTTATAATCAGATTTTATTGTCACGAATTTTATCTTATATATTAATTCATTTTCCTCGTCTTTTACGTCAGAATATAATAAATAACATTCTTACGACAACCCTGTAGAGGATACTTTCAGCGGACTTAGAAAATATTACCGAAAACGTTGGGATTAAGCCAGTTTATTAAGTCGAATCTATCATTTGGAGCCGTATTGAAAATGGTGCGAGATTTGTGTTCGTTCCTCCACTCCCATTCCCCGGTCCAGGATATGGCGGTAGCGCCAACAAGGCGGAGATGCATAACTTTAAATGCGTTTTATATGTTCGGTCGCGCTCACACCGCCAGGATCTTGCCGGCTATCTCTGATCGTCTTTGTAGCTTATTTCCGGTATAATGTATGGACGACTTTTGCATCGGGAACGACCCATTCGGTGGCAGCGAAATTGCCCCACAACCGACTGCCTCAGCCATACGCCGGTGATACGGCGCAATTTTCCAAAGACCACAAAAGCCCGAACAGTTCCAAAAGTTTTACGTAAACAACCCTTTTATTTGTGCCCGATTACGATAGTGCTAGAAAAGCGAAAACTTCAAATTATTAATACAAACACTTCATTTCAAAAGTTTAGACTTAAAGATATGTTTATATGACAAATATACATTTTTTCTTTTGGAGTAGGTAGAAAAATTGTTTTTTTCTCTCTGATTTCCATAATCTTGTTTAAATTTTGTATATATTATACTAAAATATAAATCAAACCATTCAATGTAACATAATGATAATGATACAGCATAGATTCTAGGGGATTCTCTTTATTTTGTCGTCGTATTCTTTACGCCACTGAATATCTTGTATTAATTTATTAAGTAGTAATGAATGTATGTAATGAAGAAATTTAAAGTCTTTTCTGTACAATACAAAATAAGTAGGTAAGATGGTATATTACTTTTGATTGGGTAACTTCATTAAATGCATTTTCAATTATTTGCTGTAATTGTTCCCTCTCTTACATTAGGCTCGACACTGTGAAATCTGATGAATTAAGGTCTGGTAACCTTGGAAACCAATTTATAGATACGTGATTGTCACGGCCATTCCATTGATTTGGAAAATTTTCAGAGAACCACTACTGAAAATGTGGGGGAGTACTCTCATCTATATGCCAAAGATTACGTCTTTCGTCCAGTGAAATATCTGCCAAAAACTCGTAAATTCAATTCAATTGAAATGGAAGATTTTCCCTGTCAAATTAGCATCTAATTTGCAACAGTTCTAACCACTCTGGATCTTCTTGTGTCTGTAATTTTAGTTTTTAATGTGCCTGTTTCACTTAAATGTCAACCACTTGTAAGAATGGTTTTCTAATTAGGTAAGTTCTTCTAGGATATTTTTCTACATATCGTCTTACAGCAGCACGTATCCTTCCATACCATTCGCCTAGAATTAATAGATAGGAACAGAATTTATGAATATTATTTAATGATATCTCAAAAATGACTGTGATAATTAAAATTAATCAATTGTGCTATTTATTCTAAATACGAAAAGTTTAATACTACCTACGTTATTGTATCAGCATGGAAAAAGGTTATTAAATTGAATTGTAGGTATGTATTTTATGATAATACATGAAACATAAAAAATAATTCGGGGAGCTGTTTTTTTTCATAAGAAGCTTCAGAAAAATAATTATTTATATTTTCTTCATTATTGGACTTGTTTTTCATGCTCCCAAATTTCGACCACCTATGTTAGACGCGTCGTACCATGTAATATTCCTTGTTTGTAGCAATGAATAATTAACTAATCACTTTTATCAAAAACGTTAGATATTGCCGGTCTATAACTTATTCATACAAGATATACTGCAGTTTTATTACAATTTTAAAACATAGGTACTAAAATTTAATGTGTGCACGTGTGTTCGAGATAAATTTCTTATATATTCTGCTTCAGATCAGGTATCGTATTTATTACTGTTACAGTCAGCCCCATTTTTATGTGTGTATGCAGGAATTTAAGAATGTAATTTTACGCCATACATATTATCTCGTGCAATTTGTGTCAGTGCTTTTAAACATACTGCCACCTCCTGTTACAATATTGAAATTGCATATGGGAAAGGTGTAAATACGTTGTTATATAAGTGTGGTTATTTATATCGTTGCAAGGAATCGGAAAACTAGATATTGACAGTATTTATTCTCTTGAAACGCTGATTTGTCGCTAAACTTATTCATGAATATAATTCTTTTATTTTTATCATTGGTCACATTTAAGGCACCATAATTTTGACTCTTAGGAGACGGTAAATATAAATAACTGAAATTCGATATTTTGCTTTGGTAAGCTTTCTCCTTTATTGCTATCAATTTCATCAAGGCCAAAACAACAGACGCGAAATGCTTTACTTTATTATGGAAATAAAATGGCAACGACCTGAATTACTTTTCTTTACGATTAATTTTATGTTAAGGCCCTGTAAATTTAATACCGCCAATCATTATACCATTAGATGGCACTAACAATGGTTTATTAATAGTAAAATATATTCCAAGTTAAAAAGACTATTGCTGTATTTAAATGGGAAATGCCAAATAAAATTTAAGTTACCATAATAAAACTCAAATATAAAAAGTTTATTAACATTTTATATATTTAATCAAAATTAATTATAATTTTCGTTTCAGGTGGGTTTACCAAGTTACTGTAAGTATTTCTCTAAGATACGGTTGCCGTTTCCACGGTACATAAAATCCACGTCGATCTGGCCCATTAAATGAAAAGGGTCTCCGCATTTTCAAGTAATTAATTTTTCACTTAGCAGTGCCACTAATTCAGATTGGCATTATAACCGTTCGGCGAGAGAACAGCGGGAGGAAACAATTGGACCGTCGCTAACAGGACGGATAAAAATCACTATCTGAAAGAAATCTTAACAAGATATCACGGTTGGATTGTCACAAGCCCAGGAAAATTGCTTATAATCGCTTATTACACTCCCGAGTTCCGATATTCGAACCGGATTATGTGCCATGCTTCGTTTTTCTTTGCACTGGTCCTTTATTTTATGTTGATGTTAACTTAAGTTATTGGCAAGGGGGCAAAAATTAATTGATTTCACGCTGACATTTGAAATTTGTTGTTAACTGCTAAAAAGTGATTTGAAGATACCGGCGATCGAACTATGGGCCTTTCACATGCAAATGAACTAATTAACTAAAGTAAACATTATTGGTCTTTCTGCAATATACATATCATTGCACATCTAACTCGAGTCTCCTGCGGGCACTTTGAGTCGTAGATTCAATTGGGGAGGTGTGTTGCCGAGTGACGTCCAAACTTGTCCACCATCTGGGAGAGTGGTTTGGTCAGTGGTCCTATCTAACCATACAGTATAGTACTGTGTCATGTTTGGGACGGAATCCCAGTTAAATGTAGTTGAGTGTGAGCTATTTCCAGGCGTCGGAGGATGACTCTTCCGGCCACTTTGGAATAGAAGTTTAGTCCAGAATTTTTGCTGTTTTGCACCTATATAACTAGGTATACTATCTATTGTTGAATGGGGGATGGAATTAACGAAAATTACAACTCTTCCATGTGTGTGATGGGTGTGCCCTGGGTTGTATTATCTGCCTTCTTTGTGAATTAGGTAGTTTTTAATTTTGAAATTGTGTCTGCTTGATAGTTTTGTTTCGGTTATTCAGATTGGATAGATGCGGATAGGTCGCAGTATTTTGTAATTCCTGAGCCACCGAAAACAGGATTCCTACGTCCTTAGAACCATCAGTACCATTTTGTTGTTCAAATTTTTTAGAAATGGAGTAACAATCGGTGTCTCAATTTAATATTAGCAGTTACGTGTGTGTCTCTAAAGAATTCCACGCCACACTATTAAGGAACCACCTTCAAAAGTAAAAGTTAAAGCCATGTTTTGCTCATGAAATCTCTCATCACATTCACACCATGTTCAAATATGTCTACTCAAGTAATATAATGTGTATTTAGACTCATCTGTGAACAAACAATTCAGCACATTGGCGGCGATCGTTGGCCGATGTTTTTCAGGCAACCCAATATTCCCTGTGTAAAAGAAAGAATCGAAAACGTCTTCTGGTTCTAAGATCAGCTTCATGCAGTCTTCTTCTAATGGTAAACAGACTTACAGTGATTCTAATGTCTGCACAAAGCCTGGGTATAGAGAATCAGAAAACGGTCCTGTTTTTTGGTCGTAGTTCATTATTGACCACCATTGTGTTATATATTGGCCTTACTAATTTGCCGATAACGATTTCAAGGACAACTATTACATTACACCCAAAAGTTCCTGAATATAAAAGGGTATAAAAACGTTTTCTTACAAAATTTGGCGGCGAACACTTTTTAAAAACGTGATCAAAAAATTGATTTTAGTTTTGTTTTCGTCCTTAAAAGTCGCCTATCCACCTGAGATTCATAATTTCAGTATTTTTTATATCTTTTACTTCTAAGAATTGGAAAAAATGGTCCCCCAAGATGACTTCAAATGGTAGATTTCTCATATGAACCTAGCTACTCCCTTTTACAAGAAATGGAATTTTTATTTTTATTTGTATTAAATAAATAAACTAAAATTAAAAAAAAAAAATATTTTAAAATATATTTAATATTAGTGTCTAGAGCTGGAAAAATTTTAATAATATTAGTAATCATAATAAAACTGAAAATAAAAATATTAGATCTATATAATCTAAGAAGTTCAAATTGTCTAGTTCAAAAGGCATAGCTGCAAAATATTCGAAAACATGAATAGCGGTAATACATTAACATAATAATCACATATTAACATGAATATATAAAAATATATTGTTTCAATAATATTAATAATTATGGTTAATTATATATTCAATTATAAAACAAATACATACACAATATTGAGTAAATCATAATAATATAATACTAATGGAATCACGTTTAATGTGCATGGAAATTTAAATTAAGTGACCATATTAACCATTTCAATATAAAAAGTAACACACAACACGGCAATTTGTATGATTTCCATTTCTAATTATCTTTATGACTGGAACAGACAATTAAAAAACCCAAATGATTACATTCGAGTTCATTCTGTTTAATTTATGATTTGCTCATCTGTAATGGATGAATACTAAATAAAAGCAGTAACGATTCCTTAAACTCCAAAAGGCCTGTTCCGAACAGACATGAATTTAATTAAACCAATTTTAATTTACATGTATTTCGATCATGCTGAAGTTCACAAAAATCGAATTGGAAATAATTACGGTAATTCTTTTATGCGGAGTTAGGAACAAATTGCCCGGTAAAAAAATACGCTTTCTCTTTATGAAATTTAAATTAAATGTCAGTTACAAATAAGTTCAAATGTATACCCAAACTGATTTGAAACGATAAAAATGAATGTCACCTTTTAAAAAGGATAGATAATTACAAATGATAAGGTTGTGCGGTCCATTAATGTTTAACTCCATATAATAAATTTACGTTAATTCAAGTGATGATTTTAATTTTAAGAGAGGACATGTGTAGCATACGTAGATGGATGAAGTGAGAGTCCGCAACGAGCAATCAACATTTCTATATCTGTTTGCATTCATCGTGGTAAGTCGGTGTCAGTAGCCCCGACGGCAGGAAAAATCACTATCTCATTGAGTGCGAGACTTAAAGGGTAAAAACTACCTTAAATATTTCACAAGTTAGTTTCAGATAAATTGTCTCATGAAATATACAAGCAAGAGCTTTTATGGTTTCAGAAAAGAGACTTGCCGTCACTATTTCATACTATAAGAAATGATTACTGCACTTCCCGTTCAACCAGACAGACGCAATAAAAAACTGACGCGTCATTTTTTGTTTGCTAATAATAATTGTTTTGTTGACCTGCCTTAAATTAATTAGTTTACGTTTCTTACCTAGCAATAAATACAATAATACATCAAAAGAAATTAACTTTGAATGTGAAATTAAAAATTAGTGAAAATGAAAAGTGACAGCACAGGAAATGACACGTTAATGAGGTAGCGAATGAAAATTAAAATCAAGTAATATATAAACTGACGCTGGGTCCATTAGAACGTGACAATATCAGATGTCGAAAATAAAATGCAGTTCTTGAAATATCAAGTTGCAACAGAAGTAGAACTCATTAACAACTGTGCTGTACCTACAGAGAAAATCAGATTATTCCGTTGATTTTTTTCAGCTCCAGACTCGAACTTGTGCTGAATGTTGTGAAAAGCTTCGAAAATAATTTACTAATAGATTTAATTTCCGTTCTTTCGTTGCTCTTATTAAATACTCCATTCTTATTAATTTGCACCAATTCTACCTTGAGTAAGAAATGATTTAATTTAGCCTCACGTTTCGGGGGTGGGAATACTGTTTCGGTAGTGAAGAGATCCTTTTCACGGATTCTCCGGTTTGAAGTTTTCGGCAGGCAAGAATTTAAATTAACTCATTCTGTTATTTCTGTAATTCACGTTTTCGCGGTTTAAAAATTTCAATATTTAATTCAACATATTTTAAAAGTCATTTTAAAGTCTAATTAAAGTTGGAATACGAATACGACATATTTCAAATAAGAATGCAAAGACTAATAATTCGTAACTAACTAATAAGAAAAGAAAGTTAATAACGTAATGGATCTTTCGGCTTTATGTATTATAATGTTTTGAAACAACAAGAATTTTCAATACTAATGGAAACAGTTTGCAAACGGCTGTGAATTCCAGGAGATTCGGAATATTTACGTTTCAATATAACACTGGCAATACATTTTAGTTGTAACTCATACCAGAACTCATTTCCTTCTGGAAAACGTCAAATTTATGAGTTTATATTCATATCGTACACAGGATGCTGAATAATACGTGTATCACGATATATATTATTGTTTAGTCGGATTTAAATGAATATCACTGTTAAAAAATTAAATAAATTCTTAATATAACACTATTCCACAAATATTATCAATTTTTATTAAAAAAATATCTTAATACACTTTTTTATCAATATCTTAGAAAGAATAGTTTTGTTTCTAATCCATTCTCTATCTTAATATCGTTGTAAATAGAGCAACGAATTTATTGATATTCCGAACTAAATATGGAAATCATTTCGAGGTTCTTGAAATTTATTGTCTTTTGAAGATATCTGGTATCACGTATCTACTTTGTAGGTCAAATAGAAAAATTATATGGCGCATAATAAAGCAAGGCACTTACGTAAAAGGCGAGGTTCGGGTTCGTTCTCAAAGAAACTAATAAACGCTTTGATGTTTGAAATCGAAAAAGTTCACTTTATAATTCGCGCTGTAAAAAAAGCGGAAATTTCCATAATGGCGCGAGTTTCGACAATAAATTTGGGCACACGTTTCTATAAAGGCATTCCGTACATTTCGTTTCATCGTAACCACTTCTTATGACATTATTTCTGGGCTTGATTGCCAGCGGAATTTGAAAATAATGTAGTCATCTAGTATATGAAGGGGAAACTCTGAATTTGGGATAAAAATGTGAATTACTCGTGGCTTCGTGACCGGAATAAGAAAATGGAAAATTATTTTCGCTCTGAAATTAAAAAGTCACAGCAAATTATAATTTAAGAGATGCTGTAGTCATGTTTAAATTTGAATTGGTTAATTTAAGTTTTCTTAAGGGGTTTTGGACGGCGGCATTATTTTAATAATGTATTTTTTCTATAAACTGAATATACTTCCTTCTTATTTTAATGAAGATGGGGAAATTCGTATTTTTAGTATTAACATTCCTTGAATGAACCAGAAAAAATCACGGAATTTAATGTGCAAGTAGGTACTTCTTATAATTAATTGATATTATTAATTCACTTTGTAATTAAGTAAATTATTCATTAATTAAAATGAAGTGAATGGAGTGAATTGTATAGCCTCATACTAGTCAATGGTAATTCTCAATAAATTATCATAAAAGTGAACCACGCAACAATTAATTGCAAGAGAGCAATAATTATGAGCCATAAAGCCAAGGAGGGATTTATTGTTTTTTCAGTAATCCAGCGCAGAAAGAAATTAAAGAGTTTTAAGAGTTGCAATTTGAAGATATTTAGTGCTGCATAATTTAAACACTAATGTACTTTCTATTCATGATAAAGAAGTGCAGTTCCATTAAATGCATTTAGACTATTCAAATAGAAGTGATAAATGGTTGTTTTCTTTTTATTAGTCCGCGCCTTTTTTAATTACATTCCCCCTTTTGTAAACTTTGTGATTCTTTACTAAATTCCCGTGTTTGCACAGAAACACTTAATGTACCGCGTGATTTGTTACCCCTTTGTTTGAATTACTTGAACACTTTCCTACAGGAATATTGCTTTACAACTTCAGTTTTCTGAATTAATGATGATAAAATAACAGTAAATTGTATTGTTTTATGTTATTTAATTTTAAATTAGCATTGCACAATTTACAATTAAAAAAAAATTGGAGATACCGGGGATCGAACCCGGGGCCTTTCACATGCAAAGCGAACGCTCTACCACTGAGCTATATCCCCTTATATTAGGTACTATATTCTTGAACAATTTATTGGATTTTTTAATGTACCATAAAATTAATAAAAAATTTTATATAAATTTTTATACTAATTATAGTCAAATAAATAACAATTCTGTTATTCTTTTGGATATATTATTTTAAAACCGTACCAAATTCGATTTGTTAGTTTCAAAAATTAAAGAAAAGAATTACATTTTGTTGACGGTACTTAAAATAAAATTTATATTATATGATATGACACTTGAGAAAGTAAGGCATGAACTTTTCTTTAGCATGGTCAACAAAATTTATATATAGTTTAATATAATATATTATACATTATAATAATATATTTTTTAATAAAATTGTTTATTTTTACTTTTTCAAGTTTAATATTTTAAATTCACTAAATTTATTTTAAATTAATTAATATAAAATTAGCAAAGAAGCGCATTTTATCTCCTTCAAAAAAATATAAAAATACTCTTGCAATGGTTAAATATAAAACTTAATTTTAAGATTAATTCAAATTTGCTAGTTTTTAATAAAATTATGCTCGTTTGAAAAAAATCAATTATAAAATTATTTTTATTTTTTTATTTTATTGGCCATAATACCTGGAATTTCTTAATTTTCTATATTTTGAAAATTTCTACGGTAATATTAATTTTAATAATGTTCTAAAAGATAATAAACATATTGTATACTATAAACATTAGGCATTTTACCTACTCTGTATAGGACACACAAATTTAAATTTTTCAAAAGCACTGCCTCTTCGCTCCAATTCGTATCATTAGTAAATCTTGAATATTTTTATTTAGTTCCAATATTCGCGCGAGCGTTTAAAGGTTAGATTTTTGTTTCAAGAGTAGGGAAGCTGAGGCGTGTCTCTAGCCAATGGGATAACTCCAAATACCGACAGAAATGAAGTACCAATCGTTGTTGATCAGTTTAAAAAACTGGATGGTGGTTTGTGTCTTTGTGTCCCTAGAGAATTCACTTGTGGAAAAGTTTTTAATACTGCATCCCTTATTTATTATAAAATGTTTTTTGTTAAATAATTAAACCATCTAATTCCCAATAGAATACTTTAATATATACGTGACAAAAAACCGAGTTTTATCTATATCTTAGTTTACGTGAAATACAGTAATGAATAATTAATTATTATGCTGGCCATGTCTTTTATTTTCAAAGGATAGTAAAGATATTTGGTATAAAAGAGATTTTTGTGACAGCTTCCGTCAATCGAATTCGAGGAAGGGGGACACATATGCAGGACATTATGGATGAGCCGAACCCAAAGAAGGAAATACAGGCAAATGTGCCAGCCACCCGCCGCCCGTCAACGGAGCTCTGTATATTGTTCATGTTTTTTTTGTTCTATATATAATATGTAATATATTTGTATGTTATAAATTTAGGATAGGCAAAATTATTAGTGTCAAAATAATAATAGAACTTTACAAAATATAACTATAGTATAACATTAAAAAATACAAAAAGTAATTGGAGATACCGGGGATCGAACCCGGGGCCTTTCACATGCAAAGCGAACGCTCTACCACTGAGCTATATCCCCTTATAATTATTATTTATAATCGTTACGTCCGCGATTGTTTCATTACATTATAAACAAAAACAATTATAATATTAACATAGGTGTAGGTGTAGACTTCAAAAAAGGTAAATTAACTCAATTAAACAAACTCTTAAAACTGCAAAATTATATTTCATTTTTACTGAAATTTACTTTTTATTGCATTACAATACAATAATTAAATAACAGTGTGTATAAGGTTTTTTAAATCACTAAATTTATATCCTAGAAACTCATTACGCTGTTCGAACGAACGACTGCGATAATGGTCGTCGATGGCGAATGCGGCAGACATTGAAACAAACCACACGTTGTAACAATTTATCTAATTTCTCCAATACACAACCGGCCCCGCATAATAAGAAAAAACCAGTTCAATTCTTGAGAACGTCACATTAATAAAGGGAAAACACGACGACAGAAGACATAAAACATAAAAACTCGCGATAGTTTCCTTAAGTACAAGTAGATGTGGTGCTAATGATAGTCTGTTGGCGACAGGTGACACGTCAGTCCTGTGTTCAAGGGACGGCAAAAACAAATATATCTCTGCACGCAAACTATGCCACCGGATAAAACAGCCACGATGTAGCACAATCGCAGATCCAGACCTGGCTGATATCGCCTGCATCTCATTTGAATCCGTTTTTACTCGACGTCTTTTCGTCATAAATTCCAACCAGATTTCAACTCAGATAAAAACTTGCTAATAGTTTTGCTCTTTTAACTCACAATCAGATTGATTAGGTCGTGCTTTAATTTACTGTTCTACGCAACGCTATATTTAATCGGGCATTAGTTGCACGATCGAAACTATTAATATCCAAATTAGGAAACTAACAAGCTTTTAATAGTATTTATTTGCAAATTTATGTGCCTTTGGGAGGATACACGTTTGATTTATTTAATGGAGTGGGAATATCTCTTTAGTAACAAATTATAGATGATTCAAATTATATATTTTTTTAATAGTGAAGGTCTTGAATAAACTGTTCACGTAGCGAGCGCAATAAATCAAGATAACTGATTTAAAGATGTTCGAATTTCCATAAATATTCCATAATTTGGAATTAAAGTGCGATACATACGAGTCATAACCCGTATATATATCCTGACTGTAAAAATAAACTCAGAAATAGTAATTTGTTCACTTATATTTCGGTAGCGTTCGAAATGCCTTGAAACACTTTACGACTGTACATTCGCTTAGCTATTAAAAGGTTCATCTTGGAAAATCAACCCCTTGAGAAAATACAGCTAAACTACGTGCCTTACATGTATAGCGAAGCTTGATTTATTTTATTACAGGAATTGCACTCTTTTTATAATTGTTGTCCTACAACCGAACTGGGTCAGATTAAAATGAATCCTTTCAACAATTAGATGCCAACTGAGATTGTTACACCCTTGAGACGTTCAAAGTACTTTTTGCATCCAATGACTTTTTGTTGCAAAAGCAATAGTGTGACTAACAAGGCTAATTACGTCAGTAATTAACTATGCCGGTAATGATAATTATGTACGCTAATATACAGACAGATCACGAAATGTCGGCGGATTCATAAGAAACGATAATTATAATCTCGAGCGAAAATAAAAAAGATGACAATTAAAAGCTCCGCGCGACCGCCCTCCGCGAGTCTAGAGAATAATTGTGTTTTTCCCCCTTGCCCCAACTCTCTGCCAACTTAAAGCAGAACTAATGACTTTATTATGAACTTTAGTGAAACAAAAAGATTAAGACATTTTGGAAGATGGTCTCGTCACGGATGGCGGAAGAATGCAGGAACGGACTGGACTTCAAATTCATTCACTCGAAACTAAAAGCGTTGTATTGTTGCTTTTGGTTAACTCCAACGTCAACAATGGCGGAGATTCAAATAACCAGATATATCATTAAAATATTTTTTATTAAACTGGAGAACAAAGTACTTTAAGTACCAATATATATTTTAGATACTTCAGAAAAACATTGTATTGGTTCTATTATTATGTTTAATACATAAAATGTGTTCACTAGATCTGTACAGCTAAACAATATTCTTTATTTTAGGTATTTGGATGGATTAATCAAATCGAAAGTATTCTAGAGGTTACGGCCCTGATTGGAGCGTACCATCATGATTATCGACCGTAGAACCATCAACAATCTACGTCGTGCCTGTAAATATGTACCATGAGAACCACGAAATGTATGATTATCCATAAAGCAAAAGTACCGCCGGTAATGATAAACATCTATCGCATCAATTGGAAGTGCACTATTTAATAGACGCGAACACGACTCCGTAAACATGCCTTACACATGTTAATAAAAGGGTACTCATTGTGCCTGTAAACTATATAATTCTCGGAGCTTGTTAGTAGTTTCTGATCTTGAAATTTAAATAACGCCGGCCACGCTCGAATTTGAACCAGTATGAAGACATTACGCATGTAAATAAGTGCCACTTTACATGTGCCGCATCCCAATAAGGGACAATGCTCAACACTTTTGGTTTAATTGTAGATTAACAAACACTCAACTCTCTAATTTCTCATGATATCAAAATAAGACTTTTTCTTTAACCCGAAGATTGTTGGATGAGCAATAGAAGGGGGTTTTAAAAAATCTCAAACATTAAATACACATAAATACACCTACGTGATCTGTGTACAAATAAGTTTCAAAGCTGACACCAGCGACGACAAAACATCGGCTGACACCCACAACATTCCTCATTTCGAACAGTTTCTTAAATAGTGTTAATTATGCGACGGCGTTGAGAATTCGCTTTCCTAACAACCGTTTTACCTCTTTTAATTTATTTCTAAAGATAAAACGCTAGAACATAAACGGTCCCATAATTTATTGGAATATCTGAACATCTCAGTGTGATGTCTCTCTTAACAGTCAGCGGAGAGTCCAATGCGACTGTCGGGAAATTGAATGCGCTGAAAGACTCGACTCCTTTCACATAAATATATTTCATGACGCGTTTCAAGTAAAGGATTACTTAATTATGGTAATTGTGATGTCGGACTTAACGTGTGTGACATTGTTATTCAAACGTTCCTTTTATGTCAAGCTCATAAATTTCGACGCACTGATACTATCTACGAAAAAAATCTAGCTTCGAATAATTTAAAGGCGAAAACACGTCCGTGTTACAATAGTTACACGTACGTGGCTTTTTACATTTAAAAATGTCTGTACAATTTACGTTTCTGTAAAAGTAACAAATTTATAGGAGTATTAGTTGTACACTAAAAAACGTCAACGATCTATGAGGTTGGATGTACAATTTATTATCGTACTGTGTCAGTTTTCATATGAAATGGCCGTGTAGTCGAATGAATTTAATAGTTGTCATTCTGTTGGAGTTTATTTTGGGAAAAACGGCGATTGAATCCCCGAAAACAATATGCGTACACGTCACCGTTGATGGGTTAATGGATTCTCTCGTTTTTCATCTTTTCCATACGCCGATGCTGATACTTTGCATTGTAGATAATAATTTTGTATATCTCTGGCGGGCCTCTGACAGTTAAATTTCCTCCTGTATTTTCATGTGTCACGTTCAGTTTTGATAATACGTTTTATATTTAGACTGCTCATTGACATTCGGGAATAATCTCCTGTTGGCGGGACTTTGATATAAAATAATATATCAATCAATACCATACTGATATAAACATACGTTCCGTATTAAAATTATAAATTTCTTTCAGTTAATTTTGTACTTTCATCTTGTATTTGCAAACTTCTTTTATATTTTCTTTGTTGTTATTCTGCCACGTTAACATGAAAATAAAGGTTCCCTCTTTTCATCCCACCTTTGAATGACATATGTGGGTGAGACGGCTTCAATGAGATGTAAATTAACACGTGATTCTAATTTAAAATGTGCTAGAAATCTAAAACATCTTCGACACATTCAAAAAATGACTTATAATTCCAGTCAGCCGCACAAAGCGGTGCCTAGACAGTACATACGACCATTTTTGTAGAATCCTTCGCAAATAAAATTACAAGATATACGAAGTAAAGCGAATAACAAGATTTCCTTGACGCACATCTTTCAGTCAGTTACTTTGAAAAGTGAGTTACCGGGCTATTTCCCTGAGCGGGGGATTGTCAGATTACCGGACAAGCCAATACTTTCCACATATCAGATTCCAGTTTCCAACTTCGGACTTTTACTCCCCTGAAGACCCGCATTAAACCGAAAGTAGTCGCACGAAGGTGGAGGCTACGAAAATACATGCAGGTTTGTTTCAGTCCTTACATCGGGGACCTCCTACAGTTTTTTCTTGTTATAACTTTCTTTGATAATATTCAACAAGTGAAACGGTGTTTCGAGTATTTTAACGGGTTAATTTATTGATTGAAAATATATCCAATAAGGTTAACAAAGGAAAGCCCTGCTCTAAACGATCCCTAAAAGACAAAAATTAATCACGTTGCCAAACTAACTGGCCAAGTTGTGTGACACGATAAGGGAAACACAAAGTTCAGTGTTAATTTATCAATGGCGAAATGCAACCGAAGTCGAAAAGCGAGCCCGAAAATCAGATTAAGAACAAATCAGAAATATTAGAAATTGGTTGTAAGTTGATTAGGGACGAGGGAAAAGGGAAAGTCGGAGTGGTGCGACACGTATCTGTCCGATCGCCCCCGTGTGTGCGACCATTGAACGTTGACCCTCCCACAGACACGACAGCCTGGAGATTTTTCCCGAACTTTATCTTGTTATACGGCTCTTTAGGACAACACCAATAGCCAATCAATGTCCCAGTGAGTATAAATATAAAAGATAAAGTCTTCAAATATTTAACCTTCTTTTTAGGCTTCTTTTTCCTTCTAACTCGGTTACGTGTTTGGATACAGTTTCACTGGAATCTTTTAAAAGCGAAGGGGATTGAGATCCAATTGATGAGATTTTCTCATAATGTGGGTGTGATAATAAATAAACGTTCATCTTGTTAGAGACTAACCGTAAAATGTAGTTTTTCCGTTTCGACTAAATAATGTGGTTATGTCATTTGTAATTAATAAAAACTTTTAGTTTTATTGAGATACTAATTTTCAATAGTTCATTTGAAATAAACCTTGCAACATTAATAAAACATTTGAAGGCAACTTGATAATATTAAATAAACAAGCAATTTTTAATTGGCAATTTTGCATAATGTATGCAAAATTAAGCCCTCGTTAACAAACTGTGTCAATAATTTGCATAGTTAGTGGCAGCATGTAGAGAAGGTTTTTGCCCGAAAACTTGGCGGATACCTCAAAGCACATTAAGACAGGTTATAAATTATTCGAAAAGGATGGGCGAATTAAATTACTTGCATCTCCGGACCATATTCTCGATAGATCGTCGACCGTCACCCGTGAAGCAACGACCGGCTCTCATAAACGGCAATGCGTCCGGAACTTGATTCTGTTTGCGCTAATGCATTTCTAAATTCGGATTTAAACCCTCCTTAATACAATTAACGTAGACGTATCAACCTGAAGTGTTTTAGCGATAAGTAGCGACCCGTCCAACCGTGTTATGTATAGGGCCCTATATTACCAACTACAGCGTGCTGTCTCCCTGAAACTCGGAAACTGATTTCAACTGAAGCCCGTCCTCTCGTGAGAGCTGAGCGACGCACTCGGTTACATATAAGTGGATAATATAAGATCCTAATAGGTGTAAAATTGTTTGAAGATTACGGAGGGCATTTAAAATTTATTAATCTGACGCTGATATTGTCCTGATTCTTGTTGCATTATGAAGGATTAGTCTGCATCCAAGCGAGAGTGTTAATCTCATAAATGAACCCTGCTTGCCGGATCACTGACATTGCTAAATACGAGATTTAATCATTTAAACTAAGCTAATTTACACTTTATAATTTATTAGTTACAAGATGAATTGAAATGTTAAGGACATAATTCTTTGCATCTTTCATTTCATTATGGTTACACCTAAACATCATTTTAAATAAATGGCTACAGACACTGAAACAACTAACGACTTAGTACACGTAGTGTTTAAGCTGAACAAACACAAAGCGTCAGTATATAAAATTCCTGGTAACGATTTACACTTTGAGAGACATATTTCAAAAGACCAGCCATTGTTTAACAATATAAAAATAAACGGCAGAAGAATCCGTATAGATTTCTATGGTGTTCAGCATGACTGGATTTTATACTACCATCGTATTGTTTATATAGTGAAGTAAAATGTTTGTAAGCGCACTTGCTCATTCAACCACGATAAAGATTTGCTTTGAGACCGGCATACGGTGATATCCCTCCGTTTTTCCCTGTGCCTACGAAGGTGTTATTCTGATAGAATTGTAAACTCCAGTGATTTACCGGAAATGAATTTAGGAGTCAAATTTTTTCATCCATATGAATAAACACAAAACTCGTCTCAAGAAGAGTAAATCATTGGTCTTTAGATTATTTTCAGTGTCTTCAAAGCAACAATTAATCAACACAGCCGGATTAAAAATTAACTCGTCATCTTAACGATTACTGTTCTTCCTGCGCAACCGACACAAAACGATAATAAATAATCCAGAACAAATTGTGCGTGCACACAAAGAAATCGTACGCATGGTCACTTCTCATTCTTTCTCAAAGGTTAATAAAAAGGTCACAAGTAACTTTAGACAGCACAATAGATCATCTTAGGGGTCACCGAACGTGTTCATAAAATGCCATGTTTTGGTTTCGCGCGTAAATGTCAATTTCTTCATTAGATGTGAGATTGTAAAAAATGGGTCAAATCAGTTTCACTGAAATTTCAAATCAGTCACGCGTCACATTAAATAAGTCTCAAAATATTGTTGAGTTCATTCGGAAATATTGGAAAGTTAAACATTCCTTCACACAATGAACTGGATGGCAAAAACAAAAATGCCCTTCGTGACATGCACCGGATAATGGTCGTGAAACTACGACCTGATCTACTGTCTGTTTACGTCGTGTACCTGACGCTGCAAAAACGTTCTTAACCATCACCTACGCGGTGTCGTGGCATCTAACCCCCGGATTCCGGGATCCATCGTGTCTGGCCAGACGCGTACAACATATGATACGACGAAAAATGATGACTTCGTTAATTAAAAGAGCTTAACTCTTAACATTGGTTACTTAGACTTTTAGATGTGACCATTTTCAATATTTTAAAGAATGTTTAGTATAATTTAGCGGTCTTTACTGTCTATGGGCAACAATAGTCATCTTATTTTTTGTTGTGGTTGTTACGTTCAGTTTGGAAATTTATGTTCTGGAGAAATGACCTACATCCATGTAATCCAGAAGGTCTCCGTTCGAATCTTAATCAACTCAATCGGTTTAAACCTGGCTATATTTACCGTGAATAGTAAATTTTATTAATAATTTCGGAGTAGTATATGCAGATGGGTCGTAAGTTATGCTGAGCTGGCGTAATCTTGCTACGTTGTTAATCGCATTAATGTTTTATTGTATCAGTAAATTTTAAGCCCTCAACATTGTTGCAAATTCGCGATATTATACAAATTTATTATAGAATTTGAGTTTGACTAAAAATTTATACCCATTTTATTACGTTCTACAGTAAAAGTGTGGAATTATATATTTTCGGATATATATCTTATTAAGTTTTACAATAATTATTGATGATAGAGTCAATATGTCTTCGTAAGGATACAACTGTGTTTTATACAGTAAAAGGTTTACGATACACCGTACATAAATTTTTACACTTCTTTTATGTCAACAAGAATTATCTGTATTTTCATTGAGGTATAAATTGAATTAATGATAAAACTAAATGAAGAGGACAAAGTTAGTGGTATATTTTTATTTTTTTTAGTTTTTAGTTTTTTGATATTTATTTCCATTTTATTTCAAACTATTAGATATTCAAGCACAAACTTAGTTTGTTTATTAATTTAAAAATATGTAATTACTATAATAGAACGGTTGTTGGGGGTCTTCATCATAAGCACATTAAGGAGCATTATCCTGAGAAATTAATCTAACTTGATAATATATCATGTTATTTCCACCAAAAATTAATTACCATGCAATAAATAATCCCCTAATCCTTTATTAATAGACAATGTCAATATAAAAGCAGCATTGACAATTTTGGTAAACTGTGGGTCTTCCGTTTAAATAAGCTGATTAAATAAAAACCAGACAAAGGCCTGTTTCCTTAATGAAAATTGGAGATTTAAATTATTAATTACATCTGCAATGGAACTCGGCGAGAAGTAACACCATTCACAGTTTTGCTTGGCATTGTAGAATAACTTAGTAATTAACTTTTGATTTAGTACTTATCAGGATTCTATTTTCAGTTTCAGAAGCAACGGAACTGAAAAACCTTGTTATAGTGCCTCGGTTGAATTTAATTTTCAGTTAAATAATGGAAAATAATTTGTTTTGTGTCCGTGACATTAATGACTACAGAAATTTATCTGGTCTGTCATCAATTAAAAACGAAGTCTGATTGTCTATCGTTGGTATCAAGATTTGTTTGTCAGTTTATATCTTGTCAATTTATAGGAAATTATCAGTAAATAAAATGTTATTTAAATGGTTTAAAGAGGGTAAACGAAATTCTTATGGTGTCAATGGAAACTTCACCTCAGAAAACTAGATGAACTAATGACATTTCCTGCTGTTAAACATATCAGAACTATCAATGAATAATGGCCCTCGAACAATGATTCGCATCCTCGACGTAACATTCTTTTCATCGCGGTATTTCTCGTTGCCGTTTCTCGCAATGAACGGACCGCCCTCGGAGCTTACATTTCGCGACACCTGAATTGCACCGTGCTGACATGTTGGGTTAGGAATAGCGTCTCTTCAAGTGCATGCACTCCACACAAGCACTTCCGGTTCCCGTTTCGCGCCCGCCCCTACCGTTTGGCCGTTTAGCGCTCCTATTTTTTTATTCTCCTTTGCCTCTCTCCATCGAGCCGGGGCTTTTTGTTCCAAGTGTGAAATCCGCTTTTAATTTCTCGGCTCTATAACACTCTTAATCCATTCAGGGCTTTTGTTTGACTTTTGAGCGAGCCGCGAGTGAATATTCAGTACTTTATGGGTGTGTGGATGTGTGCGTATTATGGAGTGGCTTTTCAATTAACATAATGCGGTAATCGCAAAAGTGTCAGTTAATAATTTAAACACACTTACATTACGTTCAGATCTGTTTACCACAACTAGTGGGGTAACAATTAAATATGACGAACAATACGAAAATAAAATTATATGATATAATTAATTAACATAAAATGCACTGCAGGGTGAGAACATTGCACTTCACCATGCATTTCTACTTCTACACACTCCACAGTTTCTAGTGGTCGTGAAAGCCGTGTTTGCCATCAGACAACGGGTATCATAATATCAAGCGTCTGCATCAAGTTACGATATTAATTAATGGTGTCAAGTACAAGCTCGTAGTTTAATAGTGCTTGACATGTGTCTAAGCTCGGTCCACCGTTATAGCTTACAAAGACTAGACGTGTGTTAAGAGCTTCCACTAGAATAATTGCCTGGCGCTTTAACTCACACCTTGCTGATGTGCTGGAAAAAACACAATGGCAACGCGAAAGCCACGTCACGGCCATTATGACTGATTGGAAGCGGCAAGATTGTTTCGGTTTCGATGACATTTTTTCAATGATATGCTACTTCATTATTAACATGTCTGTGTTTCAAAAAAAAAAACGTGTATGTTTAGAACCAAGTAAATTCGTTCATAAAATTGGAGGATGGAGTTTAACATTAATGAAGAGTAAACATCACAGAACGGCACAACATGAAAGAAGAACGAGTAGGTGTATGTAAATGACAGGAAGACAATTTATCAGTAATGACACACGTTAATTAAATATTGTAATAGGAAAGGTAAATACTTAAACGTAAAGAGTAAATGGAGGAAGTTCTCATAACTGTACAGGTAGAAGGAGCTGATCAATAAATAAATTTACATAATTTATATACTGCGTGTCTTTTGAAGTGGATAATATGAATTATTTCAAAAATCAAAATACTAATGGTATTATATTTCTACAAAATAAGTTTTAAGTAAACAATGTAATTTCCTGCATAAATGAAATAAAAACTCTATCAATATCAAAATTTTTAAAGCAATATTAAAACTATTATCACTAAATTCCATAAGAGATTAAAAAGACAAATTTATACTCCTTGTGTGTGTTAAAATTCACAAAATGCGTTTTTGAAAATAAAAATTTTACAAGAAATATAATGATATTTATTTAATCTAGAAAATTCAAATTAAACATAAGATTATGAATCATTATTTTAACCTTTTATTATGATAATATTTCTATATAAATTAGACAAAATTGTTTAACTAATTAATTTTAATAACTCAAACTTATTAGATTTTCAGACACCCTAATCATATCTTACTTATTTTACTTAATTAAATTTATTAATGTATAAAAACAAATAAATTAAAATAATTATTCGTTCATTTTATTACAATTATATATTTTAATATGATTTTATTTCGAAAGATTAAATAAATTAATAACATTAATATTAACAAAAACATTATAAATGCTGCATAAAATCTCAACAATTTATTATATCAAAGCTGAAATATGTAGTTTGGTGGCTTCTAATGGAAACATCAGAATTCTATTTACATTATTTCTTATTAAAATTATTTTAAAATTCGACCGGATAATGTGGAAAATTTAATCAAAATGGATTTTACAATGTAGGTCAAAATCGCCAAAAACAACAATAATTATAATAATCTTATGCAGAACGGAATTAAACAACGAACCTCAATTATATTATACCGCATCTCGACGTTCAAGAATCTAATACATTGACAGTTCCAGTAACAAGCAGTGCATACATAAGCCGACCTCAGATTTGCCAGTAATTTTATTAGCATGCCGATGTTTAAGTTGGAGTACCATCCAAAGCAGTGATTGAATATGGAACTAACGTAATTAGCGAAGTGCATAATCAGCAAGTTCGATAACTATCCGCAATTAACTATAAGAACCATTTATTATAATATAATTGGGATCGCTTGCTTATGTTGATGTGGTCAATGGGTTCCTACGTCATTCATTATGGACCAATGAATATTCCAACGTTATCTACATTCTGTTCATTATCCAGATTGGGCTATTCACTGGTGCTCTTGATTGATTGGTAATACGAGGCATTACCATTACATGCTGGTTAATGAAATTGGTCCTGTGTTTACCTTAAAAAACATTACGAAATTGTTTTTTTATTATTTATTGGGCTTTCGTGTATGCACATTTAGAAGTTATATACGTATTGGACTATTTCTGGGGCACGATCTGCTGTGGATTTCGAAATGAATAATGTTGCAACTTAATTCAAGATCGTGGAAATATTTATGTGTACGTTGTTTCCATTTGCCAATTTCTTGCGTTCCCATTTGGTAACCAAATATCGTTTAAGTTTCTGCCCATAACGAGAAACTTTACATATCCAGAAGGCCAAGTACGGTCTCGGATGGAGAATGTAGACGTACGCCGTACATTGGCGGAAACAAATGATATTTGACTCTACGGTCTGTCTACTGCATATTGCTACATTCCTACTTAAACGAATTTCTATTTCTGTGTATTGTTATGGTAATTTTTAAATTCCACTGAATTAACTCCGTGTGCCAATTTCAGCGTTGCAATAGCTGTGTTCCGAGGGCCAACTTGTTATAATCTGAATAAACCAGGTGCCCTTTGACTTAGTCCTTTACAAGAATTCCGCTTTTTATTCGACATTGGTTCTGAATTTGGATTTTGTTAGAAATGAAAATGTTGTCAAACGAAACTATATTATACGGAGCCCGATCTAGAACTGCTGACTAACATAAACTGTTTGTAGGAAACGCTCAGTTCAAAATGCTGATTTGAAGATTATTTTTTTATAAAAGAAACAAATGTAATATATTAACCCAATTCTTATAAGTTTGTTGATGGCTTTTGGGATAGATTGGAAAGCTAGTTACCGCAATTATAATAATTATGTATCAAAAGTTCCTTGGAATCGCGTGGCATAAAACTAACCTATTTTCTAAAATATTAATGCATAGATTACACCTTAATTGCTTGTATCAAAAACCGTAATGTTTTGATAACGATCCTGAATAAAAGGTCTGGGAAATTAGATAAGAATGAGAACGTGATATGCAAATAAATGTACTATTAAATATTTCTAAATATACTTACATTCTACAACATAATAAAGATTATGTTTTAAGTTCTAATTCACAAAATAATATATTTTATATGAGAATGCGTCCAATAAAACATATGTTATCATGGTGTTCGTAGGTGTTAATCTTTATTAATTTATTCAATACATGTGTTTTATATGTGCCAAATAACAATAAAATTCACAATTAATGATAAAATGTCACTAACATTACATGCGTAACCTTTTGCTATCTGAAAATTATTCGAACTTTACATCGTTACAAAATATTCGTATTTGTTTTCTATGTAGGTCAGGTCCCTGTAATGCGCCATGTAATTCAATAATATACGACATAAGAATTATTTTAAAATGCATTTCTTTATACTTATCTACAAGCACAGTAAAATTGTAAAGGAAAACATTCATAACATTACGCATTTAAATGAGACACATACATACATTTTTCCTACAATAAACAGAACGTTTTCCTTCTATTCTTGTGAGAAATGTGCTTTGCGATGACGTTACATTTAAATATGTGCTAAAATAAAATTAACAAATAACGTTTTATAATAGAAAACTTTATATGTGTCCAACTTTGCGCACCGACAAAACATTCATCCATGCAAATAATGGGTGAACCGGGGTATTCAAACTAAACTAACAATATATTCTCCGTGTATTCTTACACAAAAGACGCCGAATATGCGGATTCTTTTGTAACCGGTCGTAACATTTATCCAAATTTTCTACATTTTTTCTGCCTGCGACTCCGAAGAAGTTTTACTGTCAAATATTTGCTTTAACAGTTTCTCTAAAAACTTGAATTGTATGAAAGTTGTTGGGATTTCCCCAATAAAACTGAAACTATTTGTCTTCATTCCTGTTTGTTTTTTATTATTTATATAAATAGCTTGATTAATGTATTTCGTATAATTTCTTGATCGCTCCTTAATCCGTGATTAAAGCATTTAACATTTTTCCTAATCAAATGTGTATTTAATAAATTAACATATCAATAACAAGTAATTTAAATCGTTTAATAATAAATTGCTAAATTTAAATAAATTCAAACTTATCTCATAACCCGTTTCGATATGCATGTCAAATCCACCTACTCATTCGTAGCATTAACAAACGTAAGTCAATTTGTATTGACTTGAACATGGTTCGTGCATTAAAATAAGATAACCGTAGCAATATTAAGTTTACTTTTTGCCATAACTTTCGGTTGATATCACTAAAAATAATACAATTTTAGGACTTTAAAAATAATAATTTAAATCTTTTTATCTTTACCACAACATCAATTAGAATCTGATGCAAATGAGATGTTTTATTGCTTTCTAAGTACTCAGAACTGTCTTAAGCAGAACAGATAAGTAAAAACGATCGTCAAGACAATAGGATTGGGAAGTTAATGTGTAACTTATTCCGGACCATGGAGCCTGGAAAATTTCAGCGAGGGTGAAAAGAAACTATCGAAAATGACAGGAAATGCAAGTCTTGGGAAACGACAGAAATTGATATCGGAGGGGAACTCATTCCGTAGAAGCGAAATAGTTTCTTTATGTTTTCGGGTGAAATTAGATCTTCGTGCCATCAATTATTTATGAAGAAGTTATTGAACAATATATATGTTTGGGTTTCGACAAATTTTTATAAGACCTCCATACAGCTTATATTTATTACTTTTTTATTGCAGATTCGTTTGATTGATACTAGAATTTTAAATAACTGAATGAACGGAACACATTTTCCGTTCGTATAACTTTTGTCATTCCGACGCAGACTATCAGGGTGCATTTTAAATGAACGGTCTATTTGGATAGAAGATTGGGTGTGTCATGGTAGAAAGAAGCGCGGTAAGTATATGAAAACTAATGACCAAAGATTTAGTCAAGTGTCTGATCTTAAAGAAATGTACTTTTAGACCCTTGTCAGGGTTCATGAAAAGAAACACATACTTTATCTTGGCGCCGGAGTTTATTTACTTTCTAGTTACGTTCTCTTTTATTCTCCACCGCTCAACTTATTTGATTTTTGGTAGTTTACTAATTGATATTTTTTACTATATTTTTTTTTAAATCATAGTAACAGCTGGGCAAAATTTCAATAGCTCCAGTTCCCACAGAATCTGTGTCGCACTGACAAGAATCGTCCATACAAAATCATAATTCAGATGCACTTTGAAAAAATGCACTCCCAGTTGGAAACAAAGAACAAATAAAACATTCGTTATCCGCTTTAAAACAATTCAACGGTTCGTTACGGAAACACCGCAATTATTTTGATTTGCAATAACAGCCGTAGAGCAAAATCCAGAGATGATTGTGTGTTCACGTGTCTGAAATTTTCAAATTAGTAAAGTTTCAGAATATGGTTGACAACCCCGACATAACTAAATAACCTAGTTATAAAACCGCATGCCGGAATGGAATATCTGAAGTCACACCACTTCGAGTTAAAAGCGCGTGTGGTAACTCAAAGTAAATTTATTTATTTCACAGATAAAACGTTGATGGTAATACTAGAAGTGCAATAATTAAATTTAATGTATTACAGCCGCGAGCCAAATATAGTGGAGTAGCGCTATTGACGACAGCAATAAATATCAAAAGGCTTTTAAACTAACTACAACAATGATCGTGTACGTATATTAAAGCACGCAATTAAACTATGGCAAAAATCAAACTACTAATAAGTACATGTTTATACAACGGTTAAGTACATACACGTAATTTATTATTGGGAATTATCTGAAATACTCAATGGACCCAATTGTACCGTGGATATGAAGATAAATTGCTCTGAGTTATAAATTTCTTTAAAATCTACTGGAAAATGCCTTTATAAATTCTATACAGTATAAAATCCACAAAAGTCTCTAATTCATTTAAGTATGAAATTTTTTAATGAAGCTAGAAATATATTCATAATGTCCTTAAGTCCTTAATGGAAAAAATAATTAACAAAAAACTTTTACAATACTGTTACCCTATTGAGATTATAAATTGTGAAGTATAATTGGTAATGGAATGTAGTATTTATTTTAATTGTTTCTTAAGTAATCATATTCTGAATCTGATACTTAGGTATCCAATAACAATATTACAGGTATTAAAAAAATACCTTCGTATCAGATCGCCTTGGGTGCTCGAATAACGCAAAATAAGCATTAACTTGGGTTAACATGACTTTCGTTGTATTTTTAAACCTTGTTTGTTGGCGATTTTCTAGTAGACAAGAACGACATGTCGAAAATGAGGACGACATTATATGTTTGATGTCGACGAACAACGGGGTCGAATCGATAAGTTATTTTTGCGAGGGCAAAATAAAAATTAGAAAAAGTGGCACTAAATCTAGAGCACGTCACCGACATTCAGAAAGCGTCAACTGGTGCTCTGGTAGCGGGTAGTGATTAAAAAACTTGGTGGCTTCCTATCATAAATCATGCTTGCGGATATTTTAAAACTTGTTCAAAAGTGGCCGAGCATTTTACAAGGACGTTTCAATTATAACTTAAAGATGATAAATTAAAAGCAATCAAATATAAACTGTAATAAAAGCGAGTTCCTTTACTCTTGGGCTCTTTGAAGCATGATGGATGATGTAGCTTATAAAAAATCCAGTTACACCAAGTCGGAACAATGTCATTTAAGATTTCACGGCGATTTATATTTATCAAGAAGTTTATGTGTGTTATCCGAGTTGATTAAAAGGCCGGCTATGTTATTTGGGAAATATTTTACGATGTAGCCAGTAGTAAACATATACCTACCTATTCCTTATGGACGTTTTAAAACTCGATTTTAAAATTAAACCGGGCGTGGCACATGCTTAATAGGAACAGCAAATTTTCATTGTCGTTAATTCAATTGGTATCTTATCTGCAAATTAAAAGCATGTTTCAAGGCCCGTGGTTTATAAACGTGGTCAGCCGTGAAGATGGCAGGTCGGCAAACCGCCCAGGTAGTGCATTTTTGCTCTTATCGGGAATTGAACGCGAATCGTGACTTTCCCGCTAGATATAAGATAGTTTATTTAATTGTACATCACTTTTCAATTAATATGCGGAGATAATAACAGGCCGTATTGTTTTCAGAACCATTGTTTATTGTATTGTTGCGAATAAATTTTTTTAGTGCGCCGCCGACGTTATTTATAATCCGTTATTATGCGATTTTAATCGGGCGGCTGTCAGAAGTGAGAAACGAATTTATTATCAAAAGCAGGAACACTCGCAGCGGCCATGTGGGCTCGCGGTTGATAAGGGCTGTGGAGGTTGTATTCAATTATAATATTTAATCGCTGCATCAAACACTCCATGCAAGGATTTTAAGGCAACGACCTTATAGTCTTACTAAGGATCACAACTAATTCGGTTTTTACTTGAAAATATATGGCTTTAGTTTTGACAAACTTCCTGGAAACCTCTTTTACAAGGTATGATGGCAGTCTCAAAAGTAAGCATGCTAAAAATGTTTGATAAAATCCATAAACGAGTTTTGTATGATCGTTCAGTAAAATTGTATGATCTGGAAGAAGCACGACAATATCGTGAAGATGCTTCAATCGAGTCTTTGCCCATGTTTCGTCGCACCAATACCAATTTTCTGAGTCTACATAACAGTGGATGAAACATGGCTCCATTATTCCATACGTGACACGAAAGAACAGTCAAAACTGTGGATTAAAATAAGAGATCCAAGGAAGATGAGTAAAAACGGTTCCATCCATTGGAAAGGTCACCTTTTAGAGAAGGACGTGAGTTAATGTTTATTGATTACTTATCTTATAAACTATCAACGTCGAATATTATTTAAACTTATTGTAGTGTTTGTATAATGAAATTAAGAAGGAATTATTGTATTTGGTGAAAAGAAAGTGTTGTTCCAACACGACAATGCTCCAATTCGAATTATTGATGACTACTTTGAAAAGTTCGTGGTTTTCACTATAATCAAAGTATCTAAGCTACTAAAATTGCGGGGAAAAAATTTTGTTTGTGTTTTATTTGTTAGATCGAGTTGTCCTCGTACATATTATATCGTAAAAGTATGTGGAAATTTCAAATTCCAAGCACATCGATTAATTATTTAAGCACTTTATAACACATTATAACTTAAATCGATTTTAATCCTATTTCAGCGAGTAAATGTTTTTAAGAAAACACTCACTTATAAATATGAAAATATTTTGCCTCCATTAAGTGAAAAAGGAAAATTAAATCATACATGAAAACTAGACTGTCTTCAATAGACTCAATTTTGCTGATCCAGGAGTTTGTCGACAACCATATTGAATAATTTAAATCCAGACTTCTGATTTATGACTAGCAGATGAGGAAACAAAGTCGATTCCGGTCTATATAGTGCATAGACTAATCCAACGTTTTAGCTTTAATTAGAGCATTTGACCCAGTTAGGAACAAGCTCCAGGCAAATCTCCGACTGTTTATTGTCCACAGTGATGGTTCTATCGCTGTTCCACCGTTAAACATCGCAATCACTTGGTTATGTAACGTCAGTGCTAATTATGTCTCCAACTTGGAACTGAGTGGTCCGGCAGATTAGGTGTCGCAGTCATGTTTAACACCAAATTACGAATTGAAAACCAAGAATGACGTTTTAATATTGCTAATCCGATTCGACGTTGCGTTTTCTGCCCGAGGCAAACTTCAATTAACGGAAAAATTAATTACCTAGAATGTTGTACGCTTTAAAAGTCGAACTAAAATGTATCTGATAAGCGTATTTCCAGTCAGTTAATTATGATTGTGAAATACGAGCCAATCAGGAAGCACAATCCGAATGAGACTGAAATCGTAACAAATAATAAACATAAATCCTCGACATTAATAAATCACAATTTCAATTGCATTTTATTTTTGCACGATATTACGTCTGAAAGCTATCTAGTTTTTTTTCCTCGGCTCTAGTCTTGAATTTATACACATACTGAGAGTGTATATGCCGAAGACGCATAAATCTATTTCAATAGACTATTTATTGCCATTGCTAATGTTGTTTTACACATAAATCATTTAAGTACAAACTTTTAAATCTGATTTCAATTTTAAAATGTCTATATAGCAAACAGAAGCGCAGCAAACCAATTTGAATTGTATTGCCAACGTGTGTGACTCGAGCAAATGGTTTTGATTGAAAATTGCATCGTCGACGCTCGGGGTTTAAATATGAAGTAATAACGAATCACCATTGTCAAGTTTTAATCAAAATTCCGCTAAATTGTTTACTGAACAAAAAATATTTTCAGCGCAGAACGTTAATGAAACGTGGGGTAACATTATTGTTAAATTAATTGACTTATGTATGCTTTTGTTTATTAATGGTAATTAGTACCTGTTCCAAGAATCAAAAACGCATTACAATCTGGGTAAGTGTTTTTCTCTGTTCGAAGCATTATTTAATTCAATTTCGTCGTCCTGGGTACATTTGGTTAATTAAAATTGTGCGTGCAACCACTAAATATCAAATGAAATTTTTATCTTGTTATAACCAACGTTGTAACAACAATTCAATTGAGATAACAACCATGCAAACATGCTAATATCAGTAGATGTTTTATTTTTTGCCTTTGTTGGCTTGGAACTGTTTACATTGTCCCTAATTTGTCGGCAAATAGAACATGTTTACCACATATAGCAGGCCCAAATATAACCCATGTTCAGGATATAAAATTTTTTGTTAAAAAGAGAATTTGCACTGTAGTTAAGAAGAATACATTACATAGCAAATTGACTGATAATCTTTCACAAATAAAAATGCATAAAAGATAATAATCGAGCGTTAAGCTGAGCCCTCATTCGTACACATCCCCGAGGGAAATATTAATTCAGATAGAAGATTGAAATATAGTCGTACATATTTATACGGGCCGCCGGCGAAAACCAACTGATAATTTTGCGAGTGCACAAGAGGGGACGACTGGAACATGTCTGGTGACGTAGTGCAAAATACATAATTAGAGGGTGTCAGGTGATGTTTAATGAAGGAACGAGGGCTGCGACGCCTCAGGCCTGGAAAATCTCAGAAAGCGACTTTTCCCGGCCGCCGCACCCGCATTATACATTTCTAAAAACACATTTATTTTTTTAAATGGGGGAACATTAATTTCATATTTGTAACAAAGAAGTAGAGAACCAAATCTAGTTTATGGTGACAGATAAAAACAACGAATTTAATTAGGAACGGAGCAAGGAAAACTGTTCTAATCCCGTGATACTTAACGGAAAACGGCTTGATTTATTTCATTACTTTTATAACTTCGGAGTCGTTCTAACGTTTCATCCCGCCCGAACTATCATTCTTATATCCGCTCTAAAATCATTTAGCTGCGTCTGAAACAAAATCCCTCTGAAATTTATGAAAATCTACGCCGTTACATGTGCCCTCCGTCGGACACGAAATACCAAGAGTGCGTATAAATATGCAAATTGGCTGAAATTTGCTTTGTCCCACATCAAAGTTTGCCTCCCCTAAATTCGGATTGATTTAAAATGGAGGGGGCAAGTTATTACATTTCAATATGTAAATATGAATTCATATCCACTTGAACGCGCACTTCGGTCCAACAAACTTTTTATTCGATTTAAGTCGCCTTGTATCGCACGAGTCTCTATTTCGCCTCGAGTACTTGCATAATTTGTTGGGGAAGTCTGGTTCAGGTAATTGGGTTAAGATAACCATCCTCCTCTCGTTCCTTGGAAAATCATACTTCGGTCAAATTCAAACTCAAACTTCAAACTGGGTTTGACATAAGAAATAATTAAATTCAACATTGAAAAAGTTTGTTTAAACTTTTTTTATTCGATCCGTCTAAATAATGTTCGTACACTCGATAAATGATAACCATAATTGAAATGAAGGTGTTCAAATAGTATGTTGGAAATTTTATGTACAAGCTGTAATGGAGCGGGAGTCATATTTACGATGGTTGGCGAATATTTGAAGTCGATTCCCAGAATGGGGGAGATCGTAGATATTAGACGAAACACGAGTTTCCTAACAGAATTCTGTTAATTTCCACAAGTACGCTTTTTCAATCGGATTAAGCTCGCTTTAAATTAGAGTCTCGAGTTATTAATTGTTATGCAAATTCAGCCTGCGCTCATAATGGTGTTATCAACTTCTAAGAGAATTAAAGTATCATTTGAATCAACATAAATTTTTAACGTACTTTGTGTTGTTATGTAAATATGCATAAAATTAATTAAAAAATTTAATGCGCTTTTAATAGTTTTAAAACTCATAGGATAATTTATTGCAGATGAAAAGCATTTTGCATTTTATATGGAAAACTCAGGCTTTGTTCTTTTAACTCAGTTTGGCAAAACTATTGCAATTATCTACAATTTCGCAAAACAGACCAATCCAATTTACTTCATGTTTTATTAACTGCACAAAATTGATAGACTATTTCCACATTCGTAGCCATTTAATATATTCTAATTGGCATAATGGTTTAGGCGTGTATCATACTAAATTATGTATGTCCGTATATTTTGATGACAGCTGGCTAA
This sequence comes from Aethina tumida, assembly GCF_024364675.1. Lineage (NCBI taxonomy): Eukaryota > Metazoa > Arthropoda > Insecta > Coleoptera > Nitidulidae > Aethina > Aethina tumida. The sequence goes on from NC_065437.1 coordinate 32,534,840, forward strand.
TAAGTGACCTATATGCACTAATGAAACTAGTTCTCAATTATTATTATTATTATTTCCATGTCCTTTAAAATGAGCCAAAGTTTGATTTCGATTCTTACTGATTGTACATTTTATCAAATATTTTACTGTATTTTAAGTTCCTATTTCAGAATTTTTTGACATTTTTTGTAAATTCAATTCAAAGCAAATGGAAGTGATAATAAAAATATTTTGTATACTGTTTTTTACAATCGGATTTCATACAGTGTAGTATTATTTAATATTTTTTAAATGAAATTAATATTTAGAACATTTATTTAAATTTGCCAATTTATAAAAGAGTAAAAGCAACTTATATTTAGTGTTCAAATTAAATAGAATATAATAGAAAATATGTAACAATTTGGAGAATATATTAAGGAGAATGGCATCAATATTTAAATATGACTATACATAATCTTTATTTTTTATCACTAATGGCGTTTTACGAAGGACATATATTTGTTTAAGTGAAGGAGAATGATGAGCATATGCCTTTTCATTAAATGACACTCTAGTAAACCTCCATTAAATTTGTTCCTGACTACAAGATAGTTTTCTTAATTCACATATTTCTTTACACGTAACTCTCGTACTGTTCAAACAGATTATTGTAACCAAAGAAATTGGGAAATTCCCACCCAACACAACACTTCCTTTTTCAAGCTTTCTTAATAATACGTATACACAAGTTGTTAAAATATATTCAATAATGAACAAAACTGAAATAGTTTTTCTCCTGAAATATCCTTCAAATTTAAATTTCAAATTAACCCATATTTTTGTAATTTTGTGGTTCAATCGTGTTTAAATTTGGTATATATTGTCCTAAAATGCTTATCTACAATTCAATATAATAAACTTTTTTCATAGGGTACAGATTAAGCTTTTCATATTCGTTGCACAATTTAGAAAATAAAGGTACTCTTAATTAATTTAATTATCATTCTTGTTTTTGAGATATTTCAATTTTAACTTATGAAAAAAGTTAAAATGAATTCCATACAACGCAAAATTATTAATTTAAAAAATATGAACCTCATTTTAATTGCATACATTTTTTCTTTTTTAAAGTGAAAATGTCATTCTGAACTACAATTATCAATTTACTCGATATAGAGTATATAAGGAAAATAACAAATATTATACTTTTAATTTAAATAATAATTATTTTTTAAACAATTCGATTAATTTTTTATAATTTATGACCTGGTAAATCATATCCTCAAAAGCGATGAAAACTTATTTGGGTAGTTCTCATTTAAAACCGATCTCATCTGTCACTTAATATTCTCCCTTTTTGAAACCTTTCGGTCCAACATACATATTAATACGGGAGCTTTTTGAATATTTAACATACTTTTGCAAATTTGCATTCGGTCTGACCAATATTGGATTATTGAAATTATTAGCCTTTATTGAATATGAATATGAATGGAATATTGAAGTATGTTGCGACCAAATAACTTAATTAACGTTCAAATATGTGTGTAATATATTTATATTTCAAACACACAATGCATTGACCCACTAGAATTTTTATGATAAGGTTGACATTTATACTTTCCCACAATCACAATTATAAATAAAAAATTATATCACTGGTCATAATTTCGTGGCACTTGGGCCGGATATATGGCAGTGGAGTTACTTAATGACAGTGAGACATGTGGTTAAATTTATTTGTTCGATATTCTGTTATCTAAAAGAGGTAATTTGGTACTTTTATCGAATTTCAAGGAAAAGCCACATCTGTCTTTTGTATGAATTGCATGTCGGAAATAGAATAACGTTGTGTGCTCCAATTTAAATAATTGTATGAAAATTATTTTAAAGGCCGGAGCTAAAATTATATAAAATTATTATCTTTATGATAAATCTATACCGTTTTATACAGATATGTAGACGAATCGACTTTGTTGTATCGTAGGAGTTTTGATCAAAAAGTATTAAGTCTGTGACACTATCAAAATGGGATTTGTTTGAGTCTTAGCGGAAAAAAGACTTCAAAAAGCTACTTTCTGCGATCTCATATTTTCATCAGTGCACAGTATGTAATAACAGGAGGTTGGTACATAATCAAACGGTATCTTCAAAGGAGCTCGAAGCTTTATCCGCTTTATAGTGGGCGTAACACTTCAATACTTAATTAAGCAATTTTGGTTTTGACATTCACCTAAATGACAGAGGGGATAAACATAATGTCTAAGCTGGCGCAAACTCCACACCAACTACAAAGTGGCTAAAATACCGAAATAAGACCAAAAGTTTATACTGGATTATCAAAGTATACTGTTATTTCGCTGTCAAAGAATGGACATATTCTTTTATCTTTAGTTGATTTATTACATTCATTTGGTATGTAAATTTTAAAGTAGATCAAATAATTGGAAAAGAATTTAAATCGACTAGTTTTATCGTGTTACAATGAAATTAACTTAGCACTTGCGACAACGTTCTAAAGAAATTTTCATAAGCATCATACCTCGAAACTGCATAAATTGAGTTTCGGGTTCACCAAAATTCCCAGCCGTACTAAAGAATAATTGCATATTTATTTCTTTTTATAAACTTCTTTGGGATTAAACGCGCTAAAAGGTTGCGAAGGCGCTTCGACTGAATTCAATTTTCATGCTTTAACATTTTAAACATCAAAGGTATACATGGGGAGGACCCTATCACCCTTTCCATCCACACTCATACGTTAGACTCGAGCAGAGACTAATACAATTTTTCGGCCTCTCTTTTCGCATAAGCTATTAATTATCGGTGTTTCTCCTATCATTTTATCGTTTTTGGTTGGCTTTTTTACTAGCAAAAAAACATCTTAGTTGCACGCTCGCAGCATTTACAGGGCTTTTAATATCAAAGTCTTTTATGCGAACCTGAAACTTTATTACTGTAATGTTTTGATGGTCAAATGAACTTTTAACTAAATTTTCTCATACTATGGCCTGTTCATTAAACAGTGTTGACGGGATTAATTCTTATAAAAAATTCACATTATATTTAATGGATCGCTAATTGTGAAAATGCTTAAACTGGGAGACTAATTCGTGAATCGTAATTGGTAAATTTTAAACGCAATATAAATTTTCCTAACCTACTCCTAATAATTAATTGCACGGTAAATATCTGTTTTGTAAATTAATTTTTAATTGGAACAATTTGCAAAAGTTAAATTGTTCTGTAATGATAGTTCTGTAGGTAATTCAACATCTAGGGCGTTTACAGAGAATTAATTTGGTAAACTTGGAAGTAAAACTTCCATAATTTATTAGAATTGTAGAGGTTTATTTCTATTTAGTCTGGCTAATTAATATTATAATAGGTTGTTAATAACCTGTGTGACCCATTTTCTGCACACATTTTCCAACAAAGTAACTTGTCTGTGTGTTTGAATATAATTACACCTTTAATTATTTAACGAACAATTTATGCAGTTATAATGACGCATATTCTTCTAGTTTTTAAATATCAATTTTATGACTATAGTAATTAATAATTAATATCTAGATTGAATTGAATTTATGTAACTTCCATAAATTGTCAAGAATCTGAATTTATCAGTTTCATATCATAAAATTAAATTGGCAAATCGAAGATTTTGGTTTAATATTAACTTTAGATCTGAATTGCTAGGTATTATTGTTACAAAGTCATTTCCTCCCGTCATTGTTCTCCATTACGTACACAGACAGAAATAAACTTCAGTTTTAGCATCCCACAATTGGATTGTAATAGCGGCATTTCAAATATATGTGTATTCCATAATGTGGCATTCACCGCATTCATTTTGATAATTGTGCAACAGCTTGGTAATTAAATTGAGGTTATGATGAATTTTCACAATGCTCCTCGGTGACGGGTTTCGTTATTTTGCTACACATTGATTTAGAATTAATGAGCTAAATCAAACGTGCGGTTTCCTTCGACGTATATTACACAAGTTTACAATTACCTATAACAGATTCCAGAGTAACAGAGTATGCCAATAATGTTTAGAAAATTAAATCTTTTTACTACTGAAAATTTTTATATATAAATAACCAGATTTGACAAAAATTATAAGATTTATTTTGTAGAAACCCACTTTCGATAAGCGTTTATTGTAGGGATAATTGAAAATTTTTGAATGAATGTGCTAGAAGGCCTTTCAACTTGAAATTGAAATTATTTTCAAATAACGTCGAGTTGTTGGATATTGGAAAATATTAAATATGCTAAACCTTATTCACCAGCTTCACACATTTCGTCCGATTTAAAAACGATTTAAAGTAAAAATTGCGTACCTTAAGTTTCCTTGTGTAAGAAAATTAATTACTTAAAAAGCATTCCTTAAAATACATTAAGAATAACAATTGTTTTGCACATAAAAAACGTCTGTTTGAAAGAAAATGCGAGCGTCTGGGAAGCTGTTCCATATTTCCTTGTGCGATGGTTCGGGAGTTAAGTGGGACATGCCATTCGTCGGGCATAATAAAGGACCCTTTATGAGAATTACCTATGTGGTCTTAATAAGATTTATTGGGGCCGTTTTCATTCTTGAGGACGTCTACGGTCTCCCTCACCCTGCATCTATTTAAATCTGACACTGTCTTTGTGCGGGATAAGGAATGGTGGAAATAATTACTGCCATTGAAGAATTTTTCAATTATCTCCTTCTTTTCACCTCTAAATTTACCCGCGTCCGGAAAATTTCAATCCAATTGTAAGCACGGTCTTAAAGGGGATTGGTTTAATTAATAATCGTTAAAAATACTTCGCTGTAAACTTCACTATCATGAACAATGAATATTCTTTTAAGTTAATACGTTTCAAGGTGGATTTTGACTATTACACTGTATCATACAATATACAAACTATAAGGATTTTTTAATTGAAACTATTTTGTAGCAAAAAAACAACGTTAAAAAAATATATCATGACTTAATAAATAAAATAAATTTATTTTCAACAATAAAACTGGTAGTAGCTCCGATGTGCTTTTATTGATCAGGTGAAAATTCTAGTTTAACACCGCGTAAAATTTTAAAACTGCTGTAAAGCTTATCAGGTCGTAAATGGAACAATTGACTTTTATTTTAATCGAAAACTATTAAGGAAATTGATGGATATTAATAGTTAAATAAAAGGTTTAGTAGTTGATTATACATTATGAACACATAATTATAATTTATAATAATTGCTTATTGATTTTCGTTCAAATACAATGATAAAATATTTTTCTACTTTTTGGCTTAAATTTATCCATGGTAAACAGAAGTTCCAAGTCGAAATTGTTCTGAAGTAAACAAGAGGAGGAGATGTTTACTTTGGAATAATTTAATCGGACCCCAATAAAAACTCAGTCACTGATTGCAAAAAGAAAAGTCGGCGGAGAAAAAAACATACGTCTTTGTGCGATGTGGAAAAATTCTGCGAAAGAAAAATTAATCAGCCGGCATTAAGGCCCGTGGAAATGGGGTGAAAGGACAAATAGTGCGTCAGTCAACAAAGCGGCACTCGGGCGGACACCGGAAGCTTGTCTGCCTTTGCCCTCTTTTTTCAATTTCGTTTCATTTCCCTCGCTCGGTTTTGTGATTCCATTCGGCCATCGACTCAAATTGCACTAATGCACATCCCAAACATATGATTTATATAATATTGGAGACTGGTTTCCTATTAAGACGTGGAGTTTGATCTGGCTTGGAACTGTGCAGAGTCTAGACGCTGGGAGATGTCCTGCATGATATATTTGATTTCTGTTTGCTCTGTAAAATGCTTCGTTTAGTTCAGTTAATAGTTAAGTTTTGTTATATCGAGCTACGTATGTAATTACACAAAAGCTGTCAATATTTCTACCTAATCTCAAATGTTTGAGTTCTGTAAAATCTTTACAAAATATCGATGTTCATATCATTGTTTGATGAAATTTTGTACAATAAATTTTCTTATTTGCAGCCGGCTGTAAACGTTTAATAATTTACAATCAAATTTGGAGACGTAACACAAGCCGAACAAGTTTATTAAGCTCGTAACTTACGTCAATAAATAGAAAAATGCGATAAATAGGTAATAACATCGTAAAAATGAGAACGGGAAAGATTTATAATTGAAGCTATTACAAACATTGGTTAACAGTCGCCCCTAAGGAACCAATAAAACACCGCTTGTCTAACTTCAACCATATTCCGGACTCCACTTATAGATCAGTTCCGATTGTGTTATATTACTTTTTTACGTTTCCCGCTCCCATTTTCAATTTACTAATTGTAAAGATGATTTACGGCCATGTGAAAGGAACGTTTGGGCTTTTTGAGTTTTCCGCATTTCGGTCACGTATATCAATTGTTATTGGAGCAGGACTGAAGACTGGGGGTTGCACACGGGCCGGATTTTGATTCCTGCATTCTTTCAACGCCGTCCGCACAGGTTTCGGTGTAAGGGGACGCCAAGATGCACGGACCTTTGCCCTGATCGGGCGTTCACTTTTTACTGAAGGGGAGAGATATTGCTCTTTGTGGCAAATATGGATTTGCAATAACGACATGGTGAAATTGAAAAATAGGTGATGGAGCACTTAGGTATGCAGTTATCCAATACACATATGAGGGTGGGTTGTTTCCAAAGCTTTCTTGTGTTTACAGATTTACGCTTTTATGGTAAATCCTGAGAGTCTGATAAATAATATTTTGCAAAAATAGAAATGCATAAATTGGATTAGTCCTAATATTTATAAAAATAATGATCTTTGCTATTATAGGTTCATAGTATATATTAATTCTGTCTAATAATATTAAAAAGCATTTTAATCATAGTTTTAAAATGTTACTTTAGAAAGTTCTTGGCCGTTAAAGGAAAACTATTTTTCAACATGCCATAGTTGAATATAATTTTATGAATCCGCCCATAACAATTATAGACTGGCTTTAGATATTGATCCGACAGGAATCTAAACTAGGATTGGAATTTTGCCGGATATGTCTGAATAAAATTTTACACCCACTCCATAAGGCATCCACATCGCTTACATCAATTTTATTCCATAATAATAAAAATTTAAATAAGGTTGTACAATACATCTATGCTTGATGGTTAATAAATTCTTTGGAATAATGAAAATTGCTTTGCGGTGTTAAGAAATAAAAACTTTACTACCAGTGAATTTTTTTTACAGATCGTTACACAGTAAATTATGGATTCTTATAAGAATAAAATTATAAACTTGTATTATTCATCTTAGGTGTTAATTTACATAGAGCCAACATATTGATTTACACCATTTATATATTTGCAAACCAAATTAATAGTTTGAACATGCAAAACTATGTATACTTATATATTTTATGTTACATACAAAATTTTAATTTTACTAAATATTTATTATGAAATTAAATTTTATAGAAGGAGGTATTCTTTAATAATTGGTCATATCCTATCAAGTTTAATATTTTTAAGTACATGATAAAATTAAATTTAGTTGGTGAAATAGATTCATAGAATATTCTTTGCTCACCTTCTCGACTAAAGCATGCCAGATTTTAATGATGATTAAAGCCGGGCAATATACCACCCCTACGTTCAAAATTACAGCAATCCTTGAACATTTATTGATAATCCGGTATAATGAAATGAATCCTGGACAGTTTTATTATCTCGTTTTTCTGATTTGAACATCGGGAAAATTACGTTTTCGGGTGTAGGACTAGGAGTTTTAATGATTATTAGGATCGAACTATCAAACGGCTCCCCCTAGTAGTTCAAGGATTTATATAGGTGTTGAAAAGAAGTGGATCTGCTGGGCTCGTGGATTGGTTAAAGAGAGTTAAAGAACCCCTGCCGCCACGTAATGGGAATGTGCAGTAAATCTTTGTACTGACTAGAACATTATAATTACGCCTGTATCTTTTTGTATCGTTTTATCTGAGGATAAACTGGCTACGTACGAGATGAATTTACTGCTTGGTTTACGTCAGGTATAATTCGAAAAGGGAACTTTGAAACAAGTTGTTGCAATTTTTGTGAGATTTCTCAAGACGAACATGTATTACTCGCAAATTAAATTTCTTTTCATACACATGAAATTAATTTAAAATATTAAATTATTTTCACTCATTCCACAACAGAGACTTGTATTTAATTGGATTTTTATTTTGTGTTTTAGGTAAGCAATCCGACAAAGGTAAATTTTTATTAATATCTTTTATAAAAAATATATTCTTCAAGAGTAGGAGCATTTCAAATACGTAGAATTAATCATCTTAATCTTTGACCGTTTTCAACTAAATTCAAGTACGCTTGAACTTGAAGTGCATCATTTGCACTCGATGACATCAATGACCCTTTGTCCCGCGGACGCTCCAAATTAATACATTCCTTTCGCCCGTGCGCAGTTGGAGAATGACAAGTGACCTCGTGAAAGGGGTTTATCACCGCAGGGCGGATAAGTGAATGGAAAAGTGTTAAGAACGGGCCGCGAAGTCTGGAGAGCGGTCCTTTGATCGGTCCGTAAGTAATTTAGCGCCGTGGAAAAGGGGGCTTTAGTTTCCAGACCGCGAGCTCAGATTGAAATTATTCCGCTTTTCTACACGCTACATTCTGTCTTTTACACTTTCCCGAATTAATTTTAGCGATGCATCTTCATCTCGGTGTTCCCCTTTTATTTTTGGAATTGTCGGGGTAATTTTAATTCGGCCAAGGCAGAAACTGAGATACGATCATTGGTTATTTTTTAGTTTTATATTTGCAATGTAATTAAAAATTTTAATGCATATGTACGTATCATTCTGCGAATTTAAATTTATGGAAATTTTATGTATAAGTTAAGTAAGTATTAAGCGTTATTAAGAATGGGTTAATTGCTCTGTGAAAGCTATTAACTTGCCATTACATTCGATAAGTGCATGACTGCAGTACTGTTATCCCCATTGATTTTCCAAGATTCTACCTATAATTATAAATACAGTTATATTAGGTTATGATGATTGTGGATACTACTTTTTGTGATACTTATCACATGAAATCAAGTAAATAGTAAGTAATTACTAGTAATAGTACTGCGTGACTGTTGAAAAATATAGTAAGTTGTAGCTGTAGTCCCATGCACATTCGAAATAATTGCGAGCTTGTCTGCCCGTAAGTCTGCACGCACCATTACACGAGAAAAAAATAATATTAGCTTTCGTCATATACACACGGCAATCCAATTCTATAATTTTAATATGCCAATACATTTATAACCGCAATCAATATATTCCTTTGTCTTTCATTTTTGTTTTGAAACATTGTTTTTTTTTTTAGAGTATTATCGTAAATTAGACCATTTCATTTCTTATTCCGTTTATAGAAGGCAGGGACCGATATTTACTTTAGATGACGTTCGATAAAAATTACACCAATAACATCGATTGATAAAACAATGAAGAAAAATTAAATATGATTTCTAGAAGCACGTCAAGTGGAAGACATCGATCCGGAGACATAATCATTAATTTCAATAAAGCACTGAAACAGTTCGGAGATCAATCCGCATTAACATAATGCCATTTTAATAGCGCCGATCTGGAGCAATCAAGGATCGTGGCGCGAAAGTTTCTCATCGCGCCCAGTTAAAAGCGACTAACTATAAACTATTTTCTTTAGCTCCTGAGTGTATTTTTCTGTTCATTGGTTCGAACTCGAGTTCGAACTCTATTTCTTTTACTGCGAAAATTTTCTTAATCAAATCTAACGCGGCACATCAAGCGGATGTCTCCAGCGGCACATAAAATCTCACGGTCCCGTAAAACTTGCGATGATTGAAAATGTTCGAACGAAAACATATTTGGATATAGTTTTGTGTGCGGCGTGCGACTTTTTGTTCTTAAAATTTATTACCTACAGGATGAGACTTTATGTAAAATACATCCATTTTATGTAAATTTGCGCTCTGAACTTTTCGACTGTACTTTTTCACCGACGACCGGAAAAAGTTTAAATTAATTTACTTTTGGTGGATTTTTACATCCTTCTGTGTTTCTGCTACTGATATCTCTTTAATTTTGCTCTCTAAATAATTGCGTTTAGAATTAACTGTCACAGTTGTTTAAACGAAACATTTTAAATTTAAGAATAATTACTGTTTAACAAGGTTATGTTTAAATTGAAATAATAAACTATTACATATTTCAGTGGTGCTCAAATTTAAACAATTATTCAACCATAATTTCTCCAATAAATAGAATTATTAAATAGTAATATCTATTTCAGGAGTATGTTAGTATAAATTTGTGTATGTTGACAATTACTAGATAATGTTTACTATTGTGAAATTGCATGTTAGTTGGATAATTACAGTTTAAATACATATCATCCGAGTAAATACACATTTAAATGGACTTCGAAAAGTTTTGAAACACCTTGTATATCCGTGAAATCAACTTTACCTTTTATAATGGAAAAATTAAAAATATGTGTGTAACATTTATATGGTTTATTGTAGAAGTCAATAATACTGTTTACATTAGTTTTATTTATACTCTAATTATAAGTTTTTTATTTTTGGTAGAAACAAAATTTCAGTAACCCTGACAATCTCATTAAAAGCTGGTTTTTTCTAAATTTACTAAAAAATTGTTACTACTGACTGTTCTGAATTTTAAAACTTGTTTTATAACAAAAAATTGTTTTGGTTAAAATTGATGAAATTTATATGATTAGAACACTTAACTTTTTGTATTTTTAAATGAAGCACGTGAATTAATATTAACAAATATTATTTTTTCGTATAACATAACTGTTTGTTTTGTTTCTAGAAAGTAAAATTAATTCATTTATAATTAATACTTTATAAAATTTTCGTGCGCTTTCTAATTTTATTACGTTTATCTGACTAAAATAATTCAGAAAATTCTTCGTGATGTTAATTATTGTTCTTCAATCAATAAATATAGGTAAATTAGTAATAAAGTAAAAACAATTAATTGTCAATTCGTTCCCATTGAAGTTGAAGCTTCCAAATAGGGCATGATATTTGGACACAATAATGCTTTTTTTGTAAAAAGAAAAATTTAGTAAATTATATATTATTGAAGCTTTTTAAAAATATTAATTGAGTTTCTGTACTGCTGAGAGCTCTTAAATTAAAATAATATTTTTTATTACAGCCATAAAATTTTAAATTAATTGACTTATTTTTATTGATTTTATAATTGACAATAAAATATACAATACAAATTTAACAAAGTAAGAATGACTAATGTTATGAAGAATTTATTAAACTACGTTTAAGTGTTACTTAAAATTCGATTTAACCGGAATATATACCATCAAAAACACAACAGCCCAATAACAAAGATATATTACAATTTTCCCACATTATATGTTACGAGACAATCAATTCTATTATAAAACAGAAAGTAAATTATTCAAAACAAAAACAAATTTAATATTATCGAGGAAGTAGCTTATATTATATTTACAGGTTTATGAAATATATTCCTTAACAAAGTGACTTTGCATGATATGTATCGTGTCTAGTTTTATCTGTTGGGTAAATGATAAATATGAATCTTTTATTTGGAGGTGACAGTAGCAATATAAACTAGCTTTCTGCATAAAATATAAATGTACTCTACATATATAATATGGAATAAACGACAATTTCCAATGATTTAATAATTTATCACGATATAGTTATCTCCACGAAACGACTAATAGAATATCTGGCTGAAACTGAACAACTGTCATTTATTTACTAGGTCACTTATTCCTAGAAATATGATAAATCGCATTAGAAAATACTCGAGCTCCAGAATTCATACAGCAGGGACACAAAGGTTTACGTTTTAGTATGCTGGAAAAGTACAAAACAAAATGTTTGGCCAGACCGCCAGAAACAACTGAAACGTTATTCATTAGCAACAGAAGAAACTAATAGCCGTAACAGTAAATTACAGCTGCAATGTCAGCACGGTAATTAATACGTTTTCTTCTATAAATCCCTGTCAAGGACAAATGCGACAAACTTTACCCCAACGGACGGGGGCAGTATATGTGGTCGCAAAAATCACTGAAATCACTGGTTTGGTTGGTTCTAATTTTTTTTTCTGTTTTAACGCACAATGGGAAAGAAGACTGGTTTTTGTAATAATGTTTTACAATTGTTTTATCAAAAATATTATAAAAGCTTCTTTTTTCATTTTAAGGCGTGATCGAATATTAAAATGTTTATTCTCCATTCTTATATTAAAATGAAAGCTTTTTACTTACTTCAAAATCAAATTAAATATTAAACATTTTATAAAAATTGTTTACCTGGATACCAAGCTAATGTATTTATTTTACCTTATTTAACTATTTAATTGAAGTATTTCATGAAATTATGCCAAAAATTAATTTTAAGAATAAAGACACTTCTTACACGGGTAAAATATCTGAACCAAAATACGAAAGATTGTCCCATAGTGAGGTTCGTGCGCGGCGAAAAAAGGGCGAGAGAATCTGTCTTGCGTCCGCACGAATGCCCTTTGGACAGAAAGCACGGGCCCTCAGGCGGCGGTCACTGGCGCGTTTAACGAAGGCTCGCCGATTCTCTAGCTCCGCTTCCCCATCGCAGACGTCTTCGAGAATATTTTCGTTTCCAACAAAATAATTTCCCCGTTCCACTACCGCCTTTATTGAATTAGGCAAATTATTTACGAAGACCGTTATGATAGAATAACTTTCTCTTCAGATGATTCCTTTGAATGGCAAAGGGGATGTTTTACCACGGACACGCCATTCTATACTAGTTCAAATTATTCCGGAATATTTAATATTTATTTTTTATTTCAATTTAGTGAAAAAGATAAATTCCTTAGTTTATATTTGTGTCGTTTTTTTTCCTTATTTTTAAAACAAAGTAAATTTTTAATTTTTAAAAAAAGAAAAAATCTCCAGATAATTGTGGTGCCTCAATACCTTGTAACACCTCAATTACTTAAATTTATATTATGTTCCTTTAAAATTAACATAGAAAAACTGATTTTATTTATAAATTATTATTTATTTTAATTTTGAATATTCTTAAATTGAGTTATTTTAATACATCTATGAGATATAGAAATAAAAAATGCCTAATAAGATCTAGAAACCATGAACGATTGAAATGAAATGAGTTGGAACACGTTGGCAGTGAGGGACTGTTTATAATTTATAATGATGCCCATTATCAATAGGTGTTCGTTAAAAGTTCAACGGAGTTTCACACCCGGCCAATGCAACTTTGGTGATGGTAAATTTCTTGTGTGCGGGGGCTCACAAATTTCACCCGGAGGGACCATAAATCAGTAGCTGCGTATAATGAAATTATTGACCCATACCATAAGGAAATTTGTTTACGACGCTGCCCATCGTTTTGCAAGGGGTCATTGGTTACTGAAACATGAAAATTGACTATTACAAACGGTTTATTGCTACACAATGTGAAATAAATTGTAGAATATGTAATTAAAAGTTAAACGTTTTCTCAACAGTTATTTTCACATAAAATAATCGATTTGTTTATGTAGATAATTTACCATAATAACGGATAAATAATTTAAAATATATCTGAATTTAGATATTATTCCCAGCTTGGAGTAAAATTGTTGTTTATTTTATAAATGTGGTAATCGATGTAACATTAGGGTCGTAATAAATATTTAAAAGCAACATATTGCCTGTCTCATTACATTTATATATCTAAAGTAAAATCTTTTCACTCTAATTATGCGATGCAAGTCGACACATAACTAGGCTTTCATCGAGCATAATTATCAGCTAACTCCACAAATCACTTCCATTAAACATGAATAAAGTAAATATTTCTAATTGTAAGCAGTAATTACAATGTCTATTTTATATGTAAATTTAATTAACTGAATTAATTCATCAGAAAAATAAGATTTTATATTAAATATCTATTTGCATATTTTGAAATATAATTTGAATAGTTTGTTAAAAATATATGTAGTTATACCTTATGTTCTACTGGTAATATTAACAATAACTGGAATCCTGTGAATATATTCGAATTCGTTTACGTTCTAGACCGGTTTATCAATGAATTCTTTGGTAAATTACCTTTGCTACCAACAGGCCGTCAGTTAGTTCCATGTCTAATTATTAAATTATCCAATAAACTAATATAATATATTATTTATGAAATTTATTCAAACTAAAGGTTATTAACCACGTTAAATATTTCATATATTTATAGAAATAGTTTATTTCGCAATGGAAAGGTTTTATTTATTCCGTATAAAAATATGAATATTCTGCCGATAATAACTTAAGTAATTTTTTATGAAAAAAAAATTGTCTATAACTTTATTTAAAAACAAAATTGAGTTTTACATTGTAAATAAAAATCAGTAACAGATGAATTTTATTTCGCAAAGGTTTTGAATCTTCGCTATATGAATAAAAGCAATATGCGAATGTTTTTTACCAAGTCGCCTTGCGACAGTTCTAGAAATAACTCCATTTTGTTTCATTTATGCTGGATTCTCTTCTTACTTTATTGCTCTCTTGCCTCTTACACTATTGCAACTGATGGTCATGGCAATTGAAAACCTAAAATTGTATCGCCCAACGGATTCTATTTATTAAATTGTCGATTTCTTTGTTCCATTTTAATATTACGAAGGATGAGATTTTTATATTCCTCAAATCAACTTATGGCATGTTATAAAATTTATCCACTTTAGATGAAGTTTTCTTCTATTATATATGTAAGTATAATTCATATTGAAATACAAATAAATATAAGTTAAGTTGTTTTGAAAGTGGAAAAGTCCTAAGAATGAGTTAAAGTGTTTCTTATGAAAAATTGAAAATGCATACTAATTTTAATTTAAAATCGTATTCTTTGAGTTAACTGCTGTATTTGGTATTAATTATCTTTTGTAATTTAATATACATGTATATGACCTCTTTTCTTAAGCATGTACATAAATACAAAAAGTAAAAGTAAACAGTTTGTTTCGGATTAGAACAATAATAAAGGGAAATTAGTACGAAAATTGGGATTCATAAACAAGATAGAATAAAATGACAAAAAACTGAGAACACCAAATAATGTTGCGGTAATTCTCTCAATTGTTTAATTAATTAAACAGAATTAAAATTTTGACTAGACAGAATTGTTCAGTGAACAATGTTGAATATTGACACCAGTCACACACTTTCAAAGATATTTTAACAAGCTTTCTACGTCAGTCTAATAACTTAAGTTGTAATCTGATATCCCCAGATATTGGACATTTTATTCTTTGGTTTAGTTGACCAGAAGTCATAAATTCCTCAGAAAAATGTAATTTTTTACTTTGATACGGATTTGTTAGAGCTTTTTTTAATTTATTATGTGTTTATTTTACATGATGTCAACTATAGTATTGTTTTATTTACAATTTTTAATATAAATTTTTTAAAATAAACCTCAAAATTTATAGTATAGTCTTCTTTAATATTCATTTTTTGAAGTATTATGTTATAATTTAAATATAATTATAAATAAAATATGTATGTTTAGATATTTTATCAAACACTTAATTTAATAAACTCAAATCATTTGATATTCTCAAACATATTTGATATTTTATTCTATAACAGGGGTGGCCAAGCTCCTTGATAGTCCGAGCCATTTTTCAAATGTTTCGCGAGCCGCAATTATATACATATTAAAAAGGTACGCAAAAGAAAATATTAAAAAAAAATTGTTTACAGAAATTATATTTATTGGAAACGTAGCAATAAAAGTATATAATATGTGTATTAAATTTAAATAGTAAAAATTATTGATAATTCTGGAATGAAAAGGGAATTCGGGTACATATATCGAAATTTATTTTAATATGTAATATATTTAGTCTCATGCTTTTATATATATATGAATTACCGTAATCAATTTTTCTTTTTTTTTTTTCTTCTATAAAACTTTTAAGGAGACTTTAGTTTTGTGATTTAGTAAACAAATTTTTTGGTATACAGTTTTTTAACATCAATTTTTTGAGATTCATTAAAGTTTACTTAAATAAAAAAAGTACGTCAAAGTAATACATAAAGTCATTAAGCGAAGTTCTCAGACATACTTGATAATTTTTTCCATGGTTTAATTATAAGAATATATTCATTTAAACATGAGACTTTTAATCTTACTACTTTTAATATTTGTTAATATGTAATATTTTTTTGTGAAATTTGATATGCACTATAAGTTTTTTCCTATTTACTACTATAAAATTAACTAGAACTGCGGGTCGGTCGGGTAATATAGAAAACATATTTTATAGTATGCAATTCTTTAATATCCAATTTTACATCGTTTAACAGTTACACACTAACAAAACTAATAAGTCATTATCTGATATTCTCAAACATAATTGGTATTATACTAGTGTGTTCAAAAATATACCGGAATCTACTTTAGTTATATTACACTTGGCTTACACACAATTTCAAAGATATTTTAACAAGCATACTACGTCAGTCTAATAACTTTCAAGTATTTATTTTAGAGGTTGTGAATATTAGTTCGTTTTATTTACTATTTTTTACTATAAATTTATTAAAATAAATCTCAGAATTTATCGTATACACTTCTTTACTGTTCATTTTTTTTTGATTATAAATAAAATAAGTATGTTTAGATATTTTATCAAACTCTTAACTTAATAAACTCGTTTAAGTCATTTGATATTCTCAAACATAATTGATATTTTATTTTATAATTTAGTTGACTAGAATAAATTCGTTAGAAAAATGCGACTTTTAATTTTACTACGGATTTATTAATATATATTTTATTTAGTGACATACACTCAATGGCTTTTGTATATGAATTATCCTAATAAATTTTTCTTTTTTTCTATAAAACTTTTAAAGTAAACTTTAGTAGTAAACAAATTTTATGGCATACAGTTTTTTAACATCCATTTTTTGAGATTCATTAAAGTAATACATAAAGTTCTCAGACATATTTGATAATTTATTCCATGGTTTAATTGTAAGAATATATTCATTTAAAAATGAGACTGTTAAACTTTTACGGATTTGTTAATATGTAATAATTTTTGTAAAATTTGATATGCACTGTTTTTTTAGATAAATTATCCCAGTAAGTTCTTATCTATTTACTACTATAAAACTAAATAGAATAGGTGATATAGTAAACATTTTTATAGTATGTAATTTTTTATTATCCATTTTTTGAAAAAATTACGGTCAAACATTTAACAATTACACACTAACAAAACTAAGAAGTCATTTTCTGATATTTTCAAACATATTTGGTATTATACTAATGTGTCCAAAAATATACCGGAATATACTTTAGTTACACTTGGCTTTGTATGATACAAAAAGTGAACTTTTCGATTTTTACGATGTCTGATATTATTCAACGATGGACTGCGATTAAATAACCGCTGCGGAAACGTTGAGAATGTTGCGAAAGACTTTCGTCCACCAAGCTCTATCAAAAACAACAACATTTGATTGGTAGAAAATGTTCAATGAAGGCAGAAAACGCGGCAGAAAGATTTTTCATTTTATAACAAAATTTCGGGTATTTTTTGGACACTATAATATTCTATGGTTTAATTGTCAAGAATAAATTCATTAGAAAAATGCGACTTTTCTGATTTGTCAGTCAGTAAATTTGATATGGGCTCAATTTGGAGTTCACAATACAATCTTCAATGTCATTTTTATATTTTGCATAGCAGCTCACTAATCAGTCTTTTATTTAACTGTTATGGTAAATCTTGCTCGAATGATGGAGTAAACAGGATGCTTAGAGTTCTTCAATATCCATTTTTGAGTTATTATTCATTAAAATCGACAAAATAAAAAAACACGTGTTTTTGTCTTAAATTGTCTGCGGCGCTAATATGAATTTGTTTCAGTATTAGCATAATTTTATTCTAAAGATATTATAATCTTTCATTAAAGTGCATATACACACCTGTTTTCTCATTTACACAATGAATCATGCACCCTACCAGTGAGTCACCTGATACCTCGAACGGTGTCGGTGCAAAAGTACAAATAGGCAGTAACAGGAGAATAACGAAAAAGGAACGAAAAGCGCACGGTCCACTGTTGGGCACAACCAAATTGGTCGGTTTGTGCAAACAGAGATGAACCCCGACCATCCGAGCATCGGCATCGTCGTCAGAGACGCGCAAGGATCAAGTCGGCGTTCGCCGTTCACACGACTCTCGAGCACACCCGATCCATGTGCCGAGAGCGGAGGACCGCCGCCGCCATTTACCGGACTGAAACAAAAATTTCAGTTCGACTCGACGCGCTGAAAGGGAAGCTTGTGTCGCTCCGCTCAACGCTCATGAATACGTAAACAATGCCTTTTGGGACTCAATCCGTTCGTGGGATAAATGAAAGCGGCGTCCTGTGGCCAAGCACGCACTAGATTCGCATGCGGAACGCGACACTGACATTTGGATTATTAGTTTTGTTTCGCACGTTCTTTTCGTTTTTGAGGCGACGCACCTGCGACCTGTAAACAAAACACTCTGGTCTCGCGTGGTCGGGCCGAAACGCTGCGGCACCGTCTCCTCGCCATCGGGTTTCTCGTTGTTTGTTTTTCATCCATTATATTTCCGTTGTGATTTGTGAGCACGTGCTGGCCGACAACATGGAGCGAAGATTCCGCTGCGTGAAGTTGCTGTTGTTTGTGACTGTGCTTGTGGAGTTTAACTTCTTCAACATTGTCGGCGCCGACTTCGAGAACAGTTGGACAATGTATATGGAGCAGCCGTGCTGTTCGGGCAGCGGAAACCACCACGTTCGACATCACAGAGGTTCGTTCCGTTTGTAATTTTACCTGCCTGTCCCGAACCCCGCAATTATCTTTTAAGATCTCTTTTTGAGATCGTTTCGGTACCAGCTTTCTGACGAAATTATTAAGCCTGTCATTCCGTCCGTTCGATTTCAACGGAATCTGCAGAAGTCACGTTACGCACGTGATAGATACCTTTTTTTGTTACTATTTGATACGAAACCAACCTGAAATTGTTGTCTCATCTTGGTTTTCGTATATTAAAATCAGTCACATCGTGCACACATTGAGGAACTTCAAAAGAGGTTATGTTTACAAAGCCGGTTTTGGTCGAGTGCAAATCATGCCTCCTTTTGTTTTTTTATCTGAAATTATGTTTGTTGTCTGCGTAAATAATTCATTTTTGTTGTTAACGTATCAAAGAGACAATCACATGAGATATGCTCAAACAACAAAAACTAATGATAGAAAAACAAAGCTTTCTATACACGTATCACCGCATTTTGTAGGATGACTCGTATGTTTACGTAGAACTTTGTTTCAAAGAATTATAAGATAATAAATACAAGTACTATTTTAATATAACAAAAGTAGTTTACGTTAACAAAGATAGCTAATTTAGTTGTATCTACATCACAACCTAATAAATCCCAACCAACAAACCCATACCAATTTATTTAAAACCACTTACTTTTAGATAAAACCTGTTTTATTTATTCAGTTAATTTAGTTAATTCTTTGCCGGATTATATTATTAACGATTATGGAAGTTTTTTTTTAATTATTCAATACTATGTTTTATTTCATAAAACATTTTTCAATCAACTTTTTAACGTATTTTTTATATTTTACAGTTCCAGTATTATTTTATATCTTTGTAAAGCCAGATAACATTTTATATTTATAAATAAAATTAAAATATATTATATTAATGGCGAAGGAATTTCTATTTTAATTAAAAATATATTGTAATTATATTTAAAAATATTTTTTCCATACATTTTTCATATTCGTATTGTTTTAATAAATTTTATATATTATTATAAAATGCAAAATTTGTTTTATTAAATTTTAAAATAAAATGTATTTTTCAGGAACATCTTTTGCTGAATTTTATTCGTATAATTCGGTGTAACTTGTATTCGGTGTTTAATGATATATATCAACTAATGTCTATTTAAAATTTGTTAAAATTATTTTCTTCAAACTAGGTATTTAAAAATATATGGCAATTCAATTAATTTCAAGTCATTATTATTTATATAATACATTTTACAATACTGACCATTAGTACTGACCAAGTAATTACCAATTTAATATAATAAAAGTTGTTTACGACACAAACATGTATAATTTAGTTCTAACTACATCATAAACTAATAAATTTCAAGCTTAATATATAACAATGTATATTAAACCAAATATTTAATTTCATGTTATTTGTTAGCTTCCCGAAATCTGTTTCAATTAATTTAGAAAGTTTTACGGAATTATTAATGACTATGACAGATTCTTTTAAATTGTTCATTACTATTTTATTTTATAAATATATACACCTAATTTTCTTTTTACACTATAAATACACTCCCAAAAATTTCCTGTAAAAAAATTATGCAAAAACAGAATACTTTGAAAAAAGGAAAATAATATAATAACATGAGATTTAAGAAAAATTCAGAGAATATTGAAAATCACAAAACAATTCGTGTAAAAGGAGAATTAGGTGTACAATTGAAAATAAAATATATTGCGAAAAATATTGAATTGTAATTAAATATTTAAAAATAATTCTCATGTATTTTTCATATTCACAGTGATTTAATAAAGTTTATGTTTTATTTAAAATTTGTTTTATTACACTCTAAATTCACTAAACTGTTTTAATTTTTAACTAAAATTGATTTCTGAATATCTTGCTTTATTTCACATTAAATACTTTAATTTCAGTGGCGCTTTAATAATTTTCTATAAATAATCTTCTATATAAAAATGAATCAATTCAATTAATTACTATAAAAATATAAATATTTTTATATTACCTAAAGTAGTCATTTAATATGACTAATGGTCAGTACTATATTTCTGACAGCATGTATTAATATACTCAGGTATTAAATAAACATTAGTCACACATCAATTTGGAAACTATTTAAATATTCACTTCTGTTATCTGTCTATTTTATCAAACATTATCTTTGAATGTATTCGAAGTTCAGATTTTTACTTAATATTCATGCATATCCTGATAAATTGTTGCTTACATTTTTCAGTTTACTAAGGTGTAGCGGATAATCTCTTATTTCTGTTTTGAAATCGTCGAATAAATTTCGTGTTAGATTTAATGAAATTGATAAGCCGATAAATGTCGATTTTATCGTTTGTTCGAGTCAGCTAACTCTCATAAAACGATATTAATTAAAATGTGAATTCTATATTGAAAAACAAAAATGTCAAGCTTATGGGTGTTTTTATTACCCCATAACCAGACGATTATCCAAAGTTCCCGTAATCCAACAACAAAATATATTTTCCACTTTGCGTACGACATCGATACCGTCAAAATTAAAAATAATCAATTAAAACGCGAATTGATGCGACCGATAAACGATCCCGTACAATAATGAGGACCAACGAGCGTCAAGAGCATCTAGAGTCATTAATCAAAACGTTGATTAAAAGTAGAACCACAATTACTTTGTATGTTTGGTGTACTTCAATAAGGGGGGGTGACTCGATATTTCTTTTGACGAACATCATCAATCACGGTTTTTTTTTTTAATACGACGAACTAATTTTCGAAATAAAATAATGCGCCCGGTGTCACGTTTACGCAAGTATCTTCGTCAACAATTAATATTTTGTACGTACAATGTTCTTGTTGTGACTAAGCACTTTTCGTGGGAATGCTTTTAATAGATTTAATGCAAATATTTGTTGTTCGAATTATTTTCTGTGACGTTAATTAACTAATATTGTCCGAATCGGAGTATAATTTAAACTTGGCTTTGTATAGCAACTAGATCACCGCAACAAATAATGAGCGCAGTTATGATTTTAGACCAGCATCGCACTGATATTACAATGTCAAACACGAATGGGCTAATCTGACATATTACATGTAAATTTACATTGTATATAATAGCTGTTTCATGTTGACTATTCGAAGACCTATAGTTCTAATTAGTTATTATTGTACAAGATATTCATCAATTATGTAATATGAAAATTAATATTTCGATAGTTTTGTGTACTCTGTTATATCATAGTCATATATGTTTTAAATAAATATTCTGAACTTATTTCTATAGATTGGAAAAGTGAAGTTCAACAGTAAATAGGTACGTTGGAATGTTTAAACATTGACAAATCTAGTTTGAATAAGTTGACACTTGATGCGATGCTTTTTCACATGTTATCTGTCATGGTCATCTGGATTGACATTAAGCTTAAATGTTTAAAAATGTTTCTAGGAATGTATTAATTATATTTTTAGGTTGTAGAACTCTAAATTGAGATGGTATTTAAGAACGCTAGTTGAAATTACTAATTCCAGAAACAAGAATAAAGATAAAGTCAGTTTTTTTTGTTTTGAATTTTTGGTAACGCGAATATAATTAGTATATACTGAGAGTTATATATTTTTACAATACATTTTAAGATATGTTTATATAAGATAAAATAGTAATTTACTTAAGTAAAGTATTTTGCCCTCAATTATCTTATCTTTAATAACTTATAAATATTGTTTGTATTGAACAACTACAACAAATATTATTTTTTATATGTATATATTTTTTCGTTGTTCCAAGTAATAACGTTTTCATGGGGGTGGAGTCGGAGTTGAATGAAAGACGATAAAATAACATTTCCTTTTATCAGCAGTTTTCTCGTTATAACTGGAGGGTATCTTAAATAGTCATATTCCATCGTAAGAACCCTATCCTAGGCACAAAGGCATAAAATCAATTTAGCGAAATTATCCAATAGCATTTCCAACATAAGAATGGCCCTAATAAAGTAAAAGTTTTCTATACAACCGAGGCAGTGAGGCATCGTGAAATTTGATTATAGAGTTAATTTAAATCCGAGGGTTAAAAAACTAAATCTGTTCCGTGGTGCACATGTCCTACTGTTACATATGTTCAGACTTGTTCCCCTTTTGCGACAACCCGTCTAGTTAGGCCCGACATCACAATACAATCACTATGGAAACATGGCATCCCCAAAGATCTCGGTTAGTTTCTATTAGAAAATAAAACATTGCGCCCTGAGGATTACTGACAGTGCTTAATAGACCCAATCATTGAAACAAATGTCACTTAAGATATGGTGAACATAGGCGACATTTGAAAATTGCTTTTAACACGTTTTTAACTTGAAACCGGAATTTTTATGCACCCACCATATGATTTGAATAATTTTCCTCATTTAGTGTGGCTTCAAGCACTTTATTTTTACACTTTTACGACAGAACTTCAATATATCATCCGCTACAAGGTTGATGGTGAGCAATTACAGGTCTAGGAGTACAGCTTAACTTGTCTGTAGTGTAATTTATAAAATTTCTACCTTTTCAACTTTAAGAATCTATTAAAAAGTTTATTACCTTTGTAAAGAACAAATATAATTCGCGGAATGCAAAATTTCACAGTCATAAAACAAAATAGGTCGATGCTTTCCCGGACGGCCTTTGTCAACCGAATTTATAAGTCCAAAGATATTTTTTATTCAAAAAATGTGCCATCGAAAGAGTTTCGATTGAAAGTGACACGTGAGTGGCTTTTGTACAATTGATACGGCTTAAAGGAATCGCGTTTTTACGGGTATAAATTCGAAATTGTCGGCAATGGTCCAACAGGATTCGCCTTCCTAAGCTGGGCGTTGCGTGTTTTTACGAGAATGAAAAAATAAAAAGGGAAAAAAATCGTTCAAAGGGCAAAGGATTTATAGTTTAGACCGATCTGTCTGGTAAATTGGAACCAGTGTTGATCATATAAAATGTTTTATTGTTTGGGCCCGTCTTATGCCTACAATTCACCACTTTTATGTATCCGCGATTAAAACAAGACATGTGCGCATAACTCCTTCATTTACTTTTACATCATTAATTAAAATATCGCGGTGTATCTCAGCGTCCTGTTATTTCTTTTTTTATAGTCGTTTCAGCGTTTACGTGACTGGAAATAAAAAATCTTCATAAAGAATTATGGCTCGGAGAATTAAAAACTTGTTTTGATGTTATAAACACTTCGGCTGAGGTACCTTTCTAGCCACATAAAAAGTTTCATTAGCGGCCGCAAAAATATTTAAAGAAATGTTTTGGTATTGTTCAGTAACTCTCATTATGGTGAGTGAGAAAGTGATTTTTTGTAGATGCGCACAAATTAACATTATCGCATGCTCGTCACATAAATTACATGGCAATGGGATGTTAGAATCGCGGCTAATGCGTTTAAGATTAACCAGAAATAAACCTGGCATGCATTAATTCTTGAAGTTTTTAAAACGTGTTTCCGGCAGAGAAGTGTTTATAAGTAGGTTCCTTGGATCTGTTTCATGTACATGTACCTTAATAACTGTATCTGGAGGTGATGCGGAGGTGATTAGACGACTTGAAGAGGATGTTGTTTTTGAAAACATAAACGTTCTTGTAATAGTTAGTTATAGTGTTAATATTAGGTTGATCAAGCTTTCTCACGATCCGTCAATTTTACTTCGGAAATGCAAAGAACCATTAGTTTCGAATGAACTAAAAAATTGTCTGGAAGTTCATTCTTAGGTCGCCCCTGGATGCAACAGTTCCATAATTCATAAATTGGATATTCCTTATACAACACACATTGTGACAAGCCCTGAAGGATACG
The DNA here is from genome assembly GCF_024364675.1 of Aethina tumida. Taxonomy (NCBI): domain Eukaryota; kingdom Metazoa; phylum Arthropoda; class Insecta; order Coleoptera; family Nitidulidae; genus Aethina; species Aethina tumida. The sequence continues at coordinate 32,559,503 of NC_065437.1, forward strand.
GACACCCGTGTAATACCCGAAACTATATTCAGATAAGACGAATATAAAAAAGAAGTTGAAAATGAAGTTGTGCATCGGAGTTTCCTACTGGGATATTTTAAATGCATTAGCCAGGATGGAACAGGGAGGCCGAAAGTCGGCCGTGTATCCAGACAAAAAGCGACGCGAGACGAAAATAGCTGCCGGCGTTTGCTCAACACACTTCTTATGACATCCAGAAACACGCAAGTCTGCGCCGTTTAACGTAACATACCGCATTTTCCCTTGTCTGTGCTAAACAAAGGCGGACTTCTTATTTTTCCTTTTTATTCCCGCACATTACATACGTAAAAACGATAACACTATGTAAATAGGGGAGCGTTTTCAACTCGTTTTGAATTTGTTCTTGGTTATTATTTTTTGCTACGATGGTTCGTTTACGTTCTTGGCATTAGGATGAAGATATTAATGATGTTGCATGTTACTTTTACACTAAATGGAATACTTAATTGGTGCGGCAATATCTAATAAGTACTGAGAGGTTAATGCTAATTCCTGCTTTACGCTGAATGCTGTAATCTTAGCAGCACACTTTTTCAAGCACGATTACAAACGAGCGTTTACAAGGATATTGGTAATTTTAATATTTCAATTTATTTGCAATCGTCCTTCGTAAAAAGATGTTCCTAAAAACTAAAATTGTTTACAACTTATTTTGGGAGCCATTAACAATTAAATACATGTTTCGAGTGAATACATTAATATGTTGACAATAGATTTTTCCAATAATACCATTGATATCTTCTTCATTGTAGGTGATAACACCTGTATCATCAATAACACACAGGCATAAAACCTACAAACTAAAATTCCACATCGTCATGGTAAAATTAATGGCCGCCAATCACAACATCACAAATCTGTTCCGAGCAACAGCTGAGTAAATGCAATGAATCGTGTCTAGACACAATGCATAAAATCCACATAATTCAGGCCCGAATCGTTAGTGCTGATCCGCGGTGAATAAGCAGCTTCGCAACTACAACTACGAAAATCATCCGGGCTAATTCTTTTCTGACATGATAAACATAAATAAATCAGGTCTTAGCCGAACTTAATTATACGGGGGGTGCCGTTGTGTACACCCCCTATCACGGAAGAACCACGCTCCCGGTCTATTTCACATGTCAATTGGAAATTAACGTTGCCTAGCATATGCCTGGCGGAATACATAAACACTTTCGACAATCAGACTCGACACGTGATAATAAATATGTTTAACCTGTCAAAAAACTGTCGCATATGTTCCCGTTTTGATCGGAAGCTCCAGGTGATCAGGGGGCGCGCTTATTATTTAATTAGATGAGTAGTTAGGTATTATCACCTTTTTAGGCAGTGGGGAGGATCATGTGAAGGGCTGACGTTGAAATAAATTGTTGGGGATGAATTTGAATTAGGAAGGAGGAATATTTAGTATAATAAATATTCAAATACTTTGTACCGACTAACCATTAGGTATTTTCTAAAATGATCCATGAATGAGGAGAATTAACTTGAAATATCAGGACCCTTTATTGCGTTTTTATCGGAAAACAGCACAGCGACACGTCGTCCCCTGCGTGAGACGATAAAATTGCACGTGATAAATCTGCCATGCACGGAGAGGGTAGTTAAGGGTTAAATGCGGAGCAAAGACACCTGGAATAGGTGAAACGGAAACAAAGCGTTATGCGTATGAAATAGTGGAGGAACACGTAATCCCACTTAATACCTTTGCACTTCCTTTTGCAATAAAGCTTACGGTTAACCACCGTGATATACGAAGTTTGAACGGTATTGAGTATGGCCCTTCGGAGTCGGCTTTGATGAAACTTTCATCCCGTTTAATGCACTGTTTGTGTATTGCTGCACTTCGAAGCATGAATTTATAAAAACGATTTCGTTTGACCAGTTTTTCCTCGTGCGGATTAAGTGGAAATAAATCTCCTGGGCTAATGCACAGACTGTTCTGTCAATAAGACCAACCGCCTGCAAAAAATAAATCTCTAATGGAAACCGGATAATAGACACGTTTTGATTTATTTATATCTTTGAAAACGTATTTTGAGGTACTTGGCAAAGTTTCAAGCGCAGTTCCTTGTCTCCGTTTCTTGTTTTACCAGATGTTGCAATTAAGTAATTGAGCATTTAGAACAAATGCTTTTTAATGCTTAACAATGTGTATTGAATTTGCAGTCGATTGATTTACACCGTTAGCAGCACATGAGCAATAAATATTTTTACTGCAATTAGGGTCGACAATTAAACTGTCCCAATTCAACCAATCGGCAAGTGATATATGTATTACAATTATTTCCTATGTTCAACATGATCTAAATTTGGATTCTATAAATAAAGTAATTGTGTCCTTCATTCCCTTTAAACGCACAACATGTATACCTACACCAAAACAATCAACAATCTAGCAGGAATGAAATATGATATTGATGCAGAGTAGGTGACATTTGTCTATTATGCATTCAGTACTTGATGGTTTCTCGGAATTTAAAGGCGATGGATTAAAAAGTTCATTAAAACTTTATTACATGTACGACAAATATAAAAATACAAGTTAAGGAAAAATGATGAACTTCCAAACCAGCAAGATATAATCTAGAACACATTAAACTCAACTGACACCGCAGTAATTAAACCTTTGATGCTGTTTTATATTGCTTCCAACCGATGCAATTTTATTTTTAGATGTCGGAAACTAAAATAGTTCGGAATTCGTTACAGTTTCTCCATTCTTAGACAGTTATCTAATTATTATTGTCCGTGTATTTAGATTAGATTGCATAAAGTGGTACAAAATAAAGCTCGGATTTAGTAAAATCTCTGGAAATTTAATTATTTCCTTGGATTAAATTTTATTATTATTTTTTTATTTCTACAAACAAACAACCGCAAGTTGAACAAGGCCCGTTTTAATACACAAAGAGACTGTTTAGAGGATAATTCAAGTAATTGAGCTTGGTCGTTGAATCTAGTACAAGCTCATTATAATAACAAAACGTTTGTTAGAGTATATTGTGGAAAATGTATGGATCGTTGTGTTTGTAAGCAAATAATACTTTGTGCTTTGTACATTTGCGCTCTTACAATAAATAACATTTTTTAAAAGTCTGTTAAACTCTGTAACTTCATTAAAGTGAAGCTTAACTGTCCCCAAACACATTTTCCGACTAAATTTTTTGAGGTAGCTTGTTGACATGGAATTATTCGATTAGTTTTGTTTGTGGAGTCGAATTTTATCTTGTAGTTAACTCCGATTGGAACAGTTGAGCCAGATAAAGGTCGATGTTTTTATTCGCCGACGGACTGGATTAAAACGAACCCGCAACAAGGCATTTCCATCGGGTGGAATCCTATTTGGATGTGAGCACCGCGTTCGCGGTTCAAATGCCATTGTAAACAAGAATCCCACACGGTAAACGGCCTCGCGTTCGGACATATGTAGAGTTTGCTGCAGTTTTCTAGCTGCATACCGGATGCCGACGACCGACACGACCAAAGGCCCGTCTCGGCCGGTATATGCAATGCGTGACTGCATGCAGCATCGCGGCCACCAATTAGCGACAATTAGCGGAATCGTCTTGGCGGACGCGGCGTTGTCGAATCGCATTGGTCGCGGTTAAATGTGAACCGATGTAGGTATGTTGGTACGTACACGATCGCAACCGTGCAAAGTGAATTCGTGTTTGTTCCACAACCGACGTTTTTCCGACGAGTGTACAAATATTTGACGAGGCAGACCTGAGCAGGAAGTTTACGATGCAAACATTACCGAGAAAACGGTGATTTTTACCGAACGCTACTGCCGAAGAATAATCGATTATTTACGGTAAAACTGCCACAACTAATGTGTATTTCAAAATCACAAATTCATTTTACGCCAAGATCATGAGTAAATAGTGCTGTATCGGAAATTTCGAATCTGAATTACTTCAAAATTCTTCCATGTATTGATTGAAACCTAAAATTAGTCGAATAGTCTAAACACTTCTTCAAGTCAACCACTGTGCAGCGGAGGAAGAGAAGACAGAACTGTTTAATGTGTATACTAATTAATATAATTTACTCATTAAGTACATACGACTAAATATTGATAAGGTAAATTTTGGTCATAATTACCTAAGATATTAAGATATGCTCTATGTAACTACAATCAATTATTAACTACTTGTCAATCACTAGTTATCTCCAGGCAATTCTTGCATGAATCAACCCGATATGAAATTATCAACATTGCAGCCCAGTAATTAGAATATTATCTTAAATTACCAATCTATTAGTAGCTGGAAAAGTATGAACTCTCCTCCATTACGTCCATTATTCAGTTCTTCATCTTAATTGGAAACTATTTTTATCCACGAGCAATTCAATATGAAAGAAGGCAAATTTCATCCGTCGTCCTCTCGCCACGGAGCCGGGGCCACAATAAATTCAAATTAGCATATAAAAATAGCATTGAATTTTATACGTGGTGCATGCTCAAATTTCCGACTGGCTGTGAATAAAAATTTACAGCAGTGTACAATAAAAAAGTTTACGACGTCTGATGATTTATGGCTTATTGCCATTGTTTTTCGTATGAAATTCACCATCAGCTAAATGCTCAAAGAACGCTGTTAAATTTATGATAGCCATCTTTTCGGGGGCGGATCGCCTTATAGCTTATATGCCCTCCTTTATTCGTGGCGACAATTATTTTTTATGTGTGTGTTACGGTTTATTTTGGGCTGTATAACAGAGATCGCTTAACGAATCTATTATGTGTCTTCCTAAAATGGTTAACTGAAACGATATAAAACAATTTTCGAGTGGAGCTTCCGACGGTTCGGAACAACCGATTATTTTTCGATGGGATGCGCACCATATAACGCTGAAAATAGAATACAGCCAAAGGCAAGTCACTTGCAAAACTGGGATACATGTTTAAAATTTGGTTCACGATTTTAATTTAATTTTTGGTATAAACTAATATTGCGGCCTGTGAGAAAAACTACAAGAGCATGAAAACGTCAGGAGCATGTGACATGGCAAGAAATGAGAAAAGTAGGTTGAAAATAAAATTTTGAATGAAAATAACTCAGTCCATTTACAAGTTGAAGGATTCTTTAATAGAAATTTTCCCTTGCACCCATTACGCACTTAAAATTAGTGTACTCTGTTATATCTAATATCAATGATTTTGGTTCTAGGTAAGTTCAGCCAGTGACTATTCAACGTACATGGAATTCCCACAATTCCAACAAGTTAAGTTCGGGAACACAACCTAACAACCCGGTATGTCTTTATGGTACTAACACAATACTATTCCGTGAATGCTAAACTTATCAAGTTCGGCTATTATACTTACCAATTATCACTCTCCGCTTTATACTGACTCGAAAACCGGAATTAGATACGTATTATGTGCCGGGTCGTTTTCTTCTCACTATTCTATATGAAAACTAATGTTATTTATTATAATTGATTGAATATTGATAAAGATAACTGCAGTACAAGTGATTCGTTTACATTTGAAATTACACTAAATAATTTTTCACTTGTTGTGAGAACGTGACTTTCCCGCAAGGATTACAAGCCGATATTCATAATCAAACAATAAATAGGTAGAGGCATAAGTATGATAATGGTTGTTTACAATGGTTTCTTTATTCTGATTTCTGTTCGTACAGATCGAGACATGTGCTTCATCATGATCCAGGAATAACGTAGCGTTATGTAAAGTTCATTGTCCATTGTAGTGGGGCCTTTCAAGCCACAACAGATAAGCGGAGGCAGAATTTCCTTCGTCTTTATTAAAAAGTTGCTTCCACCAGTGCACGACTGGTTTGTGTTTATTTTTTTGTGATTTACACGCGGATTTTTACATGTTAGTAACATTAATTTACCCCTGCCAATTACTGTACGCCCGAGAAAAGGAAATGTGAATGGTACTCAGTGGTCTGTAGTGGGACGGATAATTTAGTCATTATTCATTTAGCATATTATCACGTACGATCGAAACAGTTATATAATTTTTCCTTATTCGTTCCCGAGATTGGTTCATGAATATATCGCTCCGATCAACAAACTTTATAATTTTATCATCATCCATTTTGAATATGTGAAGGTAGAAAACTGAAAATTATATGTATCGGTCGTCAGAATCTCTTTAACTGAATGTTATTAAATCATTAAAATCCCGATTATATCAAATATAAACGATAATATTTATGTTATTAAATCAATCTCCCACCTTAAAAATATTCAAATAATTTGCATATATATGAGTAAAATGACCGTCAGCTCGGCATCATGCTGATTAAATAATGGACATAAATAAATACGGTACCAAACAAGAACCACCAAGAATAATATATATTATTGAGTCTGGTAATTGCATTTAGGAATATGTAATATATTGTCATGAAATTGAATTGTGAATAATGGGATGGTTAAAACAGAATCACGATTCGATTAAATTTGCAAATTATGATTAATTGTTTATAAATTATTTTTAAATTCTGGTCTGCGTCGAGTGATTTATTCACAGATTAACAGTTAATAATTAATGATAGACATGTGCTGAATATATAAATTTGATACGCAACATGTTTGTTTGGTGCACGTCGAAAGTCATCCAATAGACGTTTATTTAGTGAAACTGGTGAATGAGAAGCAAGTTTGTGTAAGTGAGGAATGAATCTGCCCGAACCCATTACACGAAAGGGCTGAGACTGTGAGAACGAGTTCCTCGATAAACGCGTATTGTTTATGAACCCCCGGAATTCAAACAAAACTTGAATGATTGATGATGTGCAACTACTTTCCAGTGTTGATAACAACTAATCTTGATAAACAATGGTTTCGAGATGAACGCTGCTAAGGATTTGTTTGTTAATTGCGAAGATCAAGAGCCATTACGGTTTTTACCCCCTCGGAAAGTTTTGATGTGTTGATTTCTAATGATCATTACGGCCAAATAGCAAACTCATGCTTTAAAACTGCACAATGCTTGTTTTAATTAACCCCCCTTTCACTGAATATTTTAAGAGTGGTAAATTTTTACGGCTAGTTCAAGATCGAAAATAATAAATAAAAAATGAAGACGTAAGTGATGTCTTGCTAAGCAAAGATCCTGACATAAATGGGTGCAAGGTAAATGACTATTGGCGGCCAATAAATGATGACGAATTAGGGTTTTGATACAGGATGGATTGTCAGAAATATTAGAGGGTTTGTTGTGCAAACGCAACCCCAAGACCTCATTAGTCAACCTTTTATGCCGTAATCGTCTCGACTATCACCGCCGTGTGATCCGCATTCAGTCCGCGTCCGTTTTATCTCGTGCTCGTCGCGGTCCCGGAACGTTGCAATATGAATAGAGCCTTTCCTGTGGGTGGCCTGAAATATGCCCGTCTTCGTCCATGTCTTTCGGTTTAGTGGTGCACGTCGTTTGATCGTTTGCTTTCACTTCCTGGACGACGAACAACACCCACAAGGTGGCCGGGATCTGTGGACAACGGCCGACCGAAGAGAATCAATTACCTGTCTACATGTCTCAATTTGTGACGGATTTTAGAACTATAGAACTATAGGCAATTTTCGTATAGAAAAGAAGCATCTTTTTGTGCTTGTGGTGGTGTTAATTCTTCTGAATATTAATTATTCTTATTTATTATACCTATGCCTCTTCCATGATTAAGAATGCAGTGCCTCCTCATTAATGGTGAAAAGGTGGGACGAAGTTGTGTTTGGTAATGCTCGTTACGGTTGAAAACAATAGATAATGTTTTAATTTGAACGCTCGTCCACCCAGACATGTTTATGTCCCGGCCCTCACCGTCCGAAGGAAAGAACCGAGAAGGAAAACACCAGGTGGTGTGACTGGGCATTATTTTCCGCAGGCAGGTGGTAACAATATGATTCGCTGACTGATCTCCGGGCAACGATGCCATCCTTTCATCGCCCGGCAATCTTAATTTTTTAAATTGGACGTTATTATTAGCCCAGGCCCCTTTATTCGAGTCGCGCAGAGGTGGAGTTTATCGATGCTTTTTTAGATGCTGGCGGAGCCGATTATACACGCAATTACTGTATTAACATTCGCGCAATTGTTGGATTAAATCGCTCTCGCACGTTATGTTCGTTTTGTACGGAACGAATTATGACATCTGCGAAATGTGTATAACTTAATTATGGGATTTAAATGGTCGTCTTTGTGAGCCGACAGAACGCGAATTATTCATTTGATGCTGCGGGGCAGGTACAATTTACTTTATGAAGAAAGTGTTCCTCCATTGATGTACGAATGCTTTCAAATTTATTTCTTATTATATATTGAATACGTTTGTGTAAAAAGGCTTTTTTATACAAAAACATAAATTACATATTTTTTAAAAAATCAAATAAATGTTAAAGCAGCTGTGACTGAATCCCCTTAAATGTTACATAATAAAAAAAATCACACGCTGCGTTTCCATAAACTGACAACGCGGGTTTTCGAATTGTTTGTTATTCCTAATATTTCTGTATTTCAGACATAAATTTTCCGACTAGATACATCTAATTATCATATTTTAATAACAAATTAAAATGTTTCCTATAGTTGGAAAACGCTGCAAAACGTGCCTTTTGTGAATTTCCTGAATTATACAGATGCGAACTTCATCGAAATATGTTAACTTTTATCAAGTTACTTAGATATGTAGTCGTCTGCATTCAAAGTTAGAAGTTGTGTTGCATATAAATGCATCGGGCTTTTTGAAGTGTCGAAGAAACCCCTAATATAATTACTAAAGTATTTCCCGACTGCAAAACAAAATTAATAATTTACTTATGAAAGTACATCGTTACTTCAGCACTTTTTCCCGGCGACAAAGTTCAAGTGAAACAGCTTAACAAAATATTAGTAGCAAATTTGAGTTTGTTGTGCACATACATGTGTTTATCTTTGCTTTTATCCGTTGGTCGGGTTTATGAGTGCCGCCTTGGAACACCGTTATTAAAATTTGATAATTGTAAGTGTGAGGCGTTTTGTAATAAGTAAATTTACCTGGGCGAGATAATTACGCTTAAGTAAAAGGCTCTTTTAATCCGCCATGCATTTTGTGGCGGCTTCTTCGCACTAAGAGCCGCTTAATTGATCATTTTTGCCACGCTCCTAAATTACTTATTAAAGTCAAAATTATGACGGGCATATAGCTTTTAATTAAATATGCCGCGTATGAACACATTGAGAATCGGGCTACAAATTAATTTCGTATTTTATTATTTAATAGAGGATGTTAAACTGTATTTAAAAGCTATTACCGATAAAAATATTGTTTCCTTAAATAACTATTGTCATCTACGTATATGCAATTCCTTAGACATATGGTGGCATTTTTAATTATCAGACAGTAAATGCAAACAAATAGTTGACATCCTGCAGCGAGTTATTCAAATAGAATTATAATGGAATTTGCTGTGATAAAATCTACTGTCTTTTAAAATGTATGTTCAAATATAAATTTTTACACTTCAAACGTCACAAATTACACCATCGGGTTCGTCTCGTATAATTATCTCCTATTATTCGCCATCCTCGATTCTGTAACCCGTCATTTCAACATTTTACATTACGATTTATCTACATCAGCCCACCATATATCTTAATTTTTATAATTGAGAGACGTTAATACGAATCCGAGCCGTTCCTTTTGATATTGTGTCAGTCGTATTTCAGATCTCTGCACTAACGTTCAGATCGGATGCAATAAATCCAAACTTATTAATAGTGAATTAACACGCCTATCAAATCGTAATTTATTCGTTCGTTGTTGCTGGACAAGCCATCGTGGTTTTGTTTCCATGAAGGATGATGCGTTTTGTGCAGCCACGGCGAAGGATAATAATCGCTTTTCTAGACGTTTAGTGGGCGGTAGGGGAGTGTTTTCATGTAATTTACATGTAATTGTTGTTGAAAACTGCTGGCCTGTGAGAATCGTAGTTTATAAATAGCCTAGGTGGATTATAATTATTATAATCATTAATATCTTGGATTAGTTCATCAGAATTATGTCCCATTAACTTTCACTGATGCAATAAAAGTTTGACTTAAATTAATTCGAAAGTTTAATTAAGACTACTTAATTTTTTAAAAATTTAACAAGCTATATTTTTATACACGTTTTAAACCCGCATGTTTATTAAATGGACTCAACTTAAGTATAATTATCTGTATCAGACAGTGTTGTATTAATATAGTAAAAAATTTATAGACCCATTTTATTTAGCAAGACAAAATATTATAAATCACCCAAATCTTTACAAGACTTTTGAATAGTTCGTGGGTTTTACTTGAGACAGACTTGCCATAAATTTTATAGTTGGCGGACAATTTTCAAGTAACAGGTGTTTCGAGAAATACTCATAACTGTCACATATTTATTGAGAACATGATGGAAAGGCATAAACATAAAATGGATCCAATGGCGATTCGGTTATGATTTGTGTACTGCACATTTATGATTTGTAAAGGTAGTCGTAAATAGCACCTGTCTATAAGCCAATACTCTGACAATTGAAAACAGCATAATTATGTTACTATTTATTTTGTTATTTTCTTTAGAAACTGCATGGTGGGCTTACAATGTTGAAACCGTGACAATTATGATAATTCTTTTGTTAACATTGTATAATATTACAGCAAAAGGAAACAACGATTTTGGAGCAATTTAAAATTAAGACCGTCCATTAACAATTTCACACAACGGCCGTTAGTTAGTTTTCTTTAGAGACGGAGACCCCGAATCTGTTTCTAATTTCGCTTCCGTTAGCTGCGTGCATTTTACTGCCTTATTGCAGCTACCAGCTTTCTAGAATCGCAACAAATGCTATCCTTAATTGTTCAAGCTCGTTTGTACGATATCCGGCGGCATGGTTTTAATTATTTTTTACTACTATTGCCCGTTTTCTTCTGGCTTTGCGACAGAATTAATTCGTTCGCCGCTCCACTTTGTTCGCCTTCCGGTGAAAGACAAATCGATTTATCGAAGACTTCAAATCCAGAAACACCATTAAATTATGCCGGATTTTTAATTAATCAGGTAATAACCTTTTTAAAAAACCCACTTCCGTTGAAGTCCGTTAAATGACAGTTTAATAAATTATTAACGTTTAACCACATTCTTTAATTGTTTAATTATCAAAGCAAATATTACATTACAGGCGTGGATGAATCGTGATATCCGTTGATATGTGAAAGTCATCGCTATAATTTATTTGGACAATAAGTTTTCAATGAAGTGCACTTAGCTTTTCCATTGGTCAGTTTGTATGCCTGCTGAATTATCGCTCAAGTACTGCTTATGTATGCAATAAACAATAATGTTTGGCATGATATTGACGTTTTGACAACACCAAGCACTGTTCATAATGTATTGTTTTTATGAACACAATTCTTCATACAATGCAAACTGTTGATATAAATCTGTACGTCGAAAGTTAAGAAAAGTCAACACTGGTCAAACATTATTGTTAATTATCAAAACAAGTATTTGAATCTATCATCCATTCCAACTTCCGGATAATGTTGCCTTCTGGTCTCTGCCTCTCTGTTGATAGCTTGTTTAAAGAGCTACCTGAATACTTTAACCCAATCAATTTTTAAAGAAAGTTTTCTACCTGACCGCCAAGAAATTATTAATAATGCCATCGCTAACATACAGCCTCTATATCTTTAAAAATGCATTTATTTACTTACAAACTTTATAAAATTAAAAATTGGGAGGGTATACAAGTTGTTGCTAAAATGACTTGGTTACAAACCTTTTGATAATAGCTTTTTAAATGAGTCCAATCCAAATCCAGCTAATAAACAATCAAACGTGAAACAACACGACTAGTAGAATACGCTAGTAATTTGTATAAATCTGTTTACGTAAGGGATATTGCAATTTGGTAAACTAACCTTAGTACGTATACTAGTTTGTTTAATGTTCCGCACACAGATTCAATAGCAACTACTCTTGTTCCTCTTACTTGGCCACTGATGTAGTTCAGTTTCCAAGCTTGTCCAATTTTCATCAATGATTGGTTTCTCATTGAAAACACAGATCAATAAAATCATCAAGCAAAACTCCATTTCGTAACGACATTTAAAAATCGAAAAACTCGTGTAAATTAAGTCTGCATAGGTGTAATTGGAAAAATTAATAGGCCTATTGTAAACCGGTCAAGGATTGAAGCACCCACGCCAGCCAATAATTTTGTACTGGAAGTGATAAAAAACGGCGCACATACACAGAGGCCGAAATAAATAACTGCCATTGCGGAATGGCAATCTAATAATTTAGTCACCCACTTCGCCATTATTTAAGCCAAATCATTGGATAAAATAAACCGCCAATGGGACACACCTTGATGAAGTCAATGGTGCATATTGCGTCCGTAAAACGAGATAATTTTCCACTTCCGCCGTATGTGAATTTTAATTGAGTGTATTTTACGAACAATGGGTCCTCCATTTTGAGCAACCATTAATAGCTGTGGTGGGTAATTTGTTTTAAAATTTCAATACTTTTTTCAAAGGAAACAAACAATTTTCAGCTTTGTTTTAACTGACATGTACTTATGACTTTTCAAAAATTCGCACAACTTGAAGTTGGATATAATTGGACTGTTCCCAAGAAGTTGAGCCGTCCACACTCGTTGATGTGACCGTTGTCTGAAAGCAGAGGGTATCTTCTCCTTGGGCAGAGTCGGTTTCTTCGAGCCGCATTCGCTTGTCCGCATCGAACTGGCATCAGACACGAAGAAGACAGTGCCCGAACGGCATCCATCAGCTGGCGAATGCCGGACCTCCCGCGAGCGCACGCAAGCCCAGCGACCGCACAATGAAGATATCTGGTCTCTCTCGATGGCTGCCACTCCCTGACTCCTCGGAACCGTCCGGCGTGAGATCATTGTAATTTCCTTCGGAGAATCACTCATTATTGCCGCCGCGCTCTCTCGCTGCGGAGTCGCGCGGTGCAATCATCGGGCCGGTGGATTTGGTGTAACTCGCACCGGCACTCACTGACCTTCACTCATTATTTCCAAGCGGTGACCCGACAAGCCGTGGCCGGCATCAAACAAAAGATCCACGATCTTTATCCGAAAGGCATTATGTAAATGTTGTGATTTCAAACGTTCCCGTATTGACGTCCTCGCATTCTTTTCCACCAAATGTCGATCGGAACATCCTCCAGCATTTCATATAAAAAGAGGCCTTTGTTAAAAGTTTAAAGACATGTTGTGAGAAGTGTAATCTAAACAATATTTCCAATATTGTGTTTTCTCACCTTTGATTGAGAAACAATGTTTACAGTCATTCTATGGTGTAATGTGGAAAACTAATTTCACGCAAATTAATAACAAATTTCATTATTGAAGTTGCAAGGAAGGTAATTAAAGATATTATTTATTTCTTCTTTATTATTTTTGTCATCAAACATAGAGACCAGACTATTTTAACATTCCGAATATGTCGGCACTAATGATGGCATTTAGTGTAACAACCAGTTTTCGCATATCTTCGGGTGGCTGTGAAACCGCAAACGTTTTCCGTCTTTTTTTTACCGGCTCCAAATCACGAAATGATTTGCATATTCGGATTTATGCGGTTCCACGTAATTTATATTAAAAAATGGCCGGACTATAATTATGGAAATAATGACTTCATTATATCGAGAAAAGACGCCACAGAAAAAATGGATAGGTATATTAAGTTTTGTTTTTGGTCCTTTTGCGGTCTTTGCCTTTGCCGCCGGATCCACTTTGTGTCGATGGGTTTTTATTAAGACATCAACATTTTTGGCATTGTGTCTGATATAAACAAAATGTTGTTGTTTAATTAATGCACAGACCCAGGGTGGTTCATAGTTTGCGTCGTCGACAAGTAACTTTGCCTTTTATAATAAATCATGCAATTAAAAAATAGGTGTTAGGATGAAATATGTTTTACTAACAAAGAAAACAGTATTCCGTGACTCCTCAAACAAGTAACAAAGTGGTAAACAATGGCGTTTTCTTGGCTCTAAATTACTTAATCGAGACCAGATTGAGGGATCACTCTTCGTCTATGACCTTGGTGCCATGGAACCGTGAACCGACAGACTTGTAACGCAACACGTTGTCAAACCATACTCTGTGGTTAATTCGTTGGCTCTTTGTGGCGAACACCTGCAGCGCTCGATGATTATATGCCGCGAACAAATTCTTCATGTCTGTACACCTTGTAATAAAGTATTTATGTTTAGAGCTGGTCTAAATGTCTCGTTGGATGGTTGAAGTTACCCTTAATAGGTTTCAACTGAAACATATTTTATTTATGTTAATAAAACAGTATTCAAGTAATGAATGGATCTTTGGATGGATTCATAGACTTTGTTCAGGATAATGACCTTGAACGTCATAAATTATAAATTATTATTACACAGATGCAAAACTAGCGTTATTAAAAAGTCATTATATGGCTTATGACTGGAGTTCTGCCCATTTATAACACAATGGTCATTTATTAAAGTTTTTTCTAAATTACGCATTCGCTTATTCCTTAAAACTGTTGGAACAATATTTTTTAGGATTTATGGACTACTCATTGGGTGGTAATTTATGTAGATTTATTGCAACACATGTAAAAAATGTTAATCCGCAGACAAACATTTTTTAATACTTGTTAAATGATGATTTACGAGCAGACAAAAATTGATTTCCAATTAACACGAGGTTGTCTCCTCAGGGTGACCCGGCCGTGGATGAATTCTGCAAAAATTCTTTGTGCGTCCCTGAATTAAAGTGGTTAATTTATTGGCATCCTGTTTTAGTGAATGCGAGTTTCGTTAATTGGTTAAAATTAATTGTTTACATGTTCAACAGTAAATACAGCTTCGGTAAGAAAAATATTAATACGTTCAACATAAATTCCGATGGTAAATGAGTGATATCAACGGTTTTATTGATTCGTTATTAGTTGAATGGAAATTATGTCGAATTATTGTTCGCTTGAAACATCATTCGTTTTAAATTAAAATCATATTGACTTCTCTTTGTATTCCATAACGGTTGTCACTTTTAGTTATTTTCAAATAGATATTAAAATATTTTTAGTACTCTACACGTAATGACAGCTAACCATAAAACATAAATTTATCATTGCAAACGTATTTGTAATTTAATCAATAGATAAAACTAAATCGCGTTTTGTTTGTTGAAATTACTTTTGATAGAGAAATTTAAAATACTTTAATCGTCGATTGATGCAAATTACTAAAGCGTAATATATAATTAATATATCGACGCAATATTCGATGCTTACGGTTCATTAATCGTCTAAACAATTGCAAATGATAATTACACAAAAGTAATTATAATTGTTCCCATTGGTTATATCGTGCAATGTCACATTTGATAGCCAAATTTAATTAAAATTATTTTCGCAAGAACAAAGTTACATTATATCTCGTGCTCGGTGTATTTAGCTTCACCATTGAGCGACACAACTTTTCAATTAAATTCCATACAGTCATATACATGTAGGCGAATTAAAGTTGCAGTTTAGATGCTTAGTTGATAATCCTTTTAATCAACTTTGCTCAAATAAATAATTTTAGTTGTTTTTTGGAAACTGGTTCAAGGTAATTTAATTTTTGATTCGCAAATAATAGTTTAAGGGTCGTTTTGTAAATACTAAGTAAACAAATTTTATCAGTAATATGCACTAATAATGAAAAACATTATCGTAAAAGGCGATATTTAATATTTAGTGATGTTGCGGTCTGCGCTATAACAGTTAAGGTGAATTAAGTAGCAACAAAAATCCTTTTATTCGCACGTAAATCATAAAATATTTTAATGAGGTTTCCCAGTATGAATGTGCGAATTTTTACGAGATCATGATAATATCCAGATTGCAACACTGCCACCAAGTGTATTACTTTGCGATAAAAAAAAAGTTTCTTTCGTTCTTCTCATTTATTTTTGTTCATGTTTTCTGATCTTGACGCCTAACTTTGATTTTGTTTTTTATCATTAATATCATTGCTTTGTAAGAAATGTTATGTAAAATTTGTAATTGGAAAGACTACATTCAAAAATCCAATTATCAGTTTAAAAGTAATGGCAAAGGGCTTTATTAATCTCCACCATTAAATTTCGAAAATGTGGGGCTTTTATTGGAGCTGGCCCGCTGAAATTAGATGAAATCAGGCGGAATTATGTAATTTTAAGGTTTCAATGGGGCACATTAAACGATATTTGGACTGAGATTGTGCGGTATTCTCTTTGAGAAGTGTAGTATTACGTGTGACCGAAAAAGGGAGTCGAGATAAAATCATGTTACATGCCCCGAATAGGACGAATTATGTGTAATAGAATGGCATTTCCATGTTTATATATGGCCGTAATATGTGTTCGGGGAGTCACAGCGTGCATATAAAAAATTACATCGAATTCCTTTATTTGATATAATGAGATGGGACCAAATGGTAGTGACCGTCGATTTGTTATATTCTTTAAATAGCTGACGACCGTAACACCGAATTCGTTAATGCCTACGCTTGGACACAACAGTCCAAAGGATTCCGAACAATTTTTATTTCATATTTCTAAATCGTAATTCGGGGAATGGCCTGACATATTTAAATCGCCGATCTTATCTCCTACCAGTATATAACTTTAAATAATTACCGTCGTAAATCTGGCTGGACTACACACAACAAAAGAATTTAGATAAATGTTGAACTAGATTACATATAATTCAGCAATTTTATTGGCATTACATTATTTTTATTAAAAAAACTGGTGCTTTGTAAACAATAAATAAATTTGATGTGGTGAAATTTTTATTCTGTTTCGCGGCGTTGTTTTTTCGTTCACTCAGTTTTCACCGTAAATTATCGAGTTTTATTTTTAGTTTATTGCCCCATGTGTTATCAATGCCATCAACATGGAATGGGCTGACATACCTGCGACTATTAAATTCGCGCTCACGGATTAACTGCTGCCTGCCAGCGACACTGCAAGTTTTGCAGAGCACCGATAATTTTCTAAATGAATACATTATCAAGAATAAGTGGGAAAATTAACGACGTTGTTAACGTAGAATAATTACATGCATTTATACATACTCGTTCAGTTTCGAAAACGTTTTTGCAGTAGTGGAAAACAGTGACGTGCCCATAAAAATATTGATACCCTCCATCCAGACATAAAACGTAATTAATGTTTGGGAACAAATTAGTTTTAGCCATAATGTTATTTTTGAGTTTTAAGTTTTAAGAACGTTTTAAAAAATCCAGGCAACTTAACGAAACGAATGCAGCACTTAACGGAATAATTCCATTGAAACTTTCAACTAATTTTTAATAAAAGTTGAAACTCATCATAACTGGTTTTAGTGACAAATCAGAACAAAGCCGCCGAAGTTCGAATACTTTGATGAAAAGCTTAATCTTGTACCTTTGAACTGAAAGTAATAACGACAAAAGTAAAGTAAAAAGTAGTTTTAAAAATTGCAAATGTTTTACAAGCCAAGAAAGTTTCTGAATTGTAAATTATAAAAGCCCTTTATCAATTTTCAATTTCTCCGAATGTCTTCTTCCCCATTTTGCACCGAACAATTGTTCAAACAATGCACAATCGCTGAAAGACGTTCCCGGCTCAATTCTACCCGGGGAAAGTTGTACACCAAAGAACAAATTCCGTCCAGACAACTACCGAAAGCCGCGATAATTGAGTATTTAAGAGTTCAACCGCGGACCCCCAAAAAGTCGATAGCTATTTGCATTAATTTTCATCGATCACAATGCCCGTAATTTATATGAGGCCCTGATTGTTTCAGTTCTGACTGAGTTCAGGTCTGTAAATTTTAAAGAAATTTTCTTTTTGTTATTTAAAATTGAACATTTTGAATTTGTCAAGTGTTTTCTAACATTAATTTAACATGCAATCCCTCAGATATTAAATAAAGTCCCCTAAATTTGAAATTAAATTCAAAGAGATAAAACTGTGATGCGATTTATATACATATGCGTGGACTATATATTTTCAGATATCAATATTAATAAAACAAATACTGAGTTGATTTTCGAAAAGAATGTAATATGCAGTAGTCATTATAGTCATATTTATTTAAAACATTTCCATTTTATTTCGTTCATATTTTATGATGAATTTACTATATAAATAAAAAAGGTATCTGTAACATTTAGCAAGTTCAGTTCCGGTTAGTTTTGCAATAAACCGTTTTAAACTGTCCTACAATATAAATACGCACCGTTAAAAATACATAAAATACTATAAAAGAGCAGAAAGTCACCTGCCAACAGATATTATGTCACATATTGGCTCATAAAATGGCTAAAAGGGCTCTATATCAAATTATATTGCGAGAAATTTAAAAATAATGGTCGTTCGAAGTAAATAATAAACATTAAAAATTCGTGATTTTCGTGAATTGAAAAATAAACACAACACACAAGGGTACATGTGAAGTGAATGTTCAATAATACCGAAATAGAAGGAGACACGATTTAGATGCCATCCCCTCGATGCGATGAAAATCTTTTTTTGTAATCAGATAAAAATATAATCACAAAGTACCCTATGCTTTGTCAAGATGTAACAAAAAACAATCTGACACGGCTAACTCAATATAAAAGTTATCTCGGGAAAGTTCCCAGTCTGTCTGCCATATACTTGATTGGGTTATTCAAATTTTTACATCTAGTTTAGATTATTGTTTGTTTTTCTCTCATTGGGTTACACCGGATTAAATGCGGATGTACGTTTTAAAATCAAATGGGAGTAGGATGCGCCTGTCAAAAGTGCATTATACAAATTCATCTCCGTTCACGTCTATCTAAAAACAAGTTAAGTACAAATGTCAAACTAAATGCAAGTAATTAGATAACTTCGGCAGTCGCTGTTCGAAATGTCATTCTGAAAATAAACGTTTCCATTAAAACGCAATCTTTAGTTTCGTGCGCATCTAATCTCGTAGTTTTAAGTCGAATTTCCGGAATTGTTCCCTAAATGGCACCTAACACGTGATGTCAGTATTTATCGAAAGTTAGCACCTGCAAAAATTTCAGCCACAACCGAACTTCAGGAACAATTACATTACACGATGCCGTGCCCGATAATTTAAAACGTGTACGAATTTTAACTTTCCTAATACCGACCTATGACGTGTCAATTCCCCTATGTCATGAGAACGGACCATTATCATTTCCATTACTTATGCGGCCATCAGGTAATGATGTTAATGTGATTAACTCATCTTTTGCGCCGACTGGACGTATCGTAGGCTATCCACCAATCAACACGATATATCTCAATTTCATCGACGATAAATTAACTCATCAAATGTTCAACATGAAAACGTATTTAATTTTTGAATTACGGTCAAATTGTGTGGTGTGCGTTGTTGGGTGCCAAGCTACCATTTTTTAATATTAAGTATTTTTGACATAATACGAAGTCGTGTTCCTAACTCTTCCACGATTTATATAAAAATATGATCGCCTTCCATTCTGACAAGACGAAAATAAAACTAACTTATGTTAAGGTATTTGTGGATAAACTACCGAAAATTACGAGCCCGTCTAGGGATGATAGCTTATCCGATTCGTTCGGTTGAAATATATGTCTTATTAATGAAAGCATACGCCGCAGTTTTTATGGTCTGGCTAAATCGTTTCCTGGCCATAGCGTTATCAGAAACCCATTAAATTATAGGTATAAAACATAGTGAAATTTGCGTGAGCACAAGGCGAATTGCCTGCGTTGTTTTATGATTGAGTGCGTGGTGATAGGCTGTAATATGGTAAAAAGTGTTTCGTTTCGTGAATCCACACATGCGTGAATATAACAAAATTTTTATGTTTCGGCCCAAAAATTTTACGGCAGCTTAGCATGACAAGGGGCAGTAGGACGGATTCGTAAGCAGCCATATTCCTAACGTCGAATTATTATGAATGGACAAAGTTTAAATGGAATTGGGCCTAACTGCAAATTTCATTCACGGTTAACATGCGAAGTACGTATTCCGGCCACAAATTTACTTCTTTATTAAAATTTATTTTGATGGAGTTTAACTGCATGGCCACGTCAAATTTTTTATATGTTCAGTTAATTTGGTCAAATTAAAATTGATAACATCGAATATGTAAGAGAAAAGCGGATCGACTCAAACTAATTAGTAAATTAATTGAGTACAATAATTATTTTCAGTATCTTAGCAGTTTCATACCAATTAAAGTAATTAGTTTCACAATTAGTGGACGTTACTTGCACTAAGACTATTAGATTTTTTCGATGGATGAAACTGGTAAGTCATTACGTGACTGCGCAACTAAGAACTAAACGATGTGAACGTAGTGTAGTTAATATGATATTATATTAATTAGACAATCAATTAAAAGTACTTCGGTAGATGAGATCAATACATGTGTACGTACGTTGCTTCTAGGTTTAAAAGCTTTTTTAATGCACGAAATAAAGGAATATGCACTGTATGGATAAACGATACAATGTATTCACTTACAGATAATTATATGAATGAACACAATGCATGTGTTGGTGTTTTACTTTAATTACATTAAGTTGTACGCACTGAATATATGAATACTGATTAGGATTTAGTTTTGGGATTTGTGTCAGTATAAATACGCCATTTTAGTTTTTTCGTATGTCAAACAATAGGTTGGAGCATGTAAAAGCTGCTAAGCTCATTATGGCCAACTTTATTGCGATCTAGATAAGGAAAGTGAACGTTGTTCATTTAAGGAAATACAGAAATATTTTATAGGAACTATATTTCATTTTTAAAATAAACATCATAATAATATTCAAAATGCCGACACGCAAGCTCACATTCTCTACACAAACGTTATGTTTTATGAGCAAACAGGAAAGTTAAGCAATTTTAATTAAAACTAAACTCACGACATTGCCGTCAAATATTTACCATCAACGACAACCATTAAATTAGGTTCATCCATCCAAAATCTGGATACCATATATCCATTCAAGGTTCAACTAATTATTGAACTATTTGTTGTGTTACTGAGATTTTTTAAAACAAAAATAATGGCATCAAGTAAAAAATACTGTGATTTATAGAACTATGATTTACCACAAAATTTGACTTCGAATTATTAAAAAAAAAACATTTCATAGAAAGTTGTAAACGTGTATTTATCATGTAATTATGATATTACAAAAGGTACTGCTAAAGTACACTACTTATTAAATATAACATTTTAACCTATAAAATATTTAATACGTAATACATACATATATGTATATTATGTAAAATTTTTATTTACAAATACAAAATGTCAATTATTTATGTTTTTCGTTTTCAAAAAAAACTACAATTAAACCATTCCAGATTAGCTTTGTCAGCATTTTCATACACAGGTTTTCTTTCAGGACGTATAATAACAAAATATATTCATTACCATTGTAGGAGTTGTCTTTAAGACATTTAATTCGAAAAACCATTAGTAAAATGTACGTCCATTTAGAATGTAAGATATAACTATGTAAACGTCATAAAGTAAATTGTAGAATTTTCCATCATTATCTTAATCAATCGATAATTGATCTTAGAATTGTTGCTGACCGTTCGGGCATGAGGCAGTATCATCATCATATTATTAAGTAAAAATTACACATAATTTTCACCCTGGACACCATTGGCGACTAATTTGCTTCGAGTTATCAACAATTCGAATTATAGTTCAACTGTATTTATATTTTGTACTACTATACATACTATTGAGATAAAATGAAATTTCGTTGATAAATTTTCGACTGTGAATGCTCAATTTTTGTTTATGTGCTTGTTTGATATTTAATGAGTAAATTAACATAGTTTATCCAACGCGATTTTTAATATAAACCTTTCAGTTTTGCAATATTATGTTTAAAGTTAATGTGTAATTAATTTATATTTAAACAATTTCAAACAGATTAAACCAGAATGATTTAATTGAGTGTTTTAAATATTTTGTTTTAAACATACCGCCAACCCAAATAGCAGTTCAAGCGTTAGCAATCCACTATGTTACGTCTCTAATTCAATTTAACAGAGGATGAAAGATGAACACAATACATAATTTGAATTCAATGTAATCGCTTTAACTGTGTTCTCTTGCATAAATGCCTATAATTTTGTGATGCATTTATGTTTTCACCAATCAACAATTAATGTTTGCACAATGAGTTAAAATTTACTTCAAATACCATACAAATGAATATTCCATTTACTGTATGTAATTCTTAAAGTACAAAAAACTAGCTAGAATTGTTGCACGAATCGACGCATTTGTATCAAGTGGTGCGCCACTGCTTTATCAAAATTTTCACATGCAAATATTTTCAGACGTAACTGAAACGAATACATTATCGTGTCCCGCCGTGTAAACTAAATAGCAGTATTGTATTACATTTACTTTTCCGTGGTTTACACGTGAATTATGATAAAAAGAATTCTCATGGCTTTACGCAATTAAAACCGGGTCCTATGCAAATACAAAAGGCGCACTGAAAAATTATTATTGTCTTAGTTTTCTCGTCTCGCATTGCGAAAACTGTTTACATGTCTGTTTCGCTACAGAATTATGAAAATGTACCCTCGTTCTACGATAGAAGTAGAGTTGGATTTAAGTTAATTATCAAAGGCCGCCATGTAGACTAACCAAATATTAAAATTTAATTTTCCGCCTACGAAAACTGCTCATTTAATTACATTCGGACTCGAACACATCCAGACTGTCAATATTCAGAGTAACGAACATCTCGAAATCGCTGTTGATTGCTCGCGGCTTTTTAAAAAAAAATTGCACACATCAGTTCGGCATTTCACGACCGGTGCTTTTCTTTTTGCACGACAAATTAAATCATAAACACGGCAACTCGGTCATCAAGACTCAGGTCGCGCATGTGATTGTGATTGCGACGCTCGAATCGAATTTCATACGTGAACACGCGGAATTGGATGATTTCGACGGTGTTTGGGACGTACACAGATCCCAGAAGAGATTTTCGGGTCAAATAATGTAACATGTAATTCAAAGACACTTTATTAGGTTCGATTGTTTATTTTCAATAAATTTATACGCTGTAGAATCCTTGTACAGCAAATTACTAACGAATTGATTTACTTTCAGGTGAGACCCATTACCTTGGTTCCGTAAATCCCGGGATTTATTCGCACAGTAAGATACAATATTTCCGTCCAATTCTAAAAGTAATGTTCGTTGTTATTATTATATGATACGGAAATATGCTTTCTCTTTTATTTGCTTTATAATATTTGTACTTTATGTCTATATATTAATAATTTTTATGCTAATAAAGTAAAATATTATAATAATTTTATAACAATAAAAGCATGTATACCATATTAAATTACATTACGTTGTTACAAACTTATCCACAAGCATTAGAGTAAGTACTAATAACGGTACAAAATGAAAATTTTAACCATTTACTTTTGTAGGTTTTCCAAATTAAAAAATCAAGGACTATATATACATTTTCAAATTAAAGTTATATTATTATTATTCCAATTTAATTCTGGCCAATATAACTTAAAAATAATACTTTCGCATAATAAATTTATTCATTAACTTTTATACACTTTTATAAATATTCTTAAATGTCACTAGATTTTAATGTTTTTTTCTCATTATTGCATAATATATCCCAATAAACCTCAAATTTTTATAGTTTCTGAATAAAATTACCAATTTAACCAATTTAATTTAAAAATGATATTTTCACATAGTAAATTTATTAATTAAGTTTTTGTATATTTACATCCTATTTCTGTTGACATTAAATTCATAAAATATTTTAATACTAATTAATATTTTTATTTGTTTTTTATTGGGATATTATGAAATTTTACTTTTTTATAACACGTCTGAACATTGGACGATCAAAGTTAGCAAAAATTTAGAGCCACAGGCAACAAATATTTTTTATAGTGTAATAGACAGAAAGTTCTTAACTTCAACATAATCTTTACAAGCAAACAAGTTGCGGTTCAAAGTCAAGTAAAATATAACGTAAGTTCAATTATATTGCAAGTTCTTGTAAGTGTTATACTCGGGGGTATAAGGTGTACATTAAAATTTTTAGTAGCCATTTAACGGTAAATTAATTAAATATCGATTGAGAACGTTGAAATCAAACTATTAGCATAAAAAACCATATTTTACTTTTACAAATTTTTCCATAACTAAGTTGAAAATGTTATCTTTAATTGAATATATTTAACTCTGCTAATTGTTTCTTATCTAATTTATTATAACAATTTGAAATCATATGAAATATAAATGTGCAAATATGGGACATACATAGTGATGGATTAACAATCATGTCTTCATGATGTCTCTTTCCTACTGTATATAGAATTGTTAGATTAATCTTAATTTAAAATTTGATATTCATTGAAACGAATACATAAAACTTGACAATTTAAAACTTTAATTTTTATTAATATAATAATAATAATATGAAAATTTACAATTGTTAACTACGTGTAACTTATTTTAAATTTATAACATTTTGAATTTAATCAGAAATATGGGATATATAAAGTATAATAATTTTTAATTGCGGGTATTAATAGATCAACAACTACATATGAGATTGTTATATAACTACCGTTATATAATATTTGAAATAGATTGAGATAAACGTGTAAAACTTATTCCTTCTTAAAACTTTATTTTAATTAATTTTACAATCTTATGTTAGATCATTTCCTTCAAACGAAGCTATGGAGAAATTGTTTAAATTCTTATGTAAGCTACTTAAATAAGGAGACATCACTTGTTAAATTTGACTAAAGTTTTAATTTTTCAGATATCACTTAAACGCTTATATATCTTTCAGTTTTATAGATAATCAAAGCTTGAAAGCGAATCATGAAATTCTGAAACTTTCAATATATTGTAACCATGTACAATTTTAATTATTTAATCTTTTTTAACCCTTTTTGGGCCAAGACCATCCCACTGTGCGATGTTGCGGTTCAGCACACCTTTTAAAATTGATGTGATGGTTCGTCTCGAAATGGGTCAGACCCCATGAAGATTCACTTTCCACGCGCTCGTGCACGGACACACCGTGGTGTTTGTGCAGCGAAACACACAAACGGCAAACGGTCGTGCTTATGGAAATAAATAACGTGAAACTGCGCCGGGCCGAGAGAGATGTTGGCTGCTGATAAAACTTTCGCACAAATCCGGCCGGAATGGAGACGAATGTGGCCAGTAAGTCACAATGATGCACGGTGCAACTGTGTTACGCAGATAAGGTGCATGGGGGATTTACATTCGAGCCGCCAATCTAGCCACTTGGATCGCGAATATAAAAATATTTAATGTACGACGTTGGAGTGAGGCAGTAAAACAAGCATTGGTCGCGTTTCGTATGGCACTCGCTCCGCGGAACGGTGTCGACGCTGGCAACTCAGTCGCGGCGGATTGTTACATTTTACATCCGATACATTGTGGTTTTCCGGCTGTAAAAGGGTTTACTCCGTGTTCTTCTATACAGCTACCAAATGAACCCGGTCAGATTTGCATGTGATAAATGCTGTTACTTTTGTAATCGTCCGTCTCTGGTTTCCCGATGGTTTTGTTGCATACACGCTGAATTTCACATCAATGACAGAACTACAATGTCGCATTTGGCTTTTACATACGTGTTTATCCTGCCTAATAAATATGGGACGTGATTAATGGACTTTTGTTTACATTTTTTATTACTTAGTGTACAAGGGAATTTTTATAAATAAATGCACAAGCCAACCCGAAATTTTAGTGAGTAAATGAAATTTTGTTTCGTTGTAAAAAGGGACAGCAATTCCATTTAGTTATTAATGTGCAACGTTGACATGTCATAATATTTACAATTTCTGCATGCAGCTTCCTCTCATAGGTACAACAATTTATATTTAAAAAGAAACCGGTCCAAATAAATGCATGTAAATTTCGACGAAACACGTTGATTAATTATTTTTTAAACGATATATCAGCGTTGAGTGTACACCATGCGTAAAATTAACTTTTCAAAAGTACATCATTTATATCAATCATTTCCCGAGCGGGTTGAGAACTGTTAATCAGACCTCTCGCCGTTTAAATCGGTACACAGTGCGGATTCGAGTTTGCACATACACAGTGTCAAGACCCCCCGAGTACATTTGGGAAACAATTGCATCAAATTTTGATTTAAAACCGTTGACTCGGCCGGTAATTTATCTTTTGTTATGACTCCAAATGGCACAAGTCATTTCGGGAACCGGTCGCTCGGGCTTAGTTCAACCCTTCGATTCGTTTAACACCCCCGGTCGTGCGTTTTTTGCCCATCCCCGGCCGACCAACCCTTTTCGGTTGTCGGCCACCGTTCTGGCTATGTTTCACTCGAACAATGCAACATGTGAATCAATACGTGAAATGGCGGGCTGACTGGACTGTTAAAACTGATTTGACTGTGGTGCACTAGAACAAAGAATAGTTTATACTATATTGCGTTGTATAAACTTTGGACAAAACGCCCAATACATATTTGAAAGTCCCTTCCAAGCCAAAACCGACGATTTGTAACAGTTTGTTTTATTATATCTATATTTTTTGAATTTGATTTTTGAAAAAGTTTGTATCAGTTTAGAGGAATTACATAACAACAATAAAAATGTATAAAAAATATCATGGTTCTCTTTAATAACGGAGAATACATAATATAAATTTTGATTAAAATTTCGTCCCATTTCAAATTTCCACTAATTTATATCAGCATCAAATTTATTATAATTGGCCAAAAAATTCCATGTACATACATTAAATTAATGTGAAAGATCCCTATCTGATAAATGTATAATGATAATTAACTGCTGAATATTTCCCTGGCTGTAATCAAATATTCTGGATGGCTTTATATTTGCATCACAGAATCAAAATAAATAACATCCGCTTGTATCCAATACAGCTGTTAAATCCAACTACATCCTGTACCTTGCCGGCTCAACGTCGAAACGCTTTGCCGGAATTCAAGCAGAAATTTCCAGTAAATCATGTTTAACTCATAATCCCCCATAATCTCGCGGTATTCAGTTACAAGTGTTCTACCTAATATGCTTTTCTAATGAAGATATCGTGTTCTGACCTAAAACAAGGGCGTACATCAAAGTCAAGGACGTTCAGGTGATAATATTCGTCAACGATAAAATCACCTTAACTGACATAAATTTGTTCGGCTGCGTTGGGAGCATAATGCTGTTACGAGCGCGTTTTAAATGCATCCATCAAATTCAAATTATTTATTTACACGCATATCACGAATGCAAATGATCCGTGTCACAATTAAAACTGTATACAAGGTTACTACATTAAAGCTCTGCATTAAATAAACATAAAAATCGTTGGACTGTACATTTGTATTATAATCGATGAGGCGGTATCCTGTTAAAACATAAATATTCTATAGGTATAGTAAATAGTGATGAAAAAAGATAAATGCAATTACATTGTGCCAAAAGTGGAATATCCGAGGGCTTTATTCACTTTGTTGAATATTGAAAAACTCATCTAAAAGACAATCTGTTTACCACCTTTTTATTTGATCCCGTTCCTATGTAAAGAGAATATTTGTTTGTGAGGGTTAGAGTGCTCTAGACTTTCTCCTCTATCGCCCGAAACACCGCGTGGGTGAAAACGTTAATTGAAACTCTTCTAAGCGCAAATCGATATGGGGTCTCGCCGTTATTTCGAATGTAGTCCTTGCGAGGAAAAACCCGAACCCTGAATTTCAAAGCGCGTCTCGGCAAAAGGGTAGTTTCCAACATTGACCACCGCTATCATTACTGGCGGTCGGGACATCGCCTAGCCGAGGCTTAATTTCATCTGTCCGGCCGCACATTTATACGTTTACTAACAACCGACGGATTCGTGTCTTCCTTGCACGTTTTCTCCCCCCAGGTTTTCTTCATTAATGATTGAAGTTCCCCGACGCCGATTCCGATTTCATTGGCCAATGCTAAATGTACCGTGCTCCGCTACTTAATACATTATTGACATGGTCGATTCCGCTTAAGTTGTCGGAATGCACCAACAATCCAGGCATTATTAGTCCGGACCGACAGCGTAATTATTCACATACCATTTGTTTCTATTCCAGGTATAATGCACAAGTTACAAAAGCTGTATTACATCTAAATTTAAAAATTAGACCTATTAAAGCACAAAAGCATTGATGATATCTTATTGTGAGGTACGTGTTCATTATCAAAGGAAGTTTTCCTGTTGGTGATATAGAGCGTCCAGTCAATTCACCAGGCTTTTGAGCAAACTCCCGGTCCAACATTATGACATAAATTATCTATTTGAATGGCAGCTCAGCGACGGGAAGACGCCATTACTCGGTTCGAAGACTCGGGACCGAGTCTTGCTTTGATTGAACGGTTCGCGGATGGAAGATGCCCGAGTCAGGGCCCTCACACGTCACTCAACATGAAGAGAGTTCGCATTGTATGCACATCCTAATCTCCGACGAACAACAAATCATGGCATTGTAGGCAGCTACACTCATCATCGAGGTAACCAAAGCGCATTTTGCAATTTACATGTGTTCCGACTGTTCTGCCCAACCGCCGGTTCACATTTAAATACTCTTGAATGCCATTGTTTGTATTTTGTCTGCGAATTTATTCCGAAATTTTCGGTGCATGTTAATGGATGGATCACAAACTGAACATACTTCAAGTTCTTTTATTGTCTGTGGTGATGAGGGGTTTACAAGAATTCCATTTGCTGATTGAATATTAGTTTCTAAATACTGACACCATGCCTTTTGTAAGGTTTACTTTTATATTTGTAATTTTAACTGATTTGTAAACTCATTTCTGTATCAATAAACTGATGCAGATAACGCTTTTAAATTTAATTTCCGTCAAGTGTAAATAAAAGATATTACAGTTTATCCCTGCAAGGACTTCCGGTTATTAAAAATTCGTTATAATGTTTGCAATTCGAATCGGGGAAATGTTTCAATTTAATCGAATCCTGCTTTACATTTTCTGATGTACACTTTACAACGGTCGGTGTGTGAGTTTTTTTATAGAACGGATCGAATGAAATGGCTAATTCCATGTCTATACCAATTACAAATTCAATTTTCACCGGGGGATAGAACGAAGTTATGAACAAAGCTTCGCACAGCTAGCACCAGGTGTATTTGTCGCCCAGATATAGACCGATGAGGGGAATTGTTCCGTTTCAAAAGCAAATAAATGTCAGAATCCTATATCGGGAAATGAATTTAAGTTCGTATTACAACTGAAAACTGAATGTTTTATTTATTTTTTGTCCTCGTCATTTTTGTGGTCATTACATTTATCTGTTTCAATATACATGAACGAAGAAAACAATTTGTCCTCCTGCGTCATTTTACGTCAATCCTTCAAAAATATTTCGGTTAAATAACAAGAATTTCGTAAATCAATAAAACACTCATTTTCTGATTCCTAATTCCAAATCTTGGAAAGGCAACAACATAAATAAAGTAAGCTAGAAGCAAAACTATAATAATGTATTTGAAGACCACTAATCACTCGGGTTTCTCTCAGCTATTTCTTTGCTCTCGCTGTGTGATAAAGCGATTTGCGTTTTAATGAGTGCCCGTTCCCCGTTTTTCGGTCCGTTTGAAACGCAGCAGCCAGCCAGCAGACGAGTGTGATCAAAAAGTGATTAACCACATATATGAGCAATTCCCGTTCCATGTTAGTGGTAATCACTATTGCCCCCTTCCCCCTCACACACCCCACGCAGGTTGCTCAACGCTGATTAGTGCAAACTCATCGGATTCGATGAGCTCCATCTCTAAATTGCCGGCCTTACATATATTTGTGGTTCGTCCGTTCATTGTACTCCCAGTTTCTCGCTGAAGAATTTCTTAATAAAGATGTTTTAGTTCAACATAATTTTAATTTTAAAACAAATTACTAGAAAATGTATACAGAAATTTGTGGTTCAGCTCAATGAATCAAAATTTGTTGTAGGCGTATTTAAATAGGATAATTTTGGTAATGAACAAACCTTTAATATTTATGAATATGCAGTGTTTAAATTAAAATTACATATCTTTATAATTAAAATTTACTGTATTCATTCCTTTTCAATAAGTTATAAATAAATTTTTCATTTATAGAATATAAAAAATTTGAATATTTTTTTGCAAATTATTACATTATTAAAGGTCCAAGTTACTTTTTTGTGATAACTTGAATATTCTAGCAAGATTTTCTCCAAATAAGTTATTACTATAAAAATTAAACACTTTTCAATTCTTTCGGATACAGATATAAGTTTAAAATAAAATTATCATTATGTTTGCAATAAGGAAGATATTACAATAATTAACAGCAATTAACATTCTCATAAAATTTATGTATAGATAGGTATACGTAAATTTTATCGTCTACAATAAAACAACACCATATAAGGATCGTTTCTTTTGAAAGGTTAGCTCCAGCAAAGGTGAAATGTATCTTCAACATCGAGTGTATTATTTTGACGTCATAAAACGTTACAATTGCGTTATGTGAGGGACTGAACGGCCGTCATGAACAATTTTCGGACACAACCTCACATTAGTTTAAGTCGAATTAAACTAGATCGGCCCGCGTATAATGGCACCCAATTAAGAAAACATTTAACAACGCATTCGTTATGATGTCGGCGCTAATGTTGTGCGAACACATTTATTTTATCTCCCTTTTCGACCCTGGAGCGCTTCTCTGTTTTCCCGTAAATCTAAATATTTATATAAACCATTCCGCGCGCAACACTAAACTGTTTGCTACTTTGCTGCATCTCTTTGTCCATTCTGGTGCCATTTAAAATACCATTAACACCGATTATCAGTCGTAATTAATTAAGGGCATCGCATAATGTTTATCGCCTGTACGCCGGCGGTGCTATCTAATGAAATTGCTCTGTTCAAATTTCCTCTTTATGAAATAAGAGAAATTGTCCTTTAATTAGTGTTACTGTTAAATATGGACGTCCTGAAGCTCTATCTTTTTTGTTGGCTTCCTAATTTATCTTGTTACATCCAAATTTAATTTATCCTTATGGTACGAGAGAACACTCTGATATCTTGTGAATTTCAAAGTATCATTATCTTTAGTCCATGGAGGGCTTGACCGCTCGTTTATTTAACGCTTAATTCAGACCAACATCTACCGTGGGATCAAATTGCAGGTGAACCATCAATAATTAATTGTTTTGCACTGATCAATTTGTCATACCGCGTCACATGTTTATAGAGAAGCACTTCCCAGAAATTGTCTTAATTTATTAGTGGACAATTTACGACATAACAGATGCATTTCTATTCATGTCGGGGTCGATCGAAATATCTACCCTATGGGCAATGGCGGACTGCATCACTATGGCTAGTATCTGAATATCCAAATTTAACTAATATCCCGGAAGGCATTAAACTGTTATGTTAACGATATTAAATTAATTAACATACATTTCCAACATGGTGAATAATTACACGTCCATTGTGGCAGTAATAGCGTAGAAATTTTTAAAAAATCAATGCGATTTGCTACGTTTCACCGATTATAACGAGTGATTCTATTTACCTCCATTTTATATTATGGTATAACAATTACAGTGCATTATTATGACAACAATTGTCGTTATTACTTAGTTACCATAATGAAACATTTTCTCTATGAATAATACGTGTTTCGTCAAATATTTATAATTCAAATTTGATTTTACATTAACACTGGCGTGATATTGATTGATATACATTAAACATAAAATTGGAGGCAATAAACGAATTCGATCACATACAAATTTTGCGAAAAATATTTAACCTACAGTATGTATTTATTGCGATGTTATTTGTAAAAGAGTATTTCTTCTTATTTATGTTTCATTGCGGTGCAACAGTGGAGAAATAATTGGACGATATTTCACGGCAGTGACTTACACATTCACTACAAATTCGAGAGATTTAAAGTTTTCAGTTTCCGAAACGAGGCAAAAGTCCATCCAAGTCACATCCTCCTGCACCATTACAAAGTTTCAGTGCACAAGGCCGATTCCACGGAATTGTGGGACGATCTAATAAATATCTCGTTCAGAAATTCTTTATTTATTTTGACAGTTCACAATGCTGTAGTGACCATAAGGAAACAATTTCACCGAAATAAAACTTTTATAAATGTACTGGAAATAAACAGGGCGGGAAATCGGGACGCGCGCTGCCAACTTGAGGGACATAACGCGACGCGGCCCACCGTCAAGACACACTGCGGCCGGCCATCACTGTCCCGAACTCGAGATTTACTGTTACGGAACTTTTAATGCAATTTCATGAGAATCCGGAGCATCCGAACTTTCGGGGAATCCGTCCACCCCCGCAAGAATTGTTGCAGAATTCAAAATATAATTACGAATGGAACGGCCCCCAGTTATCCTTAATGGAGTAAGTTCGGAAAAAAAGTTTAATTAAGTGAAGCAACCGCCGAAAGTCGTCGAAGCCATTTTTACATGAACACCTTACACGTCTCGGTTATGTGTGTGTGTGTGTGGATTCTCAGGAATTCATATGCGAGTCCTTTTATGAAAGTAATCATGAAAATTGTGGTTTTGTTGTAAATATAATCTGCAGTTGCCTTCATAAGAACGAACGACAAAATTGGTTTGAACTCATAACTTATTGTCAAAGGACTGAAATTAGCCAGTACTCTAACAATAATTAGTGTAATCGGGACGTTTTGTATGAATAACAAATTGGCGGTTCAATTGTTCAGTACCATGATTCTTGCATGGTAATCACTTTTAATGGCATAATTACAATTGAATTTTATGATGAAATAATCGACACAATTATTGATTGTTTCAATCTTACACCATTTCAAAATTGAGAAACACAACTGTTTTATCTGTAAGGTTTTTTATGTTGATACAACTTACTCAGTTTGTAGTGCATACTTTTCTAGTGATATTTCATAGACACTCAAGACAATAACCCATAAAATAGGCGTGTGCCTTATCGATAATTTCTAGGACTGCTTACTTTAGGTAGCAAATCACCTTTTTATAATTCGTTCGTCTGAGATAACAATGGTAGTTTGAATTAGTTATGGGACGAATGTAAGTGCCCACATGCACACATTAAGTTAAAATATAGGGCCTGCATTTGTTGTCCGGTTCAGATAATGCGAGATTTATATTTCCCAGTGAGGAATAGAGATCACGACCCTGAAGAATGTAAATGTTTTAATTGCATTGTGTTAATTCACATCCTTACAAGTATTGTCAACCATATACAAATACAAAAATAAAAATGTTTGGTAGATACTATTCTTATTTAATTTTTGTTAGTTTTCATTTTATCTCGTAAATATAAAATTGACTAGTTGTTGACATTTTAATTAATCCTCAATTAATTATTCAAACCAGAGGGAAACCGGGTTTAATAAACAAAAAAGGTGGCTGATTACCAGATAAGACGTGGACATTAAATCCTACGCATATTTATGAAATGCTTGATATTACGATTGGCCGTTGATCTGAAGATTATTTAATGATTTGAATGCAAATTAAATTCAGAAGTTTATGGAAGAAATAATTTATAATAATACGGTTCAAATATGGCTATTTATATCCCACCTTCCTGCAAACAGGAACATTAGACATCCAATAGTTTCTAAATCTTAAATGTAACTACCTGTCAGTTGACTGCAATTATTTATTATTTACACTACGTGCGATGTCGGGCATGCTCGAAAGTAGTGTAACATAAATATTTTACATGGAATGCTCGTACATAAGTTTTCATAGGTCATGTCAAAAGATACGTTGTCCGTTATTTTTGGATACACTTGGGGGAATAATTTAGCAGTTGTGAAATATTTATAATATGAATCCGCATTTACTATGAAGACAGCTGATTGACAACATACCTGACACAGTCTAATTGAACATTTTTCCAATGTGCAGACATTTTCAAATAAATGTAAATTGAGATTGACATGTATTTCGTTAATTTTACTTATTTTAGGATTTTTCTTAATTTAGGTCAGTCCTAAAATTGTACTGAATTAAAATGTAAATTTAGGTTCCAGATATATCCTATAATGTTAATATGATTTTAATTCACTGAATTGATTTTTAAGCCCGTAATTTATATGCCAACTTGGCGGTTGTTTTTGCATTCGTTCTATAATGAAGACAT
The DNA here is from genome assembly GCF_024364675.1 of Aethina tumida. Taxonomy (NCBI): domain Eukaryota; kingdom Metazoa; phylum Arthropoda; class Insecta; order Coleoptera; family Nitidulidae; genus Aethina; species Aethina tumida. The sequence continues at coordinate 32,593,820 of NC_065437.1, forward strand.
TATTTATTGAAGAAACAGTGGATAGCAAAAGATAAGCAAACTTGCCTGTTATGCAAAAAGTGTTGGGTGTTAATGAAACGAGAGCATAATAACTCAATCAGATTTAGTGCGACTTTACGGTAAAATATTGCCATGTAATTTATAAATATTGCCCATCGATAACGTTAGCCGGAGAATTAATATATTCGTCAGATTATATATAACGCAGTGTATCTGAATTTATGGCCATGGGACAAATTAATTTGAGAATTTATCGACACGGTCGTCTTATACATAAGCCTTAATTAATAGTGTTAAGTCCGCTAAAGTTCTTACACTTAACTGGCTAATGAAGGTGAAGAACAGGTTTCGTGCTGTATCAACTGCCACTCACAATGTTTTTTTACGAGGAACAAAGAAGTATTTTACGGACACGTCTTACATAAAATGTTGTTACTTTAAGTTTATTTATAGAAATTAATAATTCAATCAACCACACAGTTTCTTATTACATGTGTCTACTTTACAAAGTTTTTAACCAATAAATCAAACTCTCACTAAAATCTTTTTCGAGAGAATAAATGGAAGGCAGAAACGTTCCGTACTGTATGCAAAATTTTAAACCGATGACGTTTTTAGTGAATCTATTGACCTACATATGCTAATTTACCACTCCGCATTTTCCCAATAAATCTACGAAAAGCTTACGCATTTTGAATTGTTTGATTGATGGATTGTATATGTATGCTATAGAGTAAATTTGAATTTTCATTATTTTCCTTTCACATATTTTATGATAATTAATATTGAATGCGAATCAATTTCTATTTGGCTAATATCTTTCTAACATTTGAAACACTACAATTACTATTGTTGTTTTAATATTATTTCATAATCTAATGTTTATCTGTAATATTGAAACATTATTGGCGAAATTTAATAGTAAACCTGTTTTAGTATGTATCAAATTATAATCAATTCATTTAGCTTTAATATTCATGGACGGTAAATGGAAGTTTGGATGCGATTAAAAATTTTATTCTGTTTAACTGCGGCTAACGAAGTTAACATAACATGGACATTTTTAGATTTAGATAATGTAATTAGCCGTGTCCGGGCACAAAGTGACAATTTTACCCTTTGTAATTTTATTATTACGTATTATATTTTCCTCAAAAAATTGCCAGTAACTAAATTCCTATATTTTTATGAATTCTACATAAAAGTTAAAACGTTTTACGGATGAAGATGGGTTTAATTGATTATTTTTGTAAAAATGTGCTACTGCTGTATTTAAAACTGAATTATGTCGACTATCAATGTTATATAATGAAACTGCTAGATATATTATGTCTAGTTATCTACTGTTATTTGTGATGTATCTGTGCAACTTTACGACGATTTTGACAAAGTCGTGCACATGTCGCCCGATTGGCCAAGTTAATTACCCGGCAATATTCTGTCCAGCGTCCAATTTACAATTTACGACGCGACCAGAACCGTCATCAGGTATGAAGCGTTATTAATTTCGGTGTCCAAGTGCTGCCGGCATCAGGTACCGACCGGCCTGCCTGCTTTTAACGACTCAGGCCGTGTTCCCTGCGTGTTTGTCGGGGCCGTCGCGACGGGACATGTCCGGCGTTTGGCCATGATGGGGTTGCGGTGGAATCGCACCGCGACGCACCATCTGTCACGGCGGTGCCGCCGCTGATGTATGCACGTGCCAGAAGCAGCAGCGGGTTGCGTGGTCTCCGAAGAGACCGAGCGGATCCCGGTCGGGGATGCGTGGCGGCTGATGGATCGGTTGCGACGCGTAAGGGATGGCTAATGGGCGATGCGGTCTTTATAATCGTCGTACGTCAAACCGGTTATTAATTGTGTACAGAGGACTTTCGGTTCAAATCTCTTGGCACTGATTGCGGATCGATCACGGGGAGTATCGTGTTTCCAATCTGCTGGGGGCACGGTATGATCAAATGTTTGGGGCCTTGTTATGTACCATACAATATATGTTTTATGATATGTATCTAAACCTTAATAATGAGGGCATATAATAGAATTAATTGCAGATAATAATGTTCAAATATGTATACAATGACCAGGCACAAAAGACGTACTTACATATATATATATTAATTAAAATTAAATTTTCTATAAATTTTGCAGGTTCGCATTACACACTAGATGTGTAACTTAGTATATCAAATTTCAGTCATTGAAACATGAGTGATTGTAACTATTAATTATGTACGGGTGTAAATGAAGACATATACATATATCACATATTATTCTTAAAACTAACTAAATTTTTATATCCCTAAACTCTATTTTAATAAAATAGACATAATGTAATTGAGTTTAATTTAGTATTCATAACCTGCGTTAAAATTCAAAATTTTCCTGGCTAACTACTGAAATAATATTTTATATGAATATTTCTAGGGATAAAATATTCAGCCACGAACCCCATATTCCACCCCCAAATTGATGGTATCACACTCCAAAACGGTGCGATTCAGTGTGTAATTGACATGCCATGGTCTTCATTTATTATTCAAGTTATTTCGTTTATTATTCCATTCCTACTGCATTTTGATATGCAGGAAATTCCTTCCATTATATGAAACAACCGTTTTTATAGTAATAACGTTTGCCAATTTTTTAGGTCAATACTTTTTTGGGATAATATCGATGTGTTTTATTCAGATGAATGAATGTTATATGAAATATGATTTCATATATTATCCCCGTAGTAGTGCGTGTTGTATTAGGCCAATCCATCAAAAATTGTATTCGGAGATTAGAATTTGAATAAATTAATAAACACCGAGCTCGGATCTGTCATATCAAACGCATCTGTCGCCACTAATTTAATGTCGTTTTGTGGGGTTGCTTTTTATTTATTCAAATAAATTTTTATTCAAATTAATTTTTAAATTTAGCCGTTTTGATGTTTATGAAATGTGTACTTTTTAAGGACTGAGGTGACCATGGATTTTAAATAATTTAATTATTTGTGTAATTGGCAAAGTAAAAGAGACCCATCCCCGTAAATTGTCAATTTTCATTTAATTGTAAATTAATTCATTTCATCAATTAAATAATTTTATGCATAAATCCCGTAATAGTGTTATTTTATTGGCCATTGCATCCATCATACATTTTATTTGAGCTTGAAATGAATTAATAAATTGCGGTCCCGACCAAATCGGATGCATCTGTCGCCACAAGATAATTCGTTCCATCTTTGCAGATGTCGACCGTGTGGTATATTAGATTACCAATAAACCAAATATTTTATTGTGTTCCGCTATCAAATCGACATTAAATTACAATGTTTGTAAGTCGAAAACGGCCTTAATGTCGTTTTAATGACCAGCCTTTTATTCTGATTGCTAATGCAATGCGTTTTTTTCTTTCAGGTTAGTATTCCCCCATGACGTATGGTACGATTTCGAACGTGAGTAAAATGAATGAATGAAAATTGCAAATGAAAACTAGATATAAAATTGATCGTGCTTCTGTGGTTGTTATTTTATTGGACAGTAATAGTGAACACAAGGGAGCCTAAATATAAACTTTTCATTAAAAAGTCACATTAAGTCGGCAAACATCAAGTTTATTATTTTAACGCCGTTTTTATTAAAGTGTCAATTGTTGTTGAAATGTGAATACCCTTTTACAGTTTAAATAGATTAGTCATTGGGTTAATTAAATATCGATTAAATAAAAATAGAACGGGCTTCATTGTAATGCATGACCTAATATCTATACCGTCCAATAATTTAATTTCTGTTTTCTTTTACATTATTAATCGATGTCAGTATCACCTTCACCTTATACGTTAATCTTAATATATTTTTCGCTAATGAGCTAATTACAATTGATCACTAACCAACAGGTAACCTTGGTAAATGAAAAACGTAATCTATTATTAAGTTAATGGTATATCTTTATTGAACAATTCCGGAAATAAACTGGTTTTTAAAATAATATTAAAGTTATTGAGTTATTCGGTGCTTAAAAGTAGCAATATTCTCGTTTATTAAAAAAATATATGCAAAAATGCAGTAGACTGTAGAGAGGAGTTTAATTATAAGATTATTAATCTCATTTTATGTTTTGTCTCTTGTAACATTCCGAGTTTATTAATATATTTAAGAAGGCAATAAAAACGTTTACTGCACAAAGGCGAGACTGAACAAGCGAGTGAATAAAATGCAAATAAGTCTTGCGGGAGTGAGAGCTTGGAGAAAATAGAGGATAGCCTTTCCAGAACTCAATCAGAGGTTACGATCTGTCTTAGAGAGTTGATGGTAAAGCTATTTAATCCACGAATTGCCGTCATGCTGAATTCTATTTCAGGATGGTAATTAGGTTCTCCACAAAACCAAGTTTGTTGTTCGAGATCTAGCCAAGTTTACTTGTCGTGTCAGTGCAACTTCTGCCTCCCATTACTGACTTCCCATTGTGTAATTGCTATTCTTATTAAATTACTTGCGCCCGTAATGGGCTTTACTTTTGTCTGCGCGTGACACAAAATAATTCTGTTTATGAAGTATGAATTATATCCAGGTTAACTTTCATGCACTCGTGTTATCTCATTTGTCTAGTTCCCACTTGGAAATGAACAAACTTAAAATACTCGACACATCTCATTATAAAACAATGCACTATTGATGCTGAAATGTTTCTAGATCCAAATATTATTTGCTTAATAAATATAAATGTTATTTTTGGTTAAATACTTGTTGGTTTTTTATATTTTTATAAAAAGTACTTGGTAAATTCAATTTTACTAAAACCAACTAAATAATATTAATTAAAAGAGGGAAAAATGGGTTTGTTTTATATTAATTATTTTATAAAACATTCACGTTTTTTTGCTATAATGTAACTAATTAAAAGTTTCGAAATAATTAGTGGAAAATATGCTGAAAATAACAAAGCAAATCAACTTGTAGATGTATCAAAAAGTCATTAGAACCTTTAAAATTTAATTAAAACCAAAAAATGTTTTAGTATAAAATTACAAATTTATATATCAGAGAATTATTTATCTCTTTTGTAATATTATATTGGTTTTATATTTTAATAGTGTTATTAGATGAATGACTAAATCTCCTTTTGATTGCTTTATGTTTCTTTAGCCATACACTATTACACTATTTGACAAGGGTCTGTAGTGCACTGTCAATATCAGAGAGACGATCTTCATGCAGTAAGATATTTGAAGTACAAAGGCCGGTGGGCGCAATCCGGCCGGTCGCTAATAAACGTTTCGATAAACATATCCGGTTCCGTTTCACTTGCTCATCAAACAAACGTTACTCCAGTGTGGTCTTTGGACGTTGCAAAGACTGATGATCCGGAGTGCCCGAGGTACACCGTCGACCGGGCATAATTATCTGCCGACTTGAAAACAATTACCATTTTGGGACTTAATTAAACCCCTGCGTTGCGACGTCCCTCCTCTTCATCGCCCGCGTTGATTTAACCCCGTTCTCTGTGTGTGTGTGTGTGTGTCTTCGTGTCTGTCATGAGTCCCGATGGCATGCGGTTTGGAGACGGCAGTGGCGGTTTATAACTTGTCATTACCACGCTCGCCCAGAAATCCGGCTTGAGTCCGTCGCCGGAGCACCACCGTCTGCAGGAATTAATTTACGGCGTTCCGACTCGGGATGGGACCTCCTCTCTCGCGTACCCGTTCAATTAGCCCACTATACATACTTATTCAATTTTACTTTGCCTAGGTAAAGCTCTTAGACGTTTCGGCACATCCAATTTGATGCCGAGTTCTCTCCAATCGGCACTTGCTGCTTTCGAGGATTTAGCTTCGAAAGTTCATGCATATATTTTGAGTAGACTAATTTTCTCTCGTACCTCTTCACAACTTGATTACATTTCACAATATTAAACTGTTCTACACATCAAAATCTAGTGACGAATTCTTTGTTTCCTTTACATGTTTCTTTGATGAAGGGACGCTTCCCTTTGTTCTGCCCGATCGATCGTGAATCATGATCAGACAAATAAATATTAGTCCGGTCGTAAAACTTTTATGGAGACAGTTTTACCTTACCCCCGGTTAAAAATAATTTGTGCCGTTCGCCCCGGAAATTTTATATTCGATTCCGTGCCTAACGACGTCATCACGTACCGTATCATTGAATCAGGAGTGCCACGGAAGGCAGAATAAAACAGTAAAATATTTACCTGAGACCGACCGTCTTGATTTTACGGTCGTTTTGGCGAACCGAACTGTCGTAACGAACGAAAACCTCTCATAATTATTGCATTACATCGGGAAAAGGGACTGTCCCTTGGCGTGTGTATACGGCGGGAATTAGGGCCCAGATAAGACCGCGCATTGCCCCATTATTATATTACCTTTTCCGTGATATATGGCCATATCGCAGCGCAATTTTGTTTTATTGTTGTGTTAACAATCGGAAATTATTATCATAAACGGCGATCGTGATTTATGCCAACCCAATACTTGATCTAACTTATTTGTATACATACACAAGATCGTGCAACAAACTATGTATTAGTCGTTGATTAAAATAAATGCCTGGCGTCGAACAAACAGCTAGAATACAGTTCGTGTTGCAGTAACTTAAAACCAAATATGAATCCAGTCTTTTCTTTAACAAATTCTGACAGAAAAATGCTTATTGAATCCAACCAAGGAAAATCCTTTTTGTGTTTAAATGACGTCAAACGTTCCGTTGTCAGTAAATTTCATCGGTAATCGGTACATTTTCCAATAAAACGCGGCCCCAACTACGTCGAATAAGAAAACGGCACGGGATCCTTTTCAGCAACTTTAATCAATGACCCATCCCATCGTTGAACGATCTCAGCATCTGCGACAAAGCAACCAACTCTGGATCTATGTTCGCATAATAAAAACACCCCGGTTTTAAGCACCCCGCGAGGTTACTTTCGGGTCCCCGTTCGTAATACATGGTCTCGACAACAAATGTGCCGACCTGTCTTTTGTGTCCTCAAAATTCGGAAATTTATGGAGAATTAACTTTGTAAGGATTGTATTAAATTGTCAATGGCCACTATACCCATGTGGTCTGTGTTGCTACCTGAAATATTCTGGTAAATTCTCAATAAAATTGTCCATTCAGATTAACAGTATTGATGTGAAGCTACACTATAATCAAGTTTAGTGTAACAAGGAATTAATCGAAATTCTGTCATAAAGACAATGGAATCAAACTAAATACAGTATGGAACAATGGTAACAAAGAATGTAGAGTTGCTCTACTAATGGTCATAGTGACTTCGCAATAACATTAAAACAAGACAGTTAACAGTAAGAATCGATATTTATTGCTTTTATGAGAGAAAATTTCCGTTGTTGGAGCACCTGTGTGGCCCCATAAATTTAGGAACACCGTGGGGGCACTCTGTTCTGTATTCTTAGAAATGACTAAGAGTGCTGATAATCTTGACAAGATAATTTTTATTTATGTTACGAATGTTCACGATGTTTGTTAACTGTTTTAATGTTCCTTCATACATACGAAGACATTTAAGAGAAATTGTATTGGAGCAAATTTAAATATTTATGAAATTAAAAACAACATCACCGGACATTTTAATACTGGAAACATAACTCAATATTAATAACCCCAGTACGAGTTATTGGCGGATTAATTATCGGCACGAACGTCCGATCTTTCAGGTCGTAAATTTCATTGGACTAAGCCTTTTCAGGAGATCCCCGAGTGAAAATCGAAACGTTATAAATTTAACTTTTAGTTTCAGTGCATATTTCCCGTGTCTCACTTATCTTTGGCATTCTTTCTCTCGTTCCAGGCAGCTAACAAAGAAGGGGCGTGCGACGCACGTAAATCTTTTCGTTCTACGGCCGTGTTTTAAAAGTAGTAAGGTAGACATCGACACCGCGGTAGGGTCGCCCCGAGACGGGGAGAAAGGTTTAAGATTGTCCGAGAAGGGGATTTTCGCTCTGGCATCCGAGAACGAAAATTTACGTTTGAGAATGCGTAAAAGAAATTGAATATCCTTCGTTTGCGAGTGTTGATGCCGATCTCCGGACCGTGAATCGTTCACCTCTCGCTCCACCATCTCCTTCGTCTTCTCATCCACTTATACGGTCCACTGCTGGATACCGTCGGACACTTGAGTCCCCCCCGTTGGGCGATTACTCCACTAGTTCGCTATGGAAACGAAATATTTCTGCCTACCTTGTATTAATACTCTGATGAAATGGGGTAGTTGTGCAACAATATTTACGGTTGCAATACTGTCGTGTTGTGGTTGAATAAAAAATGCGTACCCTCGTCCATATTCAAATATTTTATTAATATCCAAAATAATCCGTATTCACGTAGGGGAAAACGCAATTAAACATAGGTAGGCCGTTCGTATTTTAATCCGTAATTATAAAATGCAACACACCCGAATGTGTTGAAATTCCGATCAATGAAAAAATAAATTATTCATAATCGCCAATAATGGGTTTTTACTCATAATTCCATTTTTGACGGAGGAAATTATCAATTTAATCTGTTAATTCGAAAATCCAATACAGAATTTCACCCTTTGACAACTCGTCCCCTTTAATTATAGCACAGGTGTCACTGGCCATGATTGAAATATGAATTGTAGTTTGCTTTATACCGCTGTACAAATGTCAACAGCATATGCAAAACTGACTTAATCTTTATAGGAGCATCACATTGATAAAAATTATGAGAAGAGGATGACGGATAAGCAGTGATGATTTATGATAATTTATTCCAAATAGTTTTAATCGCCTTTATTTGGATATTTTAATTAATTCGCTAATTATAATTAACGTTGCTCCAAATAAACACATTTCGCTGTAATCAAAATATTACGGTTGATTTAATTAAGGCTGACGTATAGGATTATCTAGAACTCTTAATTATAAGTTTTTTAGAGAAGTTCTTGATTGATGTTGAACATTTAAATGCTCTCTTCTAGAAAAACTGGTCGACTAAGTATCAAGCCATTACATGTGTATCACTTCCTAAAATGGTGTATAAAAAAGTTGTAAAAAACCGCAAAAAACACTTAATAATGTTTATGCATTTTAACGAGTTCCAAAAGAGCTTAATTACATGTTTTGTGACATTCTAATTACCTTTGACATAATATGTAATTTGTCACAGAACTGGAATTTCCAAACACAGGCACCACCACAACTACTATCGTTTTTGGAACACATATGACCTCTCAAAATTTTTCAAAACCCATCTCCAAAAAACAGTCAACCTCATTACAGTCATCCCAAACTTAATCAGTCCCAGTAATTCAGTTATCCCAAAGCACAATAAACATTGTTATCTTAACCATGTAATCTCGGATCCGAACAATTTCGTATGTGGGCTGCGTGAAACATTTTCTTTGTCCGGTCCGAGGCAACGGGCATAAAACAAATTGGTGGACAATTGTCCTTTAAATCAGAACCTGACCTGTGTCCTTTACGGAATTGAATTTCTTATACGTCCTCTTGATTCGGTTTCGCGGATCGATGAAGATGAAGTCAATTAAAATCTTGTAATATAGCTCACCTACATACGTGTCCAGAAGTTTTGGAGTCGTATATAAATATTTGAGAATTTACTAACCAAGTTACACAAATTATCGCCCCATTTTATTCATATTTCATTATGTTTCTTAAATTATCTTTCATCAAACTCAATTTCTCTTCCCAAAAAATACGCGGACATGCTTCTTAATGTCATAAATTAATAAGTAAATAAATTGAAGGATGCAATGGAGCTTAATTTGTTTTTTCATCAAATTCTTCCTGTTTCTAATTTTGCTAATGGCCATCCTCATACATCGCGGCTGCTTATCTTATTATAATTTATGATAAGGGCTCGCCTCCCCAAGACGATTATTCGTTATTTGTATAGGTGTTTTTTCTGCAAAATTAATTTCCTTCCCCGGCAATTTTGCCAGGCGCATTTTTAAAACTGAAAGCACTTAATATTTGAAATATTAAAACCGCGAGCACTCTCTAAGTCCTGTAACCAAAGCCGTTAATAGTTTATTTTTTTAATTGGATAGCAGACGCAACCAGGGGGACCGAGTTTGGGGGAGCAGACACCGGTTTTTAGCCGTTGTCATATGAGTCGGTCTCCATTTAGAGTCCATTAGGACGATATTCAGCGTTGGAGATGGAAATATTAGGGACACGGTTCGTTGGGGGAGGCAAATGGAATTCTGATATGAGGCACGACTCGTGACATTTGCCTAAGGGTACGGATTCGGTAAATGTATACTGTGTACTCCCCGAAAATCTTAAGACGACACTCGTTTCCCTTATCACTCTAATGACAATCCTAGTCAATTTAATTCCATCCAGTCCCCCGTCTCGTGGATGTTTTTTGTTTCCCATCGTCGATATTATATTTGATTCTCCGATCCATTAAAACATCACAGGAAACTCACTGTACATTGAACCGATGCAAATGACTGGCAAGTCCATCTCGAAATAATAATTGAAACGATTTAATTAACGTTAATGTGCTCTTCAGTATTCAGTATTCGAATTACATTCAAAGGGACAAATCTTAACTGAAGTCATACCTTAATAATGAATAAATCTTAAAACATTTTTGAACAAGGAGAATAATCAAACATTAGGACTAACTCAAGAGACTAAATTATGACAACATGAAATTTGTCACAGTCTGCATAATCCTATATTTCGTTGTAATTAATAATTATTTATCAGCAGGGTAAATTAAACCGACTTTGTGAGGACCTCCATGAAGATAGTCCTACCTAATTCGAAATACCATGTTTCAGAACGGGAGACATTTTAATTCATTATGATTTTCAACTTCCAAACTATTAATTAACGCTGGAACGGGACGTAATTGGAAGGATTTTGTCCAAATATCCACAACAACAAAGTTGCCCACTACGGTTTGGCATTTCTGATTTTAAATCCTTGTGATTAAATTAAACTAATTCAATTTCTAATTAACAGAACCCCACTTTATTTTCATTATTAATATTCATTAAACCTTTAGGTCAGTCAAACTGTAAAATGTCTTGTCTAAAAGTAACATTTACGACGATTATACGGTTCTGTACAACTTTTGCAGTGGTGCTTGGCACATTGTTATCCGAGTAAATAGACATTCTGAATTGTAGTCTCTGTTATAAAGGGATAGCAAGACCTTTAAATCAAAATCAACTTATCTCTAATGTTAAGCGGACCGTGGTGTTTAGGTTAGTTTGTTGAGATTTACTGAGTAAACCTCTGTTTGTCGAGATTTTCTAATCTGGAATGGATCTGTTGAAATACCAGTCCGATTGCTCTTGAGCTACCCACTCCCCAATAAGGAGTAATATACTTGAATCTATTGTGTGGTTAAATAAAAGCTTCACACTTCTACATGCCATTTCATAATTATGAGACTAAGGTTCAAAACTTTTATTACGTTTACTTTAAAACATCATGTGTTTCCTCATTGCTCTAATACAAGTTGCGAATTCCCACATAAATTTGTAATTTGTAAATAATTAGATACCCTTAATTAATGTATAATTAAGGCGGAACCTCTTCAACTAATCGTGTTTCCACACAACTACACAGCAAGTAATAAAGTGGCTGAAATAATGTAGGTCCTAATCAAACTGACAACTAATCTTCAATTAATTAATTCTACATCAAACAAATCGAGTTATTTGACGTTGCGTTTAAGGTTAGAAAACATTTGCTTAAATGGAATTCTTCAACATAATTAACTCAAATTCATATGTCAGATGTTAAAAAAGTTTTATTTGAAGAGATGATATGTATTAAGAATGGTCAGATATTAACTCCACAATATAATATGATATTCTTGTGAAGTGTTGTTTCAAAAACGTAATACATACTTCACAATTGTTCTATATTTCTTTTATTATTTCCGTAATTACTTAACGTGATAAATTCTTAGCGACTCGTGCCAAATAGATTGTATTTAATTTCGGATTCTATATCTCACGGAATAAAAGACATTTTGTGTTACAAAGATCAAGCCGGTGGGCACACTGTTCATACTTAGTGGGACAACTGATAAGGAACAGAGACAAGGCTCATTGTGTTAGTAAGGCCCTTTTATAATAGAGAGATTATGTTGGAATTGGAAGCCCCGCACGAAACATAAGAGTCCGCAGAGTTGGGGAAGTATTAGAAAAAGCGGATCCGAGTACCCTCTCAAAAGATAGGCAGGAGTGGATTAAGGGGATGTCGGGTATAATCAATCAGTTTCAAATTAGAAAAATAACACAGTTCAACAGAATTTTACTTCATTCAATCAAAACTATAGATTGTTTAAAGTCAAAATATTGTTGAGCTTGAAATGTCTTTTTTAATCATCTGTAGTACATATACATGATATCATTCTTAATGTTTTTGTATTGGAAAAAGTAATAATAAATTCACAGACTCAATTTGTTAGCTGGCGATCCGTCTGGCAGTGTTCCTTATCTGCAAGATTCGTGTGTGCCAAGGCATCGTATAAGAATAAAATAGAACGTAAAATTCGCAAACCACTGATATGTGAGTCGCGGACTCCTGAATTTCGCTGGGGATCGATCCCGCGAACTTTATCACTTGCTAGTATTGAGCTATTATTCAAGTGAAATCAGACGTAAACTTTCTGCTTGATAGCTTGCGTGAGTATATTGGTGGAGGAAGAGGTTGCTTGCCTTGAGCCCGGCGTTGCTGCCGACTGCATCCCATTGAGGGATTTCCATAGTTCCGGAACCGACTATTTACAGTGAATCTAAATGTATGCCGCCGCCAATATAAGACGAACACGCCAAATTTCTGAGTCCGTGTATTACCAATCACATGAAATTGATTTCGGTGCACAGTATATCAACAAACACCTTTAAATAAACTTTGAACTGCTACTAATTAGTGGATGTTATTCGAAAGTCCATCGGAACTAATTAGTTAAGGGGGTTGGTGTAATAATTATGCACATTTTTGTACTATGTGAAGCGAGCTTGGGTGACTTTGTTAATTAAGAAATTTAACAATGTCATGGTCCCAAAATCTGGAAGAAAACGTGCAAATAAACCATTTGACTCACAAATTAGTGTGTCCCATATGTATATTCCGGAATCGGCGTAGTTAAGGGATGACATCAAACAAAATTGTCGAACGGCAAAACCCTTTTCTGACTTGCTAATACGTCCGGGCCAGTTGACACACGACTTAATTTTGAACAATTGATTGAGTCGACCTTTAGCAGTTTCCAGTTCGGTGTGTATATTGTTAAAACTTGGAAACAATGTTACGGTTATTAAACGAACAATGTCGCCCTCGAACAGGTCAAATATTTGTTTTAATGATTCAAAGGGACAAAACCGAGACCGTTCGACGAAAAGACTACAATCAGAGCCGTTTCGCCACAATTGTTCTTTTTAATTGGATTGTTTTTAAATACCTACATATTTAGATAAAAAATTTGGTGGAATTTGTAACTTTGGGCTCATTATACCTTATTATGTGTGAGGATTAAATACAATAAATAATTTCTTGGTCGAGTGATTTATGATGAAAAACTGTTGACTGATATTTTTAAAGGGTAGAAAGCAATAAATTGGATGTGAAAAAATGAAAAGGAAATGGAATTTTATTAAACTGCCAACGTTTTGTAAATTTCATTCCATTAACCTATAAAATCATTCACCTCAAATTTAATAAATATGAAATCTTTCGACCTACACAATAAATTTTATATTGAGACCCTGCCAATAAATCCTGCCGCAGCGTTCCTGTGTATGACTCGATATTTGTATCTCTTCGGCTACAAAAGGCGCCGTTCCTTAAAATATAGCATATTACTAAATCCTTTTGAAATTTTCACTTCAACAATTTCGCTCATATATCTTTCTTTTTTTCAGGTATGCCACGCAGCACATTGGACACAGAGATGTGGAATTCCTTCGATATATAGGTTTTTTTCTGTTTTCCTGGAGATTGGGTAGATGCTGTATGCAGAAAACAAGCGACAATTCATTCCGGGTCCCTACACCTTTTCACACGAAATCCAACTGTATCGGCATTATTAAAATCCGCATTGTGTAGCAGAAAACGGAAAGTCAAATTTAATCTGATATGAACAGCAAACACTTTTTTTCTTTTATTGCCTTTTCATTTCTCAACTGTTTCACTGTGTATACTCAAAATTTAAATCATAAAATAATTACAATTATATTCTTCTATATTAGTAGAATTATCTTTAAACAAACAAGTTATTTATCAGAAAAAAAGAATATCCAACAAGCATGCATATTTATTAATAAATAATAAAAATTAATTAAAACAGGATGTCAATCATTAACGATTTTCAATTTAATAATGTTTCCTTCTAAATACATTTCTCTTAAATTACTCAATAAAATATTTTTAAATTGCTTAAGCATTTTAATTAAACTCGCTGACAATTCACCGTAGTAATATAAAACCTAAATCAATATTTAACAATTAACTGCTTTATTAAGTATAATTAAAAAACTTTCTGAATAACCTCGACGTTCCCTCAACATTTATATTTAAGGTATGGACAAAAAATTTATAGGGGAAAGTAAATAAATTCAGGTGACATCCCCACAATTAATAAAAACAAGAGACCTTCAAATTAAAATTTATTTATACATTGAAAATAAACTTCTGAAATCGCAGCATTTTTCGTTTATATTGTTGATTACATTCGTGTAAAATTTGCCGTCATAAATGTTCTTTTTTTTCTATTTCCTATTTCGGGGTATCGCGTCTCAGATGACAGGTTCCGGCAACTGTCACCTGTTAAAGTGTAGGAGCCCGCGACGTCTGCGACGTGTCCGCGATAACGACGTCGTTCCAGACTTCAGCGTGAATTTGCCACAGCGGCCACTTAGCCACCGCCACCGCTCATCTTTAATTTACATCGCCATTAGTCATTGTGGTACAAATGCACGAGATTCGTGCACTTCACAAATGGCAGTTCGTTTCTTATTTCTTAAAATAAAGCAGAATTTCAATCTGCACGTTGTGAACTGACGAATTGTTCGTTATTGATTATAAAAATATAAACTCACAAGATAGTTTTGCATCGTCAACACTATACCTATAAATTAATTAACAATTTAACGCTGTTAACCAAACTCGAAGCCGGAGATTTAATCTCGGTCCGCAACTCTTGTAAGCCAGTACTGAATACACGTTGCCGTAAGATTAAAGGAACAAGTTCGCAAGGAAAGTTTACCTTAATTCGCACGATTCAACGGGCGGGCTGAAAAAAAAATTAATAATTAAACTTGTAATAAGTCCCCATTGAAAATGGTTTCCTAATTAGGCTTCTTCAAATACAAGTGAAAAGTTGTCGCTACCATGGTTAAAATTAATTCGACGTCAAATAGAAAAGTGTAATGAACATAAAATCCTCCTCGTTTCCGTTGTCTTTGTACATGCGAAAAAAGACAGTGTGAAAGGCCTTTGCGACGGTCTATTAAAAAAATGTACGTTGAGAAGTTAAAATGATAAAATTTTAATTAGAAATAAAGGTGCTCTTGTCGAATAAGTTGAAAAGTTCTTGGCCAAACCAAAATTTGACAAATTAAGGTGTCGCTAAAAGTGCAAAACAGTCGGGACAAAAAGTAAAATGTGAAATAAAATTGTTGCTTCGTAATATTCGCACATAAAGCTCCCCGGAGAGAGTATTTCAGAAAAGTTACCGTTTAATGAGTCTGGCTTTAGATGTGGCTGGTGTGGGATGGTAGAAAAATGGTGCACGGCTAAGAATATAAATTAACTCCGTTTCTGTAGTTTGCACTTTTAAGTTAACATTAGTCCACGAAAGTTTGATCATGAATAATTTAATTCCAACAATGTGCCATTATATTCTATCAATATTTTTAATTAATTGATTTATTTTTGTATTTTTTAAGTTTACGTACCTCGAATTACACAAAAATGTTAATATAAACTATGACATCATACATAGAGAAGATTTAACAAGATTTGCTAAAATATCTGAGAAAACAAATAAGTACACGAAATATTTCATAACATATTACGTAACTTTATTAAATTAAAATCATGTAGGCGAAATACTTGAATATTATATTATATATAATAGAAGTGTTGGAATGCTGGATGGCAATTAAAGACGCACTTAATTATAAGAGAAATGACGAATAAAATAAAACGTATGTTATAAAGATTTTAGTGTATCTCGTAAAATGTGGTAATTATAGTACAACATTTTTTGAATTAATTTTAGAAGCCTATCTCGCAATTCAAGGAACAAATATGCGAACACATTCATATATCATGACTGATAGCCCCTGTTTACGTAAATGAATTATTTTTTAGAAAATGTTTTTACATCGTCGTAATTTCATTTGTCTGATCCGATAATCGTTAACATAAATGATGGACATTATTATTATTATTTTTTCATAGGTAGACACCATGAAACAATGAAAGTGACAATTTATATAACAAACAAAATAATTTATTATTAGCTTACTAATTCATTCGTTCATTCACTAAACCCTTTTTTAGCCATAAAAAGTGAATTCTAATGAAAGTTCATTGGATCATTGCGAACCTGAAAAACGGAACCGTAAAAGCAGAAAAAAACCCGACGTAATTAAATTAAAAAGAGAATTTCATAACTAGACTTTCACTGAAGCCTTTTTCGTCATAATCGCATTGGTAACATAAAAAAGTGTGTCGTCTCTCTCTTTCATCGTGACTTCGGCTGCGCAGTGACTGAATGAATAAGGCAGAAAACGAAAGTGAACTGAGACCAAAGCCGACTAACAGGAGAGCAGAACAAAGCGACGGCGAAAATAATTATCGCATTATGCGATAGGATTATACGTGTTTATTTACTATGATTTATTCAAATATTCCTGGATAATCCGACAATCAGTTCAAGTTTTACTAGTCTCGGTCTTTTTGTTCGATAAATATTCAGTATTCAGTTAAGTCGATAACTTAATTTAAAATTGAAGATTTGTGATTTGTGTACAAATTGGAAAATACGATTGCATAGACTTGCTTCCCCTTGGACTTAATAATATGTCCTACAAACTGAGTGCCACATTCAATTTTAAAAGTGGTTTCGTTTTCTGAATTTTTCAAAGGCTTTAGCCTTGTCTCGTTTAATTTTCAAAGGCGCTGTAATACTTCTTATGAATTCTAAGCTGACACACGTAAGGGGAGATTCATAAAGACAAGCCCGATATGTTCGTTTAAAGGCCGCCAGTAATTTCGAATACTTCCATACAAATCGGGAATAATTCGGTTCGCAACCAACCGGTTTCTATGCGTGACACGCGTTTCTTATTTAGGCCCGTTTTCCCCCATGTCAGACGACGAAGCCCCGTTATTGAAATATATCGGAAGAAAAGTAAATCCATCGATAAATCATCTCTAGTTATATGGGTGGACACTTGTTGTGACAACTGGAACGATCCGTGGGAAGAGGACGATACAATAAAGGAGTGTCCCAACTTTACATCAGGTCTACATGTTTATTTCGTTGAGAATCGCCTCTATGTGCTGGATATTGGAACGGAGTTGCGCCTATTGACGAATGACTCTATTATGTTGAAGTTTGAATTCAATTTTTACAACGCCTTCTTTAGAAACAAATTGATTATTTCAAATCTAAATATGAATGAGACACAGGCAAAGATATTGATATTGATCACATGAATTCAACGGCATATTTCAAATAATCATTCCTATTAATATTTATTACAATAAAGTGTTTATTTTATTTACATTTAGAAACGAACATCAAAATGTAAATTTCTTTTTATATGTCTACTACAGATGCCTATGAAGGTTCATAAATATTTTTGAAAATAGTTAACATTACATTCTTTCCATAAAAAACATATAATGTAACATATGTAATTGAGGAAATAGTTTGATACCTTTTAGAAGAATTTACATATTCGCTGTTCATGTCTTAATAAAGTTTATTGGTGGACCTGACAATATAAATGAAACCCCTATAGGTACATTTATAAATGCGTATATCCTAACGGTTAATTAGTATCCTTCAGAAGTTATCCAATAACAAAATGTAAATGCGTCTGTTCTGTTAGCCGGAGAGAACACTAGAACTTTTTAATAGATGTCTAGTACAAGACAAACGACAGTATTATATTATGTAGGAATTGATGGATATTGGAGCGGGGATAAATGATTAGCCTATTACCATCGAGTAACACAAGTTAAATTTAAAAGAAACTGCTGTAAGTTAGTCGGAGCCCGGTGGGTGGCCGCCGCTTCATGAAGCTGTAGGTGTTTTTTAAACGGACTTCGAGATAACCATCTAGTTTAATTCAGCGCAGCTCTCGTTCGATTAAAGACAATTACGCCATAAATGTTGACATGGAAACCATATAAAATGCCCTATAAACTTCAATTAGAAGCGCTTTATCTGCCTGATTGCGCTGATTGAGACATAAAATGTCTCACTTTCGAAATGCTGCATTCAATTTCGCCGTTTTACTTTTAATCAAGGCTTTTTTAACGACAGGATGTGACTTTGTTTTTAGCATGCATTATGCGGTATTTTTGTTACTGATGGGAGTATTCATTATTAATGGCGACTGATTGGATCAAGTCAGGCGATTACAATTTGTAGAAGATGAATATTTATGTCAAAACTAACGGCATATGCAACTATATAATTATGCAGTCCAAACAGCAATTTCAATTTCATAACTGAAACCTGTTTCAGCATTCGCAAGTAATACTTTAAAAGTGTTATATATGAATTCCTGCAACATTATTTTAAAGTTACGGAAATCAAAGAAAGCAATTGTTATTTAAATTGCACAATACTTGCATGGTGCATTTGAATTTTAATGGTTGTGAACGTTTGCATTGGTTAATACTTGAACATATTAATGTATTTTTTTGTCTTGTCACCGCCGTGAAAATAATCTTATCATTTTTTACGCTTTTCGTTTTTGTAAGTCTAATCTAAATATTATTCGAGGGAACTTGTTCCCAGACTGTATCGGAGGTATTGATCCGTCTGTCAGGTGTAGTTTTTCAATCTTTTTGGGGAAAACGAGTCGGTTGTAGAAGTTTTTATGCGTCTCATTAAATATATCATATTTATATATTTATCGATGCATATATTTAATTGTACAATTAATTATAAACTAGTGGTTCCGTGTATATATGGGACAAACCACGCACATACCCTCGTTAAATAATCTTTATAGAAGCATGTTTTCTATCCGCAGTAAACACACAACATGCTGTTTTTCATATCAAATTAACGTTTCATTTACATTAATAATAAAAAAACATTACAACTAGACATTCGCATGACGGGCGATAAGGGAACGTGTGTTTTTAAACGAAATTAATTTCAGTTCCTAAATTGCGATAACTTAACTCTTTCGTGGAGTTAATGATTCCCAAAGTTATACATAATGTATGGTCAATTTTGTTTTTCTGTTGTCGTTCACGTCGCGCTATCGCTAACACGAAATTTTTCCCCCTGTTTACATGGAATTACAATTAAAGTCATGACGAAATTTAGATACGTACGTGCGGGCAATTTTTTCTCAAATTTTTCGAAGTTTCGTTCTTATCGTAATGCGTGCCACGAAATAACGGGTCAGTGGTTTATTTTGATAAGCCGGGATTTCGTACAATATATAACGAGCTGAAATTTTACACCTCATTTTCCGATGTCATGTATTTTGGCATGCCGTACAATGGCAATTCATTATGTACAATCAATTTTCTTTTCGTGACCAATTTGAAACAAAGAAACCAGTTATTATTTGGCATTGTACGTTGTGGCATTTGCATTTTGAAACGGGCAATTAAATAAAATTATACATATTTTGCCGGTCAAAAAGTAATTTTGTTTTCTAATTGATGTAATACAAACACAAATTTACATGAGTTCATACGACATAAATCATTTTTCAGTTTGTTCCATAACTTTAAACGTGTTATTGGTTACAGTGGCGATGACATTGATATGTCAGTAATTCACCATAATTTAATGAAATTACCTCCTTCGTCTCATGATTTTGTTTCAGTTTATGGCTCTATGGCAGCCCACCATAAAATGTGTAATTCAATTAAATTAAAATCGATTTACTCAAATCTGACGATATCGCGGAGTGATGGAAAGTTATATGACTGGTGGCCCCTTGGAAATCTGAGTGAACATAAAGAAAGCGGAATGCATGGCATTATCTCAACCTGGCACACAGTTTTCACGAGATAAGAAGGGTTTGGCACTCTTAATTTCATTAGGAATATGGGCGAGACCCCTCTCCGTCTTGGATTGTGGGAGGGGTTATTATGAAGTGCCACTTGAAATATTATTGCCCTGAATTATGTAACGTTTTAAAAACAGTTTTGTCGGGAGCTAATAAACGATTCATTTCGCTAATGGTGCAATTTGCTTGTTGAGTTAATTGAGATTTATTAGAAAAATATTGCAGAGTGGATCAATAAAGATAAATGAATTCCGAGGAAGAGCTTCGGGAGACCTAATTTCATTATCAGATAGAAGCAGATGATTTATAACTATTAATTATACATTAATTTTCTGCATGGGATGCAATGCAATAAAAGAAATGACGTTATTTATTAAATACTGCTTTTTCCCCACCCTTGACTTTTGTAATACTATGCAATTTAGAAGTATTTTAGAAAAAGCTCAGAATTGAAAATATGATGCAAAGCTGGCTTTGTTAATATAACTGTAATTAACCACAAAAATACTAGTCACGTGGTAATTACCAGACGTAAATTCAATTTAGATATAAAAACGTTAAAATGTTTATGTTTTGGGGGAGTCCCGTTTTAATTTCCGTTCGTGATAATTACAAAGATTAGAAAAAAAGCTCTTTTCATCCTCACTGACTGGAGAGCTACTTCTGTCTGACGTAGGGCAACACATTTACGAGAACTCTTTCCCTGTTTTTTACAGCGCTATCTTAAATGGAAATTTTACAGTTTGGAATTGCGATTCATGACAGTTTTTGCAAGACTAGGAATAGACGTCGATATTAACCAGATAAACATTTGAAAAATGAAATTGAAATTGAGTGTGTTTTTAGTAGATTTAAGGGATTTTAGCTACTTCAGTTTTTATTTTTTTATTAACTAACGTCTTGAAGAAGATAAAATATACAAAACTGGAGGGTGCCAGAGTTGATCCTTTCTGAGGGACGCGTGTCTTGAGAGCATCGATAAGAACGAGAATATCCCATTCATTTTTACTCTGCCGTTAACGTATTAGCGAGTTGGTCCAAAATTTAAATCCCCTAATAATTTCCCATGGGCATACATGATTTTTGTTTCTGCGTACCTACTATAATTTTCCGTAATCTTCGGTCCCTTACGTACACACCACGCACACAGATAAATAATATGTTGGTTCCTGTTCGGCTTTAAGGGATTTCGGTCGGGCAGTTTGCTGTACATGTTATGTCAGGGGTCTGTCATATATTTGCTGGCTCGTGGGGGTACAAACGACGCAGCAGCGCTCCGCCGCCTGGTTATTGCCAATATCTATGCCCCGCTTCAAAGAAGTTACATTGTTTTTAAGCCGTCTAATGCCTTTGTGAAGATAAATTCATATCGACCTCATAGACTTTTAGTTTTGCAATAAATGTGCTGCTTCGAATTTAAAAGGATCTAGTCCCGGGGGAGTTGGCCATCTGGAATTCGCTTTCCAATTACTTCAACTTTGATGTCTACATATTCGAACGTACTCTCGACACAATAAGCTCACTCATGATGAGTTTTAATATATTTTTAAATGGGGATTTCTGATGTACGGAGCATTACTGAGAATCATTTATAAACTCGATAACAGGCTTAACAGGCCAAATTCAATTCCAAGTGTCTTTGAGGTACTTGGAAGTGAAAAGTTAGTTTAAACCAAACTTAAGTTTGTCGTATCAAACAAATATTATAGATTGGGGACGTATAAAAAATTCCATTCACAGAAAACATGATAATAGTTAGAATACATAATTAAGGTAGTGGAAATGTGCGGAATTTTATAGGTTACGCACCCTATGACAGACAAGAAATATTGAAATATCACACACTCCGATAAATTCAAAATGAAATTCTTCGGTCTATAAACAAGAGGGTCCACATTACAGAAGTAATGTGGCGTTGATTGGAAAATATGTAACGGAGATTTTGAAATTAGAATGAATGGTTTTTGTTTGCCACAAAATTCGCTTAATGTTGTACCGTCACATTTACATTTCATAGCCGTGTGTCCGCCATTCTAAATATGATGATTTATTACGGATTGACTTTCTGTAGCAGCGTGCAAAAAATTGAATCAGTAATATTTACGAAAATAAAATCAAAATGATAACAGTAAGGCGTTAAAAATTAATTAATGTTCCTAATTTATTTACGTATCTTATTTTTCTTCGAACTTTCCTGTTTTTTCCATAATTTTTTGTGTTTACCAGAAATGAATCAATTTGCTAAGAAATCTAATCCAGACATACAACGTAGGGCTGTGTCCGCCTCTAGTCGGGATGGTAAATTGATTTTGGGAACCGAACCGATGTGTAATTTACTGTACTGTTTACATCGAGCCCATTCAGTTATTTGTATAATTATCGGCAATCGGGAACAGTGATCAAGTACTTCTCTTTGTTTTGCGCCTCTGTTTTCAACGTCGACGGATTTATTTGCTGAGACCCAATTAACTAGACCAAAGCCTTTAAAAATAACGGTATCAAAACAGTAATTTTAAGACATAAAAATAATGATTAAAACATTTTTTGTATTTATGATAAATAACTTAAGGTTTTTATAGTTATAAATTATAAAATTAAATAAATTAAACGAACAAAACCTATTTTTTATCAGAAATTTAATAAACCAGATTTTGTTCAAATTTAATTCAAGACTTAATGTATCACCCACCAAATTGATTGGTACTAATTTATGTGTAGAATTTATAGATGATTCAATGGTAAAATCGTGTTGGGGTCTGAATTTAAAAGTGACTAGAAACACGGCAGTCTCGATGCGAGAAACTACTGAGCCTCGGTACATAACTTTTACATTAGTAATCAATCACTAATAGCAGCGAACAAATGTCTGGGTCCCCAGGAAAGTGCGATGACATTATCCTTGCGGGCGTATCCGGCAAACAAATTTCATCGGTTCAAACTAAGGATAGTATCCTGTTTATAGTACACGTTTTTCCTTGTTAGTAGTCCGCTGTCGGAGCAGGACCACTCCACATCTAGATCATGTCGGATTTACAGGCATCCATCCGCTACCCCTGGCCTTTCATTTCGCCTCAGGACCTTGCAATTTTGGGGAGCCCTATTTGAATAAAGCTGGACACGATTTTGCACCCTTGGCAAACTAAACCGACTTTTCCAGTTTTTTTGATGTTTCCGCATCAATCGACAATTTATTGATAAAACTGGACCGTCTTTCTTTGCCACTAGGGGGACGAAGAAATACTTTTACTTTAATTAGTTTCTTAAAAGAGAAATATTTTACTACTTTATTGATTAAATGCCTACAAAGGGTCCCTCTTTAAGGCTATATACAATATTGCCTAATTCCAATTTATAATTCTGTTCTATAGGTTTTAGCTTACAAAATAAATGTACGCTGATAAAGCTTGTCTTCTCCCTTTTAAAATACATTTCAGTTATGACGTAGATTTGACCTGAATATTTAAAATGTTTCCCATTCAAATCTATGCGTCTGACAGTTTTGATTTGGGTCCAGGGGTCGTTCATCCTGTAACTTTTCCATTATAAATATTTGAGTATTCTGCGGTAATAATAAATTAGATCACTTTCCCCTGGCCAAAACCAGAACATCACCGAGGGTGAAACTAAGACGAATCGTGTTTTCCTCACTCCTGATATAATTACTGTAATGACTAGGAACTTGCCCTTTCCTTTTTTGTTGTTATTTTCAGCGGATGATGTTTTATTTATAGTTTCATTTCGTATTTATGAGGGTTGAATTCTGGGCACGGTCGTACAAACATAAATTTTAAATGATGTAATGAGTGAAATCGGTCCTGTGCCCACATGAATTTTGGGGGCGTGAAAGGCGGTAATTTGGGGTGTCTCTCTACAAACTTTTCCAACTTTTTTTTTGTTTTTTTTTTGAAGACAGATAATAAAATTGAAACAGTAAATCCTAAAAAATTAATGTACTAAGCATATTGATCGGAGTGTCATAGTGTGTTTGACAAAAAGTTTACGCAAAGCGCGTTAATAAATTTACCTGTATTGCATATTCATGCCGGAACAGTTTGCAGTGGCCGTGTCCATTAAAATAAAATCACTATCCGGGGAGAGGAAATTGAATATTTCTAAATTACCACGTTGCACCTGATTTGGCAAATATATTTATTATTATCCCAGGTACCTTTTTGATCGTGCATGGGTCCATACGGAGCCGTTATATTGTTATTAATAGAATAGCCCCCAAAGGGGCCACTTGTAGCAATAATGGCTTTAACATGAAAAATAGCTAATTTATGTGGCTACTGTATTAAGCTGTTACATTATGCAGAGCACCGTAACGCATAAACTATGTTTAACTGGACTAAAGAACTATTTTATGGTGTTTTGAATCGAGATTTTTGTCACTTCCTTGCAAAACTGTGCTCAGTTAACGACTCCCACATATTTAGTTTTTTTTAGTCAGTCATTTATCCTTTACTGATTTTAACCTAGTGTATTTTTTTAAATAATTTATGAACATTTGTCCTATACGTATTATTTAATTAACATCTTTCTTATTTATATAACAGATCTAATTGAAAAAGAATTTAATTAAAATTCTGGTACAATAAAATCGTGCTGTTTGGTATAAACGAATATAATCTAAATATAGAATTTAATTAAGTTCAAAAAATATTAATTTCCGTTTGAAAACTGGGACTTATCAGAAGACGAAATTGTGTAAGAGCAAGAGACATTGGGAGAAAAGGGTATTACTAAATCTCTCAGCGAACATTTCCAACCACAATAGTCTGACAATATGCAGTTTTATATTGTACCGCAGACGCTTAATTTCGAGACGGATTTCAATATGACAGCGTCTAAATATTTTACCAGACCCACCACAAATATACAACAGATTATTAACTGCTCCTAAGGAATTAATTCCCTTTGAGTATATATCTTGTGCATTTTTGATGATTCGAAATGTCTTTGAATGTGCCTTCCCGACAACGTCGTCTAAGATTTTCTTTATGTAAAAGCGGTAAATACTCGTATTCTCTGTAATTCCGCTAAATGTCCCATCAAAAATTCAACTTTAAATCAATAAAGCATATTTCAGCTGTAATAAGTTCTTTTGGAATATGTCTTTAAGTTAATTTTACTGTTGGCATAACAATTCTTAAGAATATAGTAATTGACAAGATTTGTAATTATTCGGTACATATTTTATTTGAGAACCTGCATTACTCATAGAAAATTATTATGAGAATTATATTTATTATGTATAAATTTAACGTTATTTCTATCTAGCTGAATCGATTTACAGAATTCTAAAAATATACGTCACTCCAACTTTATATTTCTTTTAAAAATGAGTTTTATGAGAAAATTTGCACCTGTTACTTATTTCAGTTCTAAATTACAATTTTAGTTGAAATAAAGTCTGATATTAAAAACATTCAACGAAATAAACATGAAATTTACGTAAATTTACAAAAATATAAAGTATAATTATAATCCTGTTAAAACTAAATGGAGTTTTATTCAGGTAATTACCAACGCTTAACAAGGAAATTGATACTTATTAAATAAATCATTCACGTTGCAATTGACATCATTCATTTATAAGTTACTACAAATCGCCTTCCTTTTATGTAATCTCAATTTATGTAATTATCGAGTGAATTGGCTTTAAAAAGGTTGAATAATTGGTTCATTTATAAGGCATTGGACAAATTGCATTTCATAATTATAATGCAAATAACGCCTTTTGTCATTTGATGGTTTTTATACAAATATGCAATCATTTTAAATTAAATACAAACATGTGTGCTCTGTCAACTTTAGTGACAAAAAGTTAAATTTATTTATTAAATATTTATGTTTAATGAAAATAAAATATATTATTGCAGTTGTTAAAAATATTCGTGCAAATGATTTATTTAATTTGATATTTATATTTTATTATAATATAACAAATAACACGAATATATGACCTGATGAGAGATATCTAAAAATTAACTGATTTTTCATTTTGGCGCAGTAAATGATATTGACCATCAAATACAGATTCATATATTTTTGTAATTAATACACAGTTCATGAACATCATTCATATTTCTGTAAAATTGACAATTTCGCCTGGTTAAATTGTCATTTTGATCGCTAAAATTTTTATGTTGTAATGAAAAATATTATAAAAATAGTTAATACTTACTAGATGTGTGAGTCCCTTTTCATGTACGGATCCCGTTCCCAAAAGAGCGTTAATTTTCCCTGACTCTATTTCTCCAGGGAGACGACCCTGTGCATTTTTGCCAGCGATTTATTGTCTATAAAATATTTACGTTCTACGCCTCAATTACTATGGGGGAATTGGGGAAACAAAATAACGTAACTGACACGTTATAAATATTTTTAATTAATTTCGTAAATAATTGGTGGCACGTTTCTGACTGTAACCGTAAAAGTACACAACTAATTTGTTTTATTGTTTTAGGTATGAGTTAACTAGTTGATACGTATGTAATATTTTAGTTAGTATTTATAAATGTAAATGTATAAAGAAAGGTAAGGTGGAACGTCATTTATTATAAACACAAACCAAGATTTGGCCGATTAAGTCGAAGAGACCGGAGGTTATCTTGCAACCACTTGAGTACATCTGCAGTCCTCTTGTAATATAAATTACCCTACGAATTAATAAAAATTGCTTCACTTAATGTAAACATCGGATTTTTGCATAAAAGAAGGCGTCGCGATCCTGCGGCTTGCCATTAAGGCATCCGCCCCATGAACTTTCCAGGCATAATTTTCTAATTCAGTTCCACATTTTCATGCTTCCCGGTTCGCTCGTCTACTATTGCAAGACACCATAATTGGCTTCGTCTGTATACCGAATTTTCCGCTGTAATTGATATTACAAACGGTTTCCTTACGCACGATTTTGGGTTTCATTTATTTTTTAAATGTATTTAAACACATTGCCATGTTCTCGTAAATGTACATTTCTGGTTGTCTTATACTACTAAATCGATTATTAGCGAATGGACCGCGTCAATACCTACTAAATGTTTTCACTTCCCAATTCGTTCAAATCCGCACACAATCAATTAAATTTCATTAAAATCTAATTGAAACAAATTCATCGGCGCTATATTTGTTTCCAATATTTAATTAAATATTTAAATTAGTACGAAATTAAAATATTTTATGAGCACATATATTGTGATATTAAATCTAAATTCGATCAATTTAAAATAATATGTAAAGAAATCCTGTACGATTTTGTCATTTTATATTTTAGCTTTTTATTTATAGTAAAACACTAATTTAATAATTTTAAATAACTTAGTTAAACGTCGCATGTCACATAGAAGTACAGCAATGTATGAGATATATGTTAAATTAATTGTTACATTCAAATTTTTTATATTTTTACGTTATCATTGACTTGATAAATTCACTTACAAACTTAATTTAAATTTTACTTTTGAAATGATGCTAAAATAACCTAAAATCGTATATCAGTTTAATTCGGCAGGTTTAAATTCGAGTGAAATTATTCGCTTAAAGTTTCAAGGTAGAACCGGATATTTCCCCAAAACGGAACTATGCAAACTTGCACCAACAAAGGATTTTCACGCAGCTATTTACAACGCTGAGTAAATAGTAACACATGTTGGGTCGAATGGGGTGGCTTGAAAATTCACTTTCCACTGTCAATTGCTCCCGATATGAAGTCGTCTGACTGGCAGCAAGACATTTTGCAAGGCAAGGGGACGCAACGGTACCGTGTTTTCGTAACGCTCCAGATGTTTCCCGTCCATATATCATATTCTGTTTTACTTAAACGCTGCTATAAATACCGAGCATTCCCCCGGACCTCTGGCCTCTATGTTATCCCCTCAACGAGAATCGAAAAATTATAGAAAAACAAAAGGGATCGTCTGAGATTGTTGAAAACGTGATAGTTTGAAGAAGCTTTCATTGTAATTAACTGTTTAAAATTTAAAGTTGCTATCACGGTGTAACGTTTAAGTTAACGGTAGGTTAAATCCTTTAAGGACCGCTTAACAAGCCGAAGCCTTTGTAAATATATCCTCATTGTGTGCTTCAGGAAGGGACGGCTTGGTCATCGACACGACATGTTGCATGTCAATCATATATCTGCATGTGTCGTGTATTTAGAGTCCACAACAGAACTTCTGTCTTTAGAGCCCATTTATTATTCATAATTTGGATCTGGGCCGTTCATATAAATCAAAGGAAGCAAATTAGAATTTTCTTTGACATAACCACCAAAGGAAAACCAAGTTGATTGATCAAGCCGTGACTAATCCCCCAATAAAAACCCAGTGAATTATATTTGTTTGGTCCAGTCCAGCCCTTATCCACCACAAATATCTCAATCATCCATATCTCCAATAGAGAAACGATTCGCTTTTGAAGCTGCACACTGCTGTGCCATTAATTAAAACAACATCGACGGAACAATGGACGCCGGGGTGGAACAACGCATTGAAAGCGAGAAGCGCGTACGCTTTCCCATCGTGCACGCGTGGCTGGACCATCGGCTTGTGGATCACCCCATGGGTTTATTGGTGGTTCGACGGTGGTCGGCCACACTCTCACAATGGAAGGAACACGCGGTCGCGGCCGCCGTTTTTCATAGTTGTTGGCTGTGAAAACGGCCAATAAATGGCCCTTTCGAACAAACCCGACAATTATATGCACCAATCGGACCGTGAATGTTTTACTTTGTTTTAATGTCGTTTGGGGGAACGGTTTTTTGTTTGCCGGTGTGATGTTCCCCATGTCAATAATAAGTGTATGCAAAAAAAGCTATATATTTGATAATGATTTTTGTCACGTTGAAAAAAGTTTTCTGTGTTCAAAACGAATCAACTTTGTATTGGGTACAGAGGAATTCAATTACGAATAGTGACGATAAAATCGGCACCGCATTGTGAAGTTGAGCGGAGACAGATCATAATTTAGATAATTCGTATTAATTTAAACTTCTACTTTCCGATAGAATTATGACAATTTCCATTTTCCTTTCGGCGGCGTCGATGTGCGAGAACGTTTAGTCGCCAATTGAGGTCAATTGAAATTTACATCTAAATGTAGACGTTTTAATTTAAAAATCGCCATCTGCAAAAATCCCTGTTCGAACGATCGCAATTAAACTTCACTTTAAATCGTAAGTGACTGGCAATTTCATTAATTAAAAATCAATCGTTACTTGCTGTGGCGATACTAAGATCAATGCCCGTTGGTCGGTTGCTTTTCTATTAACTGTTAAACGGATTTGACGGGATTGTTTCTGCGAAATTTATTTCATAAATTATTAATTATTGACGTTCAGTGTGTGAAATGAAAACAATTAAATCATCTTATTTCATCTGGGAAATAAAACTAAACTTTATGTATTCAGAGAAAATTGAATTTATACTACACAAAAAGTAACAAATTCCATAAATATTTATATCAGATATATCATATTTCTAAAATATCCGTTTTCAGATGCAACTCACTTTAAATTGTTGTCAATTTTAGATTTCATAGAACTACAAATCTAAACTATTATTCACCGGAATTACAAACATGTGTTCGAAGAAATTTAGTTTTGAAAAATAACATCCGTAAATACAATATTATATTTTGTTTCTATGTACAAAGATTTCATATTAAAGGTTTTAAAAAACTAGCTAATGGAACAGATAATAGTATGGACCAAAATTCAATAAGAAAATCTTAATAAATAATGAACGGTTTTGGGAGGCATGTAAAACAATAATAGATAGCATCTTGTATCATGAACAACGAGTACAGACAGGCCTTAAATCCACTTGATCATCAAGCTCAATTATTTTTTGTACAGAAGCTGAAAGGAGATGTTCTTTTAAAATTTGTTTTACGGATGAATTCGAGCTTACCCAAACTATTCAGTATATGGGCTGCAAGGTGACCTGATTTAAACCCTTCAGATTTATTTTTTTGAAAATATAGTACTTTTGTAAATAACATTGACGAGGGGCAACTAATATTAATAAAAATGACAAGAAATCTTTGACACTTTGGTGGTTTTATTTTTGTAAGATAATTTTATTGTTTCTACATAATAAACTAACTGTATTAACTAATTACAAAAAATCTTTGAAATGGTTTATTTACTGATTCATGTTTATCAAGACTTCTCTGCTTATTTTGGTTTACACTATTATCCTTTATTTATTTTAAATTATTATTTAATATCCTGTATCCTGTATTAATATCCTCCATTTTAAAATAAAATTAATAAAACATACACCTAAAAATATCATTAAAAATGCGATTGTCTGTTACTACTAGAGTAATAGGAAAAAGTCTCGTGAAGTACTTTTTAAATACCCATTTTAAGAGGTTCTCAAAAAAGAACAAAAAAATACCTGCTAAATTAAACACCAACCACACACAAATCAAACACCAAAGAAAAACCACATCCAATATATTGGTACACACTTGATATTTTAAGTGCGGTTTCACTTTTCCATTTAGGTCCAGATTTAGATATCGTATCGGTTGTCCTTCCAGGTCGTCAGTTTCAAGGCTGGCCGATGTGAAATGCCGCCGCCGGCGGCGCTACAGGATAATCGACGGAAAAACGTTCCGGTAAAGCGTGAACGTGGGCACGCGACGTATATTTTCCAGCGTCGGTTTTTCAATTCCGGGCAAATCATCGACGGCGGTTGTATTGTCAATTTGTAGTCTTGCACGCTACAAGTTCGCTGCGGGCGCGTATCGGAAATATATCGGACCTTTTTGTGTTTAAACCGTTTAAACCTTCTTAAAGGTAATTGTTCAAGAAACTGCGTTCCTCTTTTTACCACAATTATGGTGTCCCGCATCCGGACGATATTTATGAAATTTCTATAATTTACATAAGTATAATAACGTTAGGAAAAAGACATTCACAAGCTTTTATAAATGTTTAAATAATTCAACATAAAAAAACTGCACTTTCTCAGGATTTTAGTTCCCATAAATCGAGAACAATGTAGCCATTATTAAAATGAGCCTAATTAAAGTCCTCCATCCAATTACATGATGTAACATCGCATAAAATACGCAGCATCGTTATACACAAATCGTTACTTAAATTTTATGCCTGAAAAAAATAACACGCTGTGGAAATTCCTGGAAAAACAACAGCCGTAATGTAACACGTCTGGTGTAAATCAAGCGAAAATACAGCCGCGATTATAACCATATTTTTACAAATGTGTGTGTTCCCTAACACATTTATATAATGCTCTTGGCCATATTTGGATAATAGACTTTTCGTGTTAAAACCGGCTTACAGGCTTACATTTACCAGGTTAAATTTATTTCGGATATGCCCAAGCCCGATAATACAATTTAATTTAATTCAAATCCTCACGTACTCGTTTTGCATTAGCTCAACTAGTTGATTAATGAGGATCGGCACACGGTACTTTTGTCACCCAACAAATTGCCGCATTAGAATTTGCAATTTAAACCATATGGGCAAAAAATTACACCTTTTTCCCTTTTGTTAAAGTAAACTGCAAGTTAGAACAAACAATTTAAAGCATTTTCTATTCGGCTAAAAACTAATTTACCTGTAATTGAATAAGCATCGTCTGAAAATAGAGAGCGCAAGGTGGAAAGTTTTTTTTTTCTGCAATTTACTAAAACTAGTATATTTACCAGGAAAAGGATATACCCGTCTTATGGAGCGGAAGAATTTAGACCGAGTTACAAACCTTACTTCCCAAGTTTCAGATAACCAGAAAGTTGAGCCACTCTTTAATGGATTTTGCGAGTTAAATATGTTCATTTCTCATCTAGAAACACTCGAGGATAATCTCAAATCCAAATTTATAATTAATTAAAATATTGTCCCTGCCTCTCAACCCAATTTCACAAAACTTTTCAGTGCATTAATCAACTTATATTAACGGCTCAAATGAACTGTTTATTCATCCGTTTAAATATCCCTTCTCTGTGGCATTTGGAAGGAGTGTTTCATATTTATGAAATCTTGTATGGAAAAATTTTTGGCCGATTACAAATTGTAAATTAAACTTCTATTTGCATTTTACGGGACACGTGAAGGGAACAGGAATTATGCATTTTTAAAATAATCTAATTAGAGAAAAGCACAAAGCAAATTAACAAATTGCGGTCGTATTCTTTTTAATTTACAACGGTGTCTGACGAAATTGTTTGCTCGACGCGTTAAATTTGAATATGCAAACAAAAGTAATACGAAAAGTTTTACTGGCGGGACAATAACACTAAAAGGAACAAGTCTTTTCTTTAAATTAGAGTTTAATGCTGAATGCAGTTCAAGTTCGGAAATGATTCGAATTTAATCATTTACCGTGTAAAATTTACTGAGTGTATGTTTTTTTATTAAGTAAACTGCATAAAATGAAAATGGACATATTCATCGGTCATTATTTTAAATAATCGTAGAACTGTTGACTTTTATCGTCGGAAAATTTGCCGCTATGCATTGTTTAATAAAAATAGCTTCACTGTTAATAATTGTCATTTTTTACATTTAAATTGTTAAAAATATACAATTTACTGTATTTATGGCTGCGATAAAACGTGCATCAGACTTAAAATCAATAAGCGTAACGAAATATACAATATTTTTATGGCATTGTTCGCGTTTTAAACAAACGTTGATTATTAAATAAATTAATTAGTGGTAAAAATCTGATATTTTGGTTGTATTATTAATATGAATTACAATTCAAAATAAATTGGAAACTGCATAGAGCCTGTGAAAATCAAATAAACTCTAATGAAAACAATCTAGGCTCTGAATAAATTGTGAGGATTAAGAGGTTTATGCATTAAAAGATTCATTAATATTCAAAAACATGATATGAAACTGTAATGGACCGAATTGAGAAAATGACAACTACAAAGTCGGAGAAAATAGGATTACGCGGTTTTACCTTTGACACAAAGACCGTATAAACCTTAAGGAGGAACAGATAATAACCGTGGTCTTTTTTTAAGTAAACGAGCATACATTCATCGATCGTCAAGACGCGCTTTTTCCCTTTAAATGAATGAAAGGGAATTTATATTCTATTCTTTGATAGGCGATGTCAAAGCTTGTTTAAAGAAACTCCTTCTTTTTCAGACAACGGAGTTTTCGTAGAGGCTCAACGTCGCATTTAAAAATATATTGAATTAAATTCCTTATTTATATAAACG
This sequence comes from Aethina tumida, assembly GCF_024364675.1. NCBI lineage: Eukaryota > Metazoa > Arthropoda > Insecta > Coleoptera > Nitidulidae > Aethina > Aethina tumida. The sequence continues at coordinate 32,627,297 of NC_065437.1, forward strand.
TTCGAATCCAACAAGGTTAAATTTATGGCGTATTTGCATCAATGGATTTCTTCCTGTTCGCATAATTCAACTTTGTTTAGTTTCCTTAAACGACTCTCAAAATTATAATTTACATGAACAGCTGAATGGAATACTTAAATTATTAAAGATATTTATAAAAAACTTAAATTAAAATTTATAAAATTTAATCATTCATCTTTTTATTCTTTATTAAAAATTGTTAATTAATTTCAAAATTGTATTCACATTAAAAATGTGATAAATATTTTTTAAATTTATTAGAAAATCTTCAAGGAGGAGCTTGTGTTTGATCATTAAAAAATCTCTTAATTCCATGTGAAAAAATGTTGATTTTATATTTTTTGTAAAAATTAACATTAAGGCTTCTGCAAGAAGTTGAAAATTCATTATTCTCCCTTTAAAATTATTATTGATTTAAAACTGATTATAAAAATAAACATTAAAAATAAAGCATTAAACATTAACACAAATTTGCAAAATTAGAATTTAAAATAAAATCTTCAAGGAAGGCATCTTTATATTTTATTCAAAAGGGTTGTTCTTTCCCAATTTATTACCAAAATTAAATTTAAAAGTAAAAAGAAAAATTGTAGAAGAATCTCATGATAAAAAATCTCATAATTAAAAAAGTCTCTTCATTCCCTATTCAAAAAATGTTATTGATTGCAAATTTAATGCAAAAATTAACAATTAAAATAAAATAAATTCTTCAAGATGGAGGTTGTGATCACCTACAAGGTTTCTTCATTCTCCATTAAAATATATTATTAATTTCATACTTATTGCGAAAATTAACATAAAAAATAATATAATATCTTAATAAAAATTAATCATCTTCAATTGTAATAACTAATTACCATGAACTAAACGGTATTACCAATTAAGTTTTTAGTGCGTTGTTGTAAGTAATTTTTATTTATTTAGTAATTTTACCTTATTTTGCACTAAAAATAATAATTATCCTTTTGTTAATGTTTTACAATTTATATATTCTCTATTCTATATGTAAAATCCTGTTTTCATTGTGGGATTTCTTTTCAAAAAAGCAGCAAATTAACGTATGCTTTTATAAATATACTCGATAATTAAAATAATGTTTGATCCACTTCACCTACATTAAATATTACAAATATACATATAATATTTAATGTATTTTTTTACTAATTGATAATTTTTGGTTTTATGTGATAAATGCGACAATTAAAATAGAACGATAAAATGAGTAAACATTTAAAGCTATCAAACTATGAAATAAAAACCGATGTAGTAGTCAAAACGCAAATACTTTTGCGAGTAAAGATCGGATGGTGTGCCATATTTTATTTGTTATTTTTATTGTCGAACATTTTATTGCCCTCCGATTATGTTTATTTACCAGCCAATTTTTTATTATCATCGAAATTGCAGACAGTATTGTTACCAATTTACAATTCCAATTAAAATTTATAGTTTTTGCAACATAATTATAGGAGAGGTTATTTATTGCAGCTACATAAATTATAATATAATAACGGTGTATCGTTAAAACAAACGCTTCCATTATGATTTTCATTAAAACTTGGGAATTTATTGTTTTTATTATTGCTGTAATATGACTCGTATATTTATCTGCAGCTGCTCGCATAAATATCAATTGAAACATGATGTGGAAAAATTGACGTTTGTCGAAATTTATATGGTCACACATAAATTTTCCCAATTATTATTTCCTAGGTGTAAATTGAAATGAGATTAATTCAATTTTGCATTTTATTGCTGATGATGCGAATTATTTAGTCGTTTCATTTTTTTTTACCAATACTCCACTAAATCCCTGAAACGAAACAATGGGGAGGCCATCGAAATTTTCAACTTGGTGACATGAAAGACCATTTCCAGTTTCCCGTTCAACAGTTTGGAAACCGTAATCCGAAATCGCGATTGATTTAATCGTCCGTTCCCTAAATACGCAATTAAAGTACATTATTATCGGCATAAATTGTTGTCTGCTTTGCCACAAACCTGTCCATTCCGAAAGGAAATTAAGTTATCCGGGTGGCATGACTGCAATTCGCATACCGCATTTAAAATTATAACTTCCTTACTTAAAACGTTGCATATTTAATGAGCGCAGTGCGAAGTGAACTTCATTTAAGCTGCGCTTGTTGTTTATAACGGCCAATGATAAAGTACGATTCGTGGCAAACGGGTCCCGTGGGATTATTTGGAAAATATTGTTTCTCAAATATAGGAAAATTCAATTTTAATTGCAAAATAAAATGCACGGAACTGTTGTTATTTTAAATCCGTATTAAATTTACATAAAAACCGTTTCAATATTACAAGAAGGTTTTTCAACCGAAAAATCCATATGCAGTTAGTTTTAGATTCTTCTGTGATATATTTTTATGTGCATTTTTAGATTGCCGATTGATATACATATTTTCGCGTGTCAGATTATCATTGCATGTCTGACAGTCTTTTTAATGTTCGTTATTAGACCCAGTTGAAAATTTACAATTTATAATCGGAATAGTTGAACGGATCGCATGTCATAAGTTCAAATTAATTAAAACATTAAACCTTTTTTAGGACAACTTCATTCAACTCGTCAAGTACGTTTTTCTCTCATATAAATACTAAAAGAACCCCCTTAACTGGTTCATAATAAATGCGTTATTTAATGTTTTGTTTTATCGTAAATCATAATTACATACTTGTATGAGCTAAGCCAGAACACAGAATGGAAATAAACTCACGCACAGAAAGATTATAATTATAAATAGTGTACTATTAAGAAATTTTTAACTGATCGTTATTTATTAAAATGGTGATTTTAAATGAATTGTAAACTGTGTCTATCGCTTGTACTGCAGGTATGTAAAATATTTCTAATTAAAAAAAGGGTTGTCCCATATATTGAATTCCTGCGAAGATAAGCCATAAGCACGAACAGGTATAATCCATAAATAGAATTATTGTACGAGTTTAATTAAACTGCGTTATAATAAATGCATGTAAGGTGAAGCAGTGTAAATGTGATAACGGAATAAACGTGTAAATTATTTTTAAAAATAATTATGTAATTAGAACTAAGCACGACATCCACGAGTAATGAGTGAATAATCTCGGTTCCAAATTGCACTCCATGCGAATTATTCCTGTGCCCATGTTTAATTAAAGAATGTTTTGAGATTAAATTGAAGTTCCCCAGCGTTTAATTCTCACACTTGCTGTAACAGGAAAGGCATTATCTAGCCTTTAAATTAAATAACTAGTTTTATCAGAAAAAAAAAATGATTATTTTACCTGAGCACAGCCGAAGCAAATTCTTTTGATGTGGCAGCGATTGCGCTTCATGTATAAAACGAATACATACATCGTACATATACGTTTCATGCAAACCGCGGATAAGGCACTAAATAATTTATCTTATCATTACGGCACCATCTCTCATTTCGCTCATATTGCCACGTATCTAATTCCCATACCGTTGAATAATGCATGTTTTTTAATCATCTAATATTTATTAAAGATGATGAAGCTACAACGATCAATGAGAACGTAACTAATAAATAAAGCTAATAAACGTTTATTACCTGATTTTGTATGCAACACGGTAGCCGTGTATTTTGACATAATTTCTTAACGTCGCAATATTTCGGAAAGATAAATAGCAAGTTATAAATGTGAAATGAACTCATATAACTGTATCGCGAAAGTTATTTTATTCCGGGATAATTAAGAAACTTCCATTCTGAAGCGTGTTTGTGTGCCCCAAGACAAATAACTTGTTAATTTTAAATAAAGTTAGTTTGGTAATTTAACACGTCGGAAGAATTGGGAGTGCCGAGCGACAATACAGTCGGCTTGTGTTATTTGAGGAAGGTTTAAACAATTATGTAAGCCAAGCCGACAGCCCGAGAACAAACTTAAACTTATTATTGAAACTGTGAATGTAGACGACGAAAGTTAAGAGGCGTCGCATGCCGATATTTTTTTTCTGTTGAGATATAATTTTACAGAATATTTTTTTTGTATTTAATCTAAAAACAAAGAGGTGGAAACAAATTTAATTCGATTCAATATGAGTGTACAAATTCAGTAAATACACAACGGAGAATAGGAGTCGCTAGAAGTTTCGTACTTTTAGGAAATAAAGCCGAGACTTAGGGTGCAGTGAACTGTTGTTATTAAAAAATGTGTTGGTTTTTGATCAGTACGTGGCGTCTCCAAGGAGGGGTGGCGCCGACGCGTATTGGGCTTTGCAAGTTTTAAAACAAAAGGCGACACATACAAGCGAGTGTATCCGGGATAAGAAGAATAAGAGGGAATCCGCGCCACTTGGGCCCTAATTCGGAAAATTGTCGTTGGAACGGGGCAAAAGATTCAATTCATGAATAGAAATAAAAACCAATGGTTCGGATACTTTCATTCGTCTTGGCGAACGCTTTCCATTGTTTTTTCCGGTGCCGTTTGCCAAGAAAGAGAGACTCTTAACTTTCTGCAGATCACTTCAATGGATCCAATCTATTTCGCCCGGGTCCATAAACTAAAATTATGGACCGTCTTAATATATTAGATTGAGTTACTTAACAGATTTTATACTCTATTGCGCGCGGGGTTGCTGCTCCGCTTTATTGGCGTCATATTGTCAGATTTCGCCCGATCTTGCTCCGAAGACTCAAACATAAAGTTGCGTCTTATTGTTCTCCGCAATCGGCCGTAACAGTTTTAATGTATAAATTTAATTCAAACAGTTCAAATCCCACTTTACGACAAATCATAAATCTAATATTACTTATTATTTTTGTTCCAGGTGAGACACTAAAGCGGGAAGTGGTAAAATTAATTGCTAATACGCGATTATTCCTTTCGCAAAACTGCACCTAAACATAAATAACATGAATTTAATCATGAGCGGTGGAGCTTTGTGCGAAACTCAAATAAAACTACGGCTGACAAGTAGTTAATACAACATAACGTACCTCGTTCCGCAGTAGATCAGATCGGCGACCGTTCCGTAAGCTTCTAATTATGCCCGGTCGGAGTCCTGCGGACACGTTCGCGAGCTTTGGTGGCGTCCGTAAAACGATCATTTCAGCCCTGCAGGATTATTCGTCACCAGTGCAAACTTTGACCGTTGTAATTCCGATTTTAAACTGATCGCAAATAGAAAGTAGATGTTTGCAGTTTCGGTACCCTTGTTGATATGTTTATGTTAGGAGAAATTGGGTTATTAGTTACTAGCAATTTGAGTTGGAGTTGGGCCTAAGCTTAAATGTTTCAAACATTAATACCATATATGCAATTTGAGTTGGTTGTGCAATTAATAACAGTTAAAAATGTTAGAAATGTATCGTTTCGACACTTGAAACTGTAGAGTATAAATAAAATCCAGACCATAAAAACGTGTCATTAATAGTAACATGGGACGAAGCCAATGTAAATAAACCCCATAAACTTTTATGTATCAATTAGTAGCCATAAATATCTGTCATTACAAAACATAGCTGCTCCATTTTTTGAGCGAAACTAGCCATTAATATTCATAAATGGCAGCCTATTTGCTTTTCAGCGACATGTCTATAGATATTTAAATATATAATGCTAGGTTTGCACTACATAGTTATACGGGTAGGACTGTAATATCGTTCAATTAAGCGGGCTTTATCTTTACGACGAGAAGTTGGTGTATTAAAATAATGACCGGTAATAGCTGATAGCGGAGCTCTTATTTCTGTCGAGGATCTAACACGGGCCTCTCGTGAGCCTGCTTATGGCCACGATTAAAAATGTTAATGACGACGGATCATGAAATTTGTGGGCCGACAGTAAACAATTCATTTGCTCGTTTTAAACTGATTTTGTAACGCCGTCTGGAATTTTGAGACATCCAGCCCCGTCTGTGCTTGTAAATGCATTCGATGGGGACAGATCACACAAAAGCCCGCCACGTCGCATCTGCCCAATAAACGTGGAAATGATGTATTTAGTCTTGGCATAAAGAAGCATTATAACGAAATCGGGACACCTGAGCCAATGTGCACAAAGGCTTTGTGGGACCCCGTTTTATTCGGCGGCAGTTATGCATCGGGACCTACACACACGCATGCCGCTGTTTATCTGATCATTTATATTCTGACACTTTAATAATTGTTCTGTGAGTTGTAAATTGTTTATACGTGTTGACGTTTATATTGATTAATAACCTGATTTCATTACACTGATTACAGGTGTTATCATTGTAATACGGTTCAAATAATCCGCCTCTGCATACACTGTCACAGACATTAGTTTCATTTTTTAATGAAAACTAAAGAAACCAATTTCTTCATAATCAAACATATAAAATATATTTGATATGAAATTTTAATTAATTTAAATAATTAATTTAATATTTTACTGGATTAAAAATAGCAGTTAAATGTAAAACTTGTTGACGTAAATTGATAAATTGAAATTAAACTTTATAAAGTGACTGGCATTCGGTGCGAATTATTAATATGCATAAATATAAAGAAAGCTTCCGGTATATCCCATATATTAATTTAAAGAACCATCTTTCTTTTAATTTTTAATTTAATTTTAGTTGGGTAATTCGAATTTATTTTTGCGAGGAATTCACATAAAACAAGAAAACCATATTTTCCGCTGTATTTATGGCTTCAGGGCCTACTGAAAAAAACGTAATATTCGAAGCAATATTTTTCAGTAGCATATGCTCGAACCCTATTATATCATTCTTTATTAAAGTCGCTTGAATCGTTAATTTTATGTTTAAAATTCCCGCTGAATCGTTTTTAATAAAGTGTTTTTTTTTTTTGGAGGCGGTACGCGATACGGACGTAGAATTGAAAATAAATAACCCTCTACCTACAGGTGTCTATATTATTAAAATATATGTTTGTATCTAAACTCAAGGAAAGGAAATAATTAATGAAATTTTGAGTTATGGCTGGAAAATACAGTTGTGGTCATAATTATAGCAATTACATATTAACATTAAGCATTAACATATTAACATTAAAAATTTAAATCATTTAAGAATGCAACGTTATATGTATGACTTACCTTGATTCTTTATTGTACACAAAATTCAAATATTTTTCCTCAAAATAATCTACATATAATTATTAATTTTAGGGTAGACATAAATATAGCAACTTTTATATTTAAATGTCATTTTATTTTTACTTCTTAATTGATTAATATATAACTTCTGCGCACCTTCTAGGAATAGTCTCAATCGGGGTAAATTTAAACAAATTGTAAGTTATATTTGTTTGTCCATCTGATCTCACAACATCTCAATAGGATTGAGGTCTGAAGACACTGCTGGCCAAGGTAAAACATTTACGGCTTGTGGTCGCAGCTGAGACTTATGTTCTTGATTGTTATCATGTTGAAATTTAAAAGAAGTAACCCGTTACCATAATATATCCTTCACCCTGAGTGAATATTAATAAAGTCCGTTTCCTTCAGATTGGGATTGATATGAGTTGAGCCTTGGGATGGATTGTTTTTAGCCAATCCAAATTTTAAATTTTTCCGTTTTATTGTCTTCAGTACTGCAGCTTCCACTTACTAAGTAACTGTATATGTAATGGCAATGTCCACTACTTTTTCATCTTCTCGAAACTCTTTTTCTTAAAGCTGGTTTTACCACGTCTCATTATTAAAATCAAGATAAAATTATCTTTTTACTTATAAGTGATCACCGTTTTACTCGCAAACGGAAACTAAACAATATTAAACGAAAAGTTCCTACAATTTTGTCCAATACAAAACCAGATTTTTAAATGATTAGAAAAAAATAACCTAGTTCATTCAATATACTCTATGAACTAAAATATAAATTATGAAATGTACCGACTTGAAATTGAAATGATAAAATATAGTTTTTAAACAAGAAATTGCTATAATTATGTTCACTACTGTATATCTTGATATTATTTTAGAAAATAAAAAACAGACGAACAGAAATAATTATGAAAAAAAATATTTTTATTTTGAACGCTCAAAATTAGTTTATTTTAACAATATTAGATATCAAAATAAAACTAAAAATTAGTTTACAGAGGAACATAATGTTAATATATATTTTATTTTTCATGGAATTAAAAAGGCAATTTGTTTTGATAAATTTATGCCGATACCTAACAATTAAATACGATGATAATTTATATAGGAAATAAACAATATATTTTCATTAAACATTCATGATGGCCTAAATTTAATGAAATATGATTGATTATATATCTTTTTCATATATTATTGCGAACGTAAATACATCGACGTAGCGTTTTTAAACGGCATAGTTTTAATTAACGATTTTATCTGAGCAATAAATATCTGAAATGCAATTTAGTTTGAAACGGAATATACACAATTCATAAATATTAAGAAGCACAGCAATAATAATAAATGATATTGTCACTTTCAGATATTCAATATCGCTTTATGGCTTAATTAACTAGAAAGTCGTAAATGTAAAACAACAACAAAATTAACCACTTTAATTAGCGCGGGCCGTGGCCGTTTCGGACCTGAAATTATATTATTTTTAATGGGCCACAAAAACGCCCTTCCGCATTCATATCTTATTGACCAGGTGAATTGGATCTCTAATATTTATATATGGCCGGTAATTTACATAACCTACGCCGGCTAAAGAACCTTCTAAATTATTTTCGTTTACATATTCATCCATATCGAAGGCAATGGTTATTTTAACAGCGGTCCGTGACGGTTAATTGAATGAGGCAAAATAAGGTTAATTGGCTTGGTAAATATCTCCAAATGAAACCATAATTATACGAAAGTAACCGTGTATTTTATAGCTATTATGCCAATAGCCCCGCTAAAAATGCAAACAAATCCAAAGCCAATTTGCTATCTTCGTAGTAGTGTTTCATGTCGCACGCCAAGTTCCCATGCAGCAGCCAAGTGCACGTATGCGATATGGCATACCATTCCTTGTAAAATTATAATGTTTCGGTCAGTCGTATTAGTTTACGATGCCGAGGCAAGAAGGCAAAACTGCTTCTATTATAATAATTACGCGTTCCGCAAAACGCAGCTACTGTTTTAGACTTCATCAAAAAAACCAACCCGACACACGAGATTTCTTCATATTTTTATGCACTGATCCGCTAACGCATCATTCCTATTATTAATGGCATGTAATGTCGCAGAACATGTTCTCTCTAATAGTACTAATAATTTTTTTAACAACCCAATCAAACCTTGGGAATACTCATTTGGAATTATCAGCCTTTTCTCTTAGATATTAACAGCAACGTTTACTTAGTTGAGCATCGTAAACCTTTGGAATTAATGTAATTTAATTGTACTCTGGTATCTGTAATTTCTCAAGTTCCGCTATCACGCTTTGTCATTGCCTTGTAATTTTATGCCCACCTTTACACAAAAACTATCTCTCATCTTACAATCCAGAATGACTAGACTCAATAGTTATAAAAACTATACTGCTTATTTAAGGCATATTCCTAATCTGGATCTCGTTCCATTCTAAATTACATTTAGATGGAACCGACCATAAAAATACTATCTATTCTAATTTCGTCGATATATATGCAATGGATACTTAAATAAGAGATATAATCTCGAAAATGGAACTCCTTGGCTGTATAAAAACAACGGTTGTCGTCAGCAAATCAAACGAAAGAAATACACGCAATATGCATGTAGCTAAAACAAAGAAGTAATAAAACATAATTTATGGTCTAAAAGGTCAAAACGGTCAAATGGTATATATATTGTGTTATATATATTTGTAGGTACTATCGGATATATAGTAATGTCAAGTAAATACATACTTGAACGCTAATATTCGATGGGGTCAAGCTAGCCGCCATTAAGACACTTGTCCATCTAAACAATATAAACCAAAGCCCCCATCTTGTCCACAATGGCTCGTTAATTGCGATCCACGTACAAATATGGTGTGTGCTGTATTAAATAATAATTAATCGTTGGGTGAGATAGTCTTAGAACATTAACGGGAAATGAGCTGTGTATAAGATGCCAGGAATTATTCGAAAGAAGTTAATTAAATTTGAGAGGCTCGGCGTAATGAGTATTGTTTCGTATCTTCTGGCGGGTCAAACACCATAAGTCATGCGATCTATGGATCCATTAGTGCAGTAGGTGTTACCCGGTGCGGCGGACATGCACGTTCTCTATAACTGGGCTCAACGTTCCTGTTTCCTATTGCTTCTGCCCTGCACGAGATCGCTGCAATTTAACAATACCTTAATAAAGTCCGAAGCGATCTGGTCTAAAAAGCAATATTACATCACAGATCTCTTTATTATTTTCAGTGCAGAATGCTTGATTGTTAATAAACTATTACGGTTATTTTACTTCATTTGAAACGGGTTACATTTTCCCAACTATTGAAATACAATTTGAGGGATTAATTGAATATAATCTGGCAACAATCAACTAAATAACATTGCTTGCTCATTTTATGGCGACATAACACGGAAGTCGTACGTAGTAAAGGGAAATCAGGGACCGTGAAAGCTTTTTTATTTCCTAAAAGTTGAGAAGTTGGAGTCAACAAACAAGTTCGAAAGTTTTTGTAGACAGATTGTTCAAGTTTGCATGATGGTATTGTTCTTTGAAAACAATGTACATTGCCAAAGTTATTGTCTGGTAAATTTTTATTGCCCCTCGCAAATAATATCGTATTATGTTTTGAGGCTCAGTTCTGGAAGAAGAGGAAGGCGGTATTCAAGCTATTTATTGAAATATATATAATATTTATAGTAAATATAATAAAAACGTTTATAAAAAAATATACCAATTTTGATAATATATAGCGACACATTTAAATAAATTAGGAAGGAAAAATTTTTTGTCTGATATCTTCAAAAATACACATACAGTGGTTCAATAAAATGTACATAATGAACATTTTATCAGCTCATGTAATAGAATAATAATGCATAATAATGATTATTCAAGAAAGTTTTATGTATGATTAAACAATAAACCGCAATTATTCTCAAAATGTTCACTTAATAATTTTGGTCTAAAACATTGAACAGTTGACTATACATTCAATAGTATTATGTAAAAAAATAAACAGGTTTCAATATAGTTCTAGAAAACCGCATGTAAGGATTATTGAACCTTGCCTGTTACATGATATGAGCAGGTTGTGCTAACTTGAATTATTTTATTTCGTATGGAGACATATTGCTCAGTTGACATTATCACAGTTCGCGTGCTTCTCGTATTGTTTACACTGCCGTTCCTGATATGTTTGTACCTGTGTTTTTTTTTTGCCGATTTTGATGTTTCCCTCGGTAGCGTGCGCACTTGGTTTCCCTCTTTTTTCTCCTTGCTTTGTGTACTTGCAAGTTTTATCTTAGTTCGCCTTCAGAAATAATTAATATGTGCCTGACCACGCTGAAAGGAATTAATAGTTTCGAAAGTTTTACATTTTGATATGAAAAGCACTTTAGTTAGTTATGTGGTTTAACAAGGTGCATTGAATGCGTGTATCATTGATGGTAAAATTTAAATATCGGCTTTTATCGAAATCGCGGAGCATGTTGTTTAGAAATTATGCAGTTTAAATCCATGCTGCACAACTCGTTTATATAAAATACAAATGCCGGTCTGGTAATGAGGGAAATTTATGCGACAAATATATTCATAACTCCATTATGTATACTTATTAAAAACAAAACATGTTTGTAAAATTCCTGGATAATACTACATGCAAAAACGTAACGTGCATTCAATCCAAGCCCTAATTTGCTTGTTGGAAACGATAAACATTGATTGCAGATAGCCGAGGCAATTTAATGAGGTATGCTATGGAATAAATTGCATACGATATTGTAAAAACAAACACTTAGCTCAATTGACCCGGAGTCAACAACGGTCACTCTATTGTTCCAGTGTGTACCGTTGTTCCAATTTAATATCTGACAGGGAATATGATAGATTGTTGACGGATAGATTCCATCTGTTCCATGGAAGTAACTTTGCAAGACGACAATTTAAATGATTGCTTACCTTCGTTTAGTGATAAGCTATTACTAATTGGTTGCTTTTTCTTGCAGATCATGTCAGAGAGTTTTCTTGTGGAATGATGTACTACAGAACCTTTTATATCGACACCAAGAGGGATTCACTATATGTGGGAGCAATGTAAGTATACCATTTGCGAAACAATACACCGAATTAAATACAATGAAAACATTTTGACTTCATAACTACATTTTCTGCAAATACCACCCAACTATACTCCCGCATGTGGGGTGATAAAAATCTCAGGGGCAGACCGTCTGAATTGTTCATTTCAAATATCCATTATTCAATATGCATTGTTTAGACTTCGAGGTGTGAAAACTGCGGGTAGTAAAATGTCCCGACACCATTTGCATCTTTTGTCTTTGCCAACTGCATTGTTTACCCCTTTATGTTTGTCCCTGAGAGGTGCATGACTGATATGATGATCCTACCCTTTTTCTCTCTCCGCCAGCGGCTTATAATTAGAAGGGGTCGTATTTTTTCCTCGTGGCATTCGCATTAAAAGCCATAAATTGATTGTTAAATATTTAAAGGATTTTCATCAGACGACGACGAGTTCTGGTGGGGATTTCTTGAGACAGACATAATCAAGCCTTGTCACGATTTTAATTGAGCAGATGGAAATAGTTCTGGCTCAATTTAAGAACGTAAGAAAGAAATAATACTTACGCGACTAGAATACGTTTCCTTAGTTTACTGTTGGTGTATTAAATTAATATTCTCACTTGAAAGAGCGAATGTCAATAATTAAAAATTCTTTTCATTATCTTAAAGCCAGGGAAAAATGTAAACTTTTTTAAATTACTTGAACGGTAATATCATCAGCTATATCCAAAGGCGGAATGTCATCAAACGGTAAGCCTCAAATAAACTAACTTTGTCATTGGTAATTTGAAATAATCACGACTGAGGGTGGAGAAACAGGTGGGGAAAAAAATGAAAGGATTTTCAATTTAAACGGGCCATAGAAAAGCTGTTACAGTTTAGGATCTTAATTTAAAGTTGATCGCGGGTCTTAGCCATCGAAACTTTTCGATCGTTTCCACCGTTTTCCGTCCGTGCATCTCGACGTCTGCTAAAGACTGTCGGCATCCGAGACGCAAAGTTTGGTGCCGCGGCTCCCAGTTAAACTCTTGAAATTGATCGGCAAATAATTGAACAGAAGGAAAGGGAAGTTAAACGAACCAACAGATTAGACTTGTTTGACTGATGCAAAATTCACGTGCTTTATCGCTTCTCTACCTGCCGCGAACGTGTACATTGCCATGAAAGTTTGATCATGTTTCCAGCTCTGGACTGTTTGGTATACGCCACACACCCAGACTGTTATAAATATGTGATATAAAGGACGAAACAGCTGTTTAATTTAAATATACTTTTCAAGAAGACGAGAAATACTGATCACGTTCTTGAAGGTGTTTAATTTTGAGCCAACCATTAATCTAACAAGTAAAAATAAAAGATGAGAAGGCTGATTATAACGTTCAAATAACGAGTGTTATTAAATTTGAACGCTCTATTAAACAAAATACTAAAAGGTGTTCCACACAATACCGGTTTAATTAAAACCGAAGATATGGGTTGGAGAAACATAAATTATGTACGCATTAATTAGGGGGACTTAATAAAAATCTTCACAGATTAAAATACAAAGCCAGCGTTCTGGCCTCACTTTGTTTATTCATGGCACAGCGTGTCTTTGGGTAATTAATCAAACAATATAAGCGCACAACCGACACATCCACATTATATTCTCGCCCGACGTCGTCAGCCTCACCTTTTGTTTTAAGCCCGATCGCACTTTTTCTCTTGTGTTTTATAGCCTGTTAATTTCGGATTTATTTTGAGCGAGCCTCTCTCGTGCTGCTAAAGGCCTCTTTAATAAATATATTTTGGACGTCACGATGAAATATTGCCGCTCGAGTGGTCGTTTCCCAATACCCTCTTAATTGTCTTCTAAATAATGGATGCATGTATCGACTGTGATAAATTACTCTTTTGTTGGTCTTATTAAACTATAACTAAACACATTTAGTATTTTTATTGTATGCACATATGCACACTTTCATAATTACTACACTCATCTATGGCATCTGTGAATACTAGTTAATTATCAAAGAAGTAAAATATGTAATAGGTTAACAATATAGCATGAACTTGGCACATACATGTAGACGGGAATCAAGTTATTCATCGTGTTTGAACAGTTAAACACATGTAAAGCCCCCAGTAATGGTGCAAACCGATCAGAACTCCTTTTACTCTGTCAATATTTAATGTTCTATTATCAAATAAACATTGAAAGTGCAGTTCAGGTTGTTCCAGGAGTTTTTCTCCCCCTTGTTGCGATCCGAGTTCAGATAAAGCATCGCTTGATATTCATACCCTTGCATTGATTTTCTAAGGCCTCCTTATCAAGATTTATGTCAATCTACCCGGGCATGGGGAATATATTGGATGGCACGTTCAAGACATGGGGAACGGAGAAAATTTTAATGGCTAATAAAGACCGTGTAAAAATTCCATGTTATAAACATTTACGATCAGAAATCTATAAGTATTATTAGCTTGTAATAATTTATTGTTTGCATTAAAAATGATAATTTGTTTTTGAAAATGAAAACTATTAATCTGTTCAGTCTCGAGATTTAATAGTAATATACATTAAAAAATAAAAAACTTAAATGACTTATTTTAATTTAAAAATCCTCCGCATTTACGATGTTATTAAAACGTTGATTAAAATTTACAGTCACGAATATTATAAAAATTAATGGCATGAACCTTTTATTGTTTCAATTATACTATATTTTCGTGTATGCATTCAGTTATATTTTTGTCAAAAAAAAACGTTATAATTATTAAGGAAATATGCAATTGGCAGTAAAATTCCTGATTAAATCTTGGAATGGAAATTAAAGTTTTTTATTGCCACTAATCAATGAAACGAATTTACGGAGCACTACATAAAAGTTGGTAGTAAACGCGGATGGTTATTGCTTGTCTCGTTATTTCAGCCACGACCAAAGGTTAATTAAGAAATTATCCGATAATGAACGTCCACACACAAAGGACAGTCCTTGTGAATTGTCAACTAATACTAATCATAAATAATTTTTTACGAGAATATTAACCATTAAACAAACGATGTTTTATTAAACGTCCAAATATAGGTAGTAATAATGTGAATAGTAAGTTACTAAAATGGAAATTAGTATATTAAAAAAAAATTGCAACACAACTAGTCATTTAATAATTCATTAAAATTGTCCTTGTCTTCATAATAAATAAATCACTTATTAATGGGATAAAAATGACCGATTTTAATTTGTAGTCAGGAACGAATGACAATTATTGCTGAATAATTTCCAACGGACATTGAAAAGTCATGAGTTATGGCGTATAATCGTCAATTACAAATTCAAACAGAACAAAAGACGGTAAACCCAACAAATAGCGTTTCGTGGTCTAATTATATCAATTTGTTACTATCAGACGAATGGTAGGATTTCCGTTGTATAACCAGGTCCATCTACCATTAATGAGAGTGAGCACATTATTGGCCGTTTACTATTTTGCAGCGGAAATTTGAATGGAAAGGTGTGAGATATGAGGGCCGACGCATGCGTATCATTTCAATCCTCGGAACACTCCAAGGGGTTAATGTTTGCCTGAGGGAGGGCTTTTACTTAAAGGGTATATTATTTATGATTTTCAATATTGTGTTCCCATATATTTAGTGGATGTAATTTATAGTTTGCCTGGGCAGAGATAAGGGTTAAATTCAGTGACAATGACTCTGATACGATCGAAGTTTGGGGAACAGTTTCATATAGACTGCACTGAATTATTTTACGTGTTTGTCACAGTCATATTATATATGCATTGAGTTGTCGACGATATTGGCTATTAATATGACGAGTTTGCATAAACAACATTATCGATCAGTTTAATTTTGTTATTTTCACATTATTATTATACCCATATTCCAGGATAAATCATTAACTTGGAATTTTTCGTAAAAGGATACGTTACATTGATCTGATCAGCTTCGGAAAGCGATAATCGTCCTGCGAGCGACTTGATGGTGTTTTTGGTCCGACGTCGCGGACGATTGATGGACGTTCGGCCAGTTTAAGTACATAAATAGTTCTTTAATTCGCTTTTTCCTTCCGTTGTAATATTTCACCCCCATATCAGATCCGGACGTTGTATAGTTTATTTGACGTTGTAGTTATTTAAGATTGGAGATAAAGAGGGCCCAAGGCCGGGCCCCGAAAGTCGTGTTTTGACAATGCGTCACACTCGGGGCCCGACAATCACGCTCCTGCTTCAAGGAGAGGGTGTAAGGTGTAAGGGACCATAAATAATACACTTTGCAGTCCCAGACATTGACGTTATGATACCTACGTTTTATATTATAATGAAGCGGGGAGACTTTTTCTGACGGCTACGAGTGCGTCGCTATAAATCATGTCGGTTTAGGGACCAAAACGTCTTTGGGGATAATTAAATTTTGGAATGTGTCGGTAAAACAAACCATTCACTAAACAATCACGAACAGTTAGTAGGAAAATGATAGTAGAAAACAACGCTTTCTTACGAAAACACGGCGAAAGTTCAAACGAAGTTTTACAGAAAAATAAAATATGAATTCTATTAATAAAATATATTGCGAACAATTATTTAAGCCATTAAGCACATAACAGGCAGTTACAATAAACAACAATTATTCGAAGATTATCGTTGGACACGTTATAAATTAAAAAATGTTGTGTGTAATAAATCGCAATTTTAACAGTTTTAATTTAATTTATAAATGTGCCGGCTCGTTGTTTGTGCATGGAAGAGGAGCTTCGGTGCGTTTATATGGTGGAGGGTTGGAATTATGGTGGGTTTTTTAATGAATTATGGGTAATGACCAACGCTGTTGTCCACATATTATACGTTTTCCCAGGGAGAGCTCATTAATGCAAATGTCCACCGTTTCCTGACCGAAACAATGGGCGTCTACTTTTTCGAAATGGTTCAGTTCAGCAGGAAAGTAAATTATACATTTCACAAAAATGACACTAAATTGAATAAGTATTTTAAGAATTTTTATCAACATAAAGACTTTTAAAAACACATTAACACATCAAAAACTTTTAGACAAGATAAACAAGATTGTTATGGTATTTACTGTATGTCGTCAACGTGATTCATTCCGACAATAAGTTAGCTATCACAGTCGTTTTGAAACCGAATCAACTATAGTTGTTCGTGATACATACCAGACATGAATTAGCTGCCCTTTTTAATTCCGTAAATTATTTTCCTCGCATGCGGATAATTATGCCTACTGTTTTCAATTATTATTTATGATTATATGCCTTTTCAGTCATGTAGTACATGGATCCTTTGAGACAGGGTGTCAACTTTTTTTATTCTAGTGAAATGATACACTTTGTTGCGTGGCTAGGTAATTACAGCTTTTTACGGGAAAACTTACGCATAATAAATTTTATAGATAGATTTTTGGTATAATGATACATTCATAATATTGTTTTATTAACAAGACTGTGTTATTATTAGAAACGAGTTCTCAAACCGATTCATTAATTGGACTTTTTCAACTTCAAAAAATGTGCTCTAGGATAGAAATTTTTTATATTCAAATATCAATTTTTCCCTTTAATTTGAAACATGCAAATTTATGTATGTATATCAATAATGTTTTGCCGTGCATTGTGCTATTCTAATCATTATATGGTAGTAGTTAGAGGTAAATTTTAGAAATAATATCTACTAATGAACGGAGTATATTTGTGTATCAATTAATCGTGGAATCACATTAATTGATACACAATCATTACGGCGAGACTATATTAATTTAAGCCCATACCCAGTAAAAAAACGTTGCATGAAACCATAGTGGTGGATTCAATTAATTTCTATCTGGTATTATTACTCGAACCATTATAACATAATTAGTGCGTGTTCCATCGCATAATAATTTCACAAAATTAGGGAATATATGAATTTAGAATGAATCATTTGAATTGAAATCTGTGCAAATTGAATTAGTTGTTCGAACCTTTGGTGCAGGGGTGACTGAACGTCTGCCTTCGGGTACCCCAATATACGACAGTCTTTGTTTGGTGCTTTACACTATAAGGACCCCCATTTTACCCCCAAATACTTATAAACCGCCTAATGGAAATTGAATTAATATAATATACGTTTAATTTAATACTTGGGGCTCTACGGAATATGTGAATCTGTCATAATGGCGCGAATAATGTTTTAGGATAAACGGTATTAGTTTAATAGTATACTTTTTATATTTCATATACGTGTGTGTTTAAAATAAAACTGTACTCGCATTGTTACCTGTATGTATGTATATTATTATTTCAATTAAACGTAATTTGGTCGGTAGTTAACAGTTACATAAAATATCGTTTATTTCAAAGGAAATTAAAACAATCCAGTTTAAAAAGATTTAAGACAAAGAACACAAAATCCAATTAAAGGGTTGGGGCATTAAACTCGAAGTTAGTGTGTAGGTTCAAAAAAAATCTCTTCATTTACTTTATCTGATTTTGCTGGCCTAAAAGATAAAACTCGCAGCTTTTGTGGTGAAAACAGAATGCGATTTTTATCTGCCTTAATTAATTAAATAAATTTAACTTTGTTTTAATAAATTATGAAATATAATATTTTTTAATATGAAAAGTTTCTTTACAACACAAATTTAGTGTATGGACAAGTCTATAGAGTAAACGCTAAGTATAAATTAAATTAAGTAGCGTCTCTGAATTATTACCGTATGTGCAAATAAATTTTGAATTGTTTCAGTCCCTCTTCAATTTTAAAACTTAATTTTCAGGGTGACCATTTGAAAAGTCATTAGGGAAATGAACACTCCGTGTTTCGACTTTTTACTTACAAAATGAATTATACTAGTACTAAATACTGATATTATTCTATACATGTTTACACATGGAACTATAAATCATTTTCCTCATTTTCCTAATGGATGTATTTGAGCGGAGCCAAGCGAAAAAAAATTCCGGTAAAGCTGAATCAGATCTAATAAAGCACAAGTTATCGTGACCGTAGACACATAAGGGGGTTCTGGCCACTTAAAACTGAACTATCCAAATACAAGGTAATAAGCATAAAATATATCCCTATTACTCGTGTTTGGGAATAATAAAAAGTATGTAAGTATGTAAAGTAGGCATCATGACGTAGCCCGTACCTGATTTATTTTACACGGCAATTACAAATGTGAAAAATATTCATTTCGGGCACGGTCAAAACACGTCAAATTATATTTTAATTGTGAATTAATATTTTGTTAATAATGTCGCAAAACTTGACACAATTTTGTTTATATGATTGATCGGCTAATATAATTATTGAAATTTCAGATTAATTACACCTTTTTAAGTTTATATTTAAATTATGTAAATTATAATAATTATAATATTTGAAACACAAAATTGACTAATTATTACAAATAATTTGCATACGAAATAAATGTAATTATTCAAAAACAAATCGGAGTATCTATCTCCCCCAATTTTCCACATCGATTTCACAGTTCAAATTAAACTATTATTTGAAAAGAAATATTTCGCCGGTAACGGAGGCACATAATACTGCCCTTGATGAGACTCTTTATTAAATCGACGGGATTATATCATATTACTTTTTTAAATTGCGCTATATTGCTTTCAGATGGATCGGAAACCCGTACGGGAGATACAGTTTCACGAAATTGAATTTTCATAATTTTTCAGAAGTGCGGTGGTTCACGGCGCTTAGTTTAAAATATTAGCCGTTTTTTACTTTTTAAATTTATAGTCGAATTCTAATAAAATTGAAGGTTTTTGTGATTTTTATATTGGCTAAGTTTGTGGGCATGTAATTGAGAAAAGGAAGTTTAACGTGATGAGGCTAGTTATTAATTTCTCCTGCGTTGCCTCAAATAATAAGATCGTCCATCGGAGACAATCAAGGTTAATAAAAAGCGAGAGGGAACTATACGTATTTAATTAAATCAAAGAGAAAAACCAGCTCGGTTACTGGAAAAAGCACCTTAAGCAATTAGACGAGTATTGCATTAACATGGCGAATTGGTTTTTTGCTCACGTTTTAGGCCCCTGCAGACACTGGCGTTCCGTCTACTTCGTATAGGGTTACCAATTACAATGTTCTGGTGGCTAACACAATTAACGTCATTACATCCCACAGGCGCACTCTTCTATTTCCTGTCGTGCAAGCCGGCGGCACAGAGAAATTCCGGCTTGTCTGTCTGACTCGACCATCGATACCAACACAAATACCAACATCCTTTAATGACCTGACTAAACTCACGGATGGCGAGCTTGCAATATTTGTTTTAGTTCAGTAATCATTGAATAAGAGCAGAGAATTTTTTTCTGGATAAATGAAGGAGCCGAAGAATATTCCCCGAACTCAGTAACAATGATAATGGCTGTTCTAAAAGCAGATCTTCAGGGGAGGTTGTTAAAATCGTTCCATTATAAGATTACCGAAATTAATTCGTAGCTGATCCATGATGAGGCGGAGCAGCGGATTAATTGTCTCATCGTCAGGCTGTCAGCGGCTTGTTCATCGTGCGTGTGAATCGAATTCGTTAAGACGTCTACGATTTCGCGCCGCTAAAGTTATTGTATTACATTTTCCTAATTTAAGCTACAACCACAGGAGGGAATATCAACGAAGACAAGCGACAGCAACATCGACGCTCTGAAAGCAAAACTTGAACAATTTTAAAACAGTTAACATCGTTAAATTAAGCAGACCAACTTCAAAGGTGTCAAAGGCTCAACGGTGCAGGGCACGTTCATATCAAAGACTGGCGTGAGAGGGGGGTGGAGGGGAGATTGGGGATGTTCGTGGGGGGAAAAGACCGGCGTCGATTCCGGCGCTCTCCCGTCCGCAGCATCGGCGAGTCCGGTCACGCGTCGCTCCGGTAAGCAACAATGGATCCGGAGACAACACTACTAATTGCATCGGGTTCGTGCGTGGCCCCACGGCTTTATGTTATTGCCATACGAAAGCCGCAGATCGCCTCTAATTTGGCATATTTCTCTTTGTGTGGCGGCCACCCGATAGAGTTACGACTGCCCACGCCTCATGCCAAATCGACCACCAAACTCGCACGGAACGACACATGTCTGGATGGTGTGAAAATCAATTACGACATTAACATCAATCGGTTTAAATTAGACCTGATGGTGTGAAATGCAAAAACCTTAATGGCGAAACAGGAAAATTACGCCTCGAAACGTGGACTAATAGCTTTCGCAACAGAACCAGACCGTTTGGGCTTTATGCGAATAAAACGGATCTGGCCATGCGACAGCAGACCTCGCAGTCCGAAATGCGGCCTAATAGGCAGAGCTAATAAGCATAAAACATTCCGAGTTTTACTAGCGCAAAACGGCTTACCGCACTCTCATGTTAAACTGCTTGTTACCGCGAGTGTTCACGCAGCACGCTCTGGTAGTTGCCCTCGTAAACTTTCCGCGCCGATGGCTTCTCACGCAAAATTATGGATGCAGGAAAAAAAGCGTTCTGAAAACGGGATGCATTTCTGTGTACAAAATCGCACGGAGATGCGAGCTCGTATATTTTTGAGCAGGCCCCTCGTGCACACACACACGCACTGGATTTTGTAATTAAGATAGGTGCTCACAGGTTGGATCTAATGCCAGTACAAATTATTAACGAAGGGGGAGGCTTAACCGGATTATTATTCAATTAGATCGTGTCTAATTTGAAATAATATGATTCTGCTGGAATAATTTTTTGAAATGGTAGAAAATCCCTTCACCCCCAGCCATTCCATTTAAAATACCCACTTCACCAAAAATAACCTGATTTAACATTTTAACATGATTAAAAAAAGTAATAGCGTATAATAAATGTAAATAACAAAATATTTGAGTCATTAGTAGTATAATACAATTGAAGAAACTCTTAATTTCTTGCCGAACTTTTTAATTAAAATAGCTTATAACGATGTCTCTTGACGTTATCTAAGAAAGAATCTCGTTTAAATTTAACAATCTATTGTTTACGTGGATATTTACTGATATTTCTCTCTGTGTTCGAAGAGACCAGGCACAATCCGATTAGAGTTTCTCGACAATAAAATCATCATTACAAGTCTCCACCAGTAGGTTTATTGAGTTTCGATAAGGGGACTAAAGAATTCACCCCTTTTTCCATCAAACGCTGATTCAGTCCGTCTAGTTTCCAGTTAATAAGATTACATTATTCAGAATGGGAAGTTGATTTTCTGCAACCCACTAGCAATGCTCTCATCTCACATCCATGTGCAACACAATAATAGAAGTTTATTTATGGTGGAGATTATAAATTTAAAATTTAAGCACCCCTACATCAGTTCACAAACACATCTGTCATTGAGGTCTATTACAATCACAATGCTATGAGTCGATTGTTGCCACCTTATTTAGTAGTAACATCAAAAACATCAAAAAATTGCTGTCAAATTACAATGGATTAAATATATAAATGTGTTTTAAACCAATAATTTTTTTTAAAAGGGCAGTTTCATTGAAAATTGTATTATATCAAGCTCTTGAAACTTGTGTCCTTATTAGTCTTGGTGATTTTATTGCTCAACATGGATTCGAAGAAGACAAATATTCAGTGCGGAGAACAGGAATGTTCAGTTTGCTTGGATTCTTTCTAATTGGACCTTCAGTGTCTGTATGGATTCAAAGTTTGGATGCCATATTTAAAAGCAAAAACAAAAAACAACGTCGCAAAAATGCTTTAAAGAAGATGTTAGTTGATCAACTCGTATTTGCTCCTTCTATGTTAGCCATAACAACAACCATACTTATAGATGAAGAAAATAGAAAGACAGCTTACTTTGATATACTTAAGAGAAATTATCAAGTTTGGCCAAGCATTCAGTTAGCAAATTTCTATTTCACCCCCATGAAACATCAAGTATTAGTAACGCAAATATGTGGCCTCTTCTGGAATGTGTATATAGCTTGGAGAATGCATAATCATTAAGTAACATTAGTAAGTTGTTTTTGTCTCATACTTCTCTATCCTCGGTATTTGTAAACAAAATATGACACATAAATAAAATCGATACTTTGAAATTATATTTGTTTTTGTATTCAAAAGCGTACGAAACACACCTTTTTTAAAATTATGAAAAATTTAAAAACAAATTAAACGTTAGTAGAAAATATTTTTCGACAGTCACGTCACAACTTACGTGTACGTCAGTTCAAAACTCGAATAATAACGGGTATCTCTGTATGGCGACATTAAATATTTACGGTTAATCAACATTTTTGAAAAATGTTCGCTGTCCACGAGGGTTTATAATGAAAATCGTCATTAACGCAAACAATAACAAATGGTCAATGCGAGTGCAGACATCACGTGTCATTAGAGTCCCTGATTGAGCAACGATGAGAACCGCACACATGGCATAATCGCAGAAGCTTTAATGTGCGATCACGTCCCTAATAATAAATACCACCACCACCACTGTTATACAACGAACGCCCCAAAGGTAGGTGTCTACAATCCCTGGGGGCTAACATTCCCAAAACTTTACAATCAACTGCACAACCCGCCTCTGCAACCGTGTCAGGTTTGGACACCTCAAGAACACCCTCGAGATATAATGATATTAAACTAAGGGTTCGCCGTGAAGCAGTTAATTGATGGATATTCACTGATAGGTGATTATAGTAAGCTCATGAACACTGATTACTAATCACAGCTCTATATACTTGTACTGCGGTTACTGTTACTAAGTTTTGGAGCCTGTTCTACTGACTGAAATGAACGATCCCGCTTGGAATTTTGAATGTTTTGTTTGTTTCAATATCTCACTTCAACTTGGCCGCACTCAATTTAATTTTTACAGACACATGCCAAGGAACATAAATCCTAGGGGATCCCGCGATTTTTCGACAAAAGGATTTTAGCCGGAACTGCAGGAAACCGAATTAGAAGAAATATTTTACTGACCGTAACGGGAACGGGTGGGGCGAGTTCTGCGTTAATGTGAGGTTTCCATTACTCATACTCGTACAATGGAAGAGAAATTCCATGTAGCAACGAAAAATGTTCCTTGCCCTGTGTCATTTTCCCATTTTAATCTGATATTTACGCACGTGCATATACCGTGCAGATTAGTTTTAATTTGTGCTGATGTTGCTGATGACTTTACGCGCGGAAGATTGTCCAAGCGATGATGTATTCCCATTAAAAGGGACACAACCACCGTATCAGTTGACGCAACTGACATAAATAATTAGGAACGAAAATTAGCTTACGGCACATAAACTTTTATATATAACAAATTTTAATGGGGTGTTATAATTTTAACGTTGGAGATAATTGCAGTTTGTCCGTAAATAAAACAATTATGCCATGTATAAAATGCTCTATATACCTAATTAAATTTACAATTTTATATCATATAATTTTAAAAAATCGGTTTCTTACATACATGTACGGAAAATTTATGTTTTATTATAGCAAATTATTCATAATAGTAAATTATTAATGAACATTTCTTTGTTGTTGATTTTACACTTTGTTTCTCACATTAAATTATTAATTAGAGTTACTTAAGTGTACCATAAAAAAATAAAAATACTGTTCCCACGATGTCACTATGTAAATAATACATGCAGCTTAAATTTGTATGTAACAGCTTGCAATTTCACTCAAATAATTGAATTCTAAATTACAAATGACTTCGCATTGATTGTAGCGTTCATAAAAAGGCTACAGTTAACCCATTTAATGCGGTACACAAACTAAGGGGTAAGCCGATAATCCTATTATATAAATTTACTAACGTACGATTCATACAAGGATTCCTAAATAATAAATAACGTAAAATAAACGGTTTTAATGTAAAATAGATGTTTCAACAATCGTTTTCCAATGAACAAGTTCATAATTATGCAAATTAGGACGTGAGTAAATAAATATTATGCGTTCATCCACCACGATCAGGAAGCAGAAAACATTACCTGATTGATTCGCATGAGCTTCACCATATTCAATAATATGCATATGGTAGAGCTTAAAAACTTAATCCAAATTTAATTATTAATCCTACAATGGCCCAACCCCGATTAACACACGAAGACCAACGGCTACGTTAAATTATGCCATCATTACTTTTAATAATCGGAGTGGAATAATGTATTCTGCACAAAGGGTAACGTACATATGAGGGGATATTTGGCGTATTATCATTTTGAAAATGGACCTTCACCACTAAAAATTAAAGCCTTTTAATTTTAATCGTCAGCTGGATTTAATCGCTTCTTCTACACTTTTAGCAAAGTATATTTTTGTAAATACATACAAAATAAAATCTGAATAACCAAAAGGTGCAGACGTACAAAATAGAAGCTTATTATCTCAACAGAAGGGTTGATTACTTACAGGTCTTAAACTCACTTCAGATAATTGTAGACAATTAAGTATTAATTTATTTTTTTAAACCCTGTGAACGGGCAAACCCATGAACATAATTGAACGTCTTATTACTACGTTCAACACCATGAAATGCAAAACGGAAAATGCACTTTGTAAAATTACAAGTGGCGTATCATCATTTATTAAATGCGTTAACCCTCGTTGAACTTTTAATAACCATTTTGCTCGACAAACGTTTTGGTCTGCAGTGCAGTTATAATTGCTATAAATAAAACTGAAATCGTCCACCCCAAAAATCCATTGGATAACGTCACCAGAATTTCCTAAGCGTTTCTATCGAAAAACTTCTGTTATTTACCCACTAAATCATAGCCAAAGTAGCTGTGCCGTTAGTTTTTATTGTCGGGGTTTGCTAAATCAACTTGAAGACAGCCGAAGATGGACATCGTAATGGAGGGGACCCTTAAAGAGATAAATTCACTTTCGAGAGTGATGGGAATCTTCTGATAGCTTCAATGTTATGATACAAACCGTGAGTTGATTCGTGTTCAGGAGATTTGGTCAATTTTATAAGTCCTCAAATCCTCGATTCGAACTAAATACGGCGAAACCAGACACGTTTGGTCGCAGTGATATAAATGAAATATTGAAGGGACATGATCTCTCTTTATGAAGACATAAAATTTTTAAATTGAATGTTATATTTTCTGAATACACGTCGTACCAGTAAATGCAGAAGATGAGTAATCATTTTTTACACGAATATATTAATTATAAATATAATTCATGTTCGACATCTTAAATTAATTGATACTCTCATAAAATATTTAAAAAAAAAATAAACAAAACTGAATGAATAAGGTTTGTTTTTCGTCTTGGGCAAAGATTAATGTTCCAGTATAATTTCTGTTAGGGGCTCGAACATTCCTTCTGGAACAAAACCTGATAATGGCACGGACCAAATGTTCGGGTGTCCGTTGCCGGTTTTCGTTGCGGCGAAACTATGATACTAATCCGTATAATTCGGTCCTGCGGCGCCAGCAAAGCCCGCATAATGAATAACCAACAGTCCGTAATCCATCAAACACGACCAGAAACTTACACGTGTATCGGGCCGGAGTTTACAAGTCCGAGAACTGAATCTATAATTGATTGTCGGAGTGCCGTGGACCGGATTTCATCCCGACGAGTCCCGTGTTTTTAGTTCCGCACCGAACGTGTCGAAGTGTTTATCCTGATAACAGTTTTCAATGGTTCCCTTCAACAAAAAAATTAATTTAGAATGTCCACCAAAGTTTTGTTTTTATTGCTGGAAGGGATTCTATTTAAGCTTCAAGACCAATTAAAGCAAAAACTACATTAAACAATCAGTTATAACTTATAAAACATAAATAGTTATGGGGATGACTTAAAGTTCTGAGCTGGAATAAGTTTCTGGCCTTTTATTTCAATGAACCTATTATCTGGAATTAGGACAAACTCCAAACGACCACGCTGAATTGAAATTTAGCTCCCCGAAAATAAGGCGGCGACTGAGACGGCGAGAACGGGAGCGAATGACCATCGAAGCAGAGAAGAGATGGCCCGCAGAGTAATATTTACCCTTGTTAATCGAGCGTAGAAACATATTTTAATGCGACTGGGTTTCCGGAACGGCAGACGGTCCGAGATATCATAACGATGCCGGGCCGGGGAAACAAACGTTTTCTGGGACTGCTCAAATCCGTTTAGGAAATCGAAAATGTATTTGACCTCAAGTGAAATGCCAATAGATGATCTAAGGGGGTGGCATGAATTAACGAGGACAGTTTTATGTATTTGGTAGTGGCTCATGCATTAAATGTCATGTTTCTTCTTTAAATGGTTAAATTACGTTGCCAATTATTTTTTTTTTATTAGCTTACCTGACTTTATAGGCAGGGGAGACTACCTTAATTGCCAAAGGTTTGAACGTTGTTTAAAAATCGTAAGGTTAGTTTGTCATCAAGCAAACAAATCAATTAGTGAAGAAGAAATTCGTTTTTTTTTTTGCCGACGCCGACGAACAGATTCCACTGGGCGGTTTCCCGGCTTCGATATTTATCAAATTAATTGAAAACATTTTTCCTCTCTAATGATTCCTGGACTGATTAATTGTTACATCCAGCACCCGATTTCCTTTTTAGCCACAGGTCACACTCCTGTTCAAATATAATACGCCAAAAGCCGATTACGTCCTGTTGATCCGATATTGTTAGATATGTAACACACAACCAGGTTATTGATTAAATGTTATTTTGTTCTAGGTATGTATCCATTAACTCCAACGTTGGTAATGTTATCACATTTCTATTACACATGTTAAGAACTGTTAATTTCTTTGTGGCCAAAGTGATTAGTTTATTAGAATTATTTTCTACCAAGGCCAAGATTAAAAACAGATTAAGAGGTTAAAAACAACCAATTTGCGGAATGGCTCCGATGGGGTGGAGACGATAATGAATAAATAGGGCAGATAATGACTTTTTCTGATTTGTTTTTCGTTGTTTTCTGGCGTCAAGAGTACGACGTGAAATATGAGGGCTTCCGTCCGTTCCCAGTCGTCCCCCCGTTACTAATGTCCGATGAGTAGCGACTAACTCACTACTGATATGAAACTAATGATGCACTTTTTGGCTTCGCCCTGATAACTCATGATTGATGACAGTTGGGAACACTTTCCCGGCAACGCAAAACCACCCAATGGAGAGACCGACACACACAACGACCGGCGTCCTTTTCAGAAAACCTAATACAGTGTACATGGAAACAGTCGCAGATTCCGGGGGCTCCATAAACTCCCGATGGGCCGCCTCCATTGACGGATACTTCCAATCGCATTTATCAAGTCGAAATCAATTAAATTTTCAAGCCCGGTCCCAACGTGAAGTCGTTGGGACTGAAAGTTTGTTCTGGGACGTGATTCCATTAAATCCTCGTATAAAAATGAATAACTAGGTACATTTTCCTTCCGTTACTTTTTATGCAGGTGGATCATAAGGAATATTGAGATAATGAATTTTGGTTTAAAAAATTAAATGTTTTTTTTTTTTCAACAAAACGTATGATACATCTACATTAGCCCCATCCTCTATTGACTGAATCAAAAGAAGGGTTAAATACAATTCCAATAATTAAAATAAATCGATGACGGTGTCGTTTAGACCGAATCTGTTAATAGGGACCGGAGGCCTAAACGTGGCGCGCGTCCTGGACCAGGACTAAATTAGATCGGGTTATGTCATTATCTCGAATCCGGCAGCCCGGCTATCATGTGATTACGCTAGATTGATAACATCTTTGTTGCAATGTCATCATGGACCACGAATTAATTGCCACAGATATTGTTAATTAGCTACTGCAAATTATTATTCGGATAAGTGGATTTCAATTACCTCAACTGCTCATCAGCTTATCGAAAGATCTTTGGGAATCTTGTGGAGATAACGGACGCGATAGAATTTATGACCTAATTGATTTTATATTAAGTGGTTTTAAGGCATCCCTTCGGTAGTGTTCAATTGAAAATCTAATTTTTTGCAGCCACAGAAAGATTATTTGGTGATGTTTTC
Source organism: Aethina tumida (assembly GCF_024364675.1). Lineage (NCBI taxonomy): Eukaryota > Metazoa > Arthropoda > Insecta > Coleoptera > Nitidulidae > Aethina > Aethina tumida. The sequence continues at coordinate 32,656,444 of NC_065437.1, forward strand.
GAGTTTGACTCGGTAGCTTAAATACGTGCATGTTGTGTTTTCGTCTTGCGTTTATCAGACGAACTTTTATTAATTGCCGCGGTCGACGTCGAATTGCAGGCACTATCATGATTGATTGCCGCGGTTGCACACACATTAATTCGCAACATCTCATGCGAAAGCTTCCGTTAATGTTGTACATGTGCTTGTGCGTTTTCTCTGAGCGCAGTACGTGAGATATTAATTTTAATTCATTGTAATTTACCACTTGTTCACCGTGCCCCGGTGGGGCATGGAGTGACAAGTTAAGAGACGCGTTGCGTGAGATACATGTTTATTATAGGTAATTTAATGCATGGAAGTACTTAAGAGTGTACGCATGACGAATGACAAATACCTCCATGACTGACGCTCCGTTCTCCCCGGTTCGCCTTAAATTGAGACGCGGAATTGATCAATAAATTGTTGCCGTTTCTGTTGCTTCGTACATTTCCACTTTTTCAATTTCACTACGATGGTTCTTTATCACAACAAACTTTTTCTATTTTTATTTGATTTTTAATTTTGTATTAGTCCCAAGTTGTAACATAAAAATTCCTGTCTTTTCAGCTTATGTCGAACGCTATTGAATTAAATCTATTGGTATCGTGTTATTAGTTAATTATATTTGGTTATTTAGTTCAAGAGACACTAAAAAGTTTCAATTAAAGTTGTAAAAGTTTTTGAAAAATTGAAAGCATTTATTTATGAGGAACAATAATAATAAAGTAATGTATTCTGGTATAACTCATTTTTGTCAACAATTATCAAAGAATATTCTAGCATATGGCATGAATGCCCTTCGCAGCGAAGTGATGTTGCGACGTTTACAGCGATATCATAATTCTGATAGTTGGACCACAAAAATAAATAAATAAAATAGTGCATATAAATGAATTCATAATTAAAATTTTGCCACGCTCTCCCGAGCGTCGTTTGTTTTAATGACATAATACATTAATGGAGTATAAAATATAACACATATATTAGTTGTTTTAAGAAGAAATTATTATAAAGAATATTATACAACAACATTTACTGTGATCTAGAATGTGAATTTGATAAACTCAAATTTGTGTTCAAGGTGCAAGGAACGTCGGGTAAAAATCTAATTTTATTACCATAACCACATTCATTATTGAGGAAGATAAAATATTTTTACTGCCTGAGGAACTTCAGTACGACAAATGTCAAGAACATAATAAAAATACAGCAAGTTAGAAACTTTAACAGAAAAAAATAGTACTTCTATGATAGAAATATTATTTTTGGAGATCAATATTTGAAATATTTACTACTATTCAACAAACTGATGTAGATGATCCAATTGTTACAATTTTGGAGAAATAAACATAAAACTAAGATAAAAATAAAAAAATATATTATCAGCAAATTATTTATTTATATGTCTAATACAACTTCTAAAAAAACCATTGGTTACCAGTTGATGGTACTGCTAGTTGCATTTACATTTGATCAAATATAATTCACAAGACAACAAAAATAAATATTTTTGATATATGTAGACATTACCTTCATATGTCTAACCAACGTAGGGTAAATATATTGTGAAGGAGACCAGATAAAAAGAAATAAATGCTACGGTAAGGCATTTCCATTTATACCTATGATACAACTCTCAAATTGGGTTCCTGTCCCCGGTATGCCAGTTACCAATCACATTTAACTAAATTAATGCACATTTAAAAATTATGTGTATAATATATTCTAAAACTTGTTTGTCTAGTATTGTGCCTTTACTTGATCCACTTAACAATGTTGGATATACATACGAAGGATTTGTATACATGGTCTGTTTCAAAACTAAGATGACTGATGCTATAAATTTTGCGCCACCCAAAATATGAAAATTGAACTAAATAGGTAAAGAAACACTTAATCAATCACTCACAAAATTTTCATCTTTCTAGTATATTACTTTTTTCACAATTCTATTTTTCCCAAATCATCTTTTGTCAGTTCGTCATCGAAAATCCAAAATCGAAATATACGCCAAAGTCAAACGATCACGGATCCGTATTATTTGAGGTTCTCGGACATATTGCCAAAAATAATTACCCACCATGTTGTGTTGCAATATCCACCATATTCACCAGATTTTGCATCAGTAGACTTCTGACTATACCCTAAACTAAAATTGGTCTTGAATAGGGAACATGACGAGTCCATGAAAGAACTCCGTACCGTGACACGGGTCCTAGAAAAGGTCTCAAAGAATGACTTCCAAGTTTGTATTGAATCATTTCCAACGTTGCATAAATGACGAAGTAGTGAACTTTGAGTATTATTAAATAAAATTTACACTTTGTTTAATCACTTAATTTTTGGGAAAAACTTTGTATGTTTGGATATTAGAAAAAAAGGGTCTGGAATCTGTTGGCCATTACACGTCGATAGATTTTTATGTGCATTTCATAAAATATGAGAGTCCTCCTCAATCCCGAAGTTAATTAATATTATTTATAGTTTTTTATATCTCATACTAAATTAAATGATAAGGAATTAACAGTAACCCTGTACACATGATAGCGTAACTAATACAGAAATCGATTGTAGTTATCATAATATATCGTCTGTTAACTGGAAATTAGATAACGGAATGTAATCCACTGGATACCAGAAACGGCAAAACACGGGGAGCTCCTTTACGTCGAGCAAAGTTGTAAATCACACCCCTGAGCGCGCAAACCGGTGAGCGACAGACAATGCGGGCGAGAAACCGCGAGATTATCATAATCCGTCATAATCTCTGCTGTACTATTGTGTCCCGTTTTTTTTATGTGCCGCTCGAGTCCGTTAACCGGTATTTCTCATAGTATTTCCTGGTTTTTGAAATGATCTCCGTTTGTACAAAAATTAAATAAATATTTATTTCAAAAGTTCAGAATTATATCACATAGGTGTAACTAAATTGAATTTTAAATCAATCTCGTGCTCGTTAAATGCTTTATTAATTTTTTCGTTAAATTCTAGTTGAAGTCCAGTGTTTGTTAACACACTGTAGGAGGGTAGCAAAATAGTCCAAACTAAGTTGTTGAATGATAACAAAAAATAAGAGATAATTCTTTCAGTTCCGTATGTTAACCAATAGAGTAAAATTATCTCACCCCGTTTTTAAAGTAAGTACATTCAAAAAGGTAAAAATTATCCGGCCCGCTAACAATCAACAGTTCTCGAGACGGGTATTTTTACCCGACCCGCTTATAGTGTGTTAATAATAGTTCATTAGCATTTTTATTATGATAAAACATGATAGGTCGTTTCATAAAGCTGCGTGAATTGATGCAGTGGCAGTAATCTCTCAAAAACTTCTTTTATGTATAGTTTTATTAACTCGAGAAGTATTTTTAATATCTGAAAACGTTATTTAATACAAGACGGGAGTTTTTAAGTAGGCGAAATAAGTTGTTCGCAAAACACAATATGTAGTGTAGCGGCTGGCTGGAGAAAATTACTTTTTAAAAACACGACTTCACACTTTATGAATCTTTAAATAACTTATACATATACACATACAAAAAAATAAATACTTTGCAAATAAATATCTTGGAATATATATATAAGTATATTTAGCGCCTTTAAAGAACATATTTATCTTTCTGTCAGGGCTTCCTGCGAGCAAACGTTTTCTTTTCGATAAAGTTTGCTTTTGTGATTTCTCACAGTTCGCATTCATTCGGCACCAAGACATGTTTCACATGTGCTGTTTGCATCAGTTCCCGTCCCGTTGCTCCCTGCCCCCCGCCTGCTTCCTTCGCCTTTTTTTATTATTATTTCCCTGGAATGTGTCGAAATCGCGGCGAACACCTCTTCCAGAATACGACCACGGCTGCCGAGTCAAATCAATAAGCAATTACGCCCTGTACTCGATTCGAATTTCAATTTTTCCATACAATTTTATTTGTCGATGTGTTATCCGTACACATTTCTTTACTTGTGTTTATTCGAAATATCAAAAAAAAAACGAAATTATAATCTGCTGTACTGCTGGACAAATGGTGCTTTGGTCGGGTGCGGTTAGTTAGACTTTATTGTATTTAACACATGTTGGGATTTGTCAATTGATGCGACGTTGACAGGCATTATTCGTATCGGACCCGTTTTTGCTTGCAGATCCATGCCATTGTTTATCTTACACCCTGTTGCCCCGTGATATTTCCATCCATGTAATTTCGTATGATTGACACATTGATTTGCCTCGAGATTACGCATTGTTCGGTTGCACAATGAAAATACACAACTTATTCACGCAAAACATGTTGGCAGCCGTTCGGCCCGTTTGTTGCCATCGTGTAATATAATTGCTGCAAACAGCATCAGCTCCAATAAATTTGCTGACGGAATTAACATAAAGCATATATTTCGGTTTATCGTAGTTAAATTATTCTGATTTGTACAAATTGTTAATGTTTATGTTTAGTTTAAAGTTTTAACATTTTATCGTTGGTAGTCGTGAGTTATTGCGATTGGCCGATTGTTGAAATATATATGGAATCGATGTGGCTGTTGTTAACCATTTGTACTACTGTTCGTTCCTGGACATTGACGTATTTCTCCACAATTTTGTTGTTAACACGTCTATCTTTTAGTTTGGAAAAAGTTACACGGTTTAAGGTGCCGTAAGTAAACAAAATTTATTTTTTACACTTTCATCCATTAATTTCGGTAAAGTCGTATTTCAGTTTTCAATTTATTTTCAATTTTCGCAGTTTGGCAATTCTGGTTTGCCGCTCCTCGAATTCCCCCAGACATTTAATTATCCAAGTTTTCCTGTTAAAAAGTCTTAAATAAAGAGAAAAACGCAGATCTATCCCAGACAAATTAATTAACAGTAAACGGATTAAATCTTAGAACAGTCAAGTTTTAATAGTAGAAGCAATTTTGTTTAATTAAAAAGTTTGGTAGTTTAACATTTTGTAAATATTTACTTAAGCAGATTAAATCGGAAAGAACGACATAAATTTATTTGCGTTCGCCGACTGAAATGCCGCGACAGTTTAAAATCTTACTTTCTACAATTTTCACTTGATTAAATACGTACGTAGCACACGTCTTTATCCGTTCGCTTAATTAACAACATTTGTATGACAATTTATTTTTATGTCCTAGAATATGGTAAGTGAAAACAAAAACCCAAAGTTTTATGTTTCCTCCGCCGATCTTGTAAACACGATCAAATGGGGTTCGACTTTGGCCATTTGTTTTGTCGAAACGTCGCAGATTGTTTCCATTTTGGCGGGCGCCGCGGCGCACAACGCCGGCTAATAGGATTAGATTTTTATGGACAGTGTCATATGTCCCGTTTTTGCTGTTTACAACTCCAATTTCATATGTGTAAATATGTCTTTTCGTCCGACCCAAAATATTGTCCCCTGTTTTCTTATTGCTTTACTTTTTTTGGCTTATTTGACTACAAATTCTGTAGCAATAAAGCTAATTGCTTTTGATATTGCCCAAAATATTAAATGAATTAAAGATTCATATAGTACAGTCCCAAAATTACCTAACCCAACATATCAGTAGTGTTTTACTTTTTAATTACTTTGGCGGAAAATATCAATCTTCGAAAGCCACAAATTTCAAGATGCTAGATTAATTGATATTTATTTAAGTATCAATGGTATATTTTAAAAATATACAAAAACTTAGTCATAATCATTTTGTGATACAATACTTTCATTTAAAAGGTCCATCCAATATCGAAAACAAATTTATTCTAGTCTAAGGGAGACTGGTCGTATACAACAGTAAAATATTAATTATGTGTCTGATCAAATAAGATAACCACGTCAGAAATATCTAAGGCTTTTGGATAATCGTCATCTAAAAGTGTATGATCTAGCAGAAATGGTAGGCTTTTGAACATGAAAAAATGGTGTACAAGATAGGTGCGTAATCATGTTCCCATTAAGTGTTTGACTTTAGTCTGTTTAGTTGCACCAAAAGTGAATTTTCGCGTCTATTCAAAACAATAAATAAAATATGGATCTACAATTTCATACCTGAGACGAAATAATATTCAAAACAATGGACTAAATAAAAGAACCGGCTCCAAGAAATTGTTGTTTCGTCCAAAATCAATGAACTAATCTTCATGCATCCTATCCACCAAAAGTTCGACTTTTTTACTATAAACAGGGTATCTATTAAACATCTTTGATTAAAATAGATTGAGCTAAAAGAGGACTATGTAGAGAAATTTTTTTGTTTTCTTTGTTAGGTCGGGTACTTTGGGACCCTCGTATTTTAACTAGAAATATTGATGCAGCAGTTGTTGCCAACGAATCTGTCTCTTCTTGTGTTGGATTCTTGCCTGTGGAAAATGCATTTTTTGGATGTAATCCAGACGTGCCATTTGGCTTACGCTCGTTACATATTTTTCACTTGTTAAGGAGGTAATTTCCCGTGTCACGTGCAAGCTTTTAAATTTATTAATTGTGATCATGGCGAGTAACTGATTTAATAATATGTCCCGTCACATACCGACGTTTTGTTATAATTTGTTTTTATTTCAAAATTGAATTTTTATCACGAAAGGGTGATTGATCACCTTCATATTTTAATATTGCGAAAAACTCTCATATATTACGCCGTTTTTACGAGCATAAAAGCATGTGGTACTTTATCACGAGGTTTACTGTGCGTTGGAATATAGTTTGATGTAGATGCATGAAACATTAGCATTCGCTGTGTATCAATATTCACATGTGTATGACAAAAACGTTTTGTTGTTTGACCGCGAATTCAGCATTTTTTCATCTAATACCTAGGGGAATTAATCTGCAGTTTTAATTCAAAGGAACCAGTAGATTTCCCGTCTTTCCAAAACTGTAATGGTGCTGTTCAATGCACGCACGTTATATGTTTATATCCGCACGTGTGCTGTCTTATTCCGCGAAATGCCGTACAATTTCGTGTTTAGCATGAAAATTGATCTCCAGCCAGCACCGTTTCGGCATTAGGAAACTTCCGATTTCGTCGTTAGCGTCGTATTCAGACGTTTCGTTCTTTATTGCGATTAACATAATCAGAAACATCTCCCGGTGTGCCTGATAAACCCGGCTAAATATTGTAACGTGTAATATTCAAATTACTTTACGGAGGAAAAAGATGGAGGCGTGCCTGGTGTCACATTTGGTGTTCCAAAAGGCCCAACAATGTTTTGTGCGTCAATCACGACTCATTTGACTTTGTCATTCAATTTATACTGTGTATATGTGACAAGACAACTGCCAAGACATCTTGTAAAACGAAATGATATACTGACCTGAAAATAGAATATTATCATTGAACGTAAAGGTATTACGTCTTCCATTAATGGACTTATATTAATATTAATATTAATGTTTTAAGTAAATATTAGAAGACGCTTATCATTAAAAACAAATTAAAGTCCCATGATTTTTCAATTTGCCAAGGATATAATAAAACATGACTATAGTGGTCAACGTTAATATTTGCCTAGAGTATATAGTTGAATGATCCCTAAAGTAATTATCCCTCAGTTCTATTCAATGATTGTAATTTTATATTGGAACCATGTGAACACATACATGTGTTTTTAAAATTAATTACACATTATACGTATCGAAACGAGAGAGATCCTTGAAGTTAATCAGTTTTACATTGTGTTCTGAACAAAAGGCTCATAACTGCACGTTACGTATACGACCGAGAAGTCATGAATCCGGTTTATGATATGGTTCCAGATGCATAGGCGTAGATAATATTTAAATTTAAGACCGTACTTAAATCGCATACCAGTGAGAAACGAAACTCGAATAAAAACAAAACGGACACTATGCTAATTGTATGTTAATTTCACAGTCATAATGAAAGTCATAAACAAAAAGTGGCCTTTAAATGCAGACTTGCAAAATTTTAATGATCTATTTTGACGTTATGCCTCGAAAATATCCGGCTTCGCAGTTTACTACAGTCTTTGTTGGCTGCTAAGTTGCGATTTGCGATTATCAGAATTAAAAAAAAGTGTTTTACGACTCCATGACTTGGTTCTGGATAAATTAACTGTACTTAAGGAAGTTTGTTATGGTTTGGTAGACTCAAAAATATGTTTTTGTATTTGACGTTGGACTAAAATTAATTAATTTCTACACGATTAATCCACTCGTGCACATTAAATCGAATACCTTTCATCTAAATTAGAAGAATTATATGATGTACCTTTTGTAACATTTTTCTGGAATGTTTTGACAATGTAATTGATTAAGAGCCTTGCTATTCGAACCGAGAGTTATTCGAAAAATTTTTCCAACTACTTGCATTTTATTTCGTTTCTTAACTACTCGACATAAAACCTTAATTAAATGATTAAGATGATTGATTGTCATGCTTTCAGAGACAATATTATTGGATGCAGTTAATAACAGAAACAATGCAGAAGATTCATAACTACTTGAAAAAGCTTGTTATGTTACCTTATTAAATTACATATTTGCAATAATGCAATAAAAATATTTTATTTACTTTTGTCCGTAATAATTTTGTATTAAATTGTAGTGAACGAGTTTTACCCTGTCTGACGAGTATGTCTTACACTAATTTTAGTATGGTTTTATTTATAGACCTAATGTGAAAACATATTAAACCTATCATGTAAAATATTTCATGCTCATTTTTAAAATTTACATTGAAATTTATAGTTGATATATGTACGTACGTTCTGATTAATTAAATGCATGGCTTTTATTTGCATGATACATTGTATACTGTATATTGTATATTGTATATTGATCGGTAATTTCTATTTATATTTGCCGAGTCTGTCTGAACTTTTATATATGTACGTATACAACAAAAATATGTATATTGAGTTCGCCATTCAAATGAATACGTTTTTATTTGTGCTATGCATGTTGAAACTACAAACTAAACATTGATTCAAATTGTAACTTTTTAATCTAAACTTTTCCATTTTCGTGTGAATTAATATTTACGCTTTTTAATGATTCGAAAACGTTACACCTACACACGTTTCCAGCATATATTCCAGATTAATCTGCACCGAAAACTAAATTTCCCTCCTTTGAAGGGTAAATGAAATTGTATCCGGACTTTTAATAATAGGCAGACACCGCGGTACGCCGGTTTAATGAGAAATTTTCAATTGGAGATTGGGTCTGAGCCAGAAAAAGAACAAAGCCTGGTTACGTAACAGCACTTGTAAGAGGTGATTTACTAAATCTGTAATAGAGTAACAACTTTATCCAGTAGTTACTGTAAATAACAGTAATTTACTTGCGGAGCTCTGGCTCACATTACACAGTGGAAAACAGCTGAATCGGTGTTATTCTCAAGACTTCTTGGAAAAATAATTTTAGGGCACGTACGCCGTAAAAACCTTAAAACTGCTAAATTGCAGTGCGGTATATGAAGTTTATTAATAACCCTAAAAAAATAATAATTTAGAGCACAACATTCCGGTCGGTTTTGATGTCTTTATTTTTCCGTCTATAAAGCGACCTACATAAACTAAATTAATTAAATTAATTAAATAAAATTTTCAACTTCCTCTCTGACTATAAATTTTAACGGGCCAATTAAATAAGTCAAGGTTGTTGTTTTTCATTAGGTCCGGCCAAGTTCAGTGGACAATTAGGTTTTTTTTTCACATTTTAACCGTTCAATCTATGTGCATTCGATATGCTTCTGCGGTTTAACAATTTAAGTGCTTCATCCTCGAAATAATTACGACAGGGAATGAGTGCGGTCTTGTTTCAATTTAGTTTTTTCACTCGAAGCGAAGGATACCATGACAAATTGTCACCGGACATGTGCTTTGTTCTAGAGAACTACTCTTATGTTGTATCATTAGAAACAGCTACTTGCTGAAGATGGTTAATTTAATATTGGTTTTGTACCAATCACATATAAAAATGAATTTATTTTATGTAAATTAATTTGTATTTTAAATTTAAATTTAGATATGTCTCTTGACCTAATGACGTTTTAAAATTGAACCACAGGGTACCATGACATATTGTCATTAGATATGTGTTTTAGAAAACTGCACTTACGTTTGGTGGTCATAAGCTGAAGTTGGATAATTTATAAAATTTGACTATAACATAGAAGTAACGAAATTATTTTGTATAAATTAATTTGTTTCACCAAAATTAAATTTGTAGCTGCCTTTAAAACTAACTCACAGATGATGACTACTCAAAATTGATGCGTCATATGTTTTGTTTCAAACAGTAGCGTTTACGTAGAGTGATTAGAAGCAGCTGCTTATTGACGACTAATAATGTATATAAATTGATATTCTTACATATATAGCATAAGTAAGGAAATTACTGTATGTAAATTAATTTGCATCCCCAAAATTAAATTTGGAGCTGGCTCTTGATCTGATGACTGCTTAAAATTGAAATCACCTCTTTACGACCCATCTTTGTGTGTATACTTAATACCCATTTAGGGTTATAACATTTGCCTCGTTATGGCAAATTCGATCCAAGGGGATGTGTTGTCGCTTATGTAAACTCTCACAGAGACTACGGCGGTACGTGTTTCTTTGACAATAACCGAAAACACGGAATATCGACATCCCAGCACGTATGGCGGTTTCCACGATGAAAGTTTCCAACCCCGCCAGATCCGTTGCATAAGATATACACATTTGAAAGTATAAATTTAGGTTTCGGAGACACGCCATCAGCCTCGCACAGAGATGTTCACGGGCCCTATATACGCCCCCGCCTAATCTCCATAAACACATTTTTTGCGCCACATTCCGTTCACGTATCGAGAGGCAATTTAATTTTCTGTTGTATTAACCGCGAGCCGTAAATATGTTTAGGGATGTTTATGGAGACGATCGCTTTCACTGCGACGCACTGATACGACGTATTGGATTTGACTGCTATTTTATTGGCAATAAGGCCAATATTCGCGTGTTTTGTTTCCATAGAATTGATCGGGCTTTTGTTACAATCAGTAGCAGTAGAGCTCTAAAGGAAAAATTTACTTCAAAAGAGATATTTTTGTAACGATTCTTTCATTTTTATATTATCTTTATGTTACAAAAAACTGCAAACATTATCTGTAGCGTAGTAACTTGGCAAACATTCAATGAGACCTTTGCATTTTAATTGTAGACAATGCTAGTGACACTATCGAAGTCGTTCCATAACGGCAAACTGGAATCTCTTTCCAAATATATGTATATTTTCCATTGTTGCAGACCGCGCCAGAATAATTGGAATATTATCCGCTAACAAACACACATGGCTATTAACTTACGGCACTTTAGCTTGCGACAGGCGCGCACACATGTGCTCGGAGAAAAACGAAAAGGTCCCAATTTAAAAGGGAAAATAGAAGAGTGCAAATCCTCTGGCCGTGGATGCGGGAGCGGCTGATATGAGTAAACAATGGCCGGAGATATGCGGTTCTAAATAACGGGCAACATCAGCATAGAGAAAATACCGGAATTCACAGGGACCAGAACTAATGAATTGCCAGATGACCGGAGCCTCGCGTAAATTGACATTAGCACACTGGAAAGTGTCACGTTCGTACTTACGGCGACGTGAAATTTTACAATTGTTTCTTGAGTTTTAAGGCCACTTTATCTTGTTTAAACTGTGATTCCGTCGTATTTATTCCCAGCGTACCAGTTCGGAAGTTTTATTGCGGTCTTGTACTAACTGCAAAATTAATTATAATTGCTTTGTTAGAAATAAAAAGAAGTGAAACTATAAAACTGCAATATATTCTGGTTTATCTGAGCCAAACGTTAACACGTTTCAGCAACGGAGACGGGTAAAAAGTGGCTGGATATGTGTTCATTTGCGCTCCAAGACAATTACAATTACGGCCATTGCCTTAATGATAGGGCACTTTGCGTGTTAATATAATTCGTGGTTTCCAATCCATACTTGCGTCCATTAACATGCGCATCACGGAACCCAGATGTAACTAGATTAACATCTTTGTATGGCAAAGGTCGAACTTTAAATGAACGTGACGACTCGCGAACGTTTAAATTCACTGTTCGATCAGATTATCGTTTTAATTGTTGGACGGATGTTCCATTTTTAGATGGCAAATAAAAATATGTACTTTTATGATACTTGATTCCTGTACAGGAATGGAATGTCGTGTTCTCGCAGCTGCCTGTTACATATTAATTGATTCGCATCTTGAATGGTGTTCTTTATTTAAAATGTTGTTCAACGCATACTTACTTCACTTTAATATCAGTATTTTAATTTATTGTCTAAATTAGGAGATTGAACTGAAGACGTATGAGAAAAGTACAAAAAAGGATTTAATGACTCCATCTTGGTATGCTGAAACATTTTCCTTACATTTGCCAATTTAACTCATACATTGTAAGCCATTCGTTCATTAAACGTTTTGATGCGGCCGTAACCCGTTGTAGTGCACTGTATCAGTTCTCATTAACATTGTAGCCTAGATATGTTCGCGAGTGGCTCCGTCTAAACCAGCAATTACGAAGAAAGACTCCCGCCCGGCACTTCCATCTGGAGGACCATGATTTCGTTATTGTAAGGCCCGAGGAATGTCGAAACCGCACTCTGCAGTCTATGTGCACGAGAGCGGCGAAACTACAGCAGGATGCAATTGTGCCGAACTAAATCAGCCAGTGGATGTCAAGCAGCCATTCAAATATTAACTTGCGACGCCGCCGCCTTCTCTTGTCTTGCAATTTCGCTTTAATTGTTGTAAATTTAAATTCGGAATTTGCTCTAATGCGGTTTTAACCCCCCCTGCGCAACTACATCACCGGAGCGTTACACGCTTCGGTTTGCATAATTGCATCGCTTGGAATAATGCAACGCATTGCCGGCTGTTGGCCGTTTAAAAACGCATTTGTTATTTGATTCGGATTTTAACAGTCATTTGACCTATATACACTTGTTTACTGTTTTTCAAAACAACGCAGTGCGAAAACATAGTGTAAAACATGAGCACGATTTACAAATTAAATTCTGGACTTCGGCCAACTCCACATTAGCAATGTTTTGGAGAAATTAAAAATTACTTATTAAAATTCATATTTTGTAAAATAGTCCCGATGGATTTTTGCCTCCAAATCATCAGCGCCAAATATAACTATAAACAAGGCTAGATCTCATACCCATTGTGATTATTTTACTTCAAACTAGAGTAAGTAAAACCAGTAGACTTATTTACCTTTTCAGGTGGGAAATTTGCATGTATTATATCCAATAAATTGTAATTTTAAAAAGCAACCGGATAGAGAGAAGCATTTTGCTCGATGGGGGATTATTTCATTTACATAATATCATACAGTTAGCTGTGTCGTAAATGTCAATTTACTCGCATTCGGTAGTTTCAATAGTTTGTAACACCGCATTTCTCTCTTTACACTTCATCGCTGTGTAAATTGAAAATGCAGTTATTTAGTGTAATCATATATATGCCTTGTAAAGAATTCTCTTTACTCACATCTTTCAACTATATGACTCAAGATGTTAAGATCTTTACGTCGTAAATACTTATATCACTTAAGAAATAAATGAATACTCATTACAAATATCACGGATCACCATAAAAGTTCATGTATTTTAAAAAGCTTCTTAAAGTAAGAAGATTCTTTTATAAATTAACTTTTTCTGTGCCGCTTACATCGCTTAAGAATTAAATAAATACTTATTACAAATATCCATGAAAAAAGTTCATGTATTTTAAGCAATATTTTTTGTAGTACCTTCATATATTAACTTTTTCTGTCTTGCTATTGACACGTTAACAATACCTAGCCACAGTAGGACATTCCATCAGCTAAATACCAGACATAGCTGGAATCGTCATTAAACAGATGCGAACCAGATCGACAAGTTTTTAAAGATTGTTAGCACATAATTTTTTACCTGCCACTCGTTAGATCGAATTATCTCGATGTATTTGTCTAGTTGATCGATATTATTCCGAAGCCTTTTTAGCGTACTCGCTGGATTAGAAAGATACCATAAACACATTCAGCTTTTGAAGTCTTAAAATATTCGAGCTCAGAATGACTGAACGGTGCGTTTGTTTAGGAAGCAAGGGTGAAAATACGCGACGGAAAACGTCTCCATTATTTCCACTCCGATGTGCTTTTTGAATGCAAACGCCCGTTTATCGGGATGGTGGGCAAATGGCGGACATACACATATATTATTCAGGAGCGCGTAACTACCATGGATGTAAATTGTTGGATACATTTCCTTGATATCCGGTCCGTCTACTACTGTCTTACCAAAGTCCCGGAGGGCGTTTGCACCTTTACGCCACATGTGAAACGCAAATTGCATTGTCTAGGATACTCGCAGTGATCGGAGTCGCTGCGGAATACGAAATTTTTACGGTCCAAGACAGAAACCCATCCCTTCTTAAGCATTATCCACTGGCCGAGCATAAAAAAATTTATAAAAGTAACAGTTACCTAAAATCATTATCATTTGAAAGAACACCGTGGCGTAGGCAAAGCACTAAAGATAACACATCCAATTCCAACGCCACTATAGGATAGGAATCCGTCATCGCCAATTTGCATAAAAAGAACCGTACATATGTACGCGTATTCAGGAGACGACAACTTGCTAAACTCAATATTCCATTCGTGTTGGCGAAGGATTTGGGTTTTGACGTCTCGTGCTCGCTACTAACGAAATTATAAATAAGCAGCCCTCAGAAATAACTTAATGGAAACATATCAGAACGGCTGCGAGACACATCTACCGGGATACAACAATCAAGTAAGTTTATGCCAATCAACTGTCTTGTCTGAGATGTTCTCAACAAAAGCCTGATGTAATATTAAAACTTCTAGTGAAACGTGCACAAAGGACCGAATAGGTCACACGGTTGACATTGGAATTGTTCCTGCGAATGTTGTTTCTTGAATTCCAAATATTAAAAAAAACTTTTTGTATACATTATTACATGATCACGGATTAAATATAAATGATACAATTATAATTAATTCAAAGGAAAATATCAAAATATTTGATTTGAGGACAAAAAACATCGTTGTAAATCACATTCAGAAAAGTAACTTAGATATATTACTTTCTTCTAACTGATCAGAACTAAGCCAAAGAAAACAAAAGCCATAAACAAGATCCTGACACAAATACAGTTAAGTTTCGAAAACACCGTTTTCCACATTAAAATTAATCAACAAAATACTGTGCTTAGGACTCATGTTTATTTATGTTCTCATTCAAATATTCATTTCTGGAACACTGTTTCGGAATTAAAATTAATATACACTCAGCACCGTGCCATTTATATTATTATTTATCGTCTTCAAACCCGGGGAGAATCATTTTTTTGGAAGTAATTTCGGTTGTCCGTTTAAACTGATTTAAAAATAATTTACTCGCAGGTCGGAAGAATGCGAATAAATAATTGCTGGCCGTTTTAACGCGAGAACGGCAAACGTTATTTATTCTGCGAGATGTATTGCTCCTTGAACTGCAATTTATGCAACTCGACGGCAACACTTTTACCCGATGTGTTCGATGGGTGCTTTTAGTGAATCACCACTTACTTCAATATACACACATTTAAATACGAATAATTGAAACGAAAATATGGGAAAACTAATGGCAATAGAAAATAGTTCATTAAACATTGTTTTCTAATATGATTCGGTTCCGTATGTATTTTACATAATAATGATCGTTAATTATTATTTGAAATTTATTTTAACAAATAATTATTCAAATATGTGTATTTTATCATAATTGTATACCCAATTCATACTCATAATATAATTACAGCGACAGATAAATTCATTAACGAATTTGTTTAATTAATTTTCATTGCGAGCATAAATAAACTGAATCTACTAATAATTAAAATATTTCGCGGTCAGATTTTCTGTACAGTAAATTCGGTGAGATGCAATGGGATGTCGAATGAAAGGGATCCGCACTTCATCCATTCATCGAACACTGTTGGAAGCCAGTTTCGAAACATTTTTTTGCATATCAAAGGTTTTAGAATTTAATCATTCAGCAACAAAAGTACTTTTATGTTTCTGTTTATTTCTGCGTTTGGATTTTTCAACTAAACCGTATGTAGTTCGGCATTATAGATAAAATGCTCCCGCCGGAATTCGACTTGTATCATCGATTCCGACTGAAACAATACATAGATCCGATTACTAAATCGAATGTATTTCAAAGAGATACCATCAGTTTTTCAAATTCCCGTTATATTTTATATCAGGACTCACTTTGTTCGCGAATCAGAGTATTAATTGGAAAGCCATTGTTTTTCGACTTCACCAACTTAACAAACATAAAAAATGCAATGTACATTTTCAATGCAATTTACTGAAAATAGAATATAGGACGCCAGGCCCATTGATGTGTCCGATTTACACTATTTTATTGTGTCATAACAAAAACTTAAATAAGATGAAATCAAATAAATTTCAATTAATATATTCAGCACTGAGCAGTCTCGTGAAAAATAAATTTATAAAAAGTATTTACATACACGTCTGCTTTTCCACATTTACGACGTTTATTCGATGTTGAAACTTCTTTATGCAATAAAAAGTGTGTTATTTGCCATTAAATGTTACTGATTGATCGTTATCTTTTCAGGGATCGCGTATACAGACTGAACCTGAGCAACATCAACCAATCGAGCTGCGAGGTGAGTAGAGAATGCCGCTATTAGTTACAAAATGTCTATAACTTATAATATTGGCGTTGATCGTAATTCCCGCGTACGTTTTCCCAGCAACATTTGCAGCTTATTACCGGCTTATTGCGGCCATAACCTGCGTGCTGCAAACTAATAACTGCCTACCAGATTATCCGCGCAATTTTACGCAATGTGTAATCCAACGTACTACAGGTCATATCGAACGTCGTAACATATGATGAAGATGACAGTTTATTGCCTCGCAGACAAGATACGACCGAGAAGGTAAAAAGCATCGGGGTAGATTATATTTGCTACCCTTGATTATAACGTACGGGATGGCGTGTCACTTTTATATCCACTGCGGAGGGTAAAATTTTCCATTTTACGCTAGACGTGTATAAAAACAAATTTGTGATTTAAATTGGGAAATAGTGGGCCGTGGTACGAAGCCACGCTTTACTCAGCTTTCATAATCATCACGCAAATTATGAGATTGTGAGTTCATTGTATAAATCGTGAATCATTTTCAAGAGAAATTGATATGCCGACACCTTACGGTGGACAGGTCGATTTATGCGACGTTTGCGAAACGCAATAAAAATTACGGGCTCCGGTTTCACCGTTCAACATTCATTAGAACACAACCGCCGACCCGATAATGCACGGGGTACTTTTCGGTCGTGACTGCAACGAAACAACAACGTTATAATTACATGAAGAAAACATTCACGCACTGCAACAGCCAAAGATTAATTGTTTTATAAATGCAGGCTTCTGTACATATCTACGTTGCGCCGTCAATCAATATAATAGCCGGTCTCATTGAAATACATTGTTGGTTTTCCTATTACGAAAAACTGGTTAATTAGTGTGTTTAACTGCCATCAGGAAAATTACGGCTGTCGAATATGCACGTGATGTTTTTCGATATTTGTTCAATTCATTCAAGGTTATAATTAAAGTAATTGGTCTCTTTGGGGCTTGTAATTTTAATCGATGGTTCTATTTTTATTGCCGAAGATTGGACAAGATGACCTAAATTGGATGATTTTTTGCTGTTACATGTTCTGATACAGACCAGATAGAGAAAAACAAACTTAATTGTCAGTTCAATTTGTTTAAAATAATGCCGCAAACCGCATTTATTTGAAAATTAGTATTTATATAACAAGTTTTTGTAACTTTGATGGATATAAAATTTGAGTTTGAAAACAAAAATAATATAATTTATCTGTCACGCCCTTATATACAACTATATTAACAATACTATTTATTATACATATATTGAAATTTCTCAGAACTATTGTTATATCTTACCTTAATTATAATTAAATATATTACAAACTAAATAATTTTGGAGAATACAAATTTTTTCCGACATTTTAAAAACAAATTCATTTATGATTTCCATTTTAAATTAATAAATAAATATTATCCAAACATTTTAAGGAAACAATATTAATTATCTCAAAATTTGCCAGAAACATTATATCTTCAGATAATTTAATATATTACCAATTAAATAATTTTAAAGAAGTTGATTTTTTCAGATACTTCTAAAACAAATTCAATTATTATTTTCATTTGAAATAAAAAAGATGGACATATTATCTCGAAATTTTTGAAATATATCGTTATATTTTAGTTAAAGATAATTTAATATATCAAAAATTAAAAAAAATTAAAGAACATGTTTTTTCCAGCGTTTTAAAACATTTTAAGTTAATATGTGCAACTTATTTCAAATAAAAAACGCAATTGATCATTTAATATGATATAAACAATGATTAAATATATTTAATCTTATAAATATACAGGGATACTCAATATATGGGGTGATCACAACTTATTCACTAAAAGTTTTTGTAGAAAGGAAAAAGATATTGATTTGAATTTTTTTTAACAATTATATCTTGACCTGACTTAGAAAAGTAGTTCAGGTCAAGAATTTAATAAGTGAGATTTTAAAAACAAATTCATTTATGATTTCCATTTGAAATAAAATAAAGTTGGACTCATTATCTCAACATTTTAAGAAAACAATATTAATTATCTCAAAATTTGCCAGAAATATTATCTTAACTTCAGTTAATTTAATGTATTACCAATTAGATAATTTTAAAGCACTTGATTTTTTCAGATACTTCAAAAACAAATTCAGTTATTATTTTCATTTGAAATAAAATAGTTGGACATATTATCCCGAATTTTTTCAAAAATATCTAACGATATCTTTAGTTCTTTAGCTAATATATAAAAATTAAATAATTTCAAAGGACATGTTTTTCAAATTCAATCGTAGTTTTCATTTAAAATAAAAATGTTTGACATATTATCTCGAAATTTTAAGGAAATATACATTTCTGAGATGAATGTGTTACGTAAAAACGTACATGAAGATAACAATATCAATTATCTTAAAACTTACCAGAAATATCATCATATTTTAGCTAAAAATAATTTATAATTATCTCGAAAATTACCAGAACTATATTATAAAATATATAATCCTAGAAAGCTCACGTTTTTCAGATATTTTAAAGACAGTTCAATTCCGGTTTCTATTTGAAATAAAAAAGTTCAACATACTATCTCCAAAGATATCCTTTTTGTAGTATGTATCTTATATTACAAAGACCATACATGTAAATTACAATATTAGTTATCTAAATATTAACCAAAAATATCATTATATCTTACCTAAATATATATTATAAATGATATATATTTTGAAGATCTAGATTTTTTTTTCGACATTTTAAAAACAAATCAAATTATGATTTCCATATGAGGTAAAGAATTTGGACATATTATCACAAAAATTTAAGATTATGTCTTGTTTTATGAGACTTTTCGTAAAAACGAGTCGAATCTCTTTCAATAAAATTGTAAATAAAAGAATTGTTACAGTTATAGCTAAGTCTAGCTAAATATCAGTTTTCGTTTGTAAATAAACTTTTAAAAAAATTTAAATATGGTCACTTAGTCAATGTTTCTCTATTTGTTCTGAAAATTCTTGAAAAAACTAAAATCAGCCAATGTGTACATAAATATTATTCCATCGATTCAACGATAAAGTCTGGACTAGACAAAAAAATTACCGGATAACACCAAATATTTAATTCCGGTTTACTTTTTTCCTGGACGTGGTGCACAGCGACGTAATCCGAACAATCCACTAAAACAAGAGGCGAAAACCGCCGTCGTCCGCATATTTTTTTACAACTGAAAGTGGATGATACGGGAGTTGTCGGGGTCCGAATATCGGAGGCGTTTTGGCGCAGGATTTCGTTCCGTGGCTTTTATTTTCACCGGCCATTAATTAAAGGCAGGCCAACGGTGCAACGATCATAGGTGTCGCCAACATTGCCGATATAAAAGTGAGATTTATGGCGGCCGGCGGGCTGCAGCGGGGTGCCGACTCACTTGCCGTGAAAAAGAACGCACCGAGTGAGCCGCCGCTGGTGCGGTTGACGCCTCAATTGCGCCGCAACGTTATTAAGGGCTTTATTAAACAATGTTCAGTCGAAATTTACAGGCTTCTGAATAAATAATAAATAATCTGCGGGGAACAATACCCACGGTGCCACATTCTTTTGTGAGCATCGACAAGAAAACAAGCGAAAAAATGGAATTGTTTAGGTGATATACGCGTGCAATTAGCTCAATCAGGCCGGCTTTTGTGCGCATCGGAAGTCCTTTTGTTTATACGAATATGATGTTATACTTTGATTAAACATGTACGTATTTCCTTTAAACAAACACAAAGTCGAGTTGGTCCAATTAAAACTGAAACATTACACTCATATTTCATCAGCTTTTACAGATGATCGCCGCACTAAATTTGTCCGAAAAAAGAATAATCACAGTGGCCGAAAACAAAAAAAAAGCAAGTAGGACCAAACTTATAAATAATAAATAATTTCCGTTGGTGTTTCTATGCGGACCGGTCCATTAATTACGTAGAGTTGATTATGTAAATGCACGTGCGTACGGACCTGCATTTCGGCATTAATTCCGGCAGTGGTCGTCGGTGGCCATTCCCGCCGGCCGAAACAATTCGAAACGGGCCGCCGGACATTTTATTATGCACACATATCGCGCGACCAGCTACACCGGAAAATTAAATCACCTTGTACGGGAAAGCCGCTTTAATCTCCGTCATTAAGAAATGAATGAACAATTCGGACGGCCGGCTGCAGGAGTACGGGCGGCCGAATCGCCATTTATAGTTAACTTGTACGGACAATTAGCCGGCGTTTTACTTGCTAAATGGATTAATTAATTCCGGTGTGCGAATGTAAAACGGCTGGCGATATTAAAAACGGGCGAATTGCACGTAAAAGTCGTCTGGAAGAAATTTCACCGGATTTTAATTGCCCCCGAACGGGCGTAAGTGTGAACAACTTCATCCATTTATCCTATGCTTTATTAATTACTGGTTAATTTATAAATTTTTAAATTAAGTTTTCTATTAGATTAATGAAATGTAATAAAATTCTGTGAGTAATCAAGTGTACTTGTGCATCGGTCCCTCGTAAATGTCGGGTTTTTCAGAAATTGCACTGGTCCATGATGAATGAAAGTTATCAATTGTCAGCGGCAATAACCATTGTGCCCCTAATAGAACAAGAAAGGGCATAAATATCGGGAAACCTACGGTGGCAAAGGTCGTAAATAAATATCAATAATTGCACAATATTGGGGCGATATTTCTCCAAGGATGCACAATACCGCTGGAATTCCAATTATTGTGGAACTTTGGCGGATCGGCGGGCCTGTCTAAAATGAATACAGTCCCTTTGTATTGTCGTGATTGGATTATGGTACACGGATAATTTTCGAAATCAGATTTCTGCCGGCCAAATTCAAATCTATAGAACAATTTAATTCAATTTTAGTCAGTTTTTACTTGTCATTTATCATTGTATAAATAAAATTAAACCACTATGTTATTAAGAAAATATTATTATGTATACAGAGTGTTCCAAATTAGTTAATTTTAATATTCCCAGTTTTCCTAGACCAGACAAAAAAATCTAATCTAAGTTATTCATTAAAAGTTTTTGTAAAAAGATATTGATTGGTTTTTTTAAATTATATCTAAACCTGACTTAGTAAACTATTTCAGGTCAAGTATTTATTAAGTGACTTTCTTCCTGGATATTTGTTTGATTCACTAATTTCACCTAAAATTTTGACAAATTGGTTGTAAAATGTCGTAGAAAATGCTGATACCTATCGAAAGGTTTTTTAATATTCAGTTCAATTCTGCTAAATAATACAATTATTTTGATTTTCCATATTAAATAAATAAAATTGCACAATATATTTAAAAAAATTGAGGAATTAAATTTAATGCACATAAATAATTAATTATATTAATTAGGAAATTATAAAATATTTAATCTTTAATGTAAATATTTTAAATGAAATTTAATTAATATTTCAGGTTTTATCGGTACCTGCCTGAAAGCGCTCGTAACAGAAAATTTTAAAATGAAAAGAGCTATGACTGCTACAAATGGACAATTAGAGTACTATTTTTAGTAAAATAAACGAATTTTATGATTTTCCTATAAATAATTTGGTTCCCAATGCACATACCAAATAGGACAGTCGCATTCTAATTTATCTGATTACCACAATTTTGATGCTTAAACCATAACCGTTTCTGAAATGTATTAACAAAAACTCATCTTCAAAGAACACTCTCTTAAGGGATGTAATGAAGCATTTTTAATTTAATGTTTGAAAACTAGGACTTACTTTGAAGATAAAATGCACTGTTAAAATTTGTTACATTAATTTTGGGACACCCTGTATATGTCAGTAAAGTAATTATAAGTTTAAAATTGAAAATTAATATTTTTTTAACTGTAAAACATGAATTACTATATAATATTGGTATACCTCATTTTTTTTCTTCATAATAGAAAATTAAGTAATTATTTAAGAAATTCCATAATTTTTTATTATCTGTATAAAATATACACACATTCATTAAAAGAAAAAAACTGTAAACTCTAACTATACATAACTGTATAATTCATAAAAAAGCTTAATAAAATAAGTTTATGTCAAAAAGGATCACTTATTGTGTGGTAAAATGTCTATTCATGTTTTTAAGCATTATAACAGTGAATGGATCTTAAACATTGTAAATGTAAAAGACCTGTAATTT
Source organism: Aethina tumida (assembly GCF_024364675.1). Classification (NCBI taxonomy): domain Eukaryota; kingdom Metazoa; phylum Arthropoda; class Insecta; order Coleoptera; family Nitidulidae; genus Aethina; species Aethina tumida. Next base: position 32,679,329 of record NC_065437.1, read on the forward strand.
TAATTGTATATTACGTAATTTCTATTTTATCATCGATTAGTAAACAGTTAGGTTTACTTTATCTTTAAATTTAAAAGGCAATTGAATAACAGTTTCTTTTATTCAAGTTTATAAGCATAATTGATGCATTTCTTATACTACACTATACTATATACTAAATGTTAATTGTTTACTAGGATCAGAATCCAGATTTGCTTTCCTGCGGATGGGAATGCCGCTTATTTTGTGGCTTGGCATCCCCCGCCTAAATTTTAGAATAGGCTATGCAAGATTAAACGTGTGTTTAATAAAAGGGGTTATACGAGCACACATTCATTGTCATCTTATCGTGACGTCGGCGGCGAAATGTGAAAGTTTTGTCGGTCAGCCGCTTAGGCAGTCCACGCGTAAATGTGCACGAAATGGCCTTATCGGTGCCCACGAAACCATTCACACAAATCGACCGAATGTAATCAACTGTACATGACAAATGTAGCGCATTAAACGGCCCATTCACGGCGAACTTTGTTAGATGTCGGCTTGTTTGTTACATTCTGACCATTAAACTTTTATCAACTTTCGCGCTCGGCATTCGCCAAATTTTAACGCCGGTTAATTTGATCCGAAACTTCAAAGTCACCATCCGGATGGTAATTATTATCATCAACCATACGAACGAGTAAAATTAAATTTTAATTTTATATTAATTGACTACAGATTTGAGCATTTGAACGTAAATATTAGGAATGAAATTTAATTTAAATGGAAGTGATACAAACAATATATCACGTATTTTTAATAATTATATCTGATATAAATTAATATTAGTGCCGTAATTGGATACAGGTTTATGCATGTTTGTAATAATTATTAGCCAATAATCACATTTTTTGCCCTAATAACACATTGTATATTAATAAATCTGTAAATGGAGGTACAAAATATTAACAATCCATTATAATTACGAATTGCATGTTCGCAAATAGCATTTCCATTTGTTTCATCCATATAAATTTAATATAACATATTTGTAGAATTAGATGCGAATAACCAAATTGTGTTATTATTTCGTCAGACATTTGATTAGAGTTAATGGATTGTAAAATTAGACTCATTTTTTTAATTCTACGTGAATTATTGGATATCTTTAAAATTAAAAATATATACAATCATTTTCAATCACTTTTTCTCTATTATAATTTGAATAAACTATATAAAAATAAGTTCTTGTAAATTATATTGTCATATCTATATTTGTTCGGGTTTATAGATCTACTTTTGTTGGAATTAGTCCTTTAAGCAAAAATTGCATTGTAACATGACCATAAAACGATATTTAATATTTTAAATAAACTCTTAGATTTTTGTGGGCTTTCGTAAAATTAATCGTGCATATTTTAACTATAAAAAATATTGTAAATTTCAAAATATTTGAAATTTCTATAACTCGAACAATGATTTGACAGAAAAAAATTGAGTTATCAAGACTTGTTCGACTATTAATTAATTTAATGTTAATTTTAATATTTTAAAGAATTATGACTATTTTATTAATGAATTTTATGTTATCGTGGGATACAGTTAATCCATTGATTAAAATTAAATATTTGGAAATGAGTACATTCAAAAAATATGAATTTGTTATAGAATTTGAATTAAATTTCAATGGATGAATGTAAATTGGATTGCATTAAGGTTTTTCATATTAAATTCATTAAGATTTGGAGTAGACTGTCATAATTAAGGAAGTTATTTGTTTTATTTTCCTATTATATATTTTGTTTATACAGATACATACAAATTGTTAACCTTAGCTTTTCTTAAACTCCCAAGGTCTAAATTAATAAACAGTAAAAGAGAAACTAAAGAAAACCAAAATTGTAAATATTGTGTAACTTTACTCTAGTTGAAGATTATCTTATCTCCATCTAAGAAAAACTGATCAGTTGTATAAGTTAGTGATCCTGAAAGTAGCATTAAGTAGAAATTATATAGTGGTACATCTTCCTCTTTAACTTGACGAAACGAGTCTTTCTGAAATATTGCAAGTACTTTTGGAAAATCAATTTGATTTTAATTAAAATTATATTCCGCATTCGTTAATGAAATCATTTGTATAATTAGTTACATCCATCTAGAGTTAAATTGTTAAAATAATTGAATCAATATTTATTAATTATTCACGAAACTTCGTTTCATTTTCATGGTCCTAATTAAATTTACACAGTTTGTAGATCACACTTAACATGTTTATTTAGTAGTTCCTAAAAGCGTCAATCAACAAATCGACCACGTTTAATGATAATAAATGGATGTATGTTTAAATAAACATATAAATAGTACAAAAGACCACATCTGAAATAATAAATTATTTTGTTGACACAAAGCTCCTCCGAAATCCGAATAGACCGTTAAACAGTTTAAATAAACGTTGACGCCACTAAAAGGACATCGGACCTGCATCGTAGTCGCACGAACGTTTCGCAAAAATGAAGTTAGCCATTTTTGCGAATTTCTACGGTAAAAATGTAAACGTCAGTCGTAGCAAAACGGCATATTTATGAATATTTAAGTGGAGTGCCGCAGTGTTTATGACAAGAGTTGCAATTACAGCATTTTTAAAAACGTTCCCGGTCCCAGGGGTTCACCGAAGTCTAGACAGACAGAAAATGCCCGTTGTTTGTGGGATAATTGGATTAGGAATAATTTAAAACATATCTTCTTAATTCTGTTGGGATTCGGGTTATAACAAGGTTAATCAACTTGGCTTGATCGTTTAGGCCGGGACTTATCGGCCGGTGGACCGCACAGAATCGATGGCGATACGTGATTTTACCTGAGTTTCCCGACTCCGGGAGGATCTCTTAAGCTCGACGTGGCAGATTCGTATGAACGGCACAAATATAATTATATTTAATGTTGTGGCATGAGTCAGAGACGACGAAAATAAACATCCCTCTTGTTATTTGTGTGTCAAATTTACAAATTACCCCGACACTCGTGCCGGTGTGGCTTTCAGACAGGCTATAATATCGCCCCATCTTTTTTGATTGGCATTATTTTTATATACCTACGTTTCCCTTTCCGTTTTCGTGACTGGCTAATATTCTCCACGTTATCGTAAATAGTTGCGTGCCGAACATACCCGATAGGGCTTGCTTGCCACTGATACACGCCGATTATAATAAAATAAGAGAAAATCGAGATCGAACTTGTGCAGACATGCTATCTGCAACGTCGACGCCCAACTTTCCACGAATCCCACGAAAATTCATGTGCATCGAACCCGATTTGTTAAAATAATGCGGCAAACCCGCGGTGTATAGACTAAGTCCGTAATAATTACCTATGCAAACTAATAAAACGGATATTAATAGTGGAAACTTTAGAAACGCAACCTCTTGAATTGATATGTTGTCGATAACTGCACGAAATTTAAACCATAGTTTATATGAACGTCTTTTCCCTTATAAACACGTTCATTCGAAGAAGTTCCAACGTTTCCCGCTAACACAAATCTATATTACTATTATTTGCATTTACGAATGTCCATTAATTATGCAACTAAAATTTATTCTTTTGGTATTCACGTTTTGTCCGTTCTATATAAAATTTTTAATGCGCACGGCTATTTGGCCATAACGCCGTTTTGCATTTTTATTAGGCAACATATTGGATCGAAATACACGTTTCACGTTTAGTGAACTGCTAATTTCCACCGTTTGAAATTCAAAATCAGTTTTAATTTTCGTTGGAAATTCGATTTCGAAATGACGTAATAGTCCAAGAGAATTTCGGACGATTAAAGTCACATGAATATTTAATTGCGCATTGTATCAATCTGGCATTCGTTTCATTAGGCATAACCATTGTTTTAACTATGGCAAAATTTTCATTAACAGGTGCAATTGAATATTTTAAAAGCTATTTCTATAATTTAAATCTCTTTGATAATTTAAATCAACAATTTTTAGGATCAATTTTAAAAAATAGTTAATTTCTTGGTACTTTTACAGTCGTCGTAAATAAGTCGTAGTGTGTCTTCGTCGTCGAATAAAGTTCAATTCGCAAACGTAAATGGAAAGTGCCAGACCTGGGTGAAAATCACAATGAGAGGCATTTTCACTCACGAATTCTTTGTAAAACAAAGAGATATTTCAGCGACCCACTTTTCAAGCGATAGTTCTCGCAAATATATTGCAGCCTACGCGAAGCGTTATTTCAGCGACGTGATAAACATCACGCCCCGTGATAAATCGAAATAGAAAAAGTTACATTTTAAATATTCCTTAACACCCTCATAAAAAATGTATAGGTCGAAATATCAATCTTTTGGCGACGCAAGGCGAGGGTGCTTTTTCTATTTCTTATTGATAAGTTTTAAGCGTATTTCCGAGTCCCACGAGAATGTGGGTCTTGCCCCATAACACCGAATCCAATAACAGTTAAAGTAGTTTACGAATTTTTCTGACCCCGCCACTAATCTCATTATGATTCCCGTTGTCTCAGCATTAAATATGTACCGATCGCGGGTCGAAATTTTAAAGGGGTTACTTTTTGTATCGTAAAAAGATTTAAAAATTGACGGCCGATACAAACGACTCGAATGTATCTAAGATCCCATGGAATACGTATTCCCCAATCTAGTTATTAATTCTCGATTCTGTGGAACGTCAATCCTACATCACATCAACTAACCCTTGGGGAGGCTATGGCCAACTTGAATTGAAACAGTTTTTACATTACCGCTAAGGATATTCTCAAATTTCAACCTTTGTTTGATTCCCAAGACAGAAGTGTTCGTTTGCACGTGGCGCTGAATATTTGTGGGGTGCGAAATTCAAAAATTTTCCCGTTACGTGATATCTGTTTGAAAACATGAGAAATACACAATTTGTACTTATCGAAGTTCGGCAAGTCCCCGAAGAATTGAAATGCAGAAAGAACACTTGGTTGGTTTGATACCAAATTTCATTAAGTCGTGGAAAACAATATTTAAACGAAAAATTTAATTGAATTTTAATTTTAAAATAATATTTAATAGCCTTAAATATATCATCATAAAATACTTATTTAGTAGTAAAGTGCATCTTATAGTTTCAGAGAGATAAAGGCATATTGCAAATATCACTTCACAATGTAGTAGTGTAAGAGAACATTTCTGACCTGACCTGGTTGATTCCTTTTACGCAAAATGGGTAATTTCGAGTTGTATCCAGGAATTCTATGAATACCAAAGCACATTTATTGGCTATGGAAATTGTAATCTTGCAGCTCCTGGCAAAACTTCAGTTCTTTGGAAATAGTAATCGAAATGTTAGCAATTACTTTCAAATAATTACATTTTAATACTACATTTCTTATTACTATTTCTAAAATCACGGACTATAAAACGTAATTTATCTTTTATTCTAGGTGAGTAAAGGAAGTAAAAATGTGGTGAGATTCCGCAAACGCCAACATCATTTGTATCTAGCCAGAAGCGCTTGCAAACAACCGTCTTCTCTTACGTTCAGTTTTACAACATAACATACGTGTGCGAAGTACACAAATTACGTTCAATATTGCATTTTCCCCGCTTATAGGCTTCACCGACGACTGATGTGTGTCATAAAACTTTTAGACATGAACTTGTTACAGCCTTTGTAGCTTCCATATCAATCAACTCCTCTGTTTGCAGTATCAATAAAAACAAAAAACATATATCACTAATAAGTCGTATTCTTGTGATGTTATTCCCCCTCAAAACTGCAATGTAATCGTGCGCCCTTTCGGTAAATATCCTGACATTGCGTCGAGGTAATCAGTCTTTTAACAAACATTGACATTAGACCAAACTACTTCAAAAGAATAAGAGGGGCCTGCGTATTTGTCGATATTCAATTTAATAACTTCAGTCCCACTCTTACGCAATGCAAACAGGGGGAAGATCTGAGATAGAGGAAGGGTTAAAGATATTTAATTTTATAAGATCATTTTCAAGGAGTTTTATTCCAAATTGATGTGCACGTAAATCCCAAAACAAATTATGTGGATGCACCTCTTTAATATCCCAGCAAATGCTTAACACTTCATTAAGTAAATCTGTTTTGAAATATCATTCAATTAACATCAATTAACTCGAATCCTGGTAAGAATCATTAGCGGGTCGCCCGATATTCAGCAAACTAATAAATTATTACACAGCGATCACACAAACAGACTACAACCATTATTAAGTCGTTTGCCACGAGATTAATATATTTCGAATCCGGGACTGTGTACGCGTTTAAATATCATCCGGGGCAGGCGGATGAAATTCCGAGTTTGCATTGGCAAGTCGAGCAAAAATACCTGTGGTATTCCAATTTCAGTTTTGATTATTGTTGACATAGATGTACGCCGGTATTGCGTTTTCTATTTGTATACAGTTTCTTTGAAGTCGGTTAACTTATAATGCGAATCCGTTTGCTTGCTTGTGTCTAACATGTAGATGCCAAGCCGGCGAAATTAAAATTATGACGAGGCTATCTCTTCCGTTACGAAAACTGTACCTGGATAAGTCCGTTACAGACATATAAACACAGCAGAATTAATTTCGCTGACGGGACAAGTCAGAAATTTCCTCCTTTGAAGCTTGCGTATCTCATATTTTTGACTACGTTTCACAAATTACGAAATAAACCATTATTTGTTTATGTATATTTATTAGAAATTATAGCGTGGATCGGACAGTGAGAACAAGATATAAAATCTGCGCCGATGAATTTGACGGTTTGACTAGACCCTATCCGATTGAGCGTCAATATTTATTCTGCGAACACGATCTGACGAAAGTGGAATGCTTAAAAGCTTCTTTTAGGCGTTAGTAAAAGTACAGGATTACAACCGTTTTACTTGGAAATTCACGCTGAAATATAAGGTGCGAAAATGATTTGACGCTTAAAAAGCTTTCAGGGCCTGTGCGAATAGTATTAAACTTAAAATTAAGTGGTATTTTCAATATTCATGTTAACGCTTGATTTTGTTTCACTTAAAAGCACTTCAACCGGTACTTAAATATGCGAGAACGAAACATCATTATAAATGGAACAGTTTTTACCTCAAATTCGCTCCAGAGAAATTTATTTTATTTCGTAATCTTAAAGTGTCTCTTTAGAGGGAAGTTTTATATTCCCTAATGTTGTTCGTAATATGTTTCGTTCCTTTAAATTTCATTTAGTACATAATTTTATATTTCTGTGGTACGGAAAAATTATATTATATAATTATTATACGGATAATTCTATACTAATTTTGTAGAATATATAAGTTATACATAATAATTTTACAGTAATATTGTTGGAGTAATACAAAAATATATATTTAAATATTTAATATTAAATAAATTAAATTTTAAAATAATATTATTATTGTTTATTATAATAAATATTCACATTTATTTCCGAGAAAGTAATAATTATTTTAAAACATATACAATGACAACATTTTTCAACTTTAATTTAAAAATTTAAAATAATACTTTACTATTTATTACAATAAAAATGCATTTTCTTTTTCATTAAATTATTCTATACAGACAGGACATTTCTCTACGTTAAGCAAAATATTGATGTGCCAAATATTTGGCCATACAACTAACCAATTTGGAAATGTCTTTAAAAATAAATATTAAAAAAATATATATCTTTGATAAACATTTCTAATTGTATGGTAATATGTATTTGAATTATGTTAATTTAACAAATACTTCTTCTAATATAAAAATGTATTTAAAAGGATAATATTAAATTAAATTTTAAAGTAATATTATTTTACTATTTGTTATAATAACAAATTTTAAAAATATATTATCCAATCATTTATCTGGATTAAGTAATTGACAAAACTTTGGCACTCCAACTAATCATTATTAAATTAAAATTTAAAATAATATTATTTTACTATTTATTATAATAAACATACTCGTTTTCAACAACGTAATATTCATGTTAAAAATATACTATCCAGAGCATTTCTATTTGGTAATATTTACCTGAATTATGTTATTTTACAAAATAATTTCTGTATTATAAAAATGTATTAAATGTTAATAAATGTTATTATTATGATAAATATCCACATTCATGATCAGCAAACATCAATAAATCATTTTAAAAATATATTATCCTGAACATTACATTATGTATAAAATTGATAATTGATCATTCAAGTTTTAAAGATTCATAAAGAAACAGTTCTAATTATATGGTGATATGTATAAATTTAACACTAAATAAAATTTAAAATTATACATAATATTATTTTACTATTTATTATAATAAATATGCACTTCTCTAAATTAAATATAAAATTGATAAATGAAAAAAATTAATAAAATGTTCTAAATATTGCTAATTAAATTAAAAAAATAAATAATATTAAATAATAATAATAATATAATATTAATATCACTTAACTTTATTTTATTAATTACGAAATCAGTCAATAAAACTTTACTAAAAAGTTTAAAAAACTTTCTGCACTGGAACGCCGATTTTAAATTTCATTAGCTAGTCTTTGTACGTCGAAATTTATTTTGTATGTACTTTGCGCATGGTGCAAAACCTCACAAATAAAGTTAACTGCGATTCTAATGTGAGAATCAAACATAACTCGAGGATCGACTCGCCGTCGAATTCGAAACCTTTGATTAAATTTCTTAAATTCCTTCTAATTTCTTCCGGTCCGACCGGAGCAAGTTTGCCGTCGGCGAAATTGGAAAAGACTAAAAGTAGAAGTCGGGTGTTTTAGTTTCGATTTCAGCCATTGGATAGTAGTCAGTTTGTTTTGAAAATCAGTTTCCGAGTCGGAGGCACACGGAATACCGAATCAGTTTGCCGTTTGAATTTCCCCCCGCGCCGTGTTTCTAATCATCGAGGTGGGTTACGTGCTCCGTAACATCAATTATTTTGTTTTTCTTTTACCCTTTAAATCCTGTAAAAATATCATTTAATTTTGTAGTCTCATCGCGCCACAAGCAAAATTGTAGACGGAAAACATTTAGTAGACTATTAAACGGCTGTATCGCTGGTACATTTCAAATATCGGCGGATTCATTGCGATATCACGGTTTTATTATTTAATGGCCCACCTAGGGATGCTAACTGTAATTTGCGATCGACCTCCCATACCGTTATTGACCCATAAATCATTCTATTTTAGCACACTACCTCATAACAGTATCTCCTACTTCAATTATCCCGAATTATCAATAATTGAATGGTTGATTCAATCTCTTTACCAATTTATTCATTTAATAGCATGAATTGCAAATATTAATTAAAACAAAATATTAATATATATTTTAACAATGATTTCTAGTTTATTTGTTTGATCTAAGACGTTAGAATATTCGGAGGAAAATCAAGATTTTATCAAGCGAAGTTTAATATTTTAAAAATGTATTTTCATGCAATTTATGCTGAAGGCCCATAAGAAATTCAGGGTTGCAGACATCTGAAGTGGGTCGACGATTTTTGTTTACGTCAACCTGACGAGCGTTAAAAATTCGGTTCGTTTGGAGCGCACGTCGAAAATTGCGCTAATGCCGTGAAATAAAGAAAAATTACGCCCCCAATGAAGCCGACATTTGCCAAGGTAAACTCGTGAGCTCGAGAGCGAAAATAAAAAATGTCCAATCTTTGATGGTGACATGATGCAATAAGTTTCTCTTATCCAGGCCGCCTTTTAGGTAAGTACATATCGTTTGACTGCAATCTACTCGTACAACACACTGCTGATTTATTTTACAGTTTTTCCCTAGGAAATATTCACATCAGCACATTTAAGTGCTTCTTTAAAGAAAGTATGTCAAATAAAGTCCGGGAGTCGGCCATGTACAAAATTTATACCCAATTTAAACAACGTAATAGCAAAAAGATATTAATGATCGTGGTTTCCAATAATCGTCGCCGGCAATTTATTGGAAACCGTCCAGAGCAAATTCATTTATAATGAGTTGACACCAATTCGTTGCACTAATCTTTAATTTAAATGCATTTGTTACGTAAATCCATTACTGCAACGAAAAGTTCGATTAAATTAAATCGTCAGGTGTAATCCAAAAATCACTGGTAAGTGTAAATTGTAAAAGAAGACCATTAACAAAAAATGAGTTGTTTAATTTTTATTGCGTTTTAATATGATCCTAAAATTTTTCCGCTACGTTCGTTCTCCGGGCACGATTAAGTTTTTAACATTCTTCCCGAAGTCTTTAATTAAGTTGCCGTAGCTCGAAATTTGAATCCATATTATTCTAAATAACTTTATAATTATTGCCTTGTCTCACGTCTGGAAAATGTTAAACGCTACGAAGTTTATCATTTTGGAATTAAGATGGAAAAGGACAAAAACGAATGTGCTCACTAGTGAAAACTTTTTAAAACTATTTAGAAAAGTTTGACGGGAAGTTCGTTTCCATGTTATAATAATCCCTTTATTTCGAATCCTTCCCTTGTCTTCTTATTCATTAAGTCTGCTGCCGTCTGCCGGTGGGGTGAAAACTGTAGAGATTCAGATTTTAAAATGAATGGTTATGTATGCTAAAAGCATCTTTAATACACCAGATGAATTGCGAGCCTTAAAGTTGCTATGTGTAAAATTATATCGTTTCTCTTCGCGAACTTCGCCAAACTTTTGAGAAAGTGTTATAAAATGGCGTGAAATAGACAGACCCCACACAAAAAACGTGCTCTTCATAATTACTGCGAAGAAAAGAATTATAATAACGATTTTCAGTCTGTAAACAATATCCAATCAATATTAATATTTGGGAAAAAATTGAAAACATTAATAAATATTCAATATACGTTTTTTATATTTTGAATTATTAATAAATAATTCGCCAATTCATGTAAAATTAAGCACATCAAAAATATTTGTTCGGTACTGTCGAAATTACAATTTACTTAAATTATAAATAATAAATAAAACTGTATGCATAATTAAAAGTGGCAAATTTACACATGCACGGAATAACAATTTGAGTTTGGAAAATTCACGTTCGGTGTTGGCATTAAAATGATGTGTAAATTTCGATTATTTGTAATTTTGCATACATTCGACACTTTTTTATTTTTCAATCCCTATACCCAGCATCCCTCCGCTAATACGAACAAGTGAAGTACTCGCTCATCTGAAATTACATGTCCTAGTTCTACACTTTTAAAAAAGGGGGACGTTTTGACAAATAGACATATGCAAAAAGGGTGTAATGCTGAGTCACCGCAAATGATTAGCAATAAAAACGTTTTCTTTAACAAATAGTGCCATTTTTTATGCAGCACTTTAAGAACTTCTCGTGCAAAACAGTGGCGGGCGAAGGGTGATGGAGAGGGTCGTGGAGGTGAGGGGGCGCCCAAACGTCAGGCGGCAGTGAAGTAATTTGTTTTTCGGTTTGATTTTCCACCGGGAAAGAATTCCTTTCCATTACGGTTGATATACATCACGCGTTCAAGTCTGCATTATTTAGTAACTAACGTAAACTTTCACCCCAAAAGTGCGAAACATTGTTGTAATGGCTCCGGCTACATACAAATTTGTAGGCAACTTTTACAATTACGGGTGAAACTTTTGTAGTTAGTGTTAAGCAAACGGGGTTGTATTAACCTTAGGAACAAGCTCGTTTTTAGAGATGAGCTTTTAAAGTACGTTTTTAACTCTCTCCGTCGTAATTTTTCCTTACATAACTGGGGTGCTTTAATAAATACTTGAAACTTTATTACGCACTAAATATAAATGATTTCGACAGATTATTTGCCCTCTTAATTGATTTCGATGATTTAACACTTTAAACTTTTGATAAAAATTAAGATTTAATTAATAACTAATATTATTAAAAATTATTTGTACGTCCCAAATTGATTGATTTTGACTGTTATGTGTATTCCTAGGCCAGATAGAGAAAAACTAACTTAAGTGTCCAAAGATCAATCTTTTGAATACGTTGAATACCATAAATACCATTTTGGTATATCTGACCGTTTTCCAAACATCTACAGAAACTGAGAATTGGCAGATTTAAAAAAAGTATGTTAAATTTTTCTTTATTAAATTTTCTTTTTTCGAAAACGGTAAAATATCCTGCAGACATATTTCTAAATAACATAAAACATCATTTGAAGTTAGTGTTAAGCGAGCGGGGTTAAGAACAAGCTTGTTTTTAAAGATGAACTTGTAAAGTATGTTTTTAACTCTCTCCATTGTAATTTTTTCTTACATAACTGGGGTGGTTTAATAAATACTTTAAACGTTTTTAAGCACCAAATATAAATGATTTCAAGAGATTGTTTGTTCTCTTAATTGACTCCGATGATTTATTTTAATTTTTTTTATAGAACTACACTAACATTTAAATTAAATAATTAATTATATTAATTAGAATATTAACTAAAGTAATATAATATAATAATATAAGTAATTCAAAGTTAAAATGTACGAAGTGACTGAAATGTTCGAAGATTGAATTTTCTTTTAAACGTAAGGTATTCAATTTTGATATATCTAACCATTTCTTAAACGTCTATGAAAACTGCCAATTGGCAAATTTCAACAATACAAACGTTTTTATTTATTTAATTTATTTTCTTCACAAAGGGTAAAAACCTACAAACAAATTTTTTTTAGAAATGAGCATTTAAAGCATGATTGTTGTATTTTTTTTTCTTTATTAGAATTTTTGATTTCTTAATTGATTCACTGATTTTAACCTTTTTTCTTAAAATTTAATGTATATTTAAATTAAATAATTAGAAACATTAACGAAAGTAATATACTAAAAAGTAAATTTAGTATAAAAATTAAAGAAACTTTTTTAAATATTTATTTATTTTTTATAAATGTAGATATAATTAATACACAACGTTATTATTTCGAACCATAATTAAATTATACTTCAGAATATCTAGAAAAAAAAAATAATTTATTCAAAATGTATTAAATTGTCTTTTTCTAAGATATAACGATATTTACGTTAAATTTAGAAATACCATCATTATATCATATATATAATAATATTTAAGATAAATTTAGAGAAAATAACATTATATTTGAGTTAATATCTCACAAATTAGACTTTTTTGGAAAAATTTATGTTCTTCGTCATTTTAAAGGCAAAGTCAACTATTTCCATTTTGAAATAAAAAAATTTTCTCGTCATTTGAAGAACATATATTTTTTTAGTTAATTATGCAAAAAAGCCTGCATAGAAAGTTGTCACTGTTTATCTAAGTAGAATTCGACAAGAAACAAATTAGCCTAAACATAGGTTTAGAAATCTCAAAACCAACAACGTTTCAGAAAAAAATGAGTTTAAATACTTAAACCATAAAACATTTTTTTATTATTTTTTTACGTAATAAAAAATTTAATGGAAATACAATTTACAACAGTAAAAGGTCACCCAAAATTCCATATCCCCTTTAGTAAACAAACATAACAACAAGGACGGGTTAATCTTTCGTTAGGGTCTAATTCTAATACATCACCGGGACAAAAAAAAGTTTTTATCGTTTGGATTATTTGTCCGATACAAAAATGCACAAAATAAGCCATCAACCCGGCCCGCAAAAGCGTCGAAACGATGAACATCAATCCGCAATGAAACGACCAAATAGGAATTTAGTGGTGCTAAAAAAATACCAGTATTTTGTCGGAAAAGTATTAAAAAATTAACGTTTTGCGGCGAACAACACCCGCGCCGGTTATGTCAGTTATTTGAATATAGCACCGTCAGCGTTTTAATAGTGCTTTTTTATACTTTATGTTGGCTGTGATGTCCGATAATAAAAATCGAAAGTGACCATGACAATAAAATGTTATTTAACAGTGTGAATGATTCATATTTGTAAGCGCTTTGTAATTTTGTTGTCGAAATATACATAAGTCTGGCGATTCGCTGACCGTTGCAGATCCACCCGCTTTGTAAATTTTCGTAATGTAAACAGGGGGTGGCTCGCACTGTTTGCAAATATCATTTATCCTAATATGGAATGCTTATTCGCAACTTTCATGATAAACTGCATCGCTAACGTTCAATTTATAGCTATTCAGTTACAGTTACCGATGTGATTATAATCAACATACAATGCAATGATCGTTTCATTGTTCCAAATTGATTAAGACATTAACATAAATATACTATTACAATTGTTAATAAACTTAAATAATGCAAATATTAACTACAACAAACGTTTGGCAAATTAATTAATAGTTTTATAGTTCATTTAGGTGATACTGTTTAAAGAAGTTATTAAGAATATTTTAGTTGAACAGTTCACTTGGGTTCGTTTACAAAGGCCCATTTTCCCTCGGTAGTTAAAACTAACCAGTACAATATTCTTTATGAGACGACAACTTTTTTTAATTAGACTCCGCAATTACGGAACGGCCTTGTACGGCAATTTTAAGAAATTACTTGCCCAAAGGAATATCTCTTTAAGACAAATTTCAAAGTTAAAACTTGGCTAACAACCCTTCCTTTACGACCCAATAAAAAAAACACAATCTCGCCGAGTGAAATTCCTGTATTTTTAAATAGACTTTTACTCGTAAAACGATAATAAATCTTTTATGGAATATTAAGCAGTTTTTTATATAAAATACAGGATGTCTCAAAATGATTCTATTTGGCTGTTATAAGCATTTCCTAACCAGATAAAATAAAAGTGACTAAGTGTTCAAAGCACTTTTTTTAATTCGTTGATTGTTAAAAGCTTGCCTCTGTTACAATTTTTGAAATATCTCAAATTGACATCTCAAAAATGTGTAATAACTTTTTTATTTATTTATTTTTTGTTTCAAAAATGCCAAATAAAATATTTGAAAATCTTGACATATCTTATTGAATATAATATTTAAGTATGTAATTATAATAAATTATCAGTTACTCACTTTATATTACTTTTCATTTTTCACAACAATTTCCCAGAAATATCATTGCATCTTAACTGAAATACAAAATAAATATATATTTTTGAATTTTGTAAGCAAATTCATATTTTATTTGAAATATATCTCAAAATTTTCAGGAAAACTAAATGTCTCATATTAAGCAGAAAGTTTCAGTAGAAAATTTTTATCGTTAATCAAAAAAATTTCAAATATTAAATACAAGTTATGGTAGATATATTAGATACATACGAAAATATCAAAATGCAGTTTGCAGCAATCAACATTTAAAAAACATGAACACCGGACATTTATGTCAATTTATAAATTATCGTAACAATTCAGGACACTTAGTACTTGTAGTTATTTGGACGTTTCCTATAAAAAATTCGTGATTTATCCGAGAGAGTGTTATACATCAACATGAATTATTTACAATTTTATACAACAACATAATTAACTTGGTTAATATTTTGTTGCACATCCACAGTTGCAAGCGTTTGAGTAACCGGTAAAAAATATTTTACGTCTGCGGTTGAATTTATATTTATAGACGTGGTGGTTGAACTTAAAATTTTTAGCAGTTCTGTTGTTGCTCCTTTTAGTGCGCCTGTTCTGAATAAAAAACATCCCATCAGCATATAGTTGACATACAAAAGTTATCACCCCGCGAATTTTATTGTTATGTCGGCGTCATTTTTGTAAAAAATGCAGCGATGGGGCCAAGATCTAGGGGTTATTTGTATTAAGAACCATGGCCCTTTCGAATGGCGAAAACATGTAAATGTTAACTTTCTGACATTGCTATTTTTATTAAGTCGAAATAAGGAGTGCATGGCATCCAAATGTTATGTTAATGGTATATTTAAAATAAATGGTCTTTTAAATTATTTATTTACGAACCTAGTTCTATTATACTTGTTAGTACCAGTTGTTACTGATCATTGAAGTCGTATTTTTATATTGTAATAATTTTATACTTGTCATTGTTATTTATGTTTAGTCTGCTAAGAAATAATTTATTGAATTAGTTTATTTCGGTTGACATTAATGACCGTGAATTCTGTTTGCTAATACCTGAACGTTTCCGGTGACGCCAGTAATGGCGAAAGTGAGTGGGCAAAGAAATGGGCCTGAGGTAATGACTTTTAGCGCTTTGCTTTTATTTTAAAACCGGGGGTTATTACTAAACTGTTACAAAACATAAATTCCACAGCAATTTTCGTGGAAATTGCACTTATAAGAACGGGGGGATGTCAGGATTGAATTTTAACGACTGTCCCGAATTCTCGTTACGCAGATATTACCCGTTATTTACAGTCAGTCCTACTGTTATTGTTTAAATTATTTAAAGCGGTTTTACGATTCTAATAAGAAAAGAACTCCGCCATGTTGCCTCCGGAATTCCCAGGGAGAAGACTTTAAAATACTAATTGCAATTTCGTAGTTGAGGATGTTTTTGTGAACGCCCACGTAGTAAAATGTTTCCCCTTCGCAGTGGTTACATTAAATTTTAGTTTTTTATCTTTTTTTTACCTTTGGGTTTTTGCGTAGAGCAACTTTTTACGGCTCCATAAATACATCCGGCGCATAAGTACAGTAATAAACATGGAAATAATACCGAAAGTATTTATGCATTACGAGGCGGGAAACACGTAGCGGCATTATTCAAATATATCTCTCTTTGTGGCCGTATCTCAGACATTTTTCCGGCCGGGGACGTCTGTGCACTCTTCCCGACGTAGGCGACATCGAAACGGGAGAACCGGCGTCGGTACCGACCCCAGGGACCGTCTCGCTGCTACCGGGTGGGCCCCCAGGACCCGACCGAGAGAGACGAGTAATGGGCATCATTTGTTCCGGAAGCGGAATTAACTACTTTAATTAGTTCGAGACACGTTGAATTTACGTACGTCGGCCTGTCATTCGCGCCTACAATTGCAGGCAATTGCTCTTTGAGTCGGTGGCGCTCCGGGTCCCGCGTCCGATAACGACCGGAACGGAGCACCAACTCACCCCCGGTTAGAGCCACCCGTGTTCATTTGTTTCGTCGCGAATCCGGTTAAAATCCTGCGTGTGTTTTTCTCGCCAGAACACCCTGCATTGGAATTTTTGTCAATAAAAAGCCGGGACAAAAGGACCTTTTTCCACTATTTCAATAACTGATTTATATTTGTGTGAACACAAACGGAACTGTTTAGATTTGGATACAGAATAGAAATGAAAAATCGTACTAACGTAGAATGTAAATTTTCAACAGGTTGTTGATTTACATACATATTTATTCGACTGAAAATCAAAAAAACACCCAATTGATGATTTAAAGTATAACAATGCTGTACAAATTAATCAGCCATTTAGACCGCCCGAGGCACCACGAATCACATGTTGTTTCCTACGCAGCGTATGGAAATTTGTAAACCCGAGGGTTTTTCATTGTTTACTCCCTAATTAACTCAACAAATCGGCAAATTTAGCGAAATTTTCCCCGCCGCCAAGTCCACCGTGGACGACTGAAATTTATTGCCAACAAATATTTGTGTGATGTTTGTTACGATTATTAATGTCTGTAATCAGTCAAGCTATTATCCAGTTAGACGATATAAAAATATATTTAACTTTTAATTTCAATCTAGTTTTTCCGTCTTCTAAATAAACGATTCGGTTCAAAGTGAAAATCCAACCGAGAATAACTATCAATAACATTGATTAGCACGTTGCATTCGGATGCTTGAAAGATAGAGTGCTCATTCTTTTAAAACTGTCCCGGTAACTATCGGAAACAATACATCTTTCCCGGCAAAATCCGGACTGATTAACCGTGTTAGAGAGCGCCCGTACCCATTAAACTGGCTTTTAAATTAGGCCCCGCACCAGGGTCATTTGCATTCCTTGCGACACATGCCAACGATTTGAATTTTAAATTAAAAGTGTCCCTTCTTATAATTAGACAACACACAGGTTAACTGCGTCTAGTAGGGGGCGATGTTTAACGGGACACCGGATATAAATAGAGTATGATTTGTGGAGTTTGTAATCATGGTCGCATCGAATTCGTCGGGGTTGGCTGGTAGAACAACGAGGGGTGAATTTTATTAATTAGGATCCAAGACACCCAAACAACCGACCGGTTTAATTTATTTAAGTTGAACGCCGAGCTATTTTATCTTTGCATCTAGTCCACTCGCCTTTTTTACTGTCGAAGTGGATAATTTTAATTAAGGGGTTAGTGGAAGGTAGTGTTTGTTGAATTTTCTTACCGTCCGACAACCTGGGGTTTTATGGCATGTTCCGAAACAATAAAAATGTTGTTAAAATAAAATTAGAAGGGTAGAATGAATTAAAAAAAGTACAATTTAACAAATTGTAAGTCTTGAGAATTGGTGTAAATAAAACTCTGGTCCAATTTGGTAAAGAAATTACTTGTAATTTATTTTCCTAACAATCGTATAACCAGCTGTGAATGAATTGGTATTATAAATGTACAAATGTACAATACAGTAATAAAAGTTTTGAAAATACATCATCAATCTTCGACACAAATTCATTGTAAACCCGTGTATTGAGGCAATTATTTTATATATCAATATCCAAGTGGACATTTGACAAGTAATTATTGTGACTATTGTTTCAAGCAAATATTAGTTTACAAATTATATTGTATGATTAGTATTCAGTATTGTAGGAATAGTATTCACAATATTACCAGACATAAATTGAACGTACGATTAAATTAATCATCATGTTATGTTTCTTACTAACCATTTGTTTTTTGTTTTCAGAGAGATGCACTGAATTTGGAGCCATCAAATGTAGGCGCTTGTGTTTCAAAAGGAAAGTCAGAGGTATGTAAAATTAACTTCTAGTATAAAATATGTCATGATTCAATAAAAAGGAAAAAAATAAAAAATCATTATGTTAATCTAATAGTGTGTTTATTACACTAAAGGAAGTAATTCTACGGGACAATATAGACCAGTCCGTTTTATCTAGATAAGATTTATTACCAATAACCCTTGATGATGTAAACCTAAATTTTATCGCACTATACGTAGTTAAACCATAAACGACAGATGTAAAGATGGTCATAATAAAAGTTATATTCTCCTATTTAGATCTGTTTTGACATGTGATAAATAAATATACACCATTCCCTCAGCAATAAATTAATTTACCCAGTAGACAGTCACGACTTAATAAACCTGAGCTTTTATAAAACTTCGAGACAATATGGGAGTAAAGAGTGACTTTTAAATGTAATCATCCTTTTAATATTATTAAATTATATTTATTAAATAATTGGAAATATTTACTTACTCTATTTAAAATTCTGTTTCTTCTTCCAACCAAATACCGAAACGATTAGGCCAAAAATTAAAATACATTTCCAATAAAAACTACAACACATGGTTTTGTTTGGACATACATTGAGTCGACAGCATCATATATTAATGTCACCCCGCAATAAACAGCAACGCTTTACGACGTTGTAGGAACTTTTTATAATTCCACATCTAATTTTATAAGGTTGTAAATTTTTCGACGCGACGCGCAGCAATGAGAAGTTTTCATTTGGCAAAGAGCATGTTAATACCGGGCCATTTACATATTTATACAAAATCTAGATAAAGATTTCCTTCCGCCATGCCGGGGTGGGACCTGGCCGTGCACATGCAGGAACGTGGCGAACTGTTGCGGAGTTCTGCAATCATAATTTGGGATGCTTATTCTGTTGCCGCGACCCAGGAAGTCTGTTGCGACTGTGTGTACGTGATTCGGCGGATCACAAAACTATGCACGACTCAATTGTTTATGGTGCAACTAAATTAGGACCAATTCAAGGATGCATATGTGTTACGTTTCCATAAACGGCAACAGATTTCCATCTGTGGACATTTTCAGAGACTTGCAGTTTTCGAGACTGCGTTCTAATTTCTCGTATTCAAGACGTTTACGTGTCACATTATTGGCCATTTAAATTCAAATTCTGTGCAAATTTTTGCTTTGAACGGTTAATTTTTTGTCTCGACTGGCACGATTCAGGAATATTTATTTACGAATTACGGCATTATTTATTTAGTTGCAGTGTGCGGCTTAATTTATTGATAGTCAAAGGGCAGGAGAGTGTGGAGAAAAATTTCAATTAAAATTCAAGCCGACACAGCAGTGGAAATATATTTTATGAAGTAGCAAAATAAAACGCGTGGTAAAACATTCTGGCCTAAAGGTTTGTGATTTAGGGCCGTAAAACATGTATTAAAAAGGCGAAAAAGGATATTTATAGTAGTTAGGAATAAACGAATTACCCCCATTGTGATCTATATTTTATTTCCATCGCGAAAACCAAACTGGAGGCGAAATATACGGCTTACTTAAGGAAGAAATAAAAACTGTTCTTAAATCCCCATTCGGATATCTAGTAAAACACGCCAAATAAAAATAAGAGGATGCCTTTAACATTTATACTTTCATAAGCGTGGTATAAGTAGATGAGTGACGCAAAAACCTATTCCCAGAGGCTAAAGATTAATTTTAAGAAGGGTTTTATTTTTTTCTTCATCTCCACCTATGTTACGTTTACGTGAACCATATATGGATTTCACGATTTGGGCTTTATTGTTAACAATAACGTGAAAATTGAAATTGTTGAATACAATTTTATTATTAATCCAAAAATTTTACATTCAATTATCGGTAGCAACATAAGTAATTTGTTTCAGTCAGATAACAATAATAGTTGCCTGCCATGTAAATATATTCTTAATGATGTGAATAATTATACGGTATATTACAAACCGAACTAGTGTAGATGATTTATTGCCTTCAAGATTAATACATATAATACTTTTAATCACCAGGTAATGAACACTGTTAGTTATACCACTATTTTTGTCTAGCAACGACCAATTAAGAAGCTCTTTATTAGGTTTTCCAAATAAATTAGTATGGTCTGGTTCCAATTTATCACCAACTCGAATAATGGCCAAGTTAGTTTTTAAATTAATTTTACCACTTTGTTTATGCTTTAACAA
Organism: Aethina tumida; assembly: GCF_024364675.1. Classification (NCBI taxonomy): domain Eukaryota; kingdom Metazoa; phylum Arthropoda; class Insecta; order Coleoptera; family Nitidulidae; genus Aethina; species Aethina tumida. Next base: position 32,700,247 of record NC_065437.1, read on the forward strand.
CTTCCAAAGTACACTTTCTTTTATTCGAAAGCGCATAAAGATAAATAAATAAAACTCTACGGCAAGTATTATTGTAACCCTTGCGTATACTTTTCCTTTCGAACAAACATCGAAATGGTGTGTCTTTAAATGAAGTAAGTCAACTGCTGAATCAGCCTAACCCAAAGGTCAGGAAGGGTAACGACTGTCCATCTACTAAATTTGTTATTTAAGAATAAAGTGGAATTGACTTACAGGGATTCCGGACCATTTTAATAGGTTTGGATCAAGCTGAAAAAGTACTTTGACCGGAAATGTTGTTTTGCCGAGACATTTTGCTGATACTTTATTTGCTATTGATCTTATTTGGAAGATAGGAATTTTAACTTAATTATTTTAGCACTACCTAATTATGTAGAATTATAACAATAGGTGCCATATAAATATCGAACAGATTACTTAATATAAAGCATAATCAATTTGATAGAATTATATAAGCTAAATTTTATGACCCAGTGTTAATAATGGATTAAACTAATTTTGTAATTCTTCCATTATATTCATTATGAACTTAAAATTGTTCAATGAATTCATATGATGTTATGTGTACGAGTAAAAGAAAGGAATACTTGAGTTAATTAAACGGACTCAAAAGCGACAATTTTTTGCTTTCCCATTCGGAAGCCGACAAGAGTTTCTCGGTGTCGATTCGCACACAATGGCTTTTAACCTATACCGGCGCACTCTACAAGGGCTATCGATTCCCGACGGGCCAACTTCTTATGGAGTTGCGGAAAAAGTTCACTACTAACGGTTTGCGCAAAAAAGGCCGGATCCGAGTTGATTTGGTGTTTGGAAATTGGTCTGTTATTTCGACTGCGTCCGCTGGGGCCTCCGCTCAAAACTGACTTGGCACTTACCGTGCATTGCTATCCCATAAATTCTATCAACTGCAATTTTTTGCTTTATTATTATTATTAATATTTTCTCAATCCAATTATTTTTCTATTTTTAGAATTACTAACAAGTTGATTTAAGTTGCAACAAAGATTGATCAAACAATTAAAATTTCATAATTAAATTGTTTTCGTTATCATGAACTTTCTCGTGGGGTAATTTCCTGCTTTTGACTGGGAGCATATACAAATTTCTCGCAGATAGTAACTGGCAAGTTTTTGGCGCATTTCAGCAGTAAATTCCAGTAGGCCAACGCGGATTAATACAGTATATTTTATATAATTTGTATGGAGTTGTTCCGTGCCCATGTTCCATCCGTGCGGGTCCATTTAACTTTTGGCATCTAATTTAATCTAGCATTGGGATTCTTGTGCATGAAAAGTTATCCAGTTACACTTGTTCTATAAATTTGAACTTATAACGTGACAGTTTTACATACGGCCTGCTTTATATTCCATATAACTTCATAAAATCGCATAATCCAGTACGTGGAACGAAACATTTCGGTGCATGTTATTATTAAGCGGCGTTTCTTATTTAAATTGTGGAAATTCTTTGATGTATCATAAGGAACATTTCAATTCGTCGCTGATAAAATATAAGCGGATTTGGTGCTTTTTATTTCTGCAACCTTAGCTACTTTGAAAACCACATCCAATAAAATTTTTGTTGATATTACCTAATAAAACTGACTCTTTCATCAAAAATCATGATCGATTCCGTAGGATTATCATCATTTAAATTTTTCTTTTTTGTCGAATATGTGTGTAACGTAACATGACTGATGTTAACATCATTCGGTTCGCACCGCGAAACTCTGGAGTTTATCGGCTGCTTATTTATTCCGGGCATCAACTGGATATTAAACTATCAGATTTACGACGAGATGAATAAAAAGCGCCGCCCGAAAGTCGAATAAAAAGTGCAGCGGAAATTTAGCAGTACAAAAAAACCCACTCTACACTTTGCTCGTTCGCCATTCACATCACACATGCCGGTTATCGAACTCCGCCACTTTGCGGAGGAAATTTATACCAATTTTAGATTGATAACGTCATCGCGCACGAATTGAAAAAATATATTTTCCACTTAACGGACCCATTGTGTGTGTTTGTCCCCAGTTCCAATCGTCACACAGTTGATGTTTGTAAGGTTCGGCGGGGGAATTATTCCGTCTTTTGAATTAGGACCCCGCCAGCCAAACGTTGCAAATACCTCGCAGACTGTGAATACTTTTGTTACCGTTCACATACTTACTTGTAACAAGGCCTAGATTGAAAATACAAAAGACAGGATTTATAAGCTTTCAAAAGAATTATTTTTTGGCACATGCTTTCAGATTAATTTTATATCTGAAGTTTCTTATATTGTATATTTGCTAAAACTTTTAATATATTTTTATTAGTTAAAGTTAAGAAAAAACTTCATCCTCTTAAAAATGAGTAAAATTTAGAATATCAATAAAATCCTGGAGTTTTTCAAAATTTCAAATAGTTTCTTCAAAACTTTTGGGTCTGCTAATAACGTTTAACTTTTTTGTACAATTTTTAATTAGTTTCCTCAAAATGTTTGATATTTTACATTTCAATATCTTCAAACACATCTTACAGACAAGTCTGCGAAATTAATAAAAAATGTAATCTTGGACATTTACTAAATGTTCCCTGTATGAAAAAAAGAGAACTTTCAGCTTCAAGAGGGCGAAATTTATAAAATCATTTACATGAGACAATAAATCTTAATTTGCAATTACATTTCGTGTATAAACTTTTTATGTTGTTTTTATGATAATCCAGGTACAAATGATGAAATTTCATTTAAGGTAGAAGAAGCTCAAAAAATAACATAAACGTTCGAGAAGTATCTGTTACATCACACACTATCTAGTTTTTGGTTAGATCTTTTAATTTAGAGATGTTATTTTTAAATATTCCTGCAATACCCTGCCAGAATATTTTTGATAGCATGGTTGTCGGTCGAGGGAAATCGCAAATTGCAGGCACGTAGTGCATTTAAACTACACACACTTTCAGCAATCGACTATACAACCGCATCTATTTACCCAGTCACAATATTGGACCCCGTTGTAGAATCGTCAGAAACACGGGTCCGAATTATTCTGCTCTTCGCTTCGCTCTATCTCGCCCGTTTTTGGGGCCGAAACTGCAATTCTCTACCGCAAAATTTTGCATGCGAAACCGGCTAAATTGGGTGTGTTGCTGTGTAATTGAGAAGCTATTCGGTTGCAACCGTTTCTTTCGTCAGTCGAAAATGTACTTTTGTTAAAATTAATAAGGTTAATCCTGTTTTTTGACGCGTATCTTCGTTTTGCATTTCCTCGTTTAGCCAACGCCCAGAACAAATCTGCGGTTTCCTCATTCAATTACGGTCCCTTAACCTGTAACAAATAACAGTTATTTGAAGTAATTACATTATGAACCTGGCAAGCTCAACTTTAATTGGATCCTTGCATGTTGAACTCTTGAGAAGAGGACACTTAAAGGAGTTCCGGTGGAAATTGGTGCACCTGATGCAGATCCCATCCGGCCCATAAAACAGATTTATGCCCATCAAACTGTACGTCATAGTTCGTTTAATTCAAAGTGGGTACAAGATTAAGACCCGTGGACCCGAAAAGGTTGTTCAATTTCCAACGACGGTGATTCGTTTTAATCAATAATGCGTGTAATTGATAAGACGATGGGGGAGCCAGTCGTTGAAATCGCGGACTACGAATTTACGGCGTTGAATTTTATGTGTCATGCTACTTTGCCTTTATATGGTGCCGGAGGATTAAGCAAGGGCAGATGCTCTTGTTCCCAACGTGCGACACTTAATTCGGCAATCATAAAGTTTCGTCGAAGCCGTAACGAAAAATTTATACATCGTTTGCGTGCACCGCAAACATAAACAGTTTTGTGTATTTTTGTTAACTTCACGATTCGTATTTGCATCCGGATTACGTGAAGGGATTGTCGGGATTACTTATAAATACTATGATGATAGTTTCTATGTTTTATTTTAACACAGTTACAGCCATATTCATCTGACTTAAATAAAGTACATCGTAACAATCACGTCTCTCTTCGTACAATCCTGCCTAATCACTTAAAATTTTGATCAAGTCGTTGACGTCCTTTATTGAATCCTCTATATATGTTTGTTGAGGTTTTGCTAGTATTTCTTGAGTGCAACAACTACATTTTATTGAGACTTTTTTCAAACGAGTACTTCTTCGTAGTGGAGGATTTTGCTTACCAAATATTTGCTCATTGATATCTAAGGCCGTTTGTGGTTTTTCTACATCAGAGTCACAGCCGCCGTCCAACCACTCCAGTTGTAGCGTCAACAGGTCCTTCTTCTTCGAAGGAATAAACACAGGCATTTTTTTTGAAGTCATGAGTACTGTAGTTAGAAATTAATCAACGAATAGTTGGAGTACACTTGTGATATTTATATTCTGGGGAACCACACTACATTCTAGGTAGTCTTAGATGTGCATTATCTGTGCGAGGTAATACTTATTTATTGTTAACAGTAATTAAACTTGTAAACTTAATCACGAATTAATTTTAATTTTATGTGAAACGCATTTACACTATTAAATCCAAATCCTCGTTTATTTAAATTTTTATTGAAGTTGGGCAATCGACATAGACTAGAAAATATAACTTTTCCGAAGCCGGTTAGATGTAACGTGGCTTTGTCGTTCTGCTCAATCACACTTGTAACATGTGTCGTATTCGTGCCATTTAGAGATGGTAGCGTCCCCGTCACAGAGATTCAATGGCACCAAATTTGAATCGCAAATCGTATCGGGCCCGAGAAACCGAAATTAATTTCGATAGTGTGTATTTGCCGGCAATAACGTTTTCATTTTGTGGCCGGCCGATTGGTTCTTTAATTAAACCGGGGGGTGTTTCGGGCTGATTTCTGATGCCGGATATGCAAATGACCATTTTCGGTAACCGATAGACGCGGTTTTAATAACCGGATATTTGCAGTCAATCAAACCTCTCAGTTTCGACGTGCCCGTTTTGATCCCATTTATTTTGAATGAATTAACGTTGTTAAATATGGTTAATACGACCGGATGGGCGCTAAAATTCGACCGAATTAAAATAATATCATAATTCACTTAAATGTCAAATTGTTTATTTACCATAATCCGTTCCAAATTGAGGATATTAAATTAATTAAAATGTGTTCTTCATTAAAATATTATATTTCATTTCATATATTTGAATAACTAAATGCGTTTAATTTGTGATTAAATCGACGGATTAAATTTTTTGTTCAATTGAAGTTTTTAATTATAACTTTTTCTTTCTTGATCCATAACTAACCTTAATGGTGTCCGCTGTAATCGTAAATTGAAAACTTGTTTGTCCGTAGGACATCCCACAATTTATATATTTACGGAGTTCGAAATTTATGGACGGTTTCAATCGACCAAAAAGCTGCAAACGGTGCTCAGATATTGTGCTAAATGCACTCCCAATAAAAATTTCCGTTAATTAAACCATGATGTTTGGAAAACTGTGTTTGTTTGTTAAATAACAATTACCGACTTTAAAAAAAATGCGGAATTTGTTTTTAATGGTACTATTTTTCAACCATGATTTGATGCAATGTACAGACAGAATGATAGGAAATTAATTTTTCATTGCAAACTCTTCAAACTGTGTTTCCAATTACCCAGTTTAATTTAATGTTTGAAATTGATAATTAAAAGAATAATACGCAATGTTGATTTAGCAAAAAATTTATTTATGAAATTTATGTCCAAATAACCAGGCGATTATGAAGTGTAACTTACTTCGTTCGGGATTAAAATTAAGTAATTTCAAAGGCAAAAACAAGACGCATTTGCGGATAACTTTTCGTTTTGATAAAACGGGGAATCTTAAAATAACTTATCCTATTAGCAAGTAAAAGCGAAAGTCAAATACGACCGCCGTCCGTAAAGACTGTCGCCATAATGAAATTTCTGGTTTCTTTTTCATAAATCAACATTTGTTCTCGCAACTTGCACCATTTGCATTCGCGAAATTAATTTTCAGGTTAACCGGGGACAAATTCCTTGTTGCCTAAATTACAATATTCAAATTCAGATTAAAAAGTAAATTAAATGGAATCAGTTGCTTGCTCTAATTTTACCCATTATTGAATTTTGTAAATTTTTAAATTGTATTGTAGCTGCGAATACGATTTTTGAGAGGTTATCGAATAACATTTCACATAGATATTAAAACATGTAAAATAGATTTCGATTATAATGCAAAATCTCGTTACACGGTTTGTCAGAAATTCCCAATTCAATTATTACATTATATGGAGAACACAGGCAAAATGCGATTAGCATATACAGCTTACGGTAACATTTTCCCGGCCTGAATGAAAATCAAATTGTTTAAGTCTGAGTCTGAAATTCGCGTGGCGGTGTGTCTGTTGTAATTTCAATGGAAATTTATTTAACATGAACTCGCAGCTGCAAATAGTTAGTTTATACAAAATGTGTGGCGCAGTTTAAATAAATGACATATTAATTAACATATTACTGTGCACATCATCCGTGCCGTGTATGAAAGCGTCGTCACATGGAGGAATGTAATATGACAGGAACAAAACAACGACCACAAATGTAACGTTTCGTTAAATTTCCCATTTTCATTAAGTTAACCGGCACGGTTCGTCTAAATTTGCGTCGTGTGCAGCCGACGATGCTCTCTCCCAGAATACTTCCTAACGTCAATATTATGAGTTTAAAACGGTTTATTTTTTAAATTAACCTTTCGATACACACGTATATTGTTAATTTATTACAATTTTTTTTGATACATCAACGGTACGAGAAAAAATAATCTCAAATCAAATAAGAGGCATTTATTGGATTTTTTTAAGTAAACACTTTCTTGTTTATCTGAAAATAATTCTATTTGTTGTTTTACTTAAGTCGGTAAATTGTATTAAAATAAATATTTCAATTTAAGATTGATTATTTTTATATGAATACAACAATAACATTAATATCTTAAAAGTGTTAGTCTGTAAAAAATCTGTTTTTTAATTTATCTAGAAAATACCCTTCATTTCAATGATCATGAGATTACAACAATAACTCTAACTTTTTAAATAAGCTATCATCTACAATTAAACATAGACAAACATAAGTAATGAATCGTATCATGGAAAACTCTAAACTACTGATATATTGAAATGAAACTAAATGTTTATGAACCACTATTTTCATATCAATACGTCTGTAATTTTTTTAAAACTCACACTATGTACGATTACACTTAAACAAACATAAATAATGAATCGAATAGTGAAAACTAACTTTTTTTTGTTTATCTGCACATTTGGCATAATATTTTGGAACCTATAAAATGTGTAATACATCATACAATCAATATTATTATTATGTATTATATTATGTAAAGTTTTTATTTTAATGCAAAAAAGTTATTTGTGGAAAGGATTTTCCAGAACATCTTTGCCGATATGTTCGTACATTGGTTTACTTCTTACCATTTTAAAAGTTATCTTTAAGACATTTAATTGAAAAAGCCCTTAGTAAAATGTATATAGGAGTTTTCAGCATTATTTTAGTCAATCAATAAATGATCTTAGATTATTGCCGACAGGGAATGCCCTTCGAGCATAAAACAAGTATCATCGGAATATTTAGTTCGAGTTATCAAGATATTCAAGTAATCCAGTAAAAATTACTCACAGTTTTCACCCTGGATGCCAATTTGCTTTGTGTTATCAAAGAATTTAATTTAATTAGATATAAATTAAAAATTAGTGGAATTTATTTAATGATTAAAACATACTTGGTATTGTATTAATTGGATGTAAATTCTTGAAATGAATTGAAATTAATATGTATTTCAATATACCAATTATTATTTTTATGTCAAGACGGCAGGGTATTTAACTTCTTAAAAGTTTTATCATATATGTCTACATCTAGACAAATATAAATGATGAATCGAATGGTAGAAACCAGGGAAACAAATACTTTTTTATTTTTTTGGAAAAATTTATATTTTTTGCTTTAGTTAGTAGAACTTAAATAATAATATAATAATAATAAATAAAAATATTTGTTTTTGTATTAATTGGTTGAGAATTTTATTTTAGTTACTGAATGATCATTTTTGTGTGAAATCAGCAGAAACTTTATCTCTTACACTTACACCGAGAAACAAAATAATAAATAATGAATCGAATCGCGGAAACCAATGAAACATAATTATTTCATGGAGGCGTAGCCGCATAATCTAGAAGTTTAGTGTCGCACCCGCAGTATTCCATTTGTCCCTCTGAAAGTTGCAGTAATTTGCCATTCACTTAGATTGCAGTTTAAAGTGCACCTAATGGATTGCATCCACACTTTGCATACGTGTGTGTATGTGTGAGTGTGTGTGAGTTTGCACGGTTTTAGATCGATTCGCATGGCGTTGTGAAACCAATTTTGTATTTGAGCAATGCTGCTAATTTAGTCTGGAATAATTATTTAGCGCGTCACATTAAAATGGAAATTCGATTTACTTCAGTTCGACACAAGTCTTTTCTTTCACTGTTAAGTGAAGGTTTTTAATAAGTCGTTTTGATGTGGGTCAATCGAACGTTTCAATTTAAATGCGGAAACGCCAAGTTTCGTTTTATTTGTAAGTGAATGGATAAAGCCGAGGCAAAATGTGGAAAATGTAAAGAGAAGTAATAGCATACAACGCAACTTAAAGGAGGCTCATAGATTGCTCCATGACCCGTGCAGTAACCGGTTCAGTCAGACAAAAAATCCCCCGCTCCACAATCGAAATCAATTTCTCGGTATATAACTTAATATGTTGCACATATTCTCCTTTATCCACTTCTTCACTTTTAAAGTTCCTATAAAGCGACGATATTGCTTACTACTGAGCTTTTATTTGCTCCCTATTTGTCGATATATTAATGGAAAAGTTCACGCCACTTTTGATCTTAGACTCCGCCAAAGTCTACGCAGATATTTATTACTTGTTTTTCTCATGTCGCTTGATTTCTTGAACTAATAACTTTTTCTTGCAAAAAACCGTCGCATTCGCCATAATTATAAACAAGCTCCGTAACAACGTTTTTTATACAATGTTATACATTGTTCACGGTTCAATTCGAGTCAATCAAAAATTTGATGTGTATCGATACAACTTTTAAATAGTCGTAAATTCCGATTTTATAGGATTTTCTTGATACCATGCAGAGAAGCAATAAAACTTAACTGACCAAACGCAATACCGCAAGATATGTCCGATCGAGCCACATTTATTATTAAACGAATTGTCTGTACGAGATCACATCCACAATGAAATTTCGAAATTGCTTCAAACTTAATCGGTTTGAGATCTATTTATTTAATGGCGCCTTTTCCTTCGGATGGCTTAATTCAAGATACATTTTTCGTATGCGCATTAAATGCACAAACAAGAGCAATTTTGATCCGAAACCAATAACAAAAATCACCGCTTTGGGTTAAGACACGCAAATCCGACATTAGCAACATTTTTCTTAAGCGAATAGATCAACGGGAAGGGACTTGATTGCGAACCCGCAATACGAGCTCTAATAATCCTACAAAAAGTTTAATATGGCAAATCGAACACGCGTGACTTCTGAACTCCCCGTAATTTATCTTCCTTGTAATGAGGGGGAGAACAAAATGAAAGAACGATAGGAAACGTCGCATCGCCAACTTTTGTTTTTGTACTAATTAGCATTTTCGAGTTATTTGTTAGAAGAAGTAACTTTTGAAGCTTTACTACTGAATATAGTGGAATATACCGAATTTAAATGAAGTTTATATAATTGTAATTTATCTTATAGACGCTATATAAAAACTTGGTATACAGATGAAAACGCCCTGTACGTAAACAAGTCGTGTGGCAAAAACTCGTGAGTTCTAATAAAAAGCTCATTGTTAATTGGCAACCTGGTGAGAGACTCGGAACGAGTGGCTTTTGAGAAAGTTCTGCGTTTATGTCGGCCTGAAATACGTAAAGTGGCTTAAAAATGCTTTGAAAATTACCCAAACAATCCGATGGAAGCCTGTTGAGCCGGATGAGTACGGATTTGACTCAAAAAGCGCGGACAGTCAACAGTTAGTTCATTTTTATTAATGACCAGGGAGTATGGTTAAAAATTTTCCAAAAAGTGGGAAAATATTCCGTAATATCTGTAGTATCAGTTTAAATGGTTCGGTTACAATGATGGTTAATCCGAATTCTAACCTGCAAAACAGTTTTTTGAACAAAATAAAAGATAAATCATTCGGTTATCGCCCAATCACACTACCACCCATCTCTTACAACGTTTGCAAAACATCATAATGCCAAACAACGGAAAAATCGTGCACACCGAAATAATTAATGCACTCGGCGATAAGGAACATTCGTCATAAAAAGCCTAATCCATCATTTACTTGTTCATCATGTCAGTGGCGTTTTCCGGATGTCGTCGGGGCTGTTCTGATTGACGGATGACATGTCTTTCACGGGTCCTGCATGATCCACAAACGTCGCGACACGTGAATATAAAAACACGGAACTTCGTTTAATTCAATAAAACACGTCATGATAACATTGACAAATGCGCTTTTGAATAGCCGTTGCGCGCTCACGCCGATTTTCTCTAATTATCGGTTACGTTTGAATGACGGGGTCTCTGTGTTTTCCCCGAACCAAAAACGAAGGTGGAAATGGTAAAACACGCGTGTTTACAGTTATTCGAATGGTATAATCAATACCAGTGTGGGTCTGTTGTAATGCATAACATCCGAATTTCGTCCTATCTGAATTTATAAATTGACTGCTGTTAATAAGAAATAATTATTTATTTTTTTTATGTAATTTTTGAGGGTAAAGAAAAAAATACGACCTACAAACAGTTTTCCATTAAATAAGTGTTGCCTTGGTCATTAGCCATTTATAGCTATTTAATGGATTTTAAGAGTTTATTCCGCCATAAAAAAGTTTCCAGTGTTTTGTGCTTAATTACTTTTTTGTCGCTTTCAAATGGACACGAGAAAAGAAACAACATTCTGCAAATAGCCATTACTAATTTATATTTAATGAGGCTTTGATATAAAGATTTTATTTTTATTTAAATACAAATCGACTAATAAATGGGCTGGGTCGAGAATGTGAACAATTAATTATACTGGAGACGCTTGAACAATTTTTTTAAAGAATAAACATTTTTTTTGTATAATGGGTTGTTTAAATTAAAATTATATTAGGTACTAGAAAAAGTAATTTAATGTTTTAACGCTTAGCTTTAATATAATCACCATTATAATCAACTTTTTTTTTCCAACATTCACGCACGACACATTCTGCATTTTTAGAATTCAAAAAATTTGACCTGAGTTAAAAATGAATGATGTAAAAACTTAGGCAATGACAAAAATTAAAAGTTGTCACATAGTGAAATATCTGAAGTATACGACGAACGTGGTAAAATTTTCTATTTAACATTTTGAGTTTCTAATTTGATATATTGTTTTCATTATCATGAAGAAGCATAACGCATTTTCAATTGATTAAAAAAGCTCATGTTTGACTAAAATTTCATGAACTTTTTGATGAAATTCATTACAAGAAGTCTTTCGAAGTTTATTGAAAATAAGCCAGTATTTTCAAGCATTTTGTAGGTTTTTATACAAAATGTTTATTAATATCTTCATTGGTACATTCAGAATCTTGTCATTATTCATCTTCGAGTTATTTATTAATTCTTTTAATAAATTTAATAAAACATGTAAAAAACGACGATATAGGCTAATTTCGGCTCAAAAGAAAAAAATTTGGGTACAAAAAATAATCGATTTTATATTTAATGTTTAAGTAAGTTCGTGTTTAAGGTGTTCACTAAAAAAGGTTTCTCGCAATGTCTTTATTTGGTCCCCTTACGATTAATTTGGAACGAACGAGTGACAGCATCAAACAGATTTGGGCCGGAAGCTGTCGCCAAAGATACACCTGATAAGTGAAATGAAAGTTATCCCGAAAGGGACTGACGGACCCGCCTTTCACGAATCGAATCCTCTTGCGGAGCATGTCCGGTTAGAGAGTTCGCCTGCGAATTTTTGATTCAGCTCATTAATAACTTTACGTCTGAATAATTACCATGTGGAATCCACAATTCTTGCCTGTTTAGTATTGATAAAGTATATACTTTTATTGAATTCGCATCGTTTTCAATTAGCGAAACTCCTTTATCAGAAAACATTCGACGTCGTATTTTCGTATTCGGTATGCGTAAAGCATTCGTCCGAGAAAGAGAACCCCTTAAAAACGTCATTGGGATCGTTGATCTCATTGACAGTGATGAGTTCCGATCGGAGAGCAGGGTCCCCGTTTTAATAAAGAGCTCCGCCAAATTTCCGAACAGACAACGCGTATTTATCAATGTCTCGCGTCGTGAATGGCGAACACGAATTTACCGCTACGAAAATATTTACACTCGGCCGTGTGTCCCTTTAAGTAGGTCGATCCGACGAGTGACAGGGGAAATCACGATAAAAGGTTCTGAATATATTAATTTGCCGTTCTGGTGTCGTGATGATTCTTCGTTTTGTTGTCTGATTTATTCGTGTAGGTGGACGGATGAATAAGTAGCACTTAAATATTAACCCCTTATGATATCAGAAAATATAGAGCGGGATAGGTTTTATATACTGCTGAATTACTTCTTTTGCTTTAAACGCCACAATTTTTTAATGGACAATTTTTAATGATTTCGTTTTGTTACAGCATTTTGACTGCAGGAATCACATACGGGTTATTCAGTCAATGGGAGATGGAAGCCGACTTTACGTATGTGGTACCAACGCTCACAATCCAAAAGACTGGGTAGTAAATGTAAGTATAATACTAAATTCGTAATATAAAATTATTAATTTGCTTTGCAAATATTTGAAACACGTTCATAAATTTCACATTTTTGTTAGTTCATATTTTTAAATCGCATTGCTGCATTTTAATTAATCCTGTCTTCAATTCCAAGTAGAAACTCGAGGCAAACAGTGTTTAACGTTAATTATACAATTTGGCGTGTAATGAAACGTTCTTGAAAAGTCGAATATCGGGAGAAAAGAATGTCCGAAATCCCGCGACGGAATTATTAATATAAAAAGGCTTTGTCAGTTGAAAATCTGAGAAGTCGGCCTCCGGATTGTGCCTGTGAACATCAAAACCAGCCAGTACCAAGTTCAAAGAAGCAAATATTAAGCTTTGTTAATTAAATCAGAACTCGCAAAGCAAACAACTGTTAATTATTGTGTGCTCTGATATTACTGGTTACAAAACGAATTCTGCAGGCTAATGGCCAGCCAACCGCTACCTGCAACCTAAAAATTTAGTTATTCATGTGAAAAGTTTTTAATCTCGGACAGATCTAATCTCGACTGCATCAACAATTCACGATTCCATTTAACTTCTTCAGGGGGTTTGCTAATTGATATGTCTTGGCTGGAAATTTAAAGTTTTATGCATTTCAATTACCTCCGATATATTTCATCCGGTGTAGTTTAAATCATGGTAAGATCAGCCAAGTAAGAACTTGGGTTTTAATGGACGTTGATTTACAGTATCTAAAGGGACATTTTCAAAAGCTCTCCTGCTCCCTGTTACATATGAAAGTGCCACATCAATCTGCAACCGAAAGTTTCAACCATTAAAAATCTCTTTAACCCTGATTAATTAATCAGTTTCATTATAACAAGCTGGACAATACAGTGACGTATCTAAACAAATATTAATAACCAAGGAACCAATGATATTAAAACCGCGATGTGCCCAGGCAGCAATCTAAATCAAATTAAATTTCTCGAACTAGAAATATTTGTTTTATGCTAATAAAATTCCGAGCATCGGCTGCCAGATTGTTAATTGCATCAATATTAATTAACTGGTTGGTTTTAAATGAATACTTGTTCAAATATATCATTTGCCTGAACATGGTTTAGTTCTGAAGACCGAATTAATTTCCAGTCTACGAAAGCTAATTATACAGAATAAAATGCGACACGCCAAAGGAAACGCTAATATCACGAAAGATGTAAGACACTCCAAAAATGTAATTTCTTTATTGAGACATTGCTAGTCGCGTCGCAGGATATAATTAAATTTACTAGAAGCAAGGCGCAACTACATATTGTCTTTTCCCATGGCTGGCGCTGAATTATTAATGGACGGACGGATTTTTTAATTATGAAAAGATCAGTTTCAGACGAAAGAGATTTAATATTTCAGAGGCAAGGCTATCGATTTTGTACTTTGATTAAGAAAATCACAGTGACAAGAACCTAGGCACAAAAGATACTAAAAATGTTTAGCTGCGTTTTTTAATGATAAATTAAACGTCTGGTTTATAAATAACAGAAAAAACATGTCACGAGAAAAATACTGTGATAATAAAATTAAAATTTAATTAAATACCAGTTATACCAAGAATATTTTTCAACCCCTTATTTACATGTCGACTATTAAATTAACCAGTAATCGAGGAACTCTCATAAATAAACGGTTTCTTGATCGGACCATGTATCTGTCTTAATAGTTAATAATTATGCATAATAATTCTGAAGTAGTCTCTGTTTGATTAACGTACTTTGGACATGTAATCATTTTCTTCTTAGCATGAAACCCATGATTTTGTATGCAGACTCCCCATCTTTATATATAATTTAAGACATGTCGTACATGAATTATTATCATCAACTTTTGAATGCGAAAAGAATTAAAAAGAAGCAATCGTATGGTTCATATTATATTTAAACAAACAGTTCCCACAAAAATAATCGTGCGTATGAACAGCACGAATAGTAGATGGTGCGGAACGTAACATTATTCCAACGAATCGAGATATCATAATAAAATAGGCTATTTAAATTCTAAATGGACCCTTAATAATAATCCCCCGTGATATACATGTACATCCGAATATTTCGCTGAATCTTGAATTGATAAATTCAAAATGCACGCAGTGAATCGAAAGCAGATAGATGAGAATAGCATTTATGAACTCAACAGTTTCAGGCCGATGCAAGTGATTGCGGTGATATATTGCCGTTTTGTCTGCGAAGGGACCGAAGTGATGCGAACGCCGGTCACACTATCTGTTTCTGCGAATGTTGTCCCTTTAATTACTTTTGTGTTATCCGATGAGACGCCGTCTTTTTGAAAAGTCCAATCTCTTTGCTTATACTGAATGTTCATTAATTAGTCTAGACTGGCATGACACGATTCAATTTGATTTTGTTGCCTTCAAGAAATTTCCGATAACACCAGTAATTGTGAGACAAAGGCGTAGAGGATGTGATGGGAAATCGATTCGATTTTTGCCTTGTGAAAAAGTGTTGGGTAGCGGTGCATCGGTAATGCAACATTTCTCCCGACTGGAGTGAGTGGCATGGCGAGGCTTACGGAGGTGAGACTCCCGGGGCAGAGGGATGTCTTATCGCGTTTCGCAGCGGAACATTTCGGCTCTGCTGCCGTTTCCCATCGCGTTACACGTTACTTTTGCCCCCGTGTTTCACTTATTTATTCCGCCATTTGCCCACGCCATTCCGACCGGTCGTTATCGCTCCGACAATTTGCATTGCGATGTTGCGAATTTTGAATTTAATGATCGGAAACGTTTTAATAAATTTTCTGAAGACGCTTTCGGATTATTCTCTTTCGTTTGCCCAAAGGAATATTGGTTTAAATACGCATCTATACAAGATTAGTACAAGATTTATTACTTGAATGTATATATTATTGATTAATTGGCTAAGATAAAGCCTTTAAATTTACATTCTCACATTCTTATTTAATACTATTTTATATTTGTATAGTCCATATTATTTTACAAAATGTATAATTTTTTTTTTTTTCCTTTTCAGGCGAATTTGACTCATCTCAGTAGAAACTCTTTCGTGCCTGGAATCGGCATGGGTATTGCCAAATGTCCCTACGACCCAGCCGACAACTCCACTGCAGTCTGGGTAGAAAAAGGTAATCCGGGGGATCTGCCCGGACTCTACTCTGGAACTAACGCCGAATTCACGAAAGCCGACACAGTTATATTCAGGACCGACCTTTACAATTTGACGACGGGACGTAAGGAGTTTACCTTCAAGAGGACTCTCAAATATGACTCCAAATGGCTGGACAGTAAGCATTCAAAATTAATATTGATCTAGTTTTAAATCGCAACGAATTTAAATATTATTCTTGTCACACGGTTGGCAAATGTTGTTACAGTCTCATGGGTGATACTGTTACATATAGGTTTAGTGGAATATGGGACCGATAATTTGCATGCATTTACGTATGAAAGAACAGAAACCTGATCCTTTTGGGGGTTTCGATATGAATCCGTTTATTTCTCCTGAAACACAACACTATAAAGTATTGTTGGGGAAAATTTCTGTACAAAATAGTAACATAATAAGTATGTTTAATGAGAGGGTTCCAACACATTTACTTTGAATGAATTATAAATAAACTTTTGGGTCTTAACTTGAACCGTGTTTTAACTGTATGCACTCCCAAACTTTATGAAATATTACAGCACAGGGCTAATTGGGCCCTCTAACAGGTGTGACATCTTTATCTCTGTTATGTAGTTGTCTTATTACTTTAAAGCCTAAAGTTGTATCATAATTTCCTAATTTCTATTCATTTTCCCCTGCATTTACATAGATATTATTCCCCCGTCCGAAATTTTTATAATACAGAAATTGTACCTGGCTGCGTCTCGAGCTATTTAAACTTGGTAGATGTGTTTCTTATGTATGTAAATTGTAAAGAGTGCGGCAACTTATAAAAATGTAAATTGGCCTTAAATTAAGTCGTTGGGTCGAATTAAACTCACTTTCGTAATTTTATGTTAATTTCTTTATAAAACCAATTTATACGGGCGTTGCATACTTCTTATGTTCAATCCAACCACAATGGACCATTTCCTTCTCGCAGAAGCTGTAAACGAATCCACATATGTTCTTGTTACAATTTAATTTTAAAATAAATTTCTTCTGCTTCTTTTAATATTAAAATAGTTTATTAAACTATGCCGCGTTGCAAAATGTATGTACATTGTAAAATCAAGTTTCCCGTCTTCCTGTCATGTACAATCACGACTCGAACTTTCTAGGACTGGACCATAAAATAGGCAATTTATTGTTTTACCAAAATTTGCTATTCAGGCCATGTAAGTTACTTCAATTCTTAGATAAAGCAAATTCAGTCCGCCGATAAAACTGTAACTCGAGGAGCGTAATTAAATTTCGGACGCTGCATATAAGCTGGTCCCGTCCTCGCAATTCGAATTAATTGAAACTATCATTTAAGTCCGTGTAATCTTCCGAGCATCCGTGATTTAAATTCTGAAACACTGCCTAATTATTAAGATTAATTATACGGACATTTTAACTGATAATAATGAGACAACGTGAAGGTTTTGTGTAAAATCGCACGGAGAACATAATTCGCACAGATCACCGATGTCGATCTTTATTAGGGCTGCGGGACCCGATCAGGCGATGTGGATAACCGACGTGCACGACCCGATAAACCGAACTTTCCTGATAGATTTCTCACAGACAGGCGTGACCTGGGTCAAAGTATACACTTTTCCTTAAATTAGCTCCAATCTGATCGAACTGCCTCTTCCGCAGCCATGGAATTAACAGCAGTCGAATCTTAATTAAAAGTCGTTTTATCAAAAGCTTCAAACATTCCTTCTATACGTTAATAGCAATTTATTTTCAAGTAAAGCAAAATGAATCATGTTACCTCTGAACATATTAGATTACGACCACCAATTAAGTTACGTGTATTAAGTTACATTTTTTTTTAATTGTGTGTATACATTAATACCGTTAGAAAATTCCCTTGCTAAAGAAGAGTTTTCGATTTCGACTGGGACGAAATACACTAAAACAATTACCGATTGCTCCAGAAATGGCGTCATCGAACAAAAGCATGTGCGAAGAGTTAGGATAATTAAAACGGAGAACATCCTCTCCCTTCTTTTGTGCTCACACCAACTTGGCATTAGAACGGTGAGTCGCCGAGCGCCGGAATCGCATCGTTTTTCTACCTCCACTTTGATCACCTTCCACAAAACAACTATCATTATTTTTTACGTTGTTTTTTCTTCATGTTGCCTCTCGCTACTTTAAAAAATCGCGTAATGGAAGCTGACACTTTTCTACACACTCGCCGCGGCGAAATTATATCGTCTTTTTTGATGAGAAACAACTGGAATGATCTACATCAAAGCTTCTGTTAATGTCCTTCTGTTTGATAGCACGTATTTTGTAATTTTCTCGAACGTTTTAAGTGTTCCGTTGATTTCATATCACATTTCTCTCAAACTTACTTTCATGCAAATCAAATTTTTAATTTTGCTTTTAATTTTAAATTCGATGCCGTAGAATGTTTTCGCTGTATCCAACATCAGAAATACTTCGCCCTAAACGCCCCTAATTTGGTATTCCGCATCCGGTTGCCTCACTTTTTCCAAACCATTACCGCCAAAACGTTGTCCAAGTAATTTACCGAGATATGACGAAGAATTTCATAAACCTACGCCCTCTTTCTATAATAATCTGCCCATCCCTTAACTTCTTTATGTAGTAAAGTAATTCGGTGACCATCTCGTTAAAGCGACTGACCCCCAACCCTCTACGTCTGTTTATGGGGGAATCTTTACGAATAGTTTTGCTGAAATTGTCTTACCAGTCGTTTAGTCCGAATATAAATATTGCAAGGGGTTCAAACCATCGACAAAAATTCTCAGCATCTCATCTAATTACGGGTATTGGATTAACCATGCTCTTAAGATGGCACTTTCTCACTTTGAATGTCTCTTTGCGGGGAAATTTAATCTAATAACTATTTAAAGTGGATCAATTTTCAGTCTTTGGAGACCATTCACAAATAACCAAACAAATTAAATTTTTCTAACTTGGACTTGAGACTGAAATGTATAGATATTAAACTTAAATATCTACATGCTGTGACGTTAATTACAAAACCTTTACTCTGAAAATTTAATATATTAGGTTTAGTTAGTTTTCTTACTCTATGAATAACTCGTAAAACCACACACTCAATTTTCTATTACACTTTGCGCGTCAGATCCTCCTTATATTGCTTCCATTATTCATAAACAGTGAGATTAGGAGGTGTGCACTTGGGTCGTACTCGGAAAGTTTCGGCGGTTTGTTTCATGAATAAAATTGGGGGATATTTAATAATTTTTAAATGAAAATTTCAAACTTCATAGTTAATGAAAACATGTAATATAGCTCCAGAATCTCTAATAATTATCATTAAAACCTAATGTTGTTCAAATTAAATAATAGTGTGAGTAATTAAACTTCTTTGTTACATGAAGATGTAATGACTACATTAATAATTTAAACAGAAATGTAATTAAATAGGAAAAAAGATTCAGGTGCTCACGAAAATTGCATGGAACAAACTAAATGAGCTTTTTAGACAACAAAGTGGTTCAATTGCAGCGTCGATGACGGTTTTAGGATTACGAAAAAGCGCCAAAATGAGCCGGTGTGTGCCAATTTGCCAATCCAATTACCACTAATCGATGCTATCGGGCATGAAACGCTGTCTAGCACGACATAGCATCGATAATTAAATCATACAGGGCAGGAAGTCCATCGAAGGACAATGACACTTGTAAAAAAATAAACCTTTCGCTCTCCTAGCGTATTAATGACGTAAAATGCTCTAAAATGTGCACCGTACATTATTTACTAATAAAGTTTTAATTAATATTGATCATGAAACTTTCTGTTAAGTTAATATAAATTGCAATCGACGTTAATTAAATCATATACGGTGAAAGGACGACAATTGTCCCTTAGGAGTAGCGGAAAGATGACCCTTACGCACTCTTGGTGGTCATGGGAACCAACTCTTGGTGAGGGATTAGGTAGACTCTGTAATGAGTAATCGGACGCTCAAAGGTGTTTCTCGATGTATGAAGTCCTCGTAAACCGATTATTATTACGCAACGTTTGAGAGCCGTCTGATTCTCCGGTATCTTACCTACTTCTCGTACGACGGATCCGGATTAGTTTTCTAATTGACTCGGCCACTTAATACAGAGATTCTAACCGGAAAATTCGGCGTTGTCGTCCGTAATCCGATTTTCTTTGACCGAGCATTTTCGGATTTATAAAATATACCAACGTTGGTACATATACTTTTGTAATTTTTACACAAACACGTCGAATTACTTTTAAAGATATTAAAATATTTAATATATTTAAGTAAATAAATAGTAATACTAGTAAGTTGAAAGATATGATAAATAGGTGTGTTAAAACATCATTTTCGATTTGAAACAAATATCTGTCCATTCAAAAACTCTACATCCGATGATTTCCATCTAAACGCATCAACGTTCGAGGAAAATTCACCGCTTCATTCGGTTGAGAGTTTATTTAATCTTTATGTCTGTCATGGCATTCGGGTTCATTTCCACCTGAATGGAGAGGAAACCGTTCGACTTGCTACACTTTGCAACTTACCCACCTATACAAACCGAACGCCGGCAGCGTAAATGAACTAAACACCATGTAAATTTTCAATGCGTCGCTTATTCAAATTTGTTTAATCCCTGGAAGAACTGCTGGCGTTTTTCGTTTTTTACGTTTTTATATCTCGGCGTCCCAACATTTCAGTATTATGCCAATCAATGATTTTAATCTCGGTGGTAAGATATATTCACATTTTAAATTCGCTTATACATTGAAATACGACCACATAAATTCGTGTGTATGGAATACTTTTTAGAATTGCAAATGGTCTGTTCAAGTAATTCTATTTATGTATCTGCAAAAAATAATATTTTTGAAATACAAATCAATAAAAATAAAGATGTGGATATATATTTAACATATACCAAATTTTAAACTATATAAATAAGCAATATTTATAATAAAAATTTTAATTTTTCAGAGCCAAACTTCGTGGGATCTTTTGACATAGGCGACTACGTTTTGTTTTTCTTCAGAGAAACCGCTGTAGAATATATAAATTGTGGTAAAAGTGTATATTCCAGAGTAGCGCGTGTTTGCAAAAAGGATACCGGAGGCAAAAACATTTTGTCTCAAAATTGGGCCACTTACTTAAAGGCACGGCTCAATTGTTCCATTCCCGGCGAATTTCCGTTTTACTTCAACGAAATACGTAAGTTCTTCTACACTTCAAATCAATTTTAAGACTAAACAATTATATATTTTACAGAGAGTATATACAAAGTGCCTGGGGACGATACAAAATTCTACGGAACTTTTACGACTTCAACCAACGGACTAATGGGCTCCGCCATTTGCTCATTCTCCATATCCGACATTCAAGCAGCTTTCAATGGCAAGTTCAAAGAACAGGCATCGTCTTCCTCGGCGTGGTTACCAGTTTTATCAAGCAGGGTACCCGAACCTAGACCAGGAACTTGCGTCAATGACACTGAAACTTTACCAGATACCGTCCTCAACTTCATTAGGTCTCATCCACTTATGGATTCCGCCGTAAGTCACGAAAACGAAAAACCTGTCTTCTTCAAAAGAGACGTTTTCTTCACTCGTCTGGTCGTCGATAAAATTAGAGTCGATATTGGCGGAGGACTTTTAGATTACATTGTCTACTATGCCGGAACCAGTAAGTTTTTTTTTAATTATTTATTGACAGAATATTTATTTTGTTTGTTATCTCAGATGACGGAAGAGTACACAAGATAGTCGAATGGGGCAAAGATAATCCAGATGGATCATCTTCAATACTTCTGGACGTATTTGATGTTACACCAGGCGAACCTATTCAAGTCATGGAAATCTCAAAAGAACATAAAGCCCTGTATGTTGCCTCAGACCACAGAGTCAAACAAGTCGACCTAGTTATGTGCAATAGAAGATACGACAACTGTTTGAGATGTGTACATGATCCTTACTGCGGATGGGACAAAGATTCTAACGTCTGTAAACCATATTCACCTGGGTAAGATATTACTTCTAATCATGAACATTGTTCATAACTTATAACTAATCAATTTATTATTTAATGAATATCTAAACTCATTCAATATTTATAGGTTACTGCAAGATGTGTCGAATAGTACAATCGACGTGTGCGACAGCAGTGTGGTAAAAAAGAAGATGGTGGTGACGTGGGGACAAAGTTTGCACCTCGGTTGCTTCTTGAAGATGCCAGCTGTCTTGGCATCACAAACGATAACCTGGTATCACTATTCAAAGGAAAAGGGACGTTACAAGATCCAGTTCAGGCCAGACAAATACATCGAGACTTCAGAGCACGGATTAGTGATCATTGCTGTCACTGAAGCTGACGAGGGTCGCTACGATTGTTGGATGGGTGCGTCGTTACTATGTTCATACAATGTTACTGTGGATGCTCATCGTTGTTCACCACCAGCAAAGAGCAACGATTACCAAAAGATCTACTCGGACTGGTGTCACGAGTTCGAAAAGTATAAATCAGCAATGAAAACATGGGAGAAAAAGCAAGCTGTAAGTGTTTATTTATTTTATAAACATTCTAGTGATTAATTATTTAATTTTAATTTTTCAGCAATGTGCATCAAGGCAAAACAACAGCAACCAAAACAGCCATCCAAATGAGATATATAGGCCTTTAGTCTGATAGCTCATTGAGCGCGGTCCCCTTGCTCTTACGTATCTAGGAATTCCCTTACATTGGACTCTTATTTTGTTCATGTAAATAATGTCGCGAGAGACTTACTAATTTAGTACATTCATATTTAATAATAAACGTAATAAACTTTTCAACGATCAATCAGTGGAAGTGCCCTGTTATTGTGATGGATTTTTGGAAAGTGGAACAGTGCTTACATCGTGCTTTTCATTAAACTCTTTTGATGTGACTGAAATTATATTTTTTCATCGTTTTCATAAGTAATCGATTTGTTTTGCATTAATTATTTCAATATATTTAGTGTAAATGGTCCATTTACACTTGAATTATAGGATTTTCAAAGAGCATTTTAATATTGTAGGTCTGTGATATACGTGTATTGTAATTAAGTAAAAGTTTTTAATTTCAAATTGGAGTGAATGTATGCAAAACAATCAGCTTTATGATAAACTGATATCTCCGGACCAAAGTGAATGGACTTTTTGAAAACGATATTAGTTTTTAAAAGAACATACTGTAAAATTTAGTGCGTATTCAAAGCAATACTTTTTCCGCTTGCAAAGTGTTGGTCCCTTGAAATAATATATAATGTAAATATTTCCCATTTCGCGTTTTCGTTGGATACATTTTTTCAATAGATAGATCCAACATCACGTCCCGTCTACATTACAGATCCTATTGAATTTTTAAATAATTGTACTTAAAGAAATTTAATGCAACCTTGCAACGAATAGTACATACCTGGATTATCTATTAAAAAATTGTGTAATATTAAGGACAATCACAACAGATGATATATTTTGATTTTAGTAAAATATATTATTTCAATTGTAACAATAAATGTATGTATAAACATCCAACACAGATATTGTTAAAATATTTCAAAAGTTCTCATAGTATTATTTGTTCTAAAAAATGTAATCCTGTATATACCTATGTATAGTTATTTATATTGTCCACTTATGTAATTTATACTTATTTGTAGAAATTACACTAAGAGGTTTCCTATAGCTATGCTTTCTTTTTTATAATATTAATGTTATTTGAAACCTTCAAGTTTCTTTGTTTTATGAATTTTGATTTTATTTGTCACATTTTATATTTTTAACAATACAAAATACATATCTTATATATTGCAATAAATATGAAAACATCGTCATTTATGTTCAGTAAGAATTATATGATTTTCTACTATTACTTTAAATCCAGAATTGTAGATAAGTATTCTTGTTACGAATTTAAAATTGTAGAAACTTTCTTAAACCAGCTAAAATATTATATCAACTTCCATGAAGTTATGAATGCTGAGTTTAAACTGAAAAATTAAAGTAAAAATTAAATTCAAAATAACATTTTTTACCAAAACTTCGTTTTTTATGTTTAAACTAGCCTATTACTTACTATTTTTATTATACCTATTTTATATTTAAATGTTAGTTTAAGTTTTATATAATTAATTTTCGTCTTATTTCTCCAAAGTATGAAAATAATTTTAATTTCTCTATTAAACTAGATGGAGAACTATTATATTCATACTTTAGAGACCTTTACACCGATTTTATTTGTACTTATTTGACGTTTCTCTTTTTGAATTTTGATTTTATACAATTTTTATTGTAAATATATTACCAATAAAAATTAGTTATGCTATAGCAAATGACATCCCAAATGTAAATTGTAATGGACATGTCGCTATTGCCCTCTGAAATATTATCAATAAAGATTATATAATAAAATTATATGTTGTATTTTAATGCCCATGATAAAGTATCAAATGAAATTTTTAACTCCTGTTTTTAACATTGATTTGCCAAATTGATTATTTATTTAAAGATCACATTGTTTCATAATTACACTTTTACTATCTTTAAATAAAATTAAAGTAAATATAATTATTAAATCAAGTTATGATTTATTTATTTTCATTTCAATTTCATGAAAAGTTGTTCAAATTAAAATATTTTAAAACATTCAATAATAATAATTAAGTACGAATATTAATGAATAAAAATTAATTTGAAGTTTATGACTAAAATTTAAAAATTATAAAATTAAATAAAACATTCAGAACTTTTTAATAAAAAATATCAAAAAATTGATTATTATCCATCATTTAAAACATTAAATTTCACATTCATTATCAACAATCCCGTTCACTAAAAAGTAGTTCATTAAATTAATTAATTTGTTATTTGTTATTAATGATGATAATTAACTTCATCATAAAATGAATTTTATATTTTTTAAAATTGTTGTTTTCAAAAAATTATTTAGGGTAGTCCCTTTATGTTCATAATTTGTTCGATAAGCAATTTCCTCTATAATTTTTATTTGCGATTATTATAGTTTTATCATGAACGACAGAAAGAGTAAAAGTTTGTAAATTTGCTTCCTAATGTGAATCTTTTACTGCATCTGTTATCATGATGTCTCTCTCAAAATTCAGTAGGATCAAAGGTTTTCCAATCGGTATGCAATTTCTTATAATATATATTTATGTATGTTAATATTGTCCGTGATTTTATTATTTTCAATAAAAAATAACAGGAGTAAAATTTAAATAAAATATTATATTTGGGTGGCACCTCTGCAACAATAGTAAAATGTTAATACATAATGAATAGAGACAAAAATATATTTTTTAACGGACAACAATGATATATCAATAACATAACCTCAACTTGGACTACTAATTTTAAAAATAAATTTGTTTTGGCGGTAAACAATGTGTGAAGAATATTTATTAAAATATCACAAAGCCGATATTATAAATGTACTAAACGAAACAGATAGTTCAAAACATTACCCAATTTATATTAAGTAAGTATATGTAAATGTATGATATGTTTTTGAATAATCAATTTATAGTTTTATAGAATTGTTTGAGAATGATCCCCAATTAGGTACTTTTGTACTAAACGATCCAGACACTGCCCTAGAAGATTGGAATAGAGCAATTACTAAAGTTCAGTTAAAAGTGTCCAAAAATAAAGATGTAGTTCTAAAAAAGTGTCACTGTAGACTTCATAGTTTGCCAGTATGTCCTGAACTGGTTCGTACAAAATTTCCCACTAATGTTGACACAGGGAAATTTTTAGAACTATCTGGTATAAATGGCATTTTCATTATAATTCATAGAAATTCTACATCTCTCAATTTCAGGTACTGTTGTAAGAACCACAACTACCAAACTATTAGAACTTGAAAGAAAGTATGTGTGTACTAAATGCAAATATTCCATAACTGTAAAAGCAGACTATGAACAAAAAAACCTAATAATTCCTCCTAAAAAATGTCCCAATCCAGATAATTGTAAAAATACAAACCTAATACATTTTGGTGGCCTAGATTCAGAATACTGTATAGATTATCAAGAAATTAGAATTCAAGAACCTGTCACCAAACTTGGAATGGGATCTATTCCTAGTTCTATGTGGGTCACATTGGATAATGACTTGGTAGACAACTGCAAACCTGGTGATAATATCACAGTGTGGTAAGTTTCTTTAGTTATGAATTGGTCTGAAAGTTAACTAAATATCATATTGGCTGTAACTTTCTTGACAAGATTATTTATTCTAGTGGGATAGTTAAACAAAGGTGGGAACCATTAATTGTTGGCAAGAAAACAGATATAGAAATAGTGTTCAAAGCAAATTTTATCCAAGTTAACAATGCATATGGTTCAGCCAGTGTTACTCCAGAAATTAAGGCAGTATTCACAACTTTTTGGGACACATATTCACAAGAACCACTTGTTGGAAGGGATATCATATTAAAGTCTATATGTTCCCAAGTAAGTAAGCAAACAAATTTAAATTTACTAGTCTAAACTGGTCACAATATATATTCTGACAAAATAGAGAAAAAATATATATTATTAATACTGCATGTGAAATTATTATTTAATGAAAATATTCTTTAAAATATTCTATATAATATCAAGAACTACCAATTTATAATTATAATTTTAATTTTTAGTTATTTGGCCTCTATTTCGTAAAATTGGCCACCGCTTTGGTGTTAGCTGGCGGTACTCATGTGGATGATAAATCTTCAACAGGTGTAAGGGTTAGGTCTGAGTCTCATTTATTACTAGTCGGTGATCCCGGAACTGGAAAATCACATTTACTTCGGTTCGCCTCGAAAATCATACCACGGTCTGTTTTAACAACTGGAATTGGTTCAACGGCAGCAGGTCTGACCGTTACCGCAGTAAAAGTAACGGCAAAAAATATTATTTTATTCGACAATTTGATAGAATCTTTTTATTTAGGAAAATGGTGAATGGCAATTGGAAGGTGGAGCTCTTGTTTTGGCGGATGGTGGTATTTGTTGTATTGATGAGTTTAATTCTATGAGAGATCATGATAGGACCAGTATCCATGAAGCTATGGAACAACAAACAATAAGTGTTGCTAAAGTAAGCATTTTTTTATTCTGTATTGTAATATACTTTACATATGATTTATTTAGGCAAGCATTGTGTGTAAATTAAGCACTAGATGTTCTATATTAGCAGCATGCAATCCAAAAGGTAACTTGGACCCCACACAACCTTTAAGTTTAAACATAGCTCTAGCAAGTCCATTATTAAGCAGATTCGATTTAATTTTATTGTTGAGAGATACAGTTAATGAGGAATGGGATAATTTAGTGTCTGATTATATTCTTAATGGGGAATACAATTATTCTAAATTAACTGAAAATAACATGTGGTCATTAGATTTATTACAAGCTTATTTTAAGATCATTAGAAAACTTACTCCCATGTTAACAGAAGAATCAAACGTTATATTGAGCAGGTATTATCAGTGCCAAAGAAAAATTGATAACAGAAACAAATCCAGGACTACCGTTCGTCTATTAGACAGTTTAATAAGGTAACTACAATTTTAGGAAACCCATAATTTTCTTTTGTCTGTATAGTAAAAAGTGAATAACTTCTCCTAAAAGCTAATGTATTATTTTATAATATATTTCAGATTATCTCAAGGTCATGCAAAACTGATGTATCACGACAGTGTTCAAATAATGGATGCAGTTTTCGCAATAATTTTGGTGGATACTGCAATGCAAGATGAAGGCAGAATATTGAATCTAAACCTAACGACACATAGTACTTTTTCCGAAAATCCCATGGGAGATTATTTAGAAATGCTTGAAATTATATTGACTAAACTTAATCTTCCAGAATTATACGAAATGGAACGTCAAAATTTAAGAAATGCAGGAAAACATAAAGGGACAAGATCCAGATTTTTCAATAAAGCAAGTACTTCCAAACAAAATCTTTCACCAAATATTGATGGATGTGTACCTATTGATGAAAATATTGTACCAGCAGCTTCAAGTACTCAAATAAAAGACACTGATGTTGAAGACATAACGCAAAAGTCTCGCAGTGTTCAAATGGAATTGGATTTTTCTGATCCTATTATTTCAGATGAATATACTCATAATACATCTGCAGATCAAGGAAATGCGTCAGAGGGAGCAAATGATTCAAATCCTAAAAAAGTTGTTCAAAACTCAAAGACAATTTTAAAAACTTGTGATAAAAATGAACATATCAATTCACCACTAGTCACAGAAAACGCAGATGAGACTTTAAATTCATCCAGGCACAAATTAGACAAAACAACTAGTATAAATAATTCTGAACTTAACACTTCTGCAGATGCCAAAGTGAAATCACTGAAACCAACAAGAAGAATTGGAAATATAGAATCAAAGTCTAAAAAAATTAAATTAGATAATAATATTGTAGATGATTTGAAATTGTTAAATTATATTCCTAGTGTAAATGATGATATTATGAACATGAATTTAAACTTTGATTATGATTGTGATATTGATTTTAGAAGTGAAGATGATCAAAAAGATGAATTAACAGGAACTGTAAAAGTCTTGAACAGTGAAATCAAAGATATCAATTCTAAAAGTGACAATACAAATAACCAAAACCCTATCGAGATTTTCGATACGTCTATAAACTACGATTTTAACGATGAATATGAAAGTAACCAAGCTGATAGTAATAATATTAATAATGAAATTAATCAATCTAAAAAGGAGGTGTCGCCAAGATTTAAGTTTAAAAGAAAGTATGTTATTAATTCAAAAATGGAATGCAATTTAAACGATCGTAATAATTGCAACATTGATGGTAATAAAGTAGGTACAACATTGGAGGAAACCATTCCAGTTCTGGTTAAGAAAAAGTCATTAAAGGAATTATTTGCTTTTAAACCTAAAGAACAAAAGGAAGTAGATAATTCTCATCGTCCTGAAAAATCAAATGTTAATAAATTTAAACAAATTCCAAGTGCATCTAGTTTTATTGAAGAAGATATTGATGATATTGACTTTGACCTGTAATGATAAAAATAAAATAAAAAAGTATTTAAAAAACTTTGTTTAGTTATTATTTCATATAGAATCCTTGCATCCTGCAATTTTGAATATTTTAATTTATTAGTTTATATTTTACTTATTGCATTCAAAATTGCATATATGTATAAATAAAAAAGTAAATAGCAACTTTCATTTTATTAAAAATGTTAAATTATCTTTCATGAAAATTAGATGCAACCTTGCCAGACTAAGTTATTTGATCTACCATTTTGAGGTTATATACAAATTCAAAATATGTAAATATTCAAAAATGAATCAACCAAGAGAAATCAAAAAACTCAGTGAAGACGTAATAAATAGAATTGCAGCAGGAGAAGTAGTTCAACGCCCTGCAAACGCTTTAAAAGAATTGATCGAAAATAGGTAACAATTATTAAAAGAGTAATTTATATCTTTATTAACATTCCGATTCCCTCTAGTTTAGACGCACAAGCCACTAATATTCAAATTGTGGTAAAAAACGGCGGTTTAAAATTACTACAGGTAATAAATACACATCTAATCACTTTCTGATAAATTCTCATTCAATAATTAATTGTAGATACAAGATAATGGCACAGGCATTCGAAAAGAAGACTTTCCAATTGTCTGTGAACGCTTTACAACTTCAAAACTAAAGGAGTTTGAGGATCTGAATACAATATCTACCTATGGGTTTAGGGGAGAAGCCTTAGCAAGTATCAGTCACATTGCACACTTGTCCATAACATCAAAAACTAAGAATGATATTTGTGCATATCAGTAAGAAAATTTATAATGGTTTTTATTATAACTTATCACATAATTTGTAGAGGTAGGTTTGTGGATGGTAATTTGCAAGGCAATCCAAAACCAACGGCTGGAAATCAAGGCACTATAATTACTGTAGAAGATCTTTTTTATAATATGCATGTAAGACAAAGGGCCTTAAGAAGTCCAGCTGAAGAATATAATAAAATTTTTGAAGTGGTTAGTAAATATGCAGTACATAATGCAGGCATTGGTTTTGCTTTGAAGAAACATGGGGAGAATAATGATATAAGGACTCCTCCAAAGTCTACTCAGATTGAAAATATAGGTATAATATATGGGAATGCTATTACCAGGTAATATAAGTTAAGAATTACTACAAATTTAATTTTAATATTTTGAATTTAGGGAACTTATTGAATTTAGCTTGGAAGATGATAATTTTAAGTTTAAGGCTCATGGCTTTTGTACAAATGTAAATTATTCAACAAAGAAATTTATTTGTCTAATATTCATTAATCATAGACTTGTGGATTGTTCAGGTTTGAATTTACATATTTACAAAAATATTGTGACAATTCATAATTCTATTTTTAGCTCTTAAAAAATGTTTGGATCAGGTATACAGTACATATTTACCAAAAAACACACATCCTTTTGTGTATATTAGCTTGCAATTAGATCCAGGAACAGTAGATGTGAATGTTCACCCAACTAAACATGAAGTGCATTTCTTAAATGAAGATCAAATAGTAGATATTATTGCATCTGCTATAGAAAAAAAATTACTTGGCACTAATAATTCCAGAGTATTTTATACACAGGTAGAATGGAATTGATTAATTTATATAATTGCATGGTTCATATAAAAATTTATTTAGGCAAAACTACCAGGTGTGACAGTAGAACATTTTAATGTTAAAGATGCAATTTCCAAAGCAGATAAATCTATCCAACCTAAAGAATTTGTGAGAACCGACAGCTCTGTTCAAAAATTAGAAAAATTCTTTGGTGCCACTAGGAAGGTGCCATCTGAATCAAAAGAAACTGTGAATCCAGATGTTTCTTTAACTGAAGATGAGTTTAATAAACAACATGAGCAATTCTTAGAAAGAAATGAAAATTTTGAAAACCAGTTGCTTGAAAAAACAACAATGGAGGAAGACGATATAGACGAAAAACCCATTGTAACTGAATCTAAAGTTGTTAATTGCACACCAAGAAAAACATCAATTTTGAGTTTAGAAAATGTATTGAATACTGATAAAGTGAAATCCCTTAATATAATAGAAGAAACCTCATTTGAAAATGAAATTAATCATAAATCAAAGAGTGATAATGATAGAAAACCAAAACTAAATGATAACTTGAATTTCTTTTCTAAAATTAACAGGTAAAATTAACAATAAAATTATATAATCTTTATTAATTAATAATTTTTAGGGTGGAAACTAATTTATCAAGTGTACTTCGACTAAGAAAAGAAATAGAAGAGAATTGCCACAGAACATTAAGAGAAACTTTTGCACAACTTGTTTATGTTGGTCCTATTGACACGCGGCAAGCTTTAATTCAGCATAATACTAAACTATTCCTCTGTAATACGGAGATAATACTCAAGGAACTTTTCTATCAGTTCATACTATACAACTTCCAAAATTTTAGTGAAATAGTATTTCAAAAGCCAATATCTTTGTTTGACTTATCAATGATATGCTTGGACCAACCAGAAACTGGATGGAAACCAGAAGATGGTCCCAAGGATGAACTCGCCCAAAAAATTATGGAGATCTTAGTTGAAAAGGCAGAGATGTTAAAAGACTATTTTTCTTTAGAAATCGATGAGACTGGACATTTAATAGGAATCCCTGTTTTAATAGGTTAGTGAGATGTATTTACTGTTTTCATTTATTTTATACATTTTATTGTAGACGATTATATCCCGGATAAAGGACGTCTTCCCAATTATATCGTCAGACTTGCCACAGAAGTAGACTGGGAGGAAGAGCAGTCTTGTTTCCAATCATTCGCCAGAGAAACTGCCGAATTTTACGCCCAAGTTTCTGATGCTCCAATTGCAGATGGAAAAGATTGGAAATGGGTTACAGAATTCGTTTTGTTTCCAGCAATAAGAGATTATTTTATACCACCTAAATCTTTCATCGAAAATGCGGCAATCTTAGAAATTGCAAGCTTACCAAACTTATACAGAGTCTTTGAAAGATGTTAGTTGAATCGCCGTATTGTTTTCTAGTTTAAGTTATTTTTATGTTTGTTTTTATTAAGTTTACTTTAAATAAAAAATATTTTGTATTTAACTTGTAGTTTCTACTGGTATAACTATTTATTATTTATTATATTAACAACTTCATTAAATTACAGTAATACAAGGTTTCTTAGTTCGACGACGATTTATTATTATCTGCATATGGACGTCAATAAACAACTGGCTGTTTTTAAAAAATGTTCATTATTGAAAGATTATTTTTATCTTTTTTCAATTATTTGTATCAGTCACGTACATTTGTATGCTCATATTAATACAAAAATTGAACGTGGTAAGATAAACATATATAGATTATCACTATTTGTTATTCTTATAATCTCTTTTTATGATCTTTCATAAAAAATATATAAATTAGTATAAAATCATTTATTTGGTATAAAGTAATAAAGGAATGGGACATTACACTAAAAAAGAAATAAAATCACACAATTACAAAATGGTCATCAACACTATTGAATTTACTATTACTAAAACTCTTTCTTTATTGACCGATAATTTACCGACCAAAATGTTTGAAGCCCAACAAAATTTACAATTCATCATGACTGGTTGTATGTTTAATTACAAAGTCATGTAAATCTTCTAACGTTCTGCTACCACTGTACTCTGAAATCTTCTTACCATCTTGATACAAGAAAATTGTAGGAAAACCTTCAACCTACAATCAGTAAAATTAAGAGAGTGTATTTAAAAACTCTTAGGTATTACCTCTTGGTTATTGCACAATTCCTTGTTAGCTTCTAACGTGCAGTCAACTTTGATAATTTTTACGCGTTCATCGCCAATGAACTTCCTACCTAAATCTTCCCAAGTGGGCGCCAATCGTTTACAATGTCCACACCAGGGTGCGAAAAATTTAACAAAAGTCACTCCTTTTTCAATACCATGAGTGAAAGTAGCACCTGTTAGTTCACCAACAGCTTCGCCGGTCGTTTCCGGTTTTTCATCTTCAGAATCTACCTCATTACCTCCGCTTGAGCCCATCAAACGATTTACGTAAGCCTTTAGATCTTCGTGGGTGCGTTGGCCTTGGTATTTTTCAATCTTGCAATAATAAAATATGGTTTATTTTATTGCATAAAATGTTTCTTTGTATGAGAATTAACATTCGATAAAGTCTAAATTTGTAACAAACATTTTAAATATTACTGTGAACAATTAACTAATGAAATTAAATAAACCTTAATGATCAAAACAACATTTATTTATATTAAATAAAATCGGAGGTCGTTGCGTCATATTGTCAATAGAAAATAAATCAATCATGTCCATATATTATTTTAGCTTCACAAACTTGATGTCTAATTTTTACTCATGCTGTATTTAACATAAGTAAGGAATAATTGAGAAACGTTTAAATTTTTATGGCTTTTTTTTATCTAATCAGTAATAAAAACAAAATATATAAATTTATTGGTAATACAATTTCTATAAACACGTGTATTACATTCTCCAAAATCTATATTTAAGCAAAGATAATTTTATGTGACTGTAATTATCTGCGTAGATTCGTTTTGCTGCAAGTCATCTATGCGACTAATTACATATGCACATTTTCGGTTTCGTTGGAAAAACATCGTGAAATTAAGCGTCAAAGAGCGGTTCCCGAGAATCGGAGCAATTATAGAACAAAAATATTGTTGGTGACACAAATTTTCATTGAATATCCGTCTATTTTTGCGTCCGCCAGACGGTTTTGGGATCGAACATACATTAATGTCAACGTCTTGGCATGCACAAACAGCCAGTTAAAATATGTAAATAATATTAAAAATTCATATAAACAACAGGATAATGTGAACTTGTGATAACGATAACGTCAACAATGTCTTTGCCAAATCTAAATAATTTTTTGATAATATTCACAAATTCTCACCTTCTTGCCATCCTCAATCCATAAAAGAGTTGGATATCCTTTAACTTCATAACGGTTGCACACCTCCCTGTTTTGGGTGCAATCAACTTTGGCAATGGTAACGTCCTCCTCAAATTCCAAGGACTTGGCGAGAGCCTCCCAAGTGGGGGCCAAATTCTACGAAAAATCACATTACAAACAAAACCAATTGATTTTATTATGAACTCACTTGACAGTGTCCGCACCATGGGGCATAGAACTTAACGAAATGCTTTCCTTTGCCAACGTGAGCGTCGAAGTTTTCTTCAGTCAATTCGGTCAAACCGTTTACGGGTTGTGGGGTACCAACATCGGCAGTCTGTTCTTCATCACCCTTGAAAAATAATTCAATTTGATACTTTTCTCAAAAACAATACTTTGACTATGTTTAATTAAATTAATTATTATGAATACGAAATTGAAATAAACACAAATAAAATGTGAATAAAAATATTACTTTCACATCTACAAAATAAATAATTGTAAGGAATTAAATTATGTTCTAAAAATGGTCAAATATGAGGTAATGTTTTCATTTTATAATTACAAATTAAAAAATGTGTTAAATGTAATCAGAACAAAATTATAAATACATATAAATATATAAATTGAGTGAAACATCATTCCTCATGTATTTATCTATATAGGTATTAACATATTATTTTGTCAGGTACTTTTATCTTCCAAGAAATAGTGTAAATATATATTTATTTATAGTGTAATTATGAAACAAGTAAAAGCAATTTAATCATATATGTATGCATGTAATATGCAAATTATGTTAATTTTAAGGCCAATACCGGTCGAAAAGCGTTTGATCCGACTACATTTTGAGAGAGGCATTAAGGACAACAGAGATAGTAAAAGTCTGCATGTTCGTCACATAGTAGGAGATTTTTATTATCTGTTATACAAAATGTCTTTCTCAAAATTTAGTGGGGGCAAACATTTTTCAATAGATATGTAAAAATCATTATATCTCTTCCCTAACCTCTCTTAATTGTTCATTGATGAAAGTAGTTAATGAAGGAAGATCTCTGGTGCCCCTGAATTTGACACCTTCAGAGTCACCCACTTTGAAGAACTTAAGAGTGGGATAACCAGTTACATCCTGATCTGAGCAAACTTTGTGGTCTGTTGTACAATCCACTTTTGCAATTTTTATGTTGCTATCATCCTCATTGAGCATTTCAGCCAACTGCTCCCAGGTGGGTCCCAATTTTTTGCAATGACCACACCTGTAAAATAAACATAATTGTGACAATTTTTTTAACATTAGATTCAACATGATTTAACTCACCATGGTGCGTAGAACATGACGAAATGGTTTTTCTTTGGTACTTCATCAGAAAAATTATCAGTGGTATACTGAATCGTATGCACGTCTTCCTCGTGACAATTTACATAGCAAACAAATAATAAAACACTGAATAGGTACAATAAATGCATGCTTGAGTTTAATATTGACTAATTTTCATAGAATATCACAGCTCAAAACCGACTGAACCCGGCGTAAGAAATATTTGGAATGGTTAAAAAATACGCCCCCTATCCGCGTTTATCACATCAATGAGTTGGAATAAAAAATTATACAATGAGTTGCTCAATTATTGGTTGTCATTATTAGATGCAAACTGCTGATTATTCAGATGGCTTACTGAGAAGTTTTTTGAACTATCTGTTACATAACCGAATTTTCATTAGATATATCCGATTAATAATTATTTATTATTATTCGCCAATAAATTAGGAAAAATAACTAACTCAGAATAATAATTAATTTTAGAGCAGTGTAATTCAAGCCTGAAGTTAATAACATTGAATATTTTAATTGCGATGTTGCCATTTAGTCGAGAAGCATTTTGTGATGAAAACCACAAAACAACTCATGCAATTCCAGACAAGTTAACAAACAAATTTTATGATATATATTTTGTAATTTTGTAAAGGATTAGTTTATGTTATCAACGAACATTAATAAACTATGCGTCAAAATTAGCGCATAATTTGTAAAAGTACAGTATAACAAATTTTGTTTAATATTTAAAGTTTATAAAATTATCAATTATAATAAATCCGAACTCACAATCATTGTTTATCATTAGAATTATAGGGACTAGATTATTCTTTAGTGAGTCCTTTTCGTGAACGACAGACGAAATCGGAATCAGTTTTTTTAAAACTATGCCATATCTGTATATATCTAAACTAAAAAAAATTAATCATTTTGATTTGATAATAATTAATAATTATTTAAAATAAATTTTCTACAGTATGAAATATATATAATAAAATCAGACATTTAAGACATATAAAACCTGTTAAATAATGAAAGCAGAACTTAATAAGAAAAATCTTCAATATTGTTTAATGGACTATTTTTGACTTATTTTGATTCAGATGTCGTACATTTTAGGTTTTAGTCCATTTTGTACTAAGAGTCGTCCTTTCTTAGTGTGAGCCGCATACTAATAAAGTTTTTGATTCATTTCATCTGGCAACATTGGACAATAGGGACAAATGAAATTAACATAACCTTTTATTCAAAACATTGCACGTTGAATTCCTCGTTTAGTCAAAATGCAAGATTTACCGGGATTTGCTGATCCCAATACAGCTGTGGATATAGATCCTGACGATGAACCGGTTAAAAAGAAAGGACCTAAAAAAAGTGGTGGATTTCAGTCTATGAATTTGAGTTTTAATTTAATTCGAGGTATCACTAAAAGGGGCTATAAACAACCAACACCAATTCAAAGGAAGGTAGGCATCTTTTTAAATGAATTAAAATAGTGTTATAATTAAAAAACGTTTGCAGACAATTCCTTTGATATTAGAAGGAAGAGATGTTGTTGCTATGGCTCGAACAGGCAGTGGTAAAACTGCTTGTTTTCTAATTCCCATGTTTGAGAAGTTAAAAATTCGCAGTGCGAAAGCCGGAGCAAGAGCTCTGATATTATCACCAACCAGAGAATTGGCACTACAGGTATATATTTTAAAATATTAAATTAATAGGGGGTGTCATTTTTATTCTCTTAAATGAATGTTTCAGACACTTAAATTTATCAAAGAATTGGGAAGGTTCTGTGATCTCAAGGCTGCAGTAATTCTGGGTGGTGATTCAATGGATGATCAATTTTCTGCCATCCATGGAAATCCAGATATAATTGTTGCAACTCCTGGCCGTTTCTTGCATGTATGTGTTGAAATGGAATTGAAGTTGAACAGTATAGAATATATAGTATTTGATGAAGCCGACAGATTATTTGAAATGGGATTAGGAGAACAGCTTACAGAAATAGTGGGGCGATTGCCAGATGCCAGACAAACTGTTATGTTTTCTGCAACTCTACCAAAGGTCTTAGTAGACTTCGCAAAAGCAGGTTTAAGCGATCCAGTGCTTCTTAGGTATGAATACATATCTTTAAAAAAATATAATTTCTGACAATATTTATTTTATAGATTGGATGTGGAATCAAAGTTGCCTTCAACTTTACAACTGTGGTATTTTCCAGTCAGACCAGAGGAAAAATTAGCTGCACTATTGGTTCTGCTTAAATCACACATTGACAAAAAACAACAGACAGTGGTTTTTGCTGCTACCAAACATCATGTGGAATATTTACATGTGGTGAGTAAATTTTTACAATAAACATGAACCATCACTTTAGTAAACTTTAAATTTAAGATTTTGGATAAATTTGGTATAAGCAACACTTATATTTATTCAAACTTGGACCCCTCCGCCCGCAAAATCCACGCAGCGAAATTCAGTACAGGAAAAGTTAAAGTTCTTGTTGTAACAGATGTTGCTGCAAGAGGTATAGATATACCTCAATTGGACAACGTGATTAATTACAATTTCCCTGCTAAACCCAAATTGTTTGTGCACAGAGTTGGTAATGAAATACTTTTTAAACAATCTTTATTATATATTAAATATAATTTGCGTTTTAGGTCGTTGTGCCAGAGCTGGAAGAGATGGTACTGCTTTCTCACTGGTTACACCTGATGAATATGCATATCTAGTCGATTTGTATCTATTTCTTGGACGACCTCTCGACATTGCAACTGAGAAAAATAAACAGGGATCCATAGGAAAAATTCCGCAATCCTTGATAGAAGAACAGCACAGTTCCCTTGTCACACTTCATGATAATCAAATTGATTTGGTGCGTGTTTTATGTTATAATCACTTTTGAATATTTTTGTATGATTATGAACTTATTTTAGAAAAATATTGATATAAACTATATCTCCCACAATATTAACAAGCTAAATATTTTGTTTTTTCAGGTTAGTATGAGGAAGGTCACAGAAAATGGATATCAGCAATACTTAAGATCTAGACCACCAGCATCAAGTGACAGTAACAAAAGAATAAAAGAACTTCCAATATCCACATGCTATATTCATCATCTGTTCAAGTCTAGTGAATTTGAAAGTGAATGTGAAAGGGAAAGTCTTTTGGATAAAATGAAAAATTATAGACCTCAAGGAGTAAGTCGGAAATCCTAAACATTGTGTTTTTCTAAGAATTATAATTTGCAGACAATATTTGAAATCTGTGGTAAAAATAAATCTCAAGAATATTTAACAATGAAAGAAAAACGAGCAGTGCACAAGGATAAAATAGCAGATCATCATCAGAAAGTTGAGAAGAAAAAAATTGAAATTGAATCTGCCTTAACTACCCATGAAACAAATTTACAGAGCAGTAATCAGGAAGACATACAAGAAACATTTCAAAAAGTTGTGGTTCCCAAAAAAAGAAAAATTGATGATTTGTATAAACCTAAAAACAAAAAGCAGAAAGTTAAAGATGAAAATTATATTCCATATGCTCCTAAGGATCAACATACAGAAGAAGGGTATATTTAATGTAGATTCATTATACATTTATGCTAATTTGAATTAATTACAGATTGGCAATTAATAGTTTTGTCAAAGAAGCAAACAGAGTGCAAATGGACATAACTGGGGATTCTGAAGAAACTATGAGGATTGCAAAACAAACTAAAAAGTGGGATAGAGTAAAGAAAAAGATGGTTGGAGTGCCTGTAAGTTAACTTTATTATCTTATGTTTAAATTATTAAGTTTATGTATGTATGTCTAGGATCCCAAAGCAGGAAAAATTAAGACAGAATCTGGAGTGTGGATTCCCGCTACCTTCAAAAGTAATCGCTACGCGCAATGGAAAGAAAAGACAAAAGTGGATAATGAGGATAACAATGATGATGAGGAAGAGGATAATACACCTCAAAATGTTACAAAAGGACGTCCAAACACTCACTGGGCTAGACATAATGAAAAGATAAAGTTGAAACAAAGGAAGTCTGAGATGAAGAGTACAGACCAAATTCTGAAGGCCAGACAGATTGCTGAAAAGAAAAAGCAAAGACAGAAAGGCAAAAAAGGCAGAGGTAAAGGTAAAGGGAAGAGACCTAGAAAATAGAATGTATATAAAGTATTTTATAAAATAAATTTATTATTCATTTTGCCTACAGTTTTTTTTTAATTACACATTGAACTTTAATTTAAGTAAGTCCTGCCATGAAGCAGCTGAAATATGTATATCACCATTGATGCAGTGTATAGTTACTTTAGGTTTTAAAATACCAGCATCATTACTGAAAATATATAAATTTTGCTTTTTATTGACACTTTGCATATTTTTATCAATTGTAACATTTCTGGCTTGTATCTCAAACATGCAAGATTTCTGACAGTCTTCTGCAATTTGTAAATGAAGATTACCTATATCTATTTTCAGAAAAGAATCTTCTGTGATTCTTGATAATTGTAAATTAGCTTCAACAGTGCC
Source organism: Aethina tumida (assembly GCF_024364675.1). NCBI lineage: Eukaryota > Metazoa > Arthropoda > Insecta > Coleoptera > Nitidulidae > Aethina > Aethina tumida. Next base: position 32,740,075 of record NC_065437.1, read on the forward strand.
TAAATCAGCAAATAACATTCCATCAAAACCAGCTGAAACTATTTATGTTAATTAAATATTGAATGTGATTTTGCTCTATTCTTACCCAGATTTAAAACACCCTTTTCAAGTGATATTTTACAATTCTTATGAATGTTATTCAAATCTAATTTGCCTGTGCCTACATTAAAATAACTACTTTCACTGTATGATGAGGGAATTTTTATATTTCCAGCCCTAGTTGATAGTTGTGTATTAAGGCATTGTATTTTTCCTGTTGTTATATCCTAAAATATAAAATCATTAAGGTGAAAATATATTAAATTCAACAAACAACCCCAGATTTTAATACTGTTGATATAAAATTTGATGCTTGCACAGGACCTCTAATTGTTATATTTCCTGTCTGTGTTTGCAATTGTATCTTATCACCATGATATTTGTCAACACAAATACTTCCTAAATTACTTTGTAAATTTACTGTATCACTGTTGAAAGATCCCACAAAAATATCCGAATTAGATGTAACTTCCAAGTCTGAAAATTTTAATATAAGAACAAATTTATTACTGGGTTGTATTACATTTTACTTGCTTTTACAGGAGCTGTAATATTTAAATCTGATTCATAATCATTCTTAGTTGTAATGTTTATATGGTTATTCTCAGTGGTACATTTTATGGAGTCTATATCATAATTTGTTGATTCTATAATTAATCTATCACAATTCTGATACTTGTGCACATCTAAAGGTGTTATGTTTACTTTATTTGGAATATTTACGGATAAATTACAGAAAGTGGGAATTTGAAATTCTAGTTTGTTATTTATATTTTTTACGGAGTAGTATCTCACTATTTTTTTAACAATTTTGGTGAACATTGTAATAGAAACAGGTTTATAACAATGCACGATATATTTATCCTAACCTCAAACAATTTTAGGTTAGTTTTGGTTCAAAAATCATTATAGACCATATAATACAATAAATTTTAAAAAACATTTATTTGTGTATAATATATGTATATTATTTTATTAACTAAACAATGTACAGTTCAGTTTATACATTATAAAAACAGGTGTTATAATAAATTATATTTAACAAAATATATTGTATATTATTTAACTATTGACAACTTCTTTAAGCTTGCTTTCTAGATATTTTACTCGGTTTACTAACTTGTCTCTAGGTTTAAATTCTGAATAAGGTATTGGTAACACTTTGTAACCCTTTGCTGTTAATAATTTGGTCGCTAATGCATTAATCCCTGAAGGTTCTATCCTTCCTCTAGTCATATCATGATAATCCAATGCAATAATCGCAATTCTAAAAAATTATTACAAATTAGATGTGTTAATATTATTGGAATAACCTATTTACCTTGTTGAATCCTTCACATCTTTGTTATCTAATGGCAAGGGATGAAACTTTTTGTCCAACAAACACTCTGCATCTGTAATAATTTTTTTCAGTATTAGTAAATTAAACTTTATATATATACAATTGGCATACCAATAAAGAAACCCAAATTTGTATTTACGTTGACTCTTAAATAATTTTCTCCTTGTATAAGGTTTTTTAAAGTATCAATAATAGAATTAACCATTTCAGTTTTCTCCTTTGTCCGCTGAATTTTCGTTTCTATAACATCAGACCGAATTTCTAAAGTAGGTCCTTTGTAGTCTTTCATAAGATGAGTTGCTGAACCATTGATATTTAATAATTTTAGTCTTGCTGATGTGTTCACTGATGGCCCTTCTATAATATAGATTATTTGCTTATTTTTAGTCTTTTGGAATACTTTCAAAATTTTTACCTAACACTTTTTCAATGAATTCATTATTTAAAACACTAGACACATGATCTGGAGTGGCTTGGTTCAACAAAACCAAAGACCAAACAATTTCCAACCATGCAATTGGTTTTCCTGCCTCAGATTGATTAAGTTGAGGTATTAGCACCTAGAAATGTAATTTTGTACATATATAATATTCAAATGCAAATATTTTACCTCAAATAGTTTATCTGAATTTACAGGGAGATGATTTAAAACGCCCAGAGTTATTAAAACACTGAAGAGATCTTGTGGTCTACAAATTGTGTGATTCTTTAAAACCCATTCACATAATGCATCAATTAGTTCTAAAACCATAAAAACATTTTATAAAAGATATTTTATTCATAGATTTTTGTTACCTATATTTTTATACTTCATTAATCCAATACTAGTTAGTATAGATCCAATTACAGCACTTTTCTTAATATCGGCCCGTAGTTCAGTCGATATATCGTTCGAAATTTTCGACAATAGATTTTCGTCTGGGAAATTCAAACAAGACATACTGAAAAGTAAATCTGCACTTTGTTTTAAGTCCAGACGATCAGAACTGCCTGTTATGTTATATGCCAAGGCTCTTAACAAAAGCGTGGAGCGCCTCTTCTTTTGTGATAATGTGGACATCACCTAAAAAATCTATTAGATTCTGATTACTAAAATTGAAAAATCATATATACCTTGACCATCTGTGGCAATGTAATGCTTGAAACCAATTTAGCAGCTTCATCATCAGCAGTAACACTAAGTATTGTTGACAAATCCTCACTTCTTGAAGAAAGGGCCTTATTTTTTATTGATGTGTTCTTAGTTAACACTCTACACAACCTAATAAATCTAGGATCTGATTCAAACTCAGGCAATGTTACTTTTCCATTTGATGTCCAATCAGCCAACACTGATACCACCTATAAAAAATTTTAAGATTAATTTCTACTGAACACATATTTAAGACATTGACAAACCTTTAAAGCATGTTTTCTTGAAATTCCATTGCCATCAGATATTGATAGCAACTCATTAATATTGGTAGCATTTGCAATTTTATCATCAGTGTATGGTGTGCGTATCCCATTCGCAACATTTTCAATATTCTCCGCGTTCAAAGAGGCAAAAGCTGCAGCTACAATGTTTCGTTGAGTTCTGGGATTGCTGCTTGTTGTTGCAGTTTTTTGTTTTTCTTCTGATCCAGATTGGCTCTTCAATTCGGCAGCTACTGGTGACGATGACAAGTTGAGGCGTGTTATACCAGGCAGTCTGGTACTGTTTTTGGTACACTTCACCAAAAGTTGAGACAATTTGAACATTTTAAAGGTTAGATAACCTATAATCTTCGGTATCCGATTGGAATTGATGACAAGTTGTGTTTATGGTTTTAAAACGATTTTGTAGTTACTTTCAACTGAATTTAACTACATCGATATAAATATAAAGTTTTAATAAATATTTCTCCACTTTTGATATGGTGCTATTTCCATAACCTTTCTAGTAACTTTTATTTTGGAACCAATCATTTAAATACATAATATTTTTATCAAGTTTTAAAAGTTCCTGTTTTCAAACCAATTGCTAATATAGTTATAATGTTAATAAAACCATTATATAATACTTTAAAATATTTATATATCATAAGAAATTTTTGAACTATTATGGTAGTTTTTAGATGACTACAATGGTAGTTTATTTGTGTGGTAGTTAACCTCGAAAAATGAAAGTCAAAAATGTAAACGTAAGGACAGCTTCTTAAACTACCTGTTTTGCCTATCTGTTATCATTTAGGTAAACATATGCATTGAGTAGCAACATATTAGTTGTGATAAAGATGACGAACATTCTGCAAACCATTTTAGATGAAATTTGTTTATTATTAGAATCTTATAAAGGCAGAGATAAGGTAAGATTATTTTTATTTGCATCACAAAAATATATAACAAGTTGTTTTGTAGATATTAAGAACCTTATGTTACACTACAAAGTTAATAGGTGGATTACATAAAAATGAAGCATTGGCAAAAAAGTTTCTTTTATTTAGTAGCCATATGTCTGGTACTAGGGCCACCTTGCGATTATTAGATGACTTGCCCATGCTGCAATATAATTTACAATATAAACTTGGACATGAGGTATACAATATGTTTCAATTAATTTTACAAGTTAAAGATAGTATATATTTAAATGCAAGTTTTATTTAGGAACCAGATAAATACATGTCCCACTTGGGAGTGCTTACCAATATCATTGACCAAGTCTATTACCCTGTTGAAAAAATCTCTTGGTTGGCAGAACATAAACTGATAACTGGTGTTGACAACAGCAAATGGGATACTTTAAGTTCTGTATTTTGGGTATCATCAATTTATTTGACACTTTTGAAAACATTGAGATACATAGCAGTACTACAAAAACACAAATATTGCATTAAAAATGATAATAGGTAAACATGGAAGCAACTTACATTAATCAATTTATGTTATAAATTCATTTTTTAGGATACCAATGGATAAACTTCAAAAATTGAAAACATTTGAGATTTTAACTTCTATAAGACTAACTTTAGACTTAGTTCATGCAATAAATACTTTACCACCAGGATTTTTATGGTCTTCCAAATTGAAAACATGGCATGTGGGTTTAATTGGTAGCTTATCATCTGCTTTGGGTATTTATCAGATTTACTACAAGAGGTCTATTAAATAAGTGCAGAAAATATTTGTTATTAAATTATGTTGTTTTTATTGATATATTTTATACTATAAAACTTTATAAATATACAAGTTATATATTTATTGTTTTTAATATTCTAAGTTCCTTAAAATTAAATATAAAACAGTTTTAATGCTTATTTTTTAAAATTATCAAATTAAAGATGATTCCAAAATATAAACAAATTTGACTTGATTAAAATATCTTTATTGATATAATTGTTACATGTTAGTAAGATATCATATTGACTAGTGTCAAACACCACAAGAAAATTAAATTAACAAGTACTAGGATGTAACATCCTTATAAGAGTATTGCTATTTAAATATCACAAATTTGATTACAAGGATCTGATTCCAAAATTATCTGAAAACTAGTACATAAAGATCCTGCATCAGAACAAACCCATGTACATCTCAAAATTAATAAAGGAACAAATTAAAACCAAAAATTAAAATTTTTACATACCACAAATCAGTAAACATATGCAAATACATCCCTCAACCCAATACATTACCTTGCTTGTACTTGATAAATAGTTAATGACTTTATAATAAAAATTGTGTATTCTGAGTTGTCCATAGGTCTGAATTATATTTCTATTCATAATATAACAATGAGCAAAGCTATAGTTATAGCACATCTTGTTAATAAAATGCCATAATCTAAGTTACAAGGACAATACTAAAGTTTGTATTCAAAATTAAATTATAAAATTGATTTCTAAAATGTGCTGTAACTTGAATTATGGATATTTGTACAATAACACATCACATCTAGTTTATCAGAGTACAAATTAAAAAATCCACTAAAAAGTTGGTTTTATAGTTAAAATGTTGTTGATGTGATGTGATATGTTCAAAATTTGTTAACCCTCATTAGTTATAATAAGAACGCCATTAAAACTTGTTAAAAAGGTTAAAAATTGTTAGTTAAAAACAAAATAAAAACTCAAAAGAGGTTAATGAATGTATCATAATCAGGTAACTTTAAATATAAAAACGCTATGGAAATTCATTAACCACTTACAAAAAAATCGTTTTACCGCGTTTTTTAAGACAATATTAAATATGATAACTATTGTTTTAAAAAGCACAGTGATACCCTTAAAAATACAATCACAAAAGTAACCCAGTCTATAAATGATAAAAATCAACATAAAATTTTAAAATAAAAAAAACTAAAAATAAAAATTCTTCATAAAATTTCAACACCTACACTGGGGACCAACACCTTGAGCTGGAATTAAAAACGATGTTTGATTATTCAGAGAAATATTTAATTAATGAACTTTGAAAATAAGAATATTAATGATTTTTATATATCATAAATATTTCATAACTTTAACAATTGCCAAATCATTAACCTGGACATAGCCAATATATTAAACAAACGGTCCTAATATACAGTTGAAACTGTAATACAAACATCCTAAAATTTATAAAAATATTAACACTACCCAACTGCCCATATAAATTTAAAGTTAAATTAACAATTAGGGTTTAAAAAACTTTAAATATCAACACTTAAAACTACAGTTATGTTAAACACTAACAATATATCCAAAAGTATTATAAAAATCTGTTACATCTAAAATACTACTATTTCATATTGAATTAATAAAATTAAGTTGGAAGTCTTATCGAAAGCAAAAGTATAAGAAACTCAGTGCATATATAAAATGTGAATTAATTGAAGGCATGTCAAAACCTTTTCCAAATTAACAATTTCCCGATAAACATCTATATTATATTATCTAATGAATATATTTAATTTAATCTTTTGGAAAAAATGAATACATGCCGTAAAGTCATAAATAACTTGAAAATTTTACGGCAAATACAAAAACAACAATAAACAAACTCCCCGTATTACAAGATTTAATAATAAAGGGGCAATAAATTTGCTTAAACTAAGTACGTAAATTACCTAAGAAGAAAAAACTGGCTAATAAAACGCGACAGAGAACAACTCTACACTACAAGGCGAGTGTATGAGGTAAAAATATCAAGAATACGATTTGTAATAACGTATGGTACTTGCTTAGTTGAGGGTTACAGCCATTGCATTGCCCAGACCCAAGACTTGGCTATTCTTGGAGTTCCTCATCAATGGTTTATGATGGCGCAGCTCGTTGCTATGCTGCCATGGCCAGCATGTCCTGCAAAAGTATCTGAAGCACATCATGTCGCGGCAGAAGTATGGTCCCTGCTGCACGCGGCAGATCGAGCACAACGAGTCTTCCAAGTACGGATCTACCTGCACCTGTATTTGTTAAATTTGGATTAGTCACTCTTTGTATCAGTTAGATTTTACTTACTTTTTTGGTGAATTTCGCAGTTTTTATTTCGATGAAGGAAGCCGCAACAGCTTTCATATAAGACCGTGGATTATTGAACGTGACCCTACCGGATCCAATAGGATACTTATATTTGTCTGTATCAATTCCTGGAAAGTTCCGTATTTTAGGGAAATATATAATAAAAAATTAATTTACAGTAATTACCAGCGTAAACGACACCATCAAACAGGTCGTTCATTATCTTGGCCAATCCCTCAGCATTAAGCATACCATGTAGGGCTCCAACAAATACAGTTTTGCTGGGATCCAACTTTTGTGATGTAGATTTAGTGTAATTTGAATCGTTTATTATCCAGGGAATGACTTGCACCTAAAATAAACAATCTTTAATTTGTAAATGGGATGGCAACATTAAATAACTCACTTCCTTTGCTTTCATTCTTTTAGAGCTAATCTTGTAATACCAATTGTCACTGTTGGCATAATCGTTTGTGCAGGCTTGCAGCAAAGCCTTGACATTCTTTTCAGACTCAAAAATTATATAGACATATCCTTTTGGTTGTGAAGCCTGCTTGTCCTTGCCTGGCCATTCTACACGAATCTGTCCAAACTGTTTAAATGTTTGCATCAGCAGTTGTTCAGAAATGTCCCAAGGGACACCACCCAAAAAAACTTTGCTAGAATAGCCGGTCGGCTTGGTGTTAGACCTCGGCGGCAACACGCCGCTCCACGTGCAAGTCGCATCGTAAACAGCTGCAAATTGGAATCAATTATCTATCACCCCAGCCAATGTTACAATAAAATACACATACAAGCTGCGGACAGATGAAAACGAGCCGCTCTGTCCAACTGCAAGTTCTCCGGCATGAAATTCGAAAGGGACGACGGTCCACCCCCATTCCACTTGTCCAATAGCTGCAACAATCCAATTTCATGACAATCTTGTGCGCTTGCAACCCGAGAATGTGGCGGTACCTGTGACGGTGTGTTGTGCGAACAGGCGCCAGGCAATAGGGAGCTCAGCACGGCCGGCGGTTGTTGCAGGAATTTCAATGCATGGATAGCCTGCAGATTCTGCAAGTTGGACAGATCCAAATCGTTTGCGTTGCGTGCCAGCGTCTCGGTCACGCTTAAATTGTTCTAAATAAAATTCATAAATGTATTGAGATGTTTGACCAGCGAAGGGTTGGTGAATTTACCAATAATTCCGAGAGGCTCCCGTCCGGAGTGGACAGGCCGCTCAAGTCCGATTCGGGCGAGTTTGATCGCGAGTTCAGCAAGGTTTGTTCAAGAACGGCCGAATTGTTGCTTCCACACGAATCACTGAAACATGCATATGGAATGAATTAAAAACTTTTAATAATCATTGCCTATTTAATGCAGAGCATAGAAAGGATGAAAAATGTAATGTGGACCATTTAGCTTGCTATTTATGATGCAAATTGACCCAGTCTTTATCCTATTTATTATTGATTTGTGATGGTTTTGTTGGCAATGTGACAACATCATAAATACTAGGGTAATGCACAAAGTAATGTATGAGAACTTTTAATACCAAAAAACTTTAATACGTTTTTTATGACTTCAGAATTATGTTTAAAATTTATTAGTATTGCTGCAAGGAATTTTTGTGAAAAAAGTTAAAATTGATTGATGTCTAATTTCTTGTAACATATTCAAAACTTAAACCTTAATTTTTTAAAAGTGTTTTTTCTTAAATATTTATAAATACTATAATAAAATTTAATAGTGAATTAGAAATGTTTACAAATGTTTCTTTTCCTATAAACCAAAATTATTTTTTTGTCATGAATTTTTTTTTGTATAAATTAGGTGAAAGAAAATAGAATATATATTAAATATGTTGAGAGAACAAATTTATCTCATTTTATTCATAAGATTTTCTTCAAATCTATAATTAAATTATATAATTTTTTCTCTAAATTAGTCACATAATATTAATAATATCAATTCCTTAAAAAAATAAATAATTAAAAATATTAACAAGTGCTTGTTCTTAAATATCTTATAACCTATTAAAGTTTTCCAAATCTATAAAGATTAATATTAAAGTGAAAAAAATCAACAGTAGAAAAATTACCCTTTAAAGGTCTCTCCCTATCAGTATCTAAGGCAATAAACAAAAATCAAAATAGTAACCTTAACAATATAAAGATTATTGTTTTATTAACTCAAATAAACGAACGAAATGAAATATTGACCTTACCTCAACGAAGTGCTCCTCAGCGCCCTATAATAATTGGGGGTGGTCGGCGGAGTCTGGTTCACCAACGATATGTTTTTCTGCAAGGGCTTGGAACGTGGCGTAGGCGGGGTGTAGCTGAGCGGACCCGGTTGGAATTTCGGATCGTCGAAATTCATCTGAAAACGCCGCAATTATTATAATTAACTGTCCATATTTCTTTTAGTACGCTTGAAATACGTTCCTAGATGAGGATGTGCCAATGGCAATAAAGTAGACATGGTTTCAGACGTTGGCAACATTCCTAATATGCATGTATTTCAATAAACAGCGTTTCGTTGGTAACCAGCAAATAAATGGTGGTCTGATGAATAAACTAGGACTGGGAATAAATACATACCTGAAAGTTTGGCGTTGTCGGTGGTGTGCACAGTCCGCCGGAGTTGCCGAAGTTTAGGAGGCCGCGCGGCGAGTTAAGCCCAAACAAATCTGATATCGACATCGTCTCATCTGCCATCACAATACAGCAAACGTTAACAATCGGTTATTGCAAACTTACGTGTTTGAAATATTTCAATATCGAATCGTTAGGCGCTTAAAATGCTATGTCAAAACTACTCTGCTGATGCGATCCGTCCACTGCTATTTGTGCACCAAGAGTGGAACAAAAACCGACTGACTGACTATTTTTTTGGGTGCATTGTTGGTTGGTAAAAACAAATAGCCACCTATGTAATTGTAAAAAATCGTACTGCGTTGTCAACATGTGAAAAATATGTGTACAGTGTGTTCATTCAAAAGATTTTACTGTGGTTGTTAGACAATTTTAATAATTGCAATACAATTTGTTTACATTATTTATTGTTAATATATCTTTTTATGCTTTTAGTTATAGTAATTTGACAGTTATCAAAAATGTCAAAAATATGACATTTCGCAGCAAAAGTATAAAAGAAAATTTATTTAAAATAATCTTCATTAAAATTATATAATTCAGTAATAAGGAATCATTTTATATACAGTTTAGTCTGAATTTTTTGTTTTAATAACCTCAAAATGGAAATTTTACAAAATTTGTTTATTAACATTTTTTTCATTTATTAGACTATTAAATTGGACCCTATGTTTTCTTGAATAAATTACGCATCTAACATCTAAACACAACGAAATGACGAAACCTGAACATTGCACACCTTCCAGTGCGATGCGTCCGATAAGAAACAAATGCGTATAAAAAATAATTACAAAATTCTAACGACGAGCCATGTTACAACGTGCAAGAGTTAAATAATTTTAATTGCCGGTAAGTTATTGTTGAAGCGGCCCACAAATTTATTGGATCATAACGATGTGTAGCGTAATTAGAGTTTTTAATAAATAAGCAATTAATAAAATAAGTTGAACTTAAATGACACTTATTAAATCGAAATAGTTTCACAATAATGTATATGTTTTTACAAAGAAGAGATTCGAATGCGATTCAAAAAAACTTACCGGTTTCTTGTGATAATATGTCGTGGTTATCGAGCAATGAGTTAATCGAGTGCCTTTGGAGGATGTCACTGGCCAACATCTGACGTGAACCATTTGCCCCCATTGGGGATGATACCTAAATAACATTATTAGTTTAAACATAAAACTAACCAACCAGAATTAAAATATTTCGTAAATCGGTGATTCACATACTGTCATCAATAAGTTCACACTACACAAACGCAAATAAATTCTCTAAAGTTGTTCAGTAAAACTTACAGAAGTTGGATTATTAGCACAGGCGCAAAAACCAAAAAACGGGTGCATACTGCTCGGTAACTGTCAGTGAACTGAGCACATATACAAGGGTTGTCTAGATGCGTATGAAAATTTTGATTCGGTACTGCGTCATCAAGATTTAATTTGAAAAAAATACCGCGAAAACTGTCTTACTTAATTTATGTTGGTGTTCATTCCAAAAATTTAACTTACAACAGGTATTTATTTTAATAATGTGTAAATAATGAAAACAGTACCGCAAGTACAATATGTTGTTTGTACAAACAAATATGTTCCTCTTAGGTATTCAATGATCTGACTAACATCAGAGGGTATATATGCCCATGATGATTTTGTTGCATTGTTACGTCATCAAGGACTTGATGAATTTCAAATTACTTAAAATAACGCAAAATTAACATCTGTGTTAAAATATAAATTGTTAAACAATAAAAATTGCACATAAAAATACAAATTAAATTTGATTGTGATTTTTGTACAACAGTTTCCTTAACAAAAACAAATAAAATAACACACTGGCACAAATTAACAAGAGAACAGATAGATCACTTCATTATAGCGGTTTAGTTAGCAATATCACGGTCGAGATAATCTACAAGACGGGTCTGCGATATGGTCAGCGCTCAAATACCCTCGGTATGCCTCTTCTACCATTGTAGGTTAGACTAATTAATAATTATTAATTTAAAACTGATTCAGAAATTACCGTGTTGTTTTTCCTTATGCGTTTCGCTTCTGCTACAATTCTACTTTTCTCTAATTTTCTTATTCTAATTATTCTAATATGAAGTAAATTAATTTAATTGTCCACCAAAAATCTAGCTATGTTGAATATTATAGTAAAATGTTACAAATGTACCGTGTAGTTGTAGGCGTTACAGTAAATAAGCAATAAGAATTTTTCATAAACTTTCCTTGTTACATATTTATTAATTTATGTAAGTAATTACCGGTTTCCTAGCACTAATTAACGAACACCATGAATTCAGGTTTCAACACAAGTTTATGTAATTTTGTAAAAACTGAAACCGATCTGTATCATCGCATTATGAAATATTTTGGGCAATTATCATTGAAATAACGGTATTTGCAAAATTTCTGCATGAGCTTTGGTTGTGACAAGGATAGAATCTTTTTTATATAGACATCTTTTCTGATTCTCATTTTTTATTAAAATTGTTTTTAGGGGCATTTACAATATTAATAGCAGCATTTCTATGTCTGAACAATATATGATACATTTATCGAGTTATTTTTATATGATAGTTTTGCAAAAAAGTGGTAGTAGGATTTAAAAGTCTTTTTTTTCTGTCAAGGGCAGTTTTTAAACTCAAAAATATATAAAATCCGAATTGAACTTTAAAATTTGTATTAGTTTTATAAACAATAATTAATTAGTCCCATCAAATAATCAATATTTTAAAATATATTTTTTTAACAAAGTCAACATTGGTATGGTATGAAAATTAAGTACGATACAATATATTATAAACTAAATTAATAAGGAGAATTAATGGTATATAATCTAATTATCAGTAATTTTAAAAAATGTCCCATTAATACATTAATATAAATAAACGGATGGTTTTTTTGATTTTTTTGTTTACATTCATCACAAATACAGTCGAACAATTTGCTTACCATTTCTAACACGGGCATGGTACCTTTATTTGAAATGTCCCGTTGAACAATTACATGTAGTTACTGAATAAAATTAATATATGAAATAAATTTCACAGTCTTTCACGCACGTTAACCACCAATCTTTCCGCTATCTAGACTCTTTCTGACTTCGCTTCTTGAAGTGGCGTTCAGTTCCGGCTAATGGGGATGTGAAAGCATCCTATTGGTCAAATTGTATTTCTTTCGCGTGGAAGGAGATGCACAGAATTTGTTTGTCAGCCAACAAAATTATCGAGTTTTTTTTTCAATTTTATAAAAAAAAAGTATAGGATTAGCTTGAAATTAGTTTATTAATTGCCACAACAAATAACTAAATTAACAAATATTTTACATTAATTTTCATTCACACTTAACTTATTCGGTAGACGTAACAAGCATGTGCATTTAGAACCTTCGGGAAATTCGGATGTAACTCTAACATAACTGTTGTACGATGTGTATATATGATCGATTACTGGAAGAGGATTTCTTTTGTCAGACACCGGAGCAAATTTGCGTTCAGGTGCAATAGGTCGTCCTTTAGAACGGGTTGCTGGGAATTTATCTAAAATAATATTACATAAATTGCTTAATTTTTATAATTAATTTATAATAGCAATAGTTCGTATTGCTTTTGAACCATTACAAAAGTCAACAATAAATATGCTTTTAAGAGCTTGTGCAAAAGCGCATTTGCAGTTGCCAGCTCGTATCATAAGAAATTGCAAATACTAAATAGCCAATGTGGTACACCTCTTCTCTTTGTTCTATAATTTTTATGTTAGAATCGGATGTGTCTATGGACAAAGTTAAAAACGACCAATATATTTTGATATCATCCCATCAATATTTGTTATTTATGTTGTCATACGAATGATAAATATAATTTATCAGTTTCTAGATTAGAATTTTCTGGTTCAGCATCTGATATTAAAAAGTGTGTTCGCGTTTGAATAAAGTGTTACACCGTCTGGATTGGTTATTAACAATTCTGGTCAGGTGTAAGACTTGGAAGAGCCCTTCCTTAAAACACAATAATATCTATAAGTTTTGCGCCTGACATAACTTCAATTTTAGTTTTAAGAGCAATACGAACTTTGTATCAATATAGACTTCGTCAGTTGGTTGATCTTACCATTTTTACACAAATTCTTCATCACGACGTCGCAACCGTTCGTACATTTGGAACACGGTGACGGAGTAATTAGATAAATTGGCTCGCCAAAAACATTTCCGGTCGGAGTATAATTACATACAAATCTAAACAATTTGTTACCAGTTTTGATGTTTTCCGATGTTAACTGAGAATAACTCGCCATGGCACATCCGACCTCTCTTGTTTTCGCCCACATCAGTTGACTATACTGCCCAATTTTTCCGTGACTGTTCACCACACTAAAAATTGACCTAATAAAGAACAATAATATGTTTTCTGTAAAGTTTACGTTGTGAAATTTTTAACGTCCGACTCTTCGATATTTTTAATTTGCTTGTACCAATGTAAGATGAGAATTTCTTCATCTGGGGTATGATTGGTTGTGATAGTTAAGATGTTTTGTCCAATCACTACAAATGCATTAAAAAGTATCATTGAAATTTTGAAGTATGTGCCAAATGGTACTTACAATTACTCTTTTCCGGGTCGTATTGGATTTTATCGTTCAACTGGACACAGCAACTAACCCACTTCTGTGCCATCCTTGCAAGCCAATCACTCCATTGCTAAAAGCAAATATATGTAAAAAAAGTATTTAGGTTCTATGTTAAATATCATTTATTCATATATATTTTATAGGTTTACTTACCAACATATGCATATTGCCTGCAGAAGATGGAGTGAATCCGATTTTAGCTTTACCAGACGCAACATGATCTCTAAGTCTGTTGTGTAACGTCTCGATCAAATTGGAATCGATTGGTATTAATTCATAATCTACACAATTTTCGTGGCAGCTCAGCTGGTAATTTAAGTAAGTAAGTAAATAGATAGGTGAAACATTTTTAAAAGAGAAAACATACCACAAAAGTTGATACTAGTGAAAATACAATTATTCCAGTATGTATCATTTCGATGACATTTATTATAGTTTTGTTTTCTGTAACTAAGGAATTAGAAAAAGAATGGATAACAATCAGATATTTTTATAATCAACCTGAATACACAGAATACAATATCACGTAGTTCATTTGTATTTATTCATGACTAGTGTCCGTTTATAATTATTGTGGTAGAAGAAAGATATGCATAAAATACTCTATATCCAACAATATTATAGAGCTTTTTTCAATTTCATAAAAAAATATATGGTTAATTTGAAATTAATTTATTAATTGTGACAATAAATAATATTTAATATTATTAAATGTTGAGCATTAAGTTTCAATTTCCCCTTGTACTTCCTTCGGCAGTCGTAACAAGCATGTGCAATTATAACCTTCGTTAAATTCGGCAGTAACTCTAACAAAACTGGTGACCCAAGTGTATATCTGATCGATTACTGGAAGAGACTTTGAATCTCCAATTACCGGAGCAAATTTGCGTTTAGGTGCAACTGGACGTCCCTTGGAACGAGTGATTGGTAACTTATCTAAAATATTATTATAAAATGCTTAATTTTTATAATTAATGATTACTAATGGTTCGTATTGCTTTTAAACCAGTTAATAGACTATTGCATTCAGGGAAAATATACATACAGAAAAACTACTTTTAAAATCATTTTATTACATGAAAGTAATACAAAATACAACACTCAATATTAATATAAAAGATACATTAACCTTTTGACTTTCGCTTCTAAAAATTTTATTAAAACCGCATTTGCAGTTACCAGCTCTCCAAGTACCATAAGATAGTGCAAATACTCCTAAATGTCCAATGCGGTACAGCTCTCCTTTTATTTTTATAATTTCCTGAACGGATGTGTTAGTTTCCAAAGCTATAAACAGTTTTTTATTTACCTTCTTTTTTGTAATAACTTAGATTTAGCATTTTTCAAGATAGGTAAGTAATAGGAATATCTAATACTCACTGCTAATATATTTCGATATGATTCCATCAAAATCCAAAATGTTGATTTGTTTTTCTGTTTTGTAATAATCAATTGGTATACTTATTAAATGTCTGTTATTGATTTCGTTATGTGAATATAATTCATCAGTTTCAGAATTAGAATTTTCTGGTCCGGCACCTTGTATTAAAAAAAGTGTGTTTGCGTTTGAATAAAGTGTGACGTCGTCTGGATTTTTTATTAATAAGTCTGGGTAGCTATAAGCCTTGTAAGAATGGTTTCCTGAAATAAAATAATATCTGCAAGTTTCACCTGTTATGAGATAATCCTAACTTTAGCTTTAAAAGCAACACGAACTTTGTATTAATAGACATGTTAACATTGATTTTGTCAATTAATGGATCTTACCGGTTTTACACAAGTTCTTCATAACGACGTCGCAACCGTTCGGACATTTGGAGCACGGTGATGAATTAATTAGATAAATTGGCTCGCCAAAAACATTCCCAGTTGGGGTGTAATTACAGACAAATCTAAACAACTTGTTACCCGTTATGATGCCTTCAGGTGTTATCTCAGAATAACTGGCCATGGCGCATCCGACCTGTCTTGTTTTTGCCCACATCAGTTGACTATATTGCCCAATTTTTCCGTGACTATTCACTACACTGAAAATTAATCTAATGGTGAACAATAATATAGTATTTTCTGTAAAGTTTACGTTGTGAAATTTTTAACGTCCGACTCTTTTATATTTTTAACTTGCTTGTACCAATGTAAGATGAGAATTTCTTCATCTGGGGTATGGTTGGTTGTGATCGTTAAGATGTTTTGTCCAATCACTAGAAAAGCATTAGAAAGTACGATTGAAATTTTGAAGTTTATGCCAAATGGTACTTACAATTACTCTTCTCCGGATCGTATTGCATTTTATCGTTCAGCTGGACACAGCAACTGACCCACTTCTGTGCCATCCTTGCAAGCCAATCACTCCATTGCTAGAAGCAAATATGTGTAAAAAAGTATTATTTTTTCATAAGTATTTTATAGGATTACCTACCAACATATTCATATTGCTTGCAGAAGACGGACTGAATCCGACTTTAGCTTTACCAGATGCAATATGATCTCTAAGTCTGTTGTGTAATGTCTCGATCAAATTAGAATCGATTGGTATTAATTTATAATCTACGCATTTTTCGTGACAGCTCAGCTGGTAATTTAAGAAAATAAGCAAGCATTTAGTCAAATAATTTTTAAATGAGAATACTTACCACAAAAATTGATTCTAACAATAATGCAATTATTCCCGTACGTATCATTTTGATGACATTTATTGTAGTTTTGTTAACTGTAACTAAGCAATTCAAAATTAATGAATGGAGAACGAATGACAATAAGATATTTATTATAATTAACTTGAATAATCAATTTTAATACACATTATTTTAAAATGATACTGTTACAAAATAATACAATTATTATTAATAAAACAGAGGACTTAATTATCTGACTTTTCTCTGTAGTAATCAATAAATCATCAACTTCTTCGGAGAAATGAAAATCACATCTGCAGTTTCTACCTTTCCATATTCCCCTTCCCAACATATAAAAGCCCTTATTTTTTATTGCATATATGTTATCTCGTATATGTGTAACACCGGGTTCTCTTTCGTCACTTGCGATTAGTAAATCTATAAACGACATTCATTATCTACTTTTTTACACATTTAAATTTACCTACCTAACAAACATAATGTTTCCAATTCCATATCACATAAGCCTGGACACGAGCTGCACGGTGCACCGATTTCAAAAATGTTTTCGCCAACGATATTACCCATCGGATAATAATTGCAAACCATCCTGGTCACTAATTGATTAGTATCACTACTGTTATATTTACCCATAGCACATCCTACTTCAAATGTATTTGCCCATATCATTTGGGTGAAATCTCCAATCCTTTTAGCAGTATCGCTGCTCGTGTGGACGTTGAAGATTTATTTATTAAGATTTATTTATGTTGTGTACTTACTTCGAGTATATAATATTATTTACACGTTCAATTTGTTTAAACCAATGCAATACTAATGCCGTTTCTTCCCCCAGCCCACTAACAGTTATCACGTTTTGTCCTATGTTTTCTAAAACAATATATACGATGCATATTTATTAAATTTAATTAAATTTAAATAATTAAAAATTTACTCACCGTTCTTAAGAGACTCATCATACTGATTTGAATCATTTCTTTGAATACAACACCGAATCCACTCTTCTGCCATTTCTGCTAGTGTAGTATTCCATCCCTAAAAAAATACAAAAATAATATTGGCATTTATATCTATTCATGTGCCTGTTCATAACTTTCCTGATAGTAATACTTATAATAGAAGAAGAGAGACAAACATAAAATTCTATATACCCAATTAAAATTTACCTACCATAAGTTGCATGTTACTTGCAGATGTTGCTTTATACGACTCAGGTGCTAATTTAAGCGACCCAGATGCGACATAACTTCGAATTTTATTGTGCAGACCTAAAACTAAATCATAACGGACGTGCAACATTTCGAAATCGGTGCAATTCCTTTCATCCGGGCATCGCTGTAATATCCAATAAATATTTTAAAACTTTTATTGTGTACATACTTACTGACGAAAAACTTTTATTTAGCATCAAAACCATTACTGCAAATCTAAACATTTCAATAAAATGTCAAATTGTTTATACTTACGTATCTGAGGAAATGAAACACCTTCGTACCTCAACCAGCACAAGACTAGAAAACAAGTATTCCCGTTGTTATTTAAATTTCTTTATGGTCGTAATGATAACCATAATTTTCATTCAAAAAAACAAATAAGAAGACGTAATATACCAGAAGATTCCTTCTTACATTTGAGAAAGAAATAATTATCTTGATTACAAACAGTCTTCAGATAATAAATCCTATTTTATTTTATAAAAATCTCTATAGTAAGATAAACTGCTTTTATTTATTATTCAATTACTTTTAAAAAGGGATTTTTGGCGAAGAGTTGAATGACGGATGTAAATTTGATAAATAAAATTTAATTTTTACAACTAGTTTTACCTACCTTAAATTTTCTTTTATAAACACATGCTAACAGTTAAAATAAATTTAAATTATGTGCGACTATTTATTTAATAAAACAAAATAACTTTAATGTAGCTTTATTCAATACGCCAGAACAATTAAAATACTCGTAAATAAGATCAATTTTTTAAAAACATATAGTTTAAATATACTGTACAAATCACAATTTTTTAATAAATAAGAACTGCTAATAAATTTAGCGTCACATGCTAATAGATGAATCTATAGGCAAAATCCTATATTCTGGAAAGTTGTTGAAGTAAATTTGAGGGCACAATACTCTCAATCTTTTCATAAATGTAGTAAGCTGGTAGTGAGATCCAATGTACTAGTGATCTGGCAATGAGTGCCATTGTCTCAGGATACTGATGAGTTAGAAGGGCAAGAAGTGCGGTACATGAACATAAACCAGCTGTAAATATAATAAAAAATGGCAATTCCTTCTTGGGATACACCGAGATATCATGAAATGCCGGTAACAATTCTCGGTCAGCACATTCCGTACACGTGGGATATGGATAAAACAAATGTCCTCTTTCTAAAGGAGAGGGCAGCATCCTAAAAGTGCCTTCCCAAGTGCAATGTAATAAATTCAATGCTCCATCAACAGCTTTCCAATGGGCTAAGTGAAAGAACGTGTAACACAAAGCTTCTGAATCTCCTCTCTTTAGTAAATGTTCTGGAGGTAATATTAATGGCTTCATTTCTAATAGGTATTTTGGCACGTGCGGATTGAATTCAACGGCGCGATGAATTGCTTCTACAGCTGACAATTCAGCTGGAGTCAGACCTCTTTTGCTGGCAATATCTGGCGAGAATTTATCGGCAACCACTCTGGCTTTCAACAAAGCTGTAGTGTAACATATTGTTGCAGATTTGGGTAATGTAATGTCATCATATTTGGCTAATACTGCTTGAACATCTGGGTAAGCCTGCATTTCCAACAAAACTTCAATTAAATTTTCATGTATATTTAGAATACTTATAATTGGAGGTATTTCTTTAGTTAAATCTCTGAACATTTTAACTGCCTCTTTTAACTTGCCCAACTTCCTGGCACACATAGCTAATCTTCTTTTAATATAAATAAGGACATTTGTGTCCCTCCTATGCTGTCCTTCCATTAGAGGACCTGTATGTTGCAGTGGTTGCGACTTTCTGGAGTTTGCTTCTGCTACTTTCAATGCTTGTTTTAATATCTTTTCAGCTTCCAAAATAGTTGTTGCTTCCTCTTCAGCCAATAAAATATATGCTGGGGCACAATCTGGATTTTTTTCTAATGCATCATGGGCAGCTTTTATCCTGATTTGTGGATTCCTTTCTCTCCAAGCTGTTTGCATTATTTCATACTCTTCCTTTCCAGCATCAGCTTCACAAGTAAATAATGTTTGATGGTCTTGTGCAGATAAGTTCATATCATAATATGTAAGCGGTTCCTTATTAGTAGCCCAATAAAACCTTTGATACTCTGCACCCCTATATAAATTTAAAGGGTTCTTCCAAACTTTACATTCCCCTTGACCTGGACCACTACTTCCATTATGAATGTTCACATTTTCAGTAGTCTCTCCGCTTATCCAGGGGCTGATGTGCGTAATAGACAATTGTTCAATGAAGGAGGTTCCATATCTTCTGAAATACCACCATTCAAATATTAAGATTAAACCTGATATTAACGACGAAGTTCCAGTGAGAGCTACATAGAACTTAGGTGTCAAAGTATTCATAAACATCGAAGAGTCCCACATATTACACAACTTTCTGTATGGTATGCCTACTAATAAAGTCAAATTATTTGTTTTATGGTGACTAGCAGGTTATTTCATTATCACTTAGTATTATTTATTTATTAATTATTTCATCTACATAGGTTACCGCTTAAACGACAGTGTTTGATTATTTGACATACGGAATGTCAGGAATGTTGATGCTCTTGCAGCCACTTATTTATTCATGGTTAAACCAGCTATTTAAACACTTTTATTTGGGAACAAATTAAGTGGTGAATTATCATAAAATAATTGAGAATAAATAAAAACTGTAGATATTTTTTCGTAACAATTGTAATTTGTAGGGTTGCCAACTTTGATGGTTTAAAATTTGAATTTATTCCCGCCTAATTTAAAGTTACAAAGAAAAACTTTGAGGATTGTTTGGCATTAATTATAAATTAATTGGTGCTTGGAACTGATTTGTAAAATTAAATGAGAAATTCAATTAAATAAAAGGATAGGGTAGTAAAAAGTAAAAACTAAAAGATGAATATTTATATTTATTAATGTTAAATACAATTTATAAGTTTAATAAAATACAATTGTATATTCCAAATCTCTTAATAAAATTTTAGATTTATTTGTAATTACATATCAACTTAGGTGTCAAAACTAAAGACTTTGATTCATTCAAAACATATAAAAAAATTAGTTAATATCTATCATTTTGCAAAAAGCCTACTGCTGACATCAGTCTTTTTGCATGTTCTTAATATTTCAGTCAGAATTATTATAATTACAACTACTTTTAATTTATAAAATGGATGGACAACCGTCAATTACCTAAATTCAGCTAGTGATGCTCGAATATATAAATATATACAATTACATTATAAATATGTATAACTTTATCCCAAAAGAACGAATGGATATCGGTATGCTACTATAAGAATAAAATATACAATCAATAAATCGGGACTGGTTCGAAATTAATTTATATAATTTGTTATATTCTAACTACTTCACAATTTGAGTAACAAACCACACATAAGATAATATAAAACTATCCATACAAACTTAAGTTTAAATGGTGGATAAATGAAAATGTAATTATCGCAAAATTTTCAAACGACAATTGACGATGGTTTAAATAAAGGAGAAATGTTTAAGTTAATATATACGAAAAAGACACTTATGTTAATGTAATTTTGTATATAAAATGTAACACATAATCTCACAAACAACAATATACTCAGGATCTGCTTAAAATTTCTCCCCTTAAAATAAAACATATTGTAACTATTCCAGGGTTGAGGATTTACTTTATATAAAATGACAAATTTCAATATTATAAGGTATAATTTATAACAAATGAGTTTTTTGGAATGTTATATCTTTTTTTTTTTCTTAGAATATTTCCAAACTTTAAGAAACCTTAACAACGCACGTATTTAACATGACTATATATCGATTGTAGAAATAAATATACATAGATAAAATTATTCTTAAAAAAATAAAATTAAAATTCGTTACATATTTGGCCTCATAATTATTTTCATTAACAAATGACTCGTGAGTATTACCTCCTCCATAACTACCTACTGAATATTATACACATTATGAGAAATACTTTAAATATATATTTACACACACGTAAAAGCAACAAATGCAAATCGTATAAACATGGCAACGTAACATATAATCATCATTCACCTTTAAACAGTTGCAAATAAAACAACCACCACACATCACAATGTAAAATTAATAATTTTTACTGTAAATATACAATTTGATCAGGAAGAAATTTGTCTTTACTTCCACTTCCAAATGTTTTTCAAAATTTTCGATGTATCATGTTACAAACAAAATACACTCACAGATGAATAAAAATTGTCCATTATTTAAATTAAAGTATATTTAATTGGATCTTTCTACAACCTTCACTTTTATAGCAACTGTACATCATTAGTATCAAATCCCTCCCAAGCTGAAAGAGATTTTACGACTAGTGGAGTCTATAATTTTATATAAAAAGGCTTTCGACGGAAGAACTTTCCAAAATGTTTCTCAAACACAACACCTTCCCTATTAACAATACACAACGATCAAAACAATCTCTTTCAGTCCAGGCACATGACTATAATATCAATACATCTCTTTTAATGAACAACTTCTCAAATCAACTGGTGATTCTAGTCTTTGAGCATATAACGATGATAAAAAAAAACTAACTCCACATATGGTGAGTAGTAAAAATCTATTCTACTGTAATCAACTATGCTCAGTCTGTTCAGCATTGGTAATATTGTTTATTAATAACTGATTTTAAGTGTTTAAAAAGTACAATCTAGAAAAAATGTATCACACAGTTACAGAATTCCATTAGTCAAATATTGGAAACCGTCGTACAGTTTAGTTGATAGAGAGTGTATGCTGCCCTCTACCATTCTGTTTACCTCCAACTGGAGTTGCTCTTCGGTCATGCTCATGTGGAACCGGTTCTTTAAATTTTGAACCGTAGCTGCGCCCGACTTGAAGCACGGAAGCTGTGAACCTAAAAGTAAATATTAAATATTTTTTACATATAAACATTTTATTATTTTTATGTTTAAGATGTCATTTCTGAAGACTTACCCGATCGCATGATTTCTACCAGGTTTATGATCATTCCGTGGTGTTTCCTGGCTGCGATAAGTCCTTGAAGGATGAGTATCTTAAAATATTCAAACATATCCGACTCTTCGCCACCCATAACTTCAACGAACTCGGGCGTCAGTTTGAACGGTGACTTCTCGAAGCCCAAATTCTTTGGTGAAGTGGATAAAATAAATCCAAAATCTATATGTATGAGATGTCCATCGCTTTTCAGCAGGATGTTTCCATTGTGTCTAGATAAATATCCGAATTAAAACTCTGTATTGGGAAAAATGTAGTGTCTTACCTGTCTTTCACTTGGATGAGGTAACAAATGAGACAATAGGCTGCACAGCTTTGCACAAAATTCTTTTGTGCTGTGAGAAACGCTTCAGACGTTATCGATCCGTATTCCTTGATAAAGTACTGCAGCAACGACAATTGACAATGCTTTTTGATTTGATGAAGAGACACTGTATTTAAAATCGGTTCGATTAAACCACTGTCGTCGGACAAACACAATATTCTGTAAACAAACAAAAAATATTAAAAATCAGTTTGATTATTAATAAAAATAACCTTACTTGTATGGATGGATCCAAAGAGGCACGTGTTCCATCTCCCAGATTTTCTGGAACATCTGCAGAAGCTGCGACGCCATCAGTTCCTGCCTCAAGTCGTCACCGCACTTAACAATCACCGACAGTAGCTTCCACGTGTTCAAATAACCGTACGGCGAACTTTCCCGTATCCTCTGCTCTTTTTCCTGCCAAGGCTCCTTCAGTACGGCCGCGGACGGATCTTCAGGATCGTGCGTGAACTTTTTGCTCTTCTCTTCATGGAAGAAGTCTGACAATCTTCTGCGAATCTCGCTGGCCGGTATCGACATCGGTGGCTCCCGTGAATCGCTCGACTCCTGGCTCATTTGCGATATCGTGTCCCTATCTATAGGTTTTTTCAATTGGGTATACTGGAATCCAACAAAACGTGTCTTAAGAATAGTTCACAATATATAATGCGCTCCAAGTTGTGATCAAAACATTATATATAAGCTTTCATATTAAAACATAACATTTTTATTTGTTTATTTTATTTTTGTAAATTAAAATAAATAAATACCATAAATAATAACACAAGATACTTTAATAGTTAAATGTAGAAATATTGAAAATAAAAATTATATTCTTGAAAAATTATTTCCAAAACTTAAACTAATATTTGAAATATGTCAGATATTTCAAAATTCGTCCATCCATATATCTACTGACATAAAGGTTAAATATTAATGGTTAGAATTTATCATCACAATGTAAATAATGCAACTGTTACTCATATTTAAAAATAAAAACTTATGCAATAATTTGATAATACTTTTGCACACTGTAATATTACCTGCTGTGATATTTCGTCATCCTCTTGACTCCAATCGGGATCGTTATCGTCGTAACAACCCCCACACACGCTAAAGGCGGAGAGCGACGTGCTGTCGTGACCGAGGTTTTCCTCCGACTTTGTGTGCCTCAACGTGGGCATTATTTTCGGTGGAACAGGCGAACTATAAATGTCGTCCACTTCGACGACTTCGACGTAAATTATATACGGAGCCTGAAACGACAAGAGAACAAAGATAAAAACAAGGAATAATATTTATGAATCGAATAGAGGATGTTTTACTGACCTTATCCTTGGAGTTTAGTACGGCGGCCACTTGGGGTGGTATCCTGACGATAAGGTGGGGTTTGTTGCTGTTGAGGGGCAGCCACACCCGTGCCGGCAAATTCAGATTGAGGGTGGTTAATTCGGCAACCAGTCTTGTTGTTTTCGCTTCCTTTGTGGGTATGGAACTTAGTAACTTGCCTATCAGTATCAGCGCCTGCATGAATTCCAGTTCCGGCCTCAGCCTGGGAGCCTGCAATTGGACAACGAAAGTAACACCACCGTTGATTTAACATCTGCCGCAACTTACCGAGCAGGTGCATTCAGTCTTTTCGCCTCTGAGGTCGTTAACGACGTTCTGGCAGCTCTCGAAGCAGACGCAGCCGTTGTCGAAGGCGCGGCCCGAGCTCAGATCGCCCAGACTTAGCTTTGTCGACGTGGCGCTGCGCCTTAAGCCGGGCAACAGGGCGGACGCGTCGCTCTGCGACCTTTGGTGAGATTTCTTCTGTTGGGTGACAGCCGGCGGGAGTATGGGTGTTTGAGGCACGGTCAATTGCAGCTGTTTCTCGCAGACGGGCGTCGCAGCCGCGCTCTTTCTGTTCGGTCGCAGTTCGTCGCTCAGGATCAGGTTGCGCAGCTTGATGCCGTGCGGTTTCTTTTTCGACGGCAGCGACGCGTCCGAACTGAACGCATCCAGCAACCAGGCACACTTCAGCGAAAAATCTATGCATTTTCTACATCTGAAACAAAAACAACAATCTATAGGGTGTTGTCTAAATATAGAGCAAATATTCGGGTGATTATTCTCCTGGTTATTTGTTGTTCCATAGTTAAAAGGGATTTTGTTTTTTCAACAAAATTGATAAAAAAACAAGAAGTGTAAACAGTGTTTCGTTTCCTAAATATAAGGTAAACATTTATTTTGAACCAGTAATATTAGTTGAATTCTTGCAGCTGTAGATTATCAGTATTTTAAATTTATTTTACTCAGCAAACTGGTAATGCCAATATTAGATATGGTGGAGGTCGACAATGAGCTTAGACTGGAAGATAGGACATTTTTCTGATTATTTTGACTGTACGAAATTGAATATTTTCTATATCCTAAATTTGAATTGGAATTATTGTAAGTCTGTCTAGCAACAAAACAAGGTTTCAAAAAGTTGATCTTGGAACTTAGAACGGTATACTGTTAAACAATGAACATCGGATTCTCCCTAGAGGATGGCAACTATCGCCGCCTATGGATTGCAGCCAAATGGCGTTATTGTTTATTCACTGATGAGGTACACATTGTATCACTAGGATATCAGTATTTGGACATGGCATGAACTGGAGGAAGAGATATCATAAGCAAAACAGCTCCAACTGTTGCTTTTGGAAGTCGTTCCTAACAGTGTCGGATGGGATTTCTTTAGAGGCACACCCAGAGTTCCTCATATAAAAACTATGAACGCACGACGGTATCTCAACTTGGTTATTCCTTTTGTTCAAGAATTCCAAAAAAATTGAAGTTGTAAAATCATGTCACTACTCGGATGAACTGGCGTTCACTAGACTGCAATTTGGAGTAGCTGTTATGTTAATGGCGACTTATAAATCAAGAATTTACTTGTTCACTAATTTTGTATATGCAAGGGAGGGTGGAAGCTACTCATAGAGAAAGGGAAAAATGTAGTGGTTTATTTATAGTCTGTCTTTTTTTAAATTAATTTTATTAGTTTCTCAATTATTTTGATTTTTGAAATAATTCAAATTATTTACTCCAAAACTTGTACAGTGTATTTTAAACATTAAAAATCTAATAACAGTAACACAGGTGTTGGAGAATATAATAATCCCAATAATTATACTTTTAAGGAATACCACTGCGGTTTTAATATCGATTTCGTAACATTTACATAACACAACAAGAGCAAAGAGCACGTTTCAACGATATAAAACAGAACCATTCATATCTCCTCTATCATTAAGAGAATTCAGAAACGAGCTTATTTTCTTTAGTTCGACCTTCACCATTTATAAACGGCACATCATATGTCTAGACAGATTCCGAGTGCGTACGTTTTATCGGCGCAAAACAGATTCCCAAACACAAGTAAACGACTGTACGCTTTCGGCAAGTAAAACCCTGCATTAAGGTCGAGAACGGCATAATTGAGATTTAATTAGGATCTCGTGCGAAAAAAACGGACGTTTCGTCGCTGTGCGCTTTGAAACAGGATAAACGATGAGTGGCGCGAGATTACGGGCGCCTGGTGCAATCCCAGAATCAAGGCTGAATTTAATTAAATTGTTTATAAACCGAGTGTTTTCATTTATTAGTGAGCGTCAAATTGCCGCTGGCAATTACACAAAACATTTAGTCGAGATAAAGCGCCAGTTTAATTGTTGACGGACATGTCGGGTGAAGCTACCCCCAAATAAAATAATTATCAACCTTATCGTTGCATTTTAAACACGCCTTATGATAATTCATTTGTTTGTATAATTATTATTAATCATCATCAATCATTGTCGAGATTAGAGATTACTTTTGCGGGTGGGGAAACGTAAGTCATTGTTAATATTAACATAATAAGTGTTACAAGAAAATTATACAAAAGCACAGTAATTGATTTTCCTTTAAAAATTATTCCAATGATTAAACGATCACATTAATGTATCTGAACACATTCGATTAAATTGGACGCGGATCATTATTGCCAGCCAAATAAATGCAGAATTAAAAAAATTGTTTTGACGCCAATCAATTAAAAATTATCAATAACAGTGTGAACTAATTGACATTTAAACCACAATCTAAAAGGTCACATTTCAATGCTAAAATATCCGGATTGCTAGGAAATGCCTCGAATCACCTCTAAAATTAAAAACCTTGCCGTAACAAGACAAAAATAATTCGAACCCATCGAAAAATTAAAATTCGATCCGTACCCGAAAATACCATTCCAAAATTAATCTTTTATTTATGCTCCGTTCAATAAATTTGATGGGCCATAAATCTGCGGATTAGAGAACGATTTGAACTAGAGAAGTCGTAAAATTTGAACGCCCCGCGAAGGATGTTTTGGTGCAACACTTAATGGCATCTGGAGAAACGGGGGAACGATAAGTGCCACTTACTAAAGCGAGAATTCAATTCGTACGTGTTGGCTAACAGATTATTGCTAATTAAAGCAAGCCGGTTGGTAAACAATTGAAACAACTAATTGTTCCGGATGTTTTTTTGCCAAACTTATGGGGAAATACATGTGGTTTTATGTAATAGTTAATTTTACATAGTTAGTTAAAAGCCATCACGTTTTAATTCAATTTATGACGTTACCATTTTATTTTTAATGCACTATTTTGCATTACCTCTTTAATTCTAATTAAAATATTAGAAAGTAACGTATAGAATGTTTATTTAAAAGTATTCTAGATAATTTACAGTACTGACTCTTCCTTTCAATTACCAAGATTAGAAAGTCAAATTGAATTATAAATTTACCAATTGCATCTGCGAAATGTAATTGTAACTATCGTTGATCGGATTAAAAATAAAACTGCTCAATTTGTGATCGTTTCCAGGACATCAAAATGATTCTTGAGATGCTACACAGTCTACGTCCAATTTAATTATAAACCGATTTCAATTCTACGTATTTCGTCATTATTTAATAAGACACAATCTAAAAAACAAATAATTTCAAATATTTCCCTAGTGAGTAATGTAAATAAATGCGTAATTCTCAATTAAAACACACAGACAGAGTAGAAATTACAATCCCACATCAAATCACACGATTACAATTGACCCAGAAATTCTGTCTCATGTGATTCACCTTCGCTTTTAATTAATGAATCAACCCGTGCACCGTGAGCTTCAGCAGGGTTGAATTTCAAGCACGTGCGTCTGCATTTTTCATTAGGCCGTTTCGGGAAAAGATGAATCGTCAGTGAAACGTAGCCCGTTCTACGTAAAACATCACCTTGGACGGCGGAGTTCCAGTTGATTTGTTGGCAAGTATCGACTGTTGTCGACGGACTATTCAGGGAAAGTGATTTGATCAACTAAAAATAGTTTTTATTAAGTAAATATGTCTGTTGGTTTTTTTAACAGAAGCTTTTCAATTTCACATATTTATAATTACTATTATGTTTGTTAAAAAAAATTTTTTCGCTTTCCAACATTTCTAAAGCTCTTGTTGTGTTACAATTGATTATTTGTGCTTCCCACACTGAGTTTTTATGTAACAATCCACTAGGTTTTAGTATCCATTACGAAAGAGCCAGTTATGGGTCTATAAAAAGGGCAATTTAGCTTAATTGCCGATGGTGACCTTTTCAGAATTTTTAGAGTCCCGATTTTTTAGGTCAAATTGAAGATAAAATGTCAACAGAAACATGTTCATCACATTGTTTAAATAAAATACAACAACCAAATGATGTTACCTATGAATAAGATACCGATGCACGACCTCGGCTACCTCATGCATCTGTATGTACATGCAGACGAGCTGCGGCAGATAGAAGTCGACGTCCTGATCGTCGAACGAGAACATCTTGTTGACGATGTAGCTGAGCACGCCGGGCTCCTTGCTGTTGAAGATGTAGTGCATGGCCATCGGCACGTCGAACACCTTGCTCTCCAACAGTCTGAGCATGCCGGAACTTTTGGGCGCGTCACCTGAACCCTCCGGCACGACCGAAACACTAGTCCGTTCGTTTTCAGACACCGCGTACCACTGCACCACTTTAACACTGTCGTCGACGACGGGGTTGGAAACCTCCTCTTCGACGTGGTCGTCGTTGGATTTCACGTCCGACCATTCGGGGTAGTAGCTGACTGAAATATTAACAGAAACGTGTCAAACGAACAATAAAATCTGTTTTATGTTATACATATAAAGTTACGGTTTAATACTTTTAATTTGTATGCATGTGCGGTTATTTTTATCATAATCCTTAAAACAATAAACACAAACTATTTCAATAAAAATTGTTTTTGTTTCGTTATTTTTACCGAGCCATTTTCAGAAACCGTTAACCAATCTACGTGTACTGTTTACGCAATTTGATGGGAAACTGGAGTTTTCACCATTTTATTCAGTTTATTTTATTAAGTCGTACACAGAAAATTAAAGATTTTTGCTAGAATATTTAAATTTAAAATGCTGATAAATATGGAAAAAATGTAAAAATAAAATTAACAATTAAAAGTACAATTTATATAACTGTATAACTGTAATTATATAGCTTTTTAATTCGAAATCACACATAATTTGGGATATAAAAATAATTAAATTTAAATTTATTTTTTTATTAAGAAACATTAAATTTTATTTTTATTCTTTAATTTCTACTTATTTTCATATCAGTTTTATTTCTTTATTTAATTTCTTAATTTCCGCATTTAATAAATAATAATAATACTTTAATACTATAATTTTGAATCTGCAATTCAATTTTTTTATCTAATTTCATTAAATGTTAAATTTATCTTATTATATTTTTTTCATATCATTTTTATTTATCCAATTTATTCCACTTAATTTTCACATTAAATTTTAAGAATTATTTCACACAGAACTTGTTTTCAATTTTTTTATTCAATTTTGTCAATGTCTGTTTTTAATTTTTTAAAGATTTTTCTTAATTATCTCATTAAGAATTCTTAAATATTACCATTTTTATTTTTAAACTGTGAAAAATTTGTTTAATTTTAAGTACTTTTTAGTACTTTTGATTAGAATTTTCTCTTAAGTATCTATCTAATTTAAGATTCTACTAAATTTCTATATTAAATATTGAAATTGAAACTTTATTACTTTATTTCATCAATTTCTATTTTTGTCACTTAATCTTTTGTATGGATCTTAAAATATTAAAGTTCGAATGAAACATATGTTACTTTTCGAATATTCCGTTCGTTATCATATTTTCACTAAAATATATGCATATTTTATCAATTTCTGTAAAATTTGTTTTCCACTCATTCTTGTTTAATTTCTGGGTACGGGCCTCAATTTAATTATTATTTGACTTTTACACATTATCTAAATTAGCATAGTTTTAGATTTATCTTTCAAGTTAAATAAGATTATTTTATTTTAATACATCATTGTAAAAATTGCTTGCGTTGCAAAAAAAAGTAATTCTTAGAAACGGTGCTGCTGAATAAGTAGCACTCGCATTATCAACATTTGCCGTTGCAATTTCATAAACCGATTAAGTTGGCTGCATCTAATTGGGTGGTTTTGCATGCCGGGTGGCATTAATTGCAACTATTTTCTATTCGAGGTCAACGCTAATCTCAAATTGCCGCGTCCCGTGCACAGCAGTTTCTTAGATAATCAGAGTGGCAGATAAATTTGTACAAATTAGCTGTGTCCGTCGATCCACTCACTTTTATCCTTTGCGGGTAAAACGTCGACGTTGTCCAGGCTTTCCCTGCTTTCGTTGGAAAGGTACTCGACGCTCGACTCCCGGGTGGCGTTGCTGTCGCTGGACCCGCTGTCCGAGCCACACAGGATGCCCGAATCGTCGGAGCCGAGGCTGGCCAGTTCGTCGCGTTGCTGCTGCTGCTGCTGCTGCGCCGTCTTGCACGGGGCGCGATGCGCCACCTCGTTGGCCGCCAATGTGGCAGCGGCCACGTTTTCGCACTCCGGACTGGGCGTCACGTCCACCTCGGGGATGCGCTGCAAGGCCGAGTCAAGCGATCGGTTGCGATGGTGGTGGGTTAGGTGGGTGTTCGGGGCGGCCGTCACCTGCGCCACGGGCGGCAGCAGGATTCCCATGGACCTACAACGAAAATCGAATTGAATTTTAATAAATGTACACCTAAATAATGTGAATTACATATTATCAGTAAGAACTACACGGTTTTGAACTTTCATTTTTTATTGAAAAACATTTCAAAAAATAATTAATTTTTAAATTTCGACATTTTTAAATCTTAAAATTTGTTAACAAACAGCTCCCAACTTAATTGAGTTTACACTAATGTGATTTCCATAGAAAAAATACATTTTAGGATAATTTATAATTGAATATGAAAACATATATATATAATTGAATATGAAAACATATCCTCATTTGGGTTATACATATAGTTCTGGTTTTCACATGACTGTCCACAGAGTAGTGTACTGAGTAAAGAGTAATCCCGATGACATTACTGGTTTTAAACAAATGAGAAATAGTTGATTTACAGCTGACATTGAGACTATTTTAGAACACTAGATAATTCATCTTCGAATTCGAAGTTATTTGATTAATTTTTGGGAGACCTAGAAGAAATTTGTTTTAAAAATATCCAAATTTATTTAATGGTTAATTAATTATTTTATTTCAAATTTAAGTAATCAAATTGATAAAATGTATTTTTAATTAACAGTTTTATTTAATCACTTTGATTCCGAGATATGAACGTTTCTAGAAGTCAGTTCACAAACAAAATCTGTTTAGATTTTCTATTAGCACAACGTTCCGGCACATAAACAAAACGGCAAAAGATCCGATGGTTCTGGTCGGACCATTGGAATTCTTGTGCGCTTCGAAAACACTCTTAATTGACTTTAAAACTGGGTCACACACATTGCCAGCACAATTACAACAAAGCCATGGTGCTTTTTACAACATTAGAAAATCGAGTGCATCTTGGCCGACGCGCATTTAATTGGATTCACACAACCGAACGGTCATTTCTTTGATTGGATAAGCTTTGCTGTTTCGTCACATTTACTTTTTAAATTGGATTGACAAACAAGTATCAGCTAATTATTTAAAAATAATATTTATGGGATTAAACTTTTTTAGAGGTAAATAGTAGATAAAATATCTAAATCTAATCTAATTATCTCAAAAATAACTAACATGTTATATTAAAATGTTGATATAGTGCCTTAAAAAATTAATAAATAATTTTTAAAGAAATAATTGGCTCAAATTTCACTGCATTTTTATATAATATTCGTCGCTGCACAGGTTCTCAAAAAAAGAAAAGAATGTCTAGGATATACTAAATATTAAGTTATATAAACTTAAACACACGTTAAGAAAATATTCTTAGTCAACCTTCTATTTTGAAAGTGTGTAAATACTAAACTTTTTACAATAACAGTTCATTCGACAACAATTCGTTATAAAAATTCTATATCTAATAAAATATATTGTAAATTAGTAGAAAAACGGTACATTAAAGTTAATATAAACAATGTGAACAATAAAGTAAACATAAATTTTATGAAACTCATCAACTAAAAGCTATAACTTGTAGTCATAGTTAAACCTCACTAAAATTAACTCACGCATTATTTTTTTTTAATAATATGTTAAACCAGGCATAAAAATTATTAAATGTTAGTTAAAAAAATGCAAAAATGCATTCTCTAAATTAAAATCACCATCAAACAATGGTGAAAACAGTAAAAAATGATTAAAAATATAAATAAAAAATGTAAAATATATCCTAATTTATGGAGGAACTAAAAGATTATAAAAATATGTCAATATGTAAATGGTACAATTATGTAAATCTAAAAAATATACAGTTGAAATAAAAAGTAATGTTAATTATATAAATCATAAGTGAAAATTTATATAAATCTAGCAAATCATAAAAAATAATGTCATAAAACTGTACAAATTAACAAGAATTGTAAATAAAAATTGTGATGTAAAATATAAAAAAACAATAATTAATAAATCTACTGAAAATGTCATTATTTAAAAAACTAGCAAATTGTAATATTATGCAAAAAACTATAAAATATATTACATAATATATTTAAACCGGAAATCTAAACTTAATTAATTGATGAAATTTGAATATTAAATTAACCGAATCATATATCTGAAAAAAGTGAAACCAATTTATTAAAATTTCATAGAAAAGTTTAAAAAATATAATAAACAATGAATGTTTTATGTAATTCCCGTGTCAAATGTTACATTAGCCAATGGTGAACCGAAAACTATCAAAATCAAGCGTTTCCTTTCTTGTCTGTCGCTTCGAACTGTGTCATGGCAACCGCAACAGAGATAACTATCCCATTCATATAAATTAACTCCAATTGCGCTTCCGATCGCGAAAGAATTTTAATTTTCCGTCAGCGAGCACACGCTTTAATTTTAAACGCTGCAAATGCTCCGCTAAAAATAATGATTACTTCTAGAACTTCTTCATTTTATTTTTTGCTTTCACAAATGGAAAGTGAAACTTAATTGACTATGGCAAGTGGGTACGGTGCGAGTTTGTAAAATTTCAGTTAATGAATTGGATATGCATAATTACAAGCCAAAACTGAATGAATCGAATTTGTAACGGAATTTAATAATGCATGTTTATAATATTGATTCGTTGCAGCAATCGATCGGGTTGTTTACATAGAAATACACACGCCATGGCGTCACTAATTATCAAATTCTCTTTAAACCACCTCATTGTTTGTCGTCGATAATTTTTAGAAAACACATCAGTCGAAAAATTCCATTTAAGAAAATGAAATCATTAAAAAAACTGCCTGCAAACTGACCCAGATAGAAGTCCGTGCAGCATTTTAATTCAATTTCAAGCATTTCGCTCGTGCAGAACAGGCACATGTTTGCCGTCCAAATATAAATTGGAGATTTCCTTGAATCAATTCTCTAAGTTTAGACTTAAGAGCGTGCCATTCACTTTTTGGGTGACTTGAAAATCTATCATTAAAGTTGTTTTGGGTGGGTATAGAATTGTTATGTCGACCTTCACTGTTAAAAAAAAATAAAATAACCAACCAGATGTATTTAAATATTCATACAATATTCATTTCCAAGACAACAGTAATTGGTCATTAAAAAAATTAGCCAGGAAATACAGTAATGAAAGTGAACGTTTAAAACATTGGAATTTGGTCCATGACAAAGACATTACTACTGTATGAACAATGTTATCATCTATAATTCGATAATGGTCACGCTTTACTTCCCCGCTTTTCAGAAATGTAACTGTGTGAATCACAAAAAGGTGATAACCCATCAAAAACCTCAATGATTCAGTTAATTGTTTTTATTATTTTAGTCCCAATTAGTCCATAAACAAACTCGCAATCAATGACGACGCTCCAAGGTTATAACATGGAATTCCAATGTAAATTGTTCGGGATTATTTGGGAGTGCAAAATCGATAAACGTTTATTTACGTCGTAAATTCTACGTCATCATTCAATTATTTGATACGAATGCAGAATCGATTAAATTTGTTATTTACGCAAATATAATTTTAATTGCACTTTTTAATTGGCGAAGAATGAAAGTCCGGCTTGAGCATGTGGCACAGGAGGTTTCTAATTTCTCAGCGTCTTTTCACACGGGATTCAATCGTCAGTAATTCGAATCCATTGCTTTTAATCTCGAATGAATGGAAATAAATGTGCCAAATTGATTCAAATGTTGGTGGCACACAATGGGGCGACGCAAATTCAATTGCAAATCGTTCTAAAAATATTAACAGGAAGATTTTAATTAGCACTTGAAACTATGCGAGGTAGAAAAGTGTTTATGGGAGAATTATTTTGGATTTCGCTAATATTTTTATGAGTTATAGTACCTTATCAAAATTCACTCAGTGTTATTGTTTAAAATTATTTAAAAACCCGTAAAAAATATTTTCAAATTATTTTAACTTTTTCATGTTATTGAATAAACTTCACAAAAATATATATATATATTAATTTTTCGAATATCGCTATTTGTAATATTTAAATATATTTTATAAATAAAATTGTCAATGATCCTTCGATTAATACCAACCTATCATGGACCAATTTTATGCGTCTCAAACAAAACAACTTAACTATTTCTACTATATAAACTTTCTTTTACTCATTTTAGAGTAATTTAGGACACAAACAATTCTAATTTTTTTCTCACTCAAGTAATAAATTTTTAAATCAATTTCCTGATTCAAATGACAATTGAATGGAATTTAAAATTTAATTAGCTATAACTCTGTTTTTTTTTAATTCATTGATACAAGTATAAATGACTACCCAGGTGAATGTGACAAATGAGAAAAAAAAAATAAAAATAAAAATTTCAAAAATCTTATAGAGTATAAATAAAAAGTTCGTTAAAAATACTACTTAGAAAAACGATTATTTGACCATATTTTTGAAGAAATGTCATGTTTTAAAAATTCATCTTTTTAACAACAGTTGGGTAAAAAGAAATTGAGAAAAATCAGTTATTTTTATTTGACTAGTTATATTAACACACTATAGGCGGGTAGCAAAATAGTCCATAATGATAACAAAAAATAAGAGATAATTCTTTCAGTTCCGTATGTAAACCAAACGAGTAAAATTAGCTCACCCCGCTTTTAAAGTAAATACATACATTCAAAAAGGTAAAAATTACCCGGCCCGATAATAACAACAGTTGTCGAGACGGGTATTTTTACCCGACCCGCTTATAGTGTGTTAAAAATAAAATATTTGCTTATTAAATATTTTTGAGTTTTTCGAAAAAGATTATATTCATCCTGTTTAATGCATGACATGGGTAATTAGAACAAGTGTTTTATCCAATTTTTCCTCAATATTATTTTGTTTATATAACATTAGTTTATGGTGAAAATATGTAAACTTACATATTTTAGGGTAATTTTCACGTGCAAGAATGTTCTCTCATTTAGATTATTATTAGTTTTTTAAATTATGACTTATTATAAATGTACTTAACTATGACAGTTTAAGTACATTTATAATTTGAGAACCTAAAATATACTGTTAACTAGTTGACTCAGAAATAAGAGAAAAATTGGAATATTTTTTTTATTATGTTCATCTAAATTAGCCATAAATATGTTAAAGAAAGTTTATATATTTTCGTTGTAAACTAGCATTATAAAAACAAAATTAAGTAGGCAGGAAATTGATAAAATACTTCTCACAATTACGAAAAATAATAGAGAATGAAAAGTTCTCATGATGAGATTTATTTGCATTAAATGGAAATAATTTGTGAAAGAATAAAAAATATAAAATTTTTTCTAAAGTTTTTCAGTTATTCAATAACTGACAACTTAAAAACTATGTTATTTGGTAAATGTTTAACTGTTAAAGTGATTTGAAAAATAATTAATAAAAATTATTGAAAAACATCACACAATTTCATCATATTTAATAGCACAAAGATCTCAGCGAAATCCAACAGATCAAACCGAAAGTGTTTTGGTATGGAAAGCCCCTTATATATTTCTAATGTAAACTAAATGCTAAAATATTCTAACATATAAAATAGTGGCAAAAAGAGTGAAAATGACACAAACCATAAATAAAATGGCGTAGGTTGTAAAACATATACAGAAAAATTAAAAGATAACAATAATAAAAACGGCAATAGGTAAATGGTAAAATTATGCAAATATATAAACTGCAAATGTAAAAACAAAATAAAAGAAATTAATAATTTAAATATTAAAATATTCCGTGGCACATAAATGAACGCAAACACAATTGCAAAAAATCAACAGGAAAACTTTAATTAGCATGTTTAAAATTGTGCGAGATAGAAAATTATTTATATATTTTTAATGAGCAACGATTTCCTAAACTAATAACAATTAATTTCGCTTTGGAAATCCTAATAAGCACTTTAAAACGATATGCTAATTAATTTATTCAGATTTGCAATCTGAAAATTGTGTAACAAGATTACATGAACCGGTAATGTTTTGATACAAAGTAGAATTCACACTGGAACGTCGCACAATAAATTTAACTAGTACGTAATC
Source organism: Aethina tumida (assembly GCF_024364675.1). Classification (NCBI taxonomy): domain Eukaryota; kingdom Metazoa; phylum Arthropoda; class Insecta; order Coleoptera; family Nitidulidae; genus Aethina; species Aethina tumida. The sequence continues at coordinate 32,777,432 of NC_065437.1, forward strand.
AAAGTTGAAATTCGTGTTAAGGCATTTCAACTGAAACGCGACAAATGCGACCCGCGATTGTGAGTCATGTTCAAATCTCAAAAGTAGTTCGAAAGTGTATTTGCAAAGTTTGGAATAGGTTTACCTTGGTTTTAACCATTTCCACTTACTCGTGACTAATACGTCGGTCGATATCAAACTTTCTGGTTATCTTTAATAATAACGTGACTAATGAGACATTTTTTAAAAATAAAATAACGTTGTGCACAATTTTCCTTGCATTACTGCTTCAATATATAGTCCCCAATAAAACTAATACGAATATCCGTGGTGTTTAAATAGGGGAACAACCGACTGACCTGAAATCGAGACTAAGGTTCCTCTGGTGGTTGCTGAGCTTGGTGCGCATGTTGAGCGGATTGCACGGCCTCCCGTGGACGGCAGGCACGGTGTCGCGACACAACTTCTGGCGCATCATGTCGTGTTGGGGAACCATCCCCGTGCCGGGCGGTACTACACCGTTCATGGTGGACGATGGGGGGTTATCGCTTCATTACGGCGCCGCTGGCCACTTCGAACACAATACCAGTACGATCTGCAACAAGGATTTAGTAAACACTGTTAATTTCTTAGTGGAATCGATGATATTTGTTGTTTGGTGTGTTTTGACTTGCAATGTCATTTTGACAGTGCGTGGTGGTGTCTTTTACAGTTCATAGTTTGGGCATGATTGAGAATGTTTTTTTTAGCATCAGGAAGTTTCGTACCCTCCTTTTAAGTTTAAAAATAGTTCACACATTCCTCGTATCTATTCAACTGAAGAAGAAACTTGTTGATAGATTCATTACAGATAGTTTATAAAAAATAGGAACGAAAAAATAGAGGAGTAAAGTATCTGTCCGAAGTTAACAAAATGGCAAAAATTACTGTAAATTGTAAGAATAAGAAAATGCTGTAATTACAATTTTAAAATATGACAAAAAGTACAAATTAATTTAAAAAAATATATATTGGTGAAAAAATTGTCAAAATAAATTACTTCACTAAAATATATTAAAGTGTTTGAGGAAGGAAGTTATTTTATTATAAAATCTTATAGCAAATTTTAAATAGGTTTCAGATTTTTTTAGATTTATGAAATATAGTGGTGGAATTCATTTTTTTTATTTCTCCTGAATCTTTGAGTCTTATCATCTTATATCTAGTGGCGAAATCAGAATTTAAAATACATTTAAGATTTAAAGTTGCCCCTAGACCAACTGAGAATGTGAATTTCCTTCATAGAATGACTAAATTCAGTTACATAGATAATTGTGATTACATAGATAAGATAATTGACCTTCTTGCAAATAAAATAACCATCATTTAAATAATTGTATATATTGGGTGATTTTTTTACCTGAAACTTCTAAATATTTCGACAAATGAAATTAATTAAAAAATACATAAAACCCAAATTCTAGAGAAAAGATCAGTGACCAGTAAACTAATTTACTCATGTTATAAAAAAACAATTAAACTGTGAGAATTAAAAAACAAAAATAAAAAATAACCATGGAAAAATTCACAGAATAAGTTAAACTGAATCGTAAAAAAAGAAACAAAATAAAAACCCATTTAATAATAATTAAATCTTATACTACTACAATTGAAAATAAAACACTGTGGTAAAATAATAATGACAGATTAAAATATGCGGCACCACTGATTTCCAGCCATCACGAAACGTTTTTTGCAGTAACAAATCAATGATGATTTATTTCAATGGACACTTGAAGGCAAAATGAGATTTGGTAACCTAAAAAGCATTCATTCATCTTCTATTCTAGTTTTATATTTGTTAGATAGTCAAAATTAACTGTTTTTTATTGAAATTCGAATGCCTGATAGATTTTTATGCAATATTTATGAATGCAAATAACAAATACTGTTATGGCAAAATTCAAACGCTTTCAAAGACAAAATAAGAATGCAACCACCTTAAATGTGTGTCATTATTTTTGTATAAATATTTATAGTAAATTTATTTACAACCTTGTCTAATATAATTATGCTAGAATAAGAAAATTCGACAAGAATAATAGAAAGTAATTAAGGTTCTATATTATTAAATTTTATATCTTTGAAGAACGAACACTTGATAATTACATGTTGAGATTTAAAATAGGTTAATAGTATTAACTTTATACACAATTAATATTTAATGACAATAATAAATAATGATTTACATTTAACTAAACAATTTAAAAATTAAAACAACAAACAAATGATTGCTAACAAATAAAATTTTTGACACAGTTTCATGTAATGTATACAGAATTATAAGGAGAAAAAACAAAATTTATAAAATAAATTTAACGTATTTCTAGTTATCTATTTACATAGTGATTAAATGAACATAACTATGTACAGATAAGTGTTAGTTAATAAAATACTTCATAACGACCCTTCACATACTTATTTTATAACAAATATAAATAATTACACTAGACATTTTTACACTATGCATTTGTGCTATAATGCAATAGGTCAATACACTTGTAAATCCGATTGCTTTCAGCCATTTACGGACGAACTAATAATTATGTACAAAGTGACATGCGGGCAACGTAGGTAATTCAGTAAGCAATTAAAATAGGTTAAACTGTTTATCTACGGGAACACCTACGTAAACAAACCGATTGCCGAATTTAAATTAAGGCTTGTTTGTTTAGCTGCGGTTTCTACCTAACGATAATCTCATTTACTATATGACCAAACGAGAATTAGTGTTTTATGAAATGTTTATTAGTGTCTATTAACCTTTTGTTTGGAATTGTTTTCGGAACCTTCACAATTAATTTACAAAGATGGAATAGTTCAAATTAAAAATGAAAACTGATAAAAATTAGTCAGTAGTATTTTTATTAGAAATCATAACACAAATTGATAAAATAAGTGTTACTGGTCATTTTATGCATATTGCTTGATATGTAATTGTATAAAAACTATAAATCTTAATTTATAGACGTACAAAGATTTTTACTATTGCAAACTGAATTATTATTCTCATTTGTATCAGTATTAATATATTCCAATTAATTTTAAGTATTTACATCAAGGAAACGGACAAAAAATAAATTCAACAAAGATGATGATTAATGAATCTCTTTAGTCTATTAATAATGTTGCATTATTCATAGTAATTAACATAAAGCAATATAAATTTAGAATAGGTTTACTTATATTTTATTAAGTATGTAAGTATTAAAATGAATATCAATTATAAAAAAGTCAACTGAAATTCTATAATTAATTGCTGCTTGTATATAAAAATACCAGATGTCAATGTCTGTTTTTCAAAAATTTATGTTTTCTCAGAACATATTTTAAAAGAAATATTAACTAATTATTAAAATTATGAAGAATTATTGTTAATTTATTACAAGGTACATAAATTCATACATAAAAATAATTTAATACGAAGAAAATATGACAAATATAAAATCTTTGAACATTTTTATAGATTTAATTGTCATATTTACATAATATTAAATTGTAACTATTATATTTGTAAACATAAAATTTTGTCAATAAAATATATTCACTCATATTTTCGATGATTGAACTTTCGAATATAAAATTTCTAAAACAATATTTTCAATATTTATCCCAAAATAAAATATCAAATACTTTGGGTCTATTCATAAAATATAATGGATCTTTTGAAAGTAAACTTTGGTCGGCATTCGCAAGGTTAAAAGTGGATTCAGTATTGTGTGCAAATCGTTACAACCTACATTTATTAATTTCGTACATTTTTACCGCATCTAAACAATTAGTTATCCACTATCAAGACTGATTGTTAATACAATACAAGCATTGCAAAAAGGGTTTTCGCAATTCAATTTTACGTATTGAACAGGATGTAAACACAAAGTTGTTAAGAGGCCAAACTTGTTCGACACCGTATAAACCATGAACGGCATGCACAAAAGCCCCATTTACGAATTGGTAAGTGTGAAACGAAAGGCAAGTCAACTTGTCAACAAGTTGAAGTGAGGGTAACCGTGTTTTGTTTTTGGGTGTGACACCCCGTTCCGACAAATTCCGCCGACAACCAAATCGGCAAAACGTATATCGTAACTCACACAAATTAAATCAGGTGGATTCCGAGCCGCGGTCACAGTTTTAACATGAAAAATATGTACTTTCTACTGCTCGCACGGAGTTCCAGGGACGCACAGCCTACTTGTCAAATGCACATATTGCCCTCGTACACACAAAACCACGCGAAACCGAACAACCAAACACTGTCACACACGAAACTATCATCCGTTAATGGCGATTGATCACTGTGTTAACATGTTTCGATTTAAAAAAACACGGATCCACGCTAACGATCACAAAAGACGACCAAAACATGACTGCCACGGCTGGGCCGCCATACTGCGTACTTGAAGGTGGGAGGGGAAGAACAGTCGGCCAAACGAATGATGGTGCCGTAGACCACCGATAAATTCTTATCGCTGTTCAAAAAAAATCCCCCCTTGAGATTAGGCAAAATATGAAATGCGACTGGAATTTTTGGGATTGAAATTGGCATGTCCCGTATCCGGTTATTTTTGGTTTTGGGATTTTGATTTTCGACGTTCCACTAATGCGCTGATCCACTGTTTGTGTGAAAGGTCATATACATCGCACAGCTGCACCGACGAAGAGTCTGCCTGGTTGTACGAGGGGTATATAAAATTTAAATATTAAAAGTTAAGAAAGTGTTACATTGTGATATTTTTAAAAACCCATGTTCTGTGTTGTTGCCAAAAATATTAACAATAATATCTAACATAATTTTTATATCTAAATTTTAGAATGTTTTCTATCCTAATAAATACCGATTTTTTCATATTTTTACATACATACATAGCGTTCAAAAGTGATTGACACAAGAAAACTACCTCCAAATCATGTTTCCTTATTATTGTTTAAATTTGGAATTTGAAATTCAATTATTTAAGACAATTGTAAGTAATTTGTATCTTTATGAATTGAAAACTAGTTGATAATTAAATGAGGTTGGCTGCACATGTGTACCACTCTTATATAGTTAAATTACCCAGAAATCACCATCAATGATTAAAAAGGACCATTATTTTGATAATGGGAGCTACCCAAATAAATATGTTAAGAAGTCCTCTGAAATTAAATGTTGCGAAATAGTTAGTAAAGAATGAAGTTATCAGATATTATTATTTATTGAAGGTAAAATGTGTAGTAAATTATTTCAGTGAAACAAATGTCAAATTGTACAATAAATATTTAAAAAAGAAACAGATTAATAGAAAATTAATCAAAGAATTATTTTTTTTTAATTCTGAACACATTAGAAATTTCACACTACGTAATATGTATTGCAAAATTGTAGTTAAACACACAAGACAAAACATTGTAGTAAAATAATTAATAATAATAAATTATTCAAGACGACAGCCTTACTCTTTCCTTATGTATTTTTTACTTGACTTTTCTTATATTTATATTATTATAAATGTAGGTAGGTCAAAATAAATAAATATTTATATATTTTGTGGAAAATATTTATGAACATTTTACAAATAAAACAAATAAATAATTACACATAATTTTCACCATGGACTGAATCAATTTGCTCTAAGTTATCAAAAATTCAAATCAAAGTTAAAACGTATATAAAAAGAAGCAGATACAAAAAAATTGAAAATTGATCAGGGAGATAAAAATTATTATAAACGAATTGAATTAAAATTTTTAAAATTCTGAACAGATTATAATAATTATAGCTAAACATTGAAGACAAAATATTGTAGAAAAATATATTTGTATTATATATATTATCAAAATTGTTTTAATAAAATATTTATTCAACAATGTAACGTTTAATTAATTAACTTTCCTACTAAGCACTACTACTTGAACTTGGTTATTTAGAAGATAAAAATTTCTAAATATCAATAATTGATAAGATTTCATTTTTTCCAGAGTATTATCAAATTAATTGATTTCGTATTTGATTAGATTATGAATAGTATGCTAAGTGTCTTTTCTCACGTTTCTTATTAATTATAATTTCCAAACATCGTTAATATTTAAAAGTATTTAAACAGTGTAGAAATATGATGTGAGAAAAGTAACAGAGTAATGCAATAAAATAATATTGTTTTATACAGGTAATTTCCTTCAAGTCTTTCTAGTATATGCTATTCTGCTTTTAATTAAGTTTTAAGTGCATTAACTGATGATGGCGTAATATTATAATCTCGTCATGTTTAGGTACGGTGTTTAGCTTACATAAATGCAATTTGCAATATTGCAATTATTACTTCTTCGTTTTTCAGTAATTTTACACAATTTAAAAGTGATTACACTATTTTAATGCACCTGTTATAGTTTAAATTGCAAAACAAAATGACGGTGGTGTTTTGGTAGTTTGAAATTCCAAATATTATGACTAGGCATTTGTTTTTTCTCCACTACTGTTTTCATGTGTGCAAAACAAGTTTGCGGTTCTGCAAATCCGTGCGGGTCAACAACGGTGTTAACCAATGGTTTTACGTGCATTTCTAAATATAAACTAGTATTTTGAGGAAAGATTATTACACCAACTCGACCACTTATTCATTTGCTACATTGTGCCAAAATAATTTCCAATGACTCTCAAAATATAAATAACCATTATTGTCAGACACAAAGCACAATCGAAATCGAGTTGTTTTCAACTTGCCAATTCTTGTTTACCAGACATTAATACTTTTATGATTTTACTGACATATTGCCACTAAAAGCGATTACCATGCTTTCTAGCAATAAGCGAAAAAACATTAAATTTTTATTAAACGCCGAGAACGTATGGGTTTTAATCCTTGTAAATAATTATACAATTACAACAGAAGGTACTACTTTCATAGTACTTATTATCATGTTTATTGCGTGCAGTGTTGTCGTGTAAAATCGTTTTTATTTTATCCTTCCTTTGTACAGAGTTATTGCAATTACCATTTCCTGTGAAAAATATAACTTTCTCACCATAAGCATTTGTAACGCACCAGTGTTTAATACATTTTTACTTTAAAAAATTGAGATTCCGCAGTTTAATTTAAGTAATAAATTGAAAACTTCACTTGTGACTAATGCATCCCTTCCATTACCACATTCTGTAATAAATATGAAGGTGGGAATGTGTATAAATTATAATGAGGATATTAAATCTGAACATGACATCATATGGGTCAGACTTTTGTTGCACCACCATCATATTTTTTTAGTCTTAAATCAACATACTAATGGCAAATGGGGCAGGGAAAAATGAAGGGCAAAGTTGGTTATTTAAAGTACATCAATTAGGGTTACTAGGTTTCCTAAATTTAGTTAGATTACCGATTAGATTAATGTTACGTTTTGTTTGTATATATGAAAATATACGCAAACTAAACTCAAGGCAAGTGGAAACAGTAAAAATTTTCATAAATATATTTATATAATCATACATGGATATATAAATTTAATTGCCACATAAATAGAAATTGTTTTTTGTGTTAAATATACATTTTTACAAAATGTTGATGTGAAAATATTTGTTGTAATTATTGCATGTGTTTAATCAAAATAAATTATGCGTGAAAACAGGTAGGTAACATTCCCAAATAAACTCGATGAAAGTACAACAATAAATTCTTCAAACTTTCGAACCGACTTAATAATCGGTATAATATTCAGGACGTTGAACTAACCTGATGTTATTTAAAACAAACACACATACACAAAATAGTAAATAATAACTTTTTATGTGGTCTGGACCACAAAATTGGAACTATTATACTACAAATTGTTAAGTAATTGACTGTGTTGTTAGTAGAATGGTTCTATTCAGTATAAAAAAGAATCGGTAGCTCTGTTACTCATCTCATGATAATGGGATTAATGAGTAACTGATCAAATTTAATGATTTATAACATTATAATGTATAATATTTATTAAAAATATAGTTTTATTTTGTTGTATTATGTTGCTTGGAGTTTTGAAATATTAACTTTTGTAACATTTTCTCTTCGTGACGGGGAGTGCGAAATTCCAGGAAGCAACAACGCATTTAAAATTAAAATAACCGCATTCCATTTTAACAATAAATGTATTTGTTATTTGTTAAACTGAACGTGAGTTCCACCGTCATATACATTGAACAAACAGAATAGACACCAGAAGTAGATATTTTAAGTTAAGTCTAGTAAAATATTAACAAATCTTGAAATGGCAGTGATTTTTCGAATGTAAATTATAGTTCATGATGCAAAGTTAAACGTATGAATCGTATCCTATAATCATCATAATTTAATGTAATGAAATGTCTACACTTTCAGATTTTATATAAAAATAAAGGAAAGCAGAAGTCAGCACTTTCAGTGTGCACATAATGAGCATGTCATCTGTACCATAATCCTTTCTCCTTTCAATTAATGAAGCCTTTGTTCCTTTTGTGTTTAGTTAATTAATAGTTGACACAAGCGTCCATCAATCTTATTAAAAGCAAATAATGGGAAAATTTATAAGTATTCAATGAAACCGAAAGTTTAGAACAATCGAAAACGTTATGAAATAATACTTTTTCAGTAAGTTTTTTGCTTTCACATATATGTTTAGTTTGGTGAAAATGCTTTCACAAAGTATTTAAATAATACACAAAACAAATTAAATTTTTGTGAATTATCATATTAATCTGTTTTATATTTCCCAACAACAAAGGTTGAACTTTGCCTAGGTAGTTTCATTATCTGGAATTTATTTTTGAAATTTCTACCTTACCGAAATTAAACTAAGAATAGAAGGGTTCTGACCCCGTTACAGTTTAACAAACTCACCCTGGGACTATAATTTGATAATCCCTCAACGTATAAATACAAAACAACTGGCAACTGCGGGCTAAGTTAATTAATTAATTTAAGTAACCGACACGTATGTGCCAATTCCGTTCCGTTGAATGGGAGAATATTCTGCAACGGATTCCTGCGGTGTAAATCGAGTACCGTGGGCACGGCATGCATGTGCACGAAGGGTGGAACGTTGGTTCGAGTCTGCCTACATACAAACATAAATATGCCGGTGGATTTACACAAAGAAACACTTTTGCACCGATAATCCGCACAAAGTAAACAGTCAAGTGTCACTCTGATAAGGTTTCGTGCATATATTACGTTGAACGCTGTAAACTATAACAATCAATTAACGGCTTATCGATAATTGTTTTAAGACTCAAGGCTGACGGATTTTCCGTATGATAAATAACCGGTGAGAGAGATTGGAAATGGAAATTATGTTGGGAGGAGATTGCATTCCATCGCACACACGTTTAACTGGCTAAACAACGCACGTTATCCGTTGTGTGCATGATGCATTTTCACGTGCCCACGTGCTTAATCAGTTCGGTTATTGATGTTGTTTCGTTGAAGAATGTCATGGCTCATTTTCATTGTAAACGATCTGAAAATATTTCGTGCTCTTTTTTATTTTGTTTTTTAACATGTTTATCCTGTTTGGTTGGAACGAATTAGTTCAGAGTGTATTTAACTATTATTAAGGTAAATACATGTATATCGTGATACAAGGTAAATATGGGCAAAAAAAAATGACGGATAAGAGGTCTAAAAATAAATAGATAAAATACTAACTAAATACTTTTTATTAAAATTTTAAACACTGACTCAAAATTACTCTTACAAGCTCAACTCAAAGTTTATTTGTTTTATCAATCAATTTTGAAAATTTTTAAAAATTACCTATACAATATCTAGATTGGTCAATCCATCTAAAAAGAACTGCATTTCATACCCTCTACAGTTAATAAAAAAATATGAGAAAAACGAAGTTAAATACAGAATACATCAGTTATGGAAAATTTGATTGACAATGCAATTCATTTTATAATTTTAATTTAATTCTAAATTAATTTAATTTTAAATTAATTCTAAATTTGTATGATTTTCGATTTCAAGTGTCACATGTTTAACTTGTTTGATTGTTTAATGTTAAAAACGTAGTTTAATGTTTAATTTGGTTTTGAGTTAATTTTAGGTAATTTTTATGTTTTCAATAGTGATCAGGTTACTTATGTTCCAACAATTATATAATTTCCTTAAATTCACTGACCTCAAACTAATACCATAACTAATCTTCAAATAACATGCTGGATTTAATTATTGGTCATCTAATAAGTTCCGTAACTACATAAGTGTTAAGTCTTGTCCCAGAAGACATTTATCATCTCACTGCCATTATATTATAGTTTTCAATCAAACGTCAATACCCTTGTAATTTTAAAATCAATTCACAAAATCAAGAGTTCAAACAGTTTTTAGATATATGTTAAAATAATGAAATGTAATTAAAATTTTTTTGGCTGATTATACTACAACAGCAGAGTGCTTAACTGGCCTCAGGATATTATTGATGGGTTTGCAGATTATTTTGAGTATTTTTACATCAAATAAAACAAACTTGGATGGACAAATCCTCATACAATCACTACACATCAATGTGTCAGAGTTTAATGATAACAGTATTATTAAAGATTTTAAAAGCCTACCTAACATAATTACTTTAGGACATGCTGTGATATGCATTTTTTACTGAAAAACTATTCTTCAGTTAAGATGTACCTCTGATTCATTTAATTTAAAAGACTCGTTACTCTCCTGTGGAGTGTAAAATATCACTTGCATTTAGGAAATGAAGAGATTCAGATAACATCAAAAATTATAGACATTTCTCATCCTATATCAAAAATATTTGAAATAGCAGTCCATACATTATTGCATCATTAAGTAAAATATTATGTGTCTCAAAACCAGCACGGATTTGTTCAACATCGTTTAATGTTAACTAACTTACAATATTTGCTGTGTATGTGACAAGTTAAATGGACAAAGGTGGTCAAGTCGACGTTATTTCTGTAGATTTCTAGAGAGCGTTCGACAGGACTGACTACTTTATAACTCTCAATAAATGAAACTGTGAGTGAGCGAGAACGATAAGTCAGCTGCAATGGATTTAAGTCGAAATTCTACTTAGCATCCTCTTGGTTGCCACAGGGATCCAAACTTGGGTTCCCTCCTTCTGTTCATAATTTACCATTGTCTATTAATTTAATAATTTATCGTATGCTGATTATCTAACTTCCGTCTCTGATTAAGAGGATTTACAATTGCAAATTGTGATGTTGTGTGACTGACGTGCAAGAAATAATATAAATATTAATGTGTCTAAGTGTAATAGTTGCTCTTTCACTAGTAGAATCACATCCATTGTTTTTAATTACACCATGTATAATTCTTTTATTCAGCGCAACTATATTACTAAAGATTTAGGAGTTCTGTTTGACGATAAACTAACTTTTAATAGACATATTATGGAAACATCAAGTTCAGTATATAAGTCTTTTGTATTCATTTTGAGAAATTAACGTAATTACATCTACTTTGATACCTTAAAATTACTTTATTACAGCTTTGTGCCTTCGAAGTTAGATATTGTTCTTCATATTGGATTCTATATTAAAAAACTTTCAACCAAATTTTGGAATGGATACAGCAGAGATTTTTGAAATACACCAATTTAGATCCGATGGTGCGTATCCCAGAAAAGGTACCTATAAAAATGTGACAAGTTTGATTTTCTATTATAGAAACAGTAAGAATTATATTGACTTTAATTTTCCTTCATAAACTTTTAGTTAAGCAAATTTTTTACATGGGTGGAGAAAATCAAAGACACATCTGATAGAAGTCGAAGGTAGTATTGGTTTTCCACCGACTAAAAACCCTTCATAATCTAAAGAAGATTTCATACTTCAGGAAATTCCTGTGAAGGATATTAATCAAATCAAATTGGTATGAATAAGAATAAATTGTGAAGAAAGTGAGCAGATTCTTCCAAAGTTGGGATCTGAAGTTTCTACGTTTTTTTGGACAAGAGAGGAAAAATCTTTCAAAGTCTCACTCCTTATGGATGTCGAAGAGAGTGTCAGATTTCAACTGACAAAAAATCTCTCTCCAAGAATCGGCTTTTACAATAAAAATTATAAATTGTCAATGTTTTTAGTTCCCTGACAGAAGAACAGACAAAATTTTACATTTTGTATTTGTTCTTTCTGTAATATAGATATATAATTTTGATTTGATGATGATTTTAAGGTAATTAGTGATTTTCAGTTTATTTGCATTATGTTTATAATATATTTTTTATTTTACAACTACTAGTTTTATATAGTTTACATCTACTTTATTTACATTTTGTATTTTGTTCAGTTATATTATGTTATTATAATTAAGTGTATGTTTACCAGTTCATACCTTATAATAATTGAATTGATTACTATTAAAATTAATTGATTAAAATAGACATTTTTTATTTAAATTAAGCCCTCTTAAAGTTATTACCCACCAATATCAAGTTTATATTAATTACATTTTAATGCTTTACAAATTAAAAATGTTAACATTTGTCTGTGTCCTAATTATGTAGAACCAATATGTAATAATATTTCAACAGTATAATTATAAATTAGAACATATAAATATATTTATTTGTAACTGTCATGTAACATTAGTTGCCTCATTTTTGATTTGTAACTAAACATTGCATATTTTTACGTTCACTCTTTAAAATACTATATAAAATTAAATATTCATAAACGTCATTAGTTAAAACATTTGAAACATTTTATTTAACATAAAATTTTATGTTTAGAGTATCTTGTCCTCATTTCTGGGCATAAAAAGCCGCCTCTTTTCCAAGTTTAGAAATTCCTCGCAGCCAAAACAATTAATCGCATCTCGAGTTGTAGCGTGTAATTAATAGTTAAATGCGAACTAACGGTACGGAATGCTTGGGTGTTTTAAAAATGGCCGTGTGATATGCAGATGAATTAAACGGCGCGATATGAAGATACATTCCTACACGTCCAGCTGCAATATATTACGCGTAAATTAACTACACGTTTGTGTTTACAATAATAAATTTTGCAACGCGACCAACGGATATGTTGTGTAAAACAAGATACACTTATGTTTTATTATTGCACTTCAGACATTTCATGGGAGATGGGACATAATTCCCCTTTATCATGAACGGTCAACGTGTAAATAACTAATGGGGACATTTTATGAATTATTTCTTGTCGTTTTCTCAGGCAACTCGCGAACATTAACCATACTTCTATTTCGAAATTACAAGGATTTAATTAACGAAAACTTAGTTAACATAAGTTAATTTAGTAAAGGAAGTTCTGTTCTTAATGGAAGTGAGGTGGAAACTGTTCCAAGAACTAATCGAACCATCAAACAAATTGTTGGCATATTTGGCAGTAACGGAGGTAAAATTTTTCAACTACGAAGGAAGTAAATTGTGGAATGTATTGGAAAACCCGTTGACGTCCCGGAAGTGGTTCGACTAGAGACAATAACGGCGCATTATCAGTCACAAGATAAAACAGTCTTTGCAGAATCGAATTTCAATTGCTAAATAGTGGGTAAAAGTAAAAGGAAACCCCTAAAAATGAGGAAGGGCTTTAACCGATAACGATGGGCGCATTAAGGTGTGTTCGGTCTGTAACTCAAGTCTTGATTTATTTAAGGGTGCGTCTCGTTTAACTGGCACGAAACCGACGCGGAAAATAAATTAATTTTAATGGTAAATTTGACGACCCTTACGTCCATTAAACTCCACGCGAAACCCACCAATTTGTATGTAGCATTTTAGACACAAGAATATTGGCCTACCAAATGATAATTGCATTAATAAATGAAAATAGATTGATGTAATTTACTAGTTATAAAAGTTCATAAATAACAAGCAATAATACAGGATTTAGATTCAATTTGGGCAGACGGATTGAGTAAAATCATATAATATAGTCGTTGAGTAATGGTCTCATTATTCAATTAATTTGTAAATAGTACTCTTAAATAAAAACTAATTGAATAATTGATGTATTATTAAATTTGATTTGTATAAAATCTTCCCATGTACGACACCCAATTTTTTTATTTTTGATCACAATTAAATTACAATTAAATTGGAATTTGATAATAAAAACAATATCTAAAAGTTAACCAGCACTAATAGAAAACTAGTTGTCGATAAACTGACAAAAATTAACAAAATATATCTAATTTCTTAAAATTATAGTAGTAGTCCAGATTTTGATTTATTTAATCACATTGATAAGTTTTCAAACAGAGTATTGAGTTGTATTGAATTGATTTATAATGGAGACCGTGTAGTTTACTTTGCGCCTAATTTGGATCCAATAAATAATTGATAAGTTATCTTACATAAATTAAGAACAACTATTTGAAGTATGTGTCCAATTATCTGCGTAGTAGTTACTATCTTACTCATTACTAAAGAATGACCGAGTATAAATATTAATTACCATTCAGGAACTCTAATTACACTGTTGTTTTTACATTTTTCAGTTATGTCAGTAGCAAAGAAATCTAATTATACATTTATTTAAGACCAGTAGACATTTTTGTCCGTAATTCAGAGAAAACTGGAGCAGTCGTAGCCTGTTTTTGAAGGTTTATCGATGGGATCAAACCGTGAAAGCCTTAACAATACAGTACTTGACCGTTTCGGAAATTGAGCCGGAAGTTAATTACCGGGTAGGAAAGATGATGCGACAGGTAACAAGACAATACAAAAACAGAAGTGATGCAAACTGCTGGTGACTTGTTCCAAGGTCTACCACCCGACTCGACCATAATGTTACCACGAAACCTGTTACCGATTTTTTAATGATAATAAAATCAACGGTATCCATATTCTAACTCACTCTACGTGGGTCACAAATTAAGTAATGGGTCTTGGAACTAGTTTGTTATACAGAACAGTTATTTAACTTTTTCTTGATTCTTATGTAATGTTTCAAAAATGCAGACTTTTAGTCGTTGTTGTGACACCACTTTTATCCCATTTTAATTAATTGTATTTGTACTACCACTTTGAAATTTAATAATGTATATAAGTGTTTTATTGAACTAAGTAAAAAATTGAATTGTTTGTTAAAATTAAAAACAATACAAATCTTGTTAGTTTACATAACTTCCTAAAACAATCCAGTTTCGTATGAAACGTGGGAATATTATGAAACTTTGGTACTTGGTACGAACACATCAACGGTGATCGTCCTTACAAACGGCCTTGAACGTCACGAATTCACTTTTCCACTCACACAATATTTGTTTATAACATTACTATTGTTAAAATGTATTAAATTATTAAGGGTACTTAACTGTAAATATTTCTAGAAAGGAATTGTATAATTTATATTTGTTTTTGTAAATTGGAAACATTTAAAAGTACTTGTGAATACATACTAAACAACAAAAATTATTTAATTACACATGTTTAATTAATAATAATTGGTGTTTTTTACATTTAACAAGAAAA
Source organism: Aethina tumida (assembly GCF_024364675.1). NCBI lineage: Eukaryota > Metazoa > Arthropoda > Insecta > Coleoptera > Nitidulidae > Aethina > Aethina tumida. The sequence goes on from NC_065437.1 coordinate 32,792,870, forward strand.
AAATATTTAAATTGCATATATTTTCCACTGGTAAAATATCTTTTTGCATATAGAATAGTTTTATTTTAAAAATTGATTGTTCCGAACAGTAATCTACAAACAAACTAATCTCTTAAAACTGCATTTTCATTTTGAAATCAGGAATATTCATTATTTCCTGTTTTATGCCAATAATTATACATTTTCACTAAACACTATGTAATTATACACGATACTGATCTAATTTCCTCGGCAAAAAAGTAATAAAATAAGTTGGAAGTAATTAAATCTGATTTTTGTTTGTTATACTCATATATCTTTACGATTTCTATATTTGACGTTGTAATTAATAAATCCTACTTTCTGATATACTATTTAAATATTTATAACAGATAAATGATCAAGACAATAGTAATTTTATATTTTATGCTCTGTTTAAAAAGAGAAAACCATGGAGTTACAGTTCACAATATTATTAGATAATTTTCATTGCATTAAACTACTTTGGTTGTTTTGTGGGGTGAAAAATTCACTCCATTCATTATTCAAAACTTGCTTCAGACTAAGGATAAGGGTAAATCATTTTCTTTGAGTTTCATTCGTGTCATGTAAAACAAGTAATTGTATGGCAGGAAAATAAGCGGGGATCAATTAAGTAAACATGGGGGAGAATTTATCGATAGTGGTCAGCAACTTTTACTGGGCAATTCCAGATTATACTCTAATCAATCTATTTAGATTTTATATAAAACCTTTAGGTTTTAATATTATTTTTTGTTAACAACTGATAAACGTACACATTGTGTTGTTCTCAGTTTAAGGAATTGTGTGATAGAAAATAATTATATTAAAATGGATATTTTTGGTCTGGGTTGGAATCACCCTAATGCACTTAGATTGGGGGTAGATTAATCAATATAAATTGATGACACACGAACCATTGCCATATTTCTGAAACTCTACGCTACTCCATGAAACAGCTGGTTTATGTCCGTACATGATTCACTTTCGTTTGGGTTTAACGACCGGGGTGCATCCGAAATAGCTTATCTAATCAACCAACAAATTTTTCGGATATCTAATTCATTCAGTCCGTTGAAAGGAACCAATTGGAGATAATTTATTTAAGCTTTCACTATCCATCGGTTGTCCGAAAAAAAAAATAAACCACCTGTGCATTATTAGTTATAGAGATTTAATGGTTAGTGAAGAACAAAATTAATTCTTTGGAAAAAAAATACAAACTGTTCCAAGAAACAACACTGTTTTAAACCCATTAGAGAAATTAACGTGACCAACGAAATCGGACTGAAGTCCCATTGAACATTGAATAACGCGTTATTTCACCATGAAATCACAATAGTACCGAACTAACACGTACCGCAACCTTACTACATATTTACATAATTTACGGGTCGAACATTTTAAATGGTTACCCTGAGATTTATGACCCATCAAGACTTTATACGACCCCATAAAGAACGGATTAATTTCGGCGTTTTGTGTATCTAATCCGACCGAATTCTCTTGTTGCTTACTCAGGTTGTGTTTACAGAATGGTTTTACAAAGGATGTTTAAAAATTCCAGCAGTTTGTGTGACATCGATGCATATCAGGATTTTAATTTTAGAACTGCATTCCTATAGTTTCCTGGATGTTAGCGTTCGGTTATTTTGAAATCGGACACTCCCGCTTGATAATAAATCAGTTTCCAGTACTTTAATCAGTAAGATGTTATGAATTCCTTGGACGTATAAAAAGTATAAAACATCGACTATAAATATATACTTGGTATCACAAACAAAACATTTGTGTTATGATATAATACTTCGGTAGACATATTAAGTCGTGATTGTGTTCGTTTAATCGAACAACAAGCGACACTATGCGTTGAATGGAAGGATGTCTGAGACGGTGTTATTCGTAAATGTCATTAGTGACCCCTCAAGACCTTATAAGAGTTTCCGCTACATTGTATACCGTCCTGGACACTGTGATTAGGTCGTGCTCAGTCATTTGGAGCGTTACGACGTATCCTGTGTATGCATAATGTGAGAAATTCAAAAGGCATTTCTTTCGCCCCCTTGATTATATCCATCTAATTAACGGTTCAGACAAACACACATTTTTCTCATGGTAAATTGCTTTAAGGGATATAAATTATGTGTAAAACAACCTGAAAGTACCTGAATAATGGTTACAGTGAATGCTGAAATTTAATAATAATGGCCCTTATAATGTCCGTGAAAAAATGTTGTTACAATGTGGTGAGGGCGAACAGAAATTGCCTTTTACGTTTCCTCCCCTTTTCCAATAAGAATGAATTCGATTGTATGATTTAATTTGTGTTATCCCCTAAATTTGTTCTGAAATAAATTGGAATTTATTAAACTAGGTATAAAAAAATATACGGGTATACCCCTATAAAAAAGTACATAGATTAAAATATCAAACATTGGTGGTAAATGAAATTGAGAAACAGATATTTATTCATTAGCCTTCATAATCGTTAATACAATTAGCACGAATAATAAACAACCAGCTCGATGTTTCGATACGGCTTCGGTTATGCAAAAATCCATGTAATATTCGCAAAATTTATTATGCAAGAAGCAATAAGTAAATGGTTTATTTTATAATATAACATACGTTGCACAGTCAAATTAATTTTTCAAAATTTAATATTAATTAATTGATTATGACCAGCAATTTATCACTAAAATATTTAAAAATAAATTATTTGTCATTTAATTATAAAATTAGTATAACTTAAGTAATTAAATAAATGTATTATTGTATAATCCAGTTTTTAATGCAAAAAAATGATTTGCGAGATTTTGAATAACCCTCTTATGCATTAAATGTATACTGACATCTGGTATTCGAGACTCTAATCTGAAGAAAACCTGTAAACAGTACTCTGTGTCTGTAAATGAAAAATAACGTAAATAAATTACACGTTAGAATATAATTTATATAAAAATAATCAATATTATTATATTATAACTATCTACGGTGAAATTTGTAAAATGTTCATTAAAAAATAACTTTGTAAACACCACGTAATCTTTAAGTGGGGCGCCATCTGGTGCACAAATTTGTGATTAAAATTCATATATTATTTACTGACTCAAAGCAATCTTCACAAGATATTTCCAATTGTCATTACATGTCATTGAATTTTTGTGTAAAAACAAGGGAACACAAAGATAATTAACAAAATAATGTAAGCTGTCGTGTCAGTGGGCCAAAATCAATACATTAACATGACTTTGTAACATTTGACTGTCACTTCTAATATCTTGAATTCGTAAATCGTTCTGTGAAACTGTGCATTTAATTGTATTTAATTGTTGAAATATGACATTGATAGAAGGGATTGGTGACGAAGTTACGCATTTCTTTTTGGGTTTACTTATAGTTTTTATAGGTAAGATATTTCCACATTTGAAATCTGTGTGGCTCTTCTAAAATAATAATTTTTCAGTTTCGGTTGCTTGGTGGACTACAAACATATCAGAGCAAAGACACATTCGCACTGTACTTTTATTAGAAAGGAGGCAGAGGAATCCATCTTCAGCCCGCAGAACACTAACTAATCACACCCAGACTGTTACGATATCAGAAGGTTACATATTTTCTGTTTTTGATAATTAGATTATACGTAATGTACAGTGTTAAAAAGAGATTTGGTGATTCATTACTTTATAATTTGTTAAATTATTGCATTGAAATGTAAGTGCAAGTTAATTTTGAATTGAATATTATAACATGATAATATTTAAATATGAAATATGCCATGGAGGTTTGAAAATTGATTATTGAAATTGTTACTTACTAGTTAATCATATCCCCTAATCAATAATCGCGTGCATATATATTTGCATACAAATTTTTATTTAGTGAAGAATTTATTGATAAATATTAAGCAAATTTCAAAAAATGTAGATAGGACATACTTGCATCACTAGAATAATATAAATAAAACCAGGTTTGTCACTAGTCATTTCTTATAATCTTTTTTATTGATTAATTTATTTGACATGTTGTTTTATACTTAATGAATTGTGTTTTTATTGTTTGTTACAAAATTCTAATAAGAATATCTTTGATGTGCACATAGGAACGACAGTATCTCGCACATCTTCAGAAAACAATTTAACAAACCAAATGGAAGAAACACCTGCATCTGTCGTAAATCCGACCTCCATAAAACCGGAGACCAGCTCGAATTCCACGGCGGACCCGGAGGAGGGCGAACGTGGCAGCATTATACATGCCATGGACCAGGACGCGTGTGTTCTGCGTCAGCGCAGACTCGCCTTCTATCATAATTGGAACTCAGTCAACAACGGTAAGATTGATCGTTGTCTTACAGCAATTGTGATTCTAATTTCTTGATATATTATGCAGGTGGTACGGCACCGCCGCCATCTGACGATGAAATTCCGCTGTCTGACAGTGAGACACCGCAGCCAGACTCTGCGTCGACTACGCACGCGCAGACTGATAGTTTACCGGAAGAGAATTTGATGGAACACAACTACGCGGAGAGACAACCCATGGCCACTCACAGCCAAGTTGGTGTCGAAGCTGAAACTATAACAACTACGACAAGCGCTACCCAAGTGCCTTTGGTTATTCCAGATAAGGATAACATACGGATCAAGCTTAAGTTCATTAACGACGATCTCATGCATGTCACTGGTAATTTAGAGGAGAAAGTTGGCGATTTTAAAAGGTTATGGTTTTATAAAAGGTTTATTATTTATACGAAGTGATGATTCTCAATGTTACAGGCGCCATTTCCGGGAAGAGATCGACTCTAACAAGCTGGTGCGACTGATATTCAACGGCCACGTGTTGCATCAAGACACCCAAACGTTGCGTGGCTGTGGCATGTTCGACGATTGTGTCGTGCACTGTCTAATTCACACGCGCCGCGCACCTAATGCTGCTGAGGTCGGTGCGACCGGCAGGGTGCAGGATGACGAGGCCGCAGGTGGTCCTATCAACGGAAACCTGAACAACAATCAACCACGCGACTGGGATTTGGGCAGTGTGCTTTTTGGCATTATTACTGCAGTACTACTCGGCGCGTGGTACTCTAGGTAAGACGGTGGTACATTGCTTTTGGTTGCTGATATTTTAATCATAAGATCGACTAACGGATTTGTGTCGATAGAATTCAGCATAATTTTTGCTTTTCTTGTAGAATAGAACTTGTACTTCACTTCTGAAGGATAATCATTTTATAGAAGATAAATTTAGGAAGTTATTGGTAGTCAAAAAGCAAGAGATGAAAATGGATAGAAATTTAACTAAACTTTAAACTTACGAACTAATTTATTGTCATTTATCGTGTTGATGAATAAAAGTAAAAAAATGACCAGCTAAAATTTTATAATTATTCGTGTATTTTGGTTTATTTTATGCGTTGTTATGCAGTGTACGCCTGACTGTGTATTCCCTTGTTTTAGGTACTTCTTAATAAATGAATTTAATATTTTCGATAACTTGTTAATGAGTGATTTCTTTGACAATCTACTGAACGACCTGATTGGGGCACTAGCAGAACCAGAATAATACAACTAGTTACTTCCAATTGTACCAGGTACGTTCAGTGAATGTCGAAAGAATAATAATAATAATAAAAATTGTAAATAATCATCAGAAACCTAGAACGAGAAAGTTGGTTTTGACTACCGCATTCCTCTGCTTAAAACCCATTTAATTTTTAACAACAGCAATCATCCATATCACATTCCTGTTGATTAACTTATTAATAAATTGGCATGTATTTAATTGTGGCTGTTCCTTTCCAGATATTTTTACGCCCACCTGTACTCAATTACATCGACAGTGGGTTTGATACTAATAACCGGAATATTTACGGTAGTGATGATTGGCATGCATTTTCCTGATAATGAACCACAGGCCCGTATTATCCATACCACAACAGTACAACCTCCACCGGATCGTTGAAAGCGATTATGAAATTTAATAAATTTGATGTTCACTTGTTAATAATGGTTTTTTAATTTATATTAATTATTAAAAGGCTTGTGTAATATTTATATATGTATAATAATACATATATAATTATGTTGAAATTTGTAATTATAATAAAATATAATTTTTTATAAATATGCAGCCGTTTCATTATAATAATAAAAACATTTTTCATTTTTAAGTTAAGACAAATGATTTTTACTATATCTATAATAATATTTAAATAATATTCGCAGAACAGTTGACACAATTAAGACGATTTTTTAATTTTTTATCAAATGTATTTTTGGAGAAGTAATATTTCAATTTGGTTCCAACATTGAATCATGCGTTTTAAGGTCAGGCTATTGTTTCAATGGTAGGGGAGCTGAGGCGTGCCTTTTGCCAATGAGATAACTTCAAATATCGACATAAACGAAATTTCCGATCATTGTCGATTCTTCAAAAAACTATTGGATCGTGTGTGTCTGGTGGATTCAATTGTGGAAATATTTTTAATACTGCACTAATATTCCACTTTTGTGGTGGACTTTGTATTAAATAAAAATGTATTTCCAGTTTAAATTACTATAACAAAATGTTCATTGTTAAAGAATTAAATCGTGCAGTTCCTAATTTGAATACTTCAACAAATATTAGATGTGATTTAAAAAATTTACCTTGCGGCGTAAATTTACATGACGTAAATAAAAATGAAATATTGTTTTTGTTTCATTTGTTTTTCTCTAAACTTGAAAATACTATTAAAAGTGACAATGTTGTGTGTAACAACATCAGCATATTTGAATTCGATAGTATGATCACGTCTTTTTATATCTACACAAACTGCAACATTACCGAATATTTTATTTAATACTCTATTCTATTATATATTTAAAAAAATTAACTAAGGAGACGAATGTTGGTGACACTGTTTCGTTTCCCAAGCATTTTCTAGGGAATTTCGTCATATTTATGTTGGTAGTGTGAAGGTGGAATGTGATGCAGAAGATTGAATAAATCTCCGTTTTATTTGTTTATATGATGTTATCGGGAAATTTTGTGGTTTCCTATGAATAATTCGCAGTGTTCGTGGTTACGAATCTGGGAAAACTTATACACACACTTCATATCGATTTAATGACCTTTAAATATCTTGACCTGGGTTAAGTTATCCATGTTTGGTTTAAAGCAAAATAAAACGCAGAACTATTTTTCACATTACAGAGATTCGCTCAGTTTTAATAGTTAATAAACGAAATGAAGTCTATGTATTATCGAACTTTATATACGATTTTACTTCTAGTTATTAATGGTAAACAATAAGACATACAGCATGAATGAATCCTAATATGTAAATTCTAGATCATACTATTGAAACCGCACTTCAAACCGATGTGAGTACGAAAACGATACAATGTGAATTTTATAACAAGACTGTTTGTCCTGGACCTTCATGTCCACAAACTGAAACATGTGTTGAACCCGAAGAGGGCAAGCGAAATCATTGTTTTGTTGCATGGACTGTTCTTGACAATGGGACTTTGGATTTACATATTAAGGTAACATATTTTATTACACTTAACTGACTAATGATGTGACAAAATAAAAGGCATATTCCTTATAATACTTATATAAGTGATGTTTGTTAATAATTTCAACTAAAATCTATGATTGAATAATTCAATGAAACACATAAAATTACTACTTATTTTGAAAATTATTTTCTTTTAAATAAAAGTTGCTTTATAAAGAATTTTAATTTAACATAATGACAATAACATTAAAATTTCAATTAAAAGCTATGAATTTATTGTTTATATGAAGCTTCACATATAATTACTACTTAGTCAATTGATTTAAAATAAAAGCTACTTTATAACAAACAGTTCATTTAAACAATTTGAATTTTTAATAATATTAACATAAAATTGTTTATTTAATTGGCCCAAAACATTTGCAATAAAAAAATATAAAAGATATATGCATGTAAAAATTTTATTTGCACTAAATTGCAGAAATCATTATTTAAACATCTACGTTTTATTATTTATATAATGAGTATTTTCTACCCATTTATATAGAAACTTATTTTAGTGGAGTCTACCAATATAAACATCTATAAAATACGTTATAAATGTTTTATCTGAATAATTAAATACAATATAATTTGCAGGGATGTTTCATGAATTCAGAAGAGTGTTATGACAAATCTGAATGTGTTGAAAGAACCTACAAAAGTTCAATGCCATACTTTTGTTGTTGTGAGGGCAATAATTGTAATGCCAATTTTACATATAATCCAACACCAACTGAACGTCCAACGCCTAGTCGTATGTCTATATAAATGTTTTTTTTTTAAGTTTATTAATTTTTTTTTTTTAATTTTAGCTGTAATACCGCCACCTGCGGAATCAACATGGGTGCCAGTTATAATTGCTGTGTCAGTAATATTTTTTGTTGTAATTATAACTGTTACTGGTGTCATAATATATTTGAAAAGAAATAAACATTATTTCCATGGGGTGAGTAATTCATATTTTCCGTTTATGTTCCTGTAATTTAATTGAATATTTATTTCATGCTTTCAACAGTGGGGTGTAAGTTTTTTATTATATCATTTAAATTGTGATTAAAATATCGACTTTACATTTATTTTAAATAAACGTGTATAAAATTGAATTGTTATTTCAGTTGCCAACATCAGAGCCAAATGCAATGCCTCCACCGTCTCCATTTCTTGATAACAGACCAATCCAGCTTCTCGAAATTAAAGCGAGAGGCCGATTTGGAGCTGTGTGGAGAGCGCAATTCAAAACCGAAGAAGTCGCGGTGAAAATTTTCCCAATACAGGTAAAAATCTAAAGATTAAACAATGATTGCCTGTTAACGCGTAATTTAATTTTAGGATAAACAATCGTGGGTGACTGAACAAGAAATATTCAAACTGCCGTACATGAACCACCCGAACATATTGCATTATATTGGTGTGGAGAAACGAGGCGAAAATCTCCAAACCGAATTCTGGCTTATCACGGCGTATCACGACAGGGGATCGTTGTGTGATTTTCTTAAAGCACACACCCTCACATGGACCGAATTGTGTCGCATAGCCGAGACAATGTCGAGAGGTAAATGTCCGCATTTATTTATCGATTTAATTGTTTAAATGATTTGTTTTGATCAGGTTTGATGCATTTGCATGAATCAATACCGGCGGAACCCGCAAAACCGGCGGTGGCACACAGGGATTTCAAGAGTAAAAACGTGTTGCTCAAAAGCGACATGACCGCATGCATCGCCGATTTCGGTTTGGCCATCGTCTTCGAGGCTGGCAAATCATGCGGCGACACGCACGGCCAAGTGGGCACCAGGAGGTAAATTCAAACAGTCTTACACAACTGGACTATACTAAACGATGTGGATATTTTTTTACAGATACATGGCGCCGGAGGTGCTGGAGGGAGCCATAAACTTCACGCCGGACGCTTTCCTGCGCATTGACATGTACGCGTGCGGCTTGGTGCTTTGGGAGCTGGTGTCGCGTTGCGTGGCCCAGGAGGGCACTGTGCCTGAGTACCGCCTACCGTTCGAGGAGGAGGTCGGCCAGCATCCCACCCTCGAAGACATGCAGGAGTCCGTGGTGCAGCAGAGGGTCCGTCCCAACATCCCGGACCACTGGAGGAGGCACCCCGTAAGGATTGTTTTCCTATTACTGTTTCATTTATTACAGTTACTACTTTTAACTTTAGGGACTTGCTGCTTTGTGCGACACGATGGAAGAATGTTGGGATCACGACGCGGAGGCCAGACTTTCGGCTTCGTGCGTCATGGAACGGGTGATGATGCAAACTAAATATCAACCCCAAACCATGTCGTGGCGTATCGAGAATGAAAACCAATCGTCGCCACTCAAGGAGAACAGCATGTAGGACTTGTAAGTTTGTTACCAATTTTTGAAATTGTACAATGCACACCTCAATGTTTATTACAGAATGACAGCTGGATATGAGGAATCCGTACCTGCATTGCTATAACAGTACCTGCGCAAAGCAGATCGTGTCTTAGTTACCACACTTGCCTATGTTCAAACTACATATACAGAAAAAATAACATATTTTCGGTATTATTTAACGGGCCACGATAGTTGACCGAGCAAATCCATTTATACAATATTTTATATCGGATTTCAGCAGTATTATTTATTGAAAATACGAATAGCATTGATCTCAACGCTAGTTATATTTTTTGCCGAGATTTTGGCTACGTAGTTTTAATATTCAGTGTACAAATGAAGTAAGGAGTTTTACAGGCACGACGAATATTTATGCAATGTGTCGGTAACGTTTATGCCACATTGAAACAAACATCTGGCACAGGTTATTATACCTAGATTAGTTACAATTTTTCCGAATGTTACAGTACTATTTAACTGACATAAAGCATATCAAGATACAGTTTAAACAATTTTCAATTGCAATAATGTTTCAAACTCAATTAATCATTAGTTTCTCACATATTGTAAGAGTTAATTGTTAAATTGATTTCATTTAAAGATAATTTTATGGAAGAATTAAATCTTAATAAGTTTTTTTGGCTACATATTCATAACTTTTTGTACTTTCTTAATAAGTTGATTACATATCATTATACTTTACTATTTTAAAATCGTGCCAAACACTACAACTCAATTAAATTTCTATTGGCATAATTTACATATCGAAATGAGGAAGTATAAATAAATTTGGTGATTTAATACCGCATATCGTGATAAGAGAAGGTCTAAAATTGAAATTGAAATGTGCAATTGGTTTATTTAATGTGCCAAAGTTAAAGGAAAAATAGTCTGATAATAATTAACAATCATTTTTTTACATGCAGATGAATTTATTAAATAAACAATTACAAATAATACTGCTAAAATCTGGTATAATTTCCGTACCGATGTGCCAATAGACAGTGAAACTGATTTTTATATGAAATGTAAATAATAAACCACCATTTAATAGTGTGGAGTTCGGGACACTAACAATTTATTTATGTTGTATGGTTGTAAGTATTCTTTTTTATTTATATATTAACTATATATTCATAAGGATTGGTTAGACTGTATCTGTATAGTTTTATTTATCAACAGTTGTCCATTTACTGGTATTTAAAATCATGAAATTATCACAGAAAATAGGAAATTCGACGACACTATTTTGCAACGAATTTATTAAGCGTTTGTAATATTAGAATAAAATTGGACTGAACGTTGAAATTGGGACTATATTCTTGAGAAAAACTCTAGTTCTGAATTAACTGGATATTATAAAATCTGTTTTGATTTATTTGCAATGATATTTTTTAAGTGTCTTCTTAAATTGACTGTACAACAGAACTTCTAAACTCGATTTAAGGAAATACTTTTTACACCTCCAAACAATACCCATGGAATTATCTGGTATTAAACTGTAAAATTTTACTTAGAATCTGTGTCTTCAATTTGCCCTCAATTGTATCTTCCGTTTCCTGTAAGGTTTAATGCCTGCATCCGTTATGGAAACGTAACTGTGTTCTTCGTATGCATAGAAATTGTAAAAAATAAAATAGAAATATAGGACAAATAAGTAACATTAGAATTACGCAGTGTTAATAGAATTTTCCGATATTAATAAAGAATCTAATTATGCCACTTTTATGACAATTACTTAAGTTGTAGCTATTGTGAATGGCTCTCTAAACAATACATAATTGCCTAAGGTGACATCTCATAGTACAATAAATCATTGCAAATGTGACGTAAATGTGAAGTTCCACCGGGTTGTTTCAAATGATATCGAAGTAGTCGATATTGTTAAACTTGGTGTCATATTTTACCATAAATATATCTACTAACACTAATTCTATTCCTTGTAGGATTGTGCCATGAATATTTTCTAAACCTTAACATATAGATGTAGTAATAAAAGATTATACATATATTTCATTTATAGATAATATAGTTTTGGGCAAAAATATAAATTATATACAAAGTTCAAAGCAAAATTCTTCAAAATTTAAATCATATGTATATTGGGAAATATATTTTGGTCTTTGTAGAATGTATTGAAACATATTTTTGCTTTAAGATTGACTAATTTTGCTCAATGCTATGTAGTTATATATTCGAGATTTAAAATTTGTGCAATTAACTGTTAAGTTTATATAAAAGTAAATTATATTTTTCATAAATATATCCATTTTAGAATATATGAAAGATAACAGTGTACAGTTTTTCTATTTGTTATATATGCACCAGTAGATCTGGTAAATATTTTTTAACTTGTTAAATTTATTTTTTTTAGAAAATGTTAAAATTTTAAAAAATACAATTGGAGTGACATTTAAAAAAATTCTAGGCATTTTGTAGTATTGAAAATTACGAAGACTGATAATTGGACATATTTAAAAAGATATTTTCATAAATTAAATTTCATCACATTGGCGTAAATATTGTAAAAAATTACTATTGGATAAATTTTAATTAGATCATGCATTTCTTTAAACAAAAAAGCAGAACGATTTTTGAAACTGGATTCTCAGGTTAATGCGTAAAATCTTGCCAACTTCTTACTTTTAGATTTAGTTTGTTTTATCCTATTACCACTACCTCCAATAATGTTTTAATATTGTAATTAGTGCTTTTGTGTGGACGTAACATTTAACACCATTATTTTGTTTGTACTGAAGTATGGTGATAAACAACACATGGATATTCTTATAGCATGGTATTTTTTCATAGAACTTGACCGGAAGTATTTTAGTAGTGAATATGACAATATAAAAAACTGGCAAAACATTAATAAAAGACGATTGACAATTAATATACCATGTCTATGATATATTCTGTGTGTTGGAATGTTTGTATATATGATTAGTTTGTTTAATATAGTTATGATACATATCACTAACATTTGTTTTACCATTATTCATTTTATTTATGTAAAAAAGCAGTTCAAATAGTATTATGTTAATCAAAATTATTAATTGTTTTCCTTGAACGGATGGCGATTGATCATTTCGATTTGCGTAACATATATATACAAAGTACAACATGGTTAAACCATTGCATTCCTCTATTAACAAAAACATAATTGTCATTTTTAATCTTTTTACAGCGTTCATTTTACTGTATACCTTGTATAAATGTAGTTTTAGTTGTGTATTCAGTTCTGATTTTTATGTAGAAAATATATTCGTATTAAGTACATTAGTGGAATTTTTATTAATTATAAATAACGATAGTGTTAGTCGTAAACAATATAATAGGTATAAAGAATGAGAAGGTAAAGTGAAAGACTTATTAATAATGATATGCTTTATTTAGATTTCTATTCATATAATATTAATGACACAAAGTATACAAGGCCTCAGCATTCCAAGTTAGAATAAATGTAAAAACATGTTTTAATCAACTCTGATTAAATTACAGGTTACAAGTCTAAAACTGAAAACATGTAAAGTTTGTGTTTATTTGAAAAATAGTGTAAACGGATTGTTATTTAAATAATATGTCTACTCTATATACATTTGTACAACGTCGTAAAACCTAGAAACCAGGAAAAAAGTATACAATAAAAACATAATAAATCGATCAGCCAATTTTTTGAACTTCAATCTTCAAAGATATACACCAAGATAAACTAATTTTATTAAAGGGACGAATATATATTTTTTTATTTTAAGGCTAGAATATTTAGTTTAACAACACAGATCCTTTTACCTCAACAATTTAATCCTTACTGTTTTGGTCTCTTTCACTTTGTTGGTCATAATGTATATTCTGTTTTAAATTGCCGAGGACGGAGTCATTTTCAGTTCTAAATTGTTTTAAGAAATTTGCAATAGCTTTCAGTAAATATATTTTTTGATTGTAACGTTTTGAGGATAAATCTGGTGTTTATGTTTTGTCCTCGGTAATTCAAATTACGACCTAAAACTGAAGTCCTTGATAAGTTTTCATTTTAATTAACTTTCACTGGCAATTTTTTTCAATATCAGAGATATGTCAGTTAAAAGTGTCTACAAAAATCTATGAAAACATTCAGTCTTGCGTACAATCTATTTATGTTCCGGTCAAAATTCGGCTTACTAAATTAACACATTTAAGAGGTTAAACCTAAAAAATTATCTACATTGGTCAATTACATTACGTCAGACTCGCCTAAAACACTACATACAAAAAATACAAAAATATATCACTGACATTCCTTAAAGGTTTTTCTTGTACATTTGGAACTAAATTTTAGAAACGTTTTAAATTACATTTAGACATTTCCATTAGACTAGAAATCAAACACATTTACTATAAATATCCCTTTTTAAAAATAAAATTAAGAAGATTTTAGATCTTGAAGATTTTGTTTTACGTTTACGTCATAAGAAAACCTATTTTACTAAAAGGTACATTAAAGATTAGAAAATATGAGTTGTATAATAATTTACGTTTTTGGAAGACATCACCTTTCCTTCCATAAACTCATGAAGTCTTTAGATTTATTATTTCTTTCAGTTTTACGTAACTTATTGAGCAACAGCGCGTTTTGATAATGTTTTAGCATGTTTTGAGCTTTTGAGTAGTGGTTAAAATGTAACAGTAAAATTGTGTGACGATTCTATTAAGAATAAGCTGTTTTATCAAAGATTTCATGTGTTTACATCCACCCTTATTTAATAAAAACTTTCTCTCGTCAAATATCTATTAATCAAACACAATAACAAACAACATAAATCGACCGTCGGGATATTGTCCTACATTACATTAGGTGAAGTCAAACATAGGGGAAATGTAAGGGTTTTTATATTTTGTTTGGCACCACTCTAGCCCTGAGCATCGCGACAGTTTGCTGACTGACCGGTTCCGTCGGCGATTCCGAATCTGAACTCGTGCCGAAAGGTAACTGATTACCTCCTGTATTTAATGTCGCCTTCCCAATGTTTGTATTCTTGAATTGTGAGCCCAAACTTGTCTCGTCTATAACAAAATGTCAATATTGTCATATAAAATGCGTGGTTGATTGATGTCATAATTAAATGCACTGCAAACATTAATAACCCGAACCGACAATTAAGCTGGCAAATTACGTTGTAAATCATACGCCAGTGGCTTTATAATTGTTCGGTAATTGGGAAGATGAACTAATACCCACAGATCTTATTTCCATTGCCGAGATTGACGTTATCGATTTGGTAGCGAGCTGCTAGGGCTGCCAGTTGGTCAATGGTCTCGGCTTCGTCGTCTTCCAGGCTGGAGTAACTGCCGGTTGTGCCGTCGCCTTCCGAAGAACCCTTGGATTGCTTATCACCCGCATTATCCACGCCAACTTCTTCTTCCTACATGTAAATTGTGGTATTATTAAATTATAATGAAACTCAATTGGGTTTACCTCTTGTCCTTCGCTGCTTTCATCAGTGCTGCTTTCCGTTTCTGAACTGGAACTGTTTTCCTCACTCCCATCGTCTTCTTCGCTCTCGCTGTCGTTCCCGTCCTTTACAACGGACGCTGCATCTAGAACGTCTGCATATTTTCACAGAACATTAACTAAATCCTTTGGATTGTTCCACAAACCATAAATATCAACTTAAAGGTCGCCAATAGGACAAGTTTTGAACTTTTTAGTTACACAGTGACGTTTTTAATCACAATTTACAAAAGCATATCAAACAATGCGAAATCTGAACAAAAATGTAATGAATGAAAGTAGCTAAAGGGAAACTTAATTTTCGGAAAAGCCAAGAATTATTGTTGACGATATTAAATGGGAACTGGGAGACTTTGGTTGAATGGAGTTCTACATCGTACTTACTTTGTTGGAGTTTCTCGAGTATGAGAGGATAAAACTCTTTGGCCGTGGAATTGTTCGGTTCGTATTGTAATACTGGAAACGAAAATCCAATGTTATAATCCTTCAAATCTCATAACAAATGAAGTTTCGTTTTACAATCTCGAGCCAAGATAACTTGGTTCATGCCCGAATTATTCTCAGTTTCGAAATGAATTAAAATATGAAATTCATTTTAATACCTTCGTTAAAAAAATTGATGAATAAATTTACATAGATATCGAAGCAATTCATCATTTTGCGAACGATTAAAAACGCTTCAGGATTCACAGATTGGACATCGTAACTGTGATAAATTATCAAAACGTGTTTAAGACACGTTCCAATTTGGATAAACAAAAAATATATTAAATCTTCTCTTTGTAAAACTAAAACAGCGAAATAGTGCATCACAGAACTGAAATGAAAACTCGAACGGAAAACGTGCAGTATTGTCAACATAATAAACGTTTAATTACGTTTTTCAATTTCTTTTCAACGTCGTCCGTTAAAAAAATGCTGCCGCCTGCAAAAGCCGAAATTAATTCACCAGCAGCGCTTTTGTGGATGTTCTCCTAATTGGTATTTTGATTACTTAATTTCATTTGCATGTGATTGCCAATTAATGTTTGTAGTAAACTAGCAATTTCCGACACCTATAGTCGGCAATTCGATGATTATTTAGTTCAGAGCAAAAGCAAGGGCGAAATTCCCACCAACGTCCTTCGTTAGCTCAGGAATTGATGTCAATTGTATAAATTTAATTGGTTTACGCACTAGAAGGGTTACTTTACACAGTTTGTATGTACTTACTTAATTTACAATATTTCAGTGCTGTGACGTAGTCTTTTAGCATTACTGCTGATAGAAACTGAAACAAAGACAACATATTAATTGCAGGGACTGCCGTATTGTAGTTACAAACAATTAAATCTTGGCTAAACAGTCAAGTTTAATTATTCTATTCCATTTGAAGGATGTATTTACTTTTCTGACAGAAGGATAATTTTATTAAGATTTATTGCCGAGATATTCATAGGTCAGGATGTAATTTAATTTCGAATTCTCAGTCATGTCTTAAAATGAAACTGCTTCTTGTTTTCTGCTTACGTGGATTTATTGCTTTCAATTGGAATTGATGTCAGGTGTAAGGACACTCAAAACAAGACTGGTCATTCGTAGTTTGTGAAAGAAAGGATGACCCATTTTTACAAGCAAGATGCGTTTCACCTTTTTAATACGAGTTGATAAAAAATGTATCCTAGTGACATTTCAGGAATGGGGTCTAATTAAAATAAAAACAACCATTAATATTCCGAATTTCAAAGAAATTTTATTATAAAAAATTCATTATCTATCTAGGGATGTGTTTTCCCTTGTAAATTAGTTTAATTATTATTTATAAAATATTGAATATATTATTCAATTAGTTTTAAGGTAAATAATACTAAGATTTTAGATCACATAAGTAATGTTCTAATTATTATATGAATATTATAGAGTTAAAACTAATTGTGTCTAACAGTTACTTATTATTTACAGATAAATGTTAAAGACAATTGAATAATGATGCAAACAATAAGTGGTTTATTCGCTGTTGGGACACAACAATCCCAAGATTGTCATAAAGTAGTAGATAAGTGGTTTTACTGTTTAATTCCCATTTCGGCATACCACAAATAATTTTCAGCTTTACATTTAGATGCAGTTACGAATCTTCCGGTCGGTAAGCCTTTGTGGCTGTCAAAGGAGTTAGAGCACAATTGTTTTGAATATCTCTTGCGTCGGAGGAGACATAAATCCAACTAATTTCACTTATATTCCTTGAGAAAATAATGTTCAACGGATGCGACGAAACGCTTAAGAGCTTTAAGTGGAAATCTGTCGGACGATGTCAAGTATCCAAACAATGGAAGCAGAAATTAACAAGAAACGTCACGATATATCACGCTAAGCGAATTTTTGAGTGAGCGAAGCCTTAGTCTTTGTTAAGTGTAATAGAATGCCCTATTTTTTTAGACGTAGTTGCAATAAATTTAATGTTAATTTGAAGGTGGCTTACTATTAGTCGTCCTTTTTTTTGGTAAATCCTTCTCAAAGGCGCAATTTATAATTCAGGCTATTTACAACGTAAACCCATTTAAAGTCATTTAATATGCACACCTTTGTTTCACATTGCCTTTGTTCGGATCCCATAGGTGCTGTAAAGAGCTGCGAATTGTTTGACCTTTAGTCAACTTAGCCTGAATAAAACTTCAATTATATAAGTGCCAATAATACGAAAACTGGTGGGAGGAAATCAATAGAAGGAAATTTATTGTTTCTTTTTTCTGAATTCATAAACTAATTAGTTCATTAGTTCTGTTTCTGTAGGTTATTTTTAGCAGACATGTGGGTTGTTTCATACAAAGTATTACCGCTTTGACGGAGAAAAGGTTTTTTTATCAATTAAAATTAATTAAACGAAGAGTATTCATGCCGCATGAAAGGATGCATGAGTTTGAAAACTAATTGGATTCGTTACCATTTCGTTACCAATACCCTTCCAGTTACATCCACATTGTTGTTTCCTAGTCGTGACCTTAATTTAGGTTAAACGAAACTAGAGACATTACTCTATTTTTCTACGAAAAGATCTTTTCCACGAGAAAAACTTTACATGACAAGAGAAGTAACTTGCGCCATATAAATCCCTACTTTAATGTTGTTGCCGAATCTTTACAGTGTCAATTAAGTGGCTTCAAAAACTGGAAGAGCACCTGCTTATAAAACTTCCCAAACTCGAATTGTTTTAGAGACTGGAGCGACGCAACTAGGCCATCAGCTATTACTCGAATAATTCAGTCCATTTTTTATTAAACCGTTACGAGAGACTGTACTCCCTGTCTGCAGTTCAATTCGGAAGGAGCCGAAACAATTACAGGCCATCTGGGAATTGAAATTGTACCTATCCAATTATAGCAGCAACGAAACCCAATTTGGTTTTCATTTATTTTAGAGGTAGACAGGTTATTAACCCTTATTTTCCTACCCCGGTACCTGTGACAAGTTTCGGCTGGCACGGTAAGTCCACATAATTTTTCCCTCCAGTCTGCTATTTAATGCAGGCATTTTTGAATAATTTAGTCACCAATTCCGCATCGTTTTGTCTCTGCACTCGATACATATGCTGATCAATATTTACGGTTGCATGAAAAATGTGTTACAGGATTTTGTATCTCCGCTTTCATCTACGGGGGCGTCTGAAAGATATTAGTGACGCTGTGCTCTTTATGTTATTTCCATGGTTGTTACGCAAAAAATGTCGGCAATGTAAGTAACAACAACATATAAAAGATATAAAGTAATAAAATAAAGCCAAATGCTGCGTGTATGATTGGTAGATTTAAGGACCTTGAACGGATGAAATGGAGAGAAGAAAACGTTTTACCTCGGCCAGAAACTCAGTCGGCGCCGAAATACTCTCGTCAGCATCTGTATACTCGCTCAAGTCTTCGTTACTGCTCGATGTCGGCTTCATGTAACCCACGTTTCCATTATCCTCCGTTGTCATATTAATATGAAATCTGGAACAAACAGAATACACTAGCATACGTTCTACGAGATTTTCCGGAGAAACGTTTCAGATGGCACGGCATGATTATCTCTCTCTTTTGCTGTTAAATCGTCGCTGGCAAACGATTTATCGAGGGTTTTATGGGTTGAGAAATAATCTTGATGACATTTCGTGGATTGAAGCGTTTTTATACTTATACAAGATGTTCACGATGAAATAGGATACAGTACAATATTTTTTGGTCGAAATATTTTACCAAGACACTTTAAAATAGACGTTTTCTTGATTCATAGTTAGTTTCGAAATATTTTATGAATCTTTTAAATTAAAATAAACTTTTCATGAGAAATGTCATTTCAAACAAAACATTTTTTACTTATATATAAAAGTATGAAGTGAATCAAATTAAAATCAGCAGAATTTCTGAATGACAATCTAAAATTCTTATTAACTTTTTTATTATTGGTTTTTATTACATACTGTATTTGGCCTCCTATCCTATCATAGAAATATTTGTATTAAAAAAAAACAATTTCAGAAATAATGTTGTTATTATGTTATATTATGTATTTATTGTTAAAAAACAGACATTGTATTAGTTAGAAAAATCTAATGTAATAAAATTACTTATGGAAAAACATATTTTAGTATCACTAAAATATAAAATCGTGACCAGAATCGTTAATCAGAAATAGGATACGCCTGTAGGTAAATATTATGCTTGATCCAGACCTGCTGAATTCAACATTGGATATTGCGCAATTTCTGGATAAGACCCAATCGAAAGACTTCCCCAGCAATAATTCTTCGATGGCTGCAATTACACGCCATTATCGCCCCAACATCGAGACGAAACTGCGGACAGGAAACTATCTCTACCTGAAAAACTTCCCCTTCTGAAAGTTGCTAACGTGAATTCTTCGTGATATTTTAAATTGGAATTATGAGGCGGAAAACGAGATTACCCGTTTTATGATACGCCATTTCTGCTAATGTACTGTGTATGCCACGATGTTTTTTTCTTGGTTTAATAAATCGTTTCCTTCAAAAATGGCAGCACTAACGAGAAATGATGGAGCGAATTTATAGGAGGCAATTTCAGGAACCGGATTATCCAGGAACCGACGCAATAATCTAAATTATTTGAATAGGTGATGGCTTCAATATTATTAGCACGGAACATCCTTATGCCGCAGGAAGTTTGCATATAAGTTCATTTCCTCAATACTGAATCCCTGTTCAACTGAAAATTGATTTTTCAGTTTGAAATTAAAAGATGATTGCCTCGGGGATTTTCCATAACTGATGATCTAGTCGCTACTTGCACAACGTGGGCATTATTTAAGGTCTTATCTGTTTACTCAACATTAGTTTTCAGTTCTTATCGTGGTTTTCTACGTGAACACACTAATGCGGATTTGTTTCTCCAAACTGTGATTAACTGCATAGTCTTTTCTGTTAGACACCATTAAATTTGTGCATTTTTGTGAACTACACAAATCATTTAAACTAGGTACTTGCATCAAGTAGAATAATGGACAGGAAAGCCAGTCCAGCAACGATTTATTGTCCATAGACGGTAATACAGCAAAACTATATTGGGTCAGGTCCAGAAAATGCACGATATCCTATGCGGATATTCCGACATCAAGATTTTCCAGACAGTGTTTTCTATTCCCCTTTAAAAACATTAAAGTTTTTACAGTCAATTCGGTTCAACGTAAAATCATCACCAAAACCGATTGGCACATCTGCAACTCCATTTCGAAACAAAAATAAAACGGAATCGAATCAAACATCAAATAAAACTTTGGTTAACCGCAAAAAGCTTTAATATTGGCAAAAATTCAATCAACCCCCCAATAAATGCTGATGCAATTTGAACTCAATTACCGCATACACGTAGCTGAAATTTATGGGTTGCCGGACGACAATT
The DNA here is from genome assembly GCF_024364675.1 of Aethina tumida. Taxonomy (NCBI): domain Eukaryota; kingdom Metazoa; phylum Arthropoda; class Insecta; order Coleoptera; family Nitidulidae; genus Aethina; species Aethina tumida. The sequence goes on from NC_065437.1 coordinate 32,814,177, forward strand.
TCATACGCAATGTCTCGCGACCGGGGCGATAATTTAATGATCATAAATTATGTGCAACATGCACAATACAAAAGAATGGAAACGCTTTGAAGTTTTTGCAACTCAATTGGGACATGAAGTACGGCACTGGCGTCGTGCCAACTCGGTGTGATGGATACGACGGGTTTCATTCATGGAACGGAACATAATTGAAATTTTTATTGGCGATATGATTCAATACTGAATTTAATATTTATTCGTGTTGTCACAGAAGAAATGGAGTTACTTGACACGGAAGATTTTAATCTAATTAATACCAAAATAGGTGTTTTAATATAGTTTAATCGTATTAAGTTAGCATGTCGTATACTTAAAGTGGGCAGCTTTAAAATTATTATTTTTTTCGGTAGAATTAACACAATGAAAATTTTAAATACCCTAAACTTTTTTCTTATTGTTTTTGTTTATTGGATATTGAAATCTTGATATAAGATTACAATATATTTTTCTTAACAAATTATTTGAAAGCAAAGGACAAATTTTGTTTTTTTCATAATCACATACACACAAATAGAGTAAGTTCTGTACATACATGTGTATTATAGGAAAAAGCATATTTTACGTTAAGGAATCATAACTGGAAAGTTATAAATAACACAGTTCAATTATTTTAAAAGTTAATGTTTTATAACTAATTCATGTTTAAATAATTTAATATTTCGTAAATCATAATCAAAAAAATTTAGTAATTAAGGACAAAATTGAAATTTTAATATATAATAAATGTTATTTAAACCATAACATTAAACTAAACAATAAATTTGATTCGCATAACGTGATATTGCATGAAATTCAATTATTTCATGAAATTAATAATAATGTAAAAATAAATATTCAATTTTATATTTAAATTTATTACTGTCCATTTAACAAGAGAATGTACATTTGTCACTACTATTCCAGAAGGTTTGCTCCAATATTAGAGGTTACTTTAACTTTGGAAGTAAATCATTTTTTAAAGATTTGTTATATCTTATCTTATATCTTAAGTTTGGTTTGTGCAAATCAAAATGTAATGGAAAATTTATCGTTAATTGGTCGCTCATTAGTTACTAATTTTGTTGAAATATTATTTGCTTACTGTATGTCATAACTTTGATCAGTTAGAAATTAATCATAAGTTTTAAATTTCTTGCTCTTAATTTTCTCACCACCACTTCCCCTAAATTTAAGACAAGTGATTGAGCTGGCCATTCGAAAACTTTAATTTTGTTCTTTAACCATTCCTTAAGAAGTTTTGCAGTGTTTTGGGTCGTGATCGCATTGGAATAAAAATTTTAGGGCACCTAACGAATGGTGACAAAATGAATTGGTTGCAATATGACTTCGATGCGATGAATTAGACCCACACTGTGACCAGAAAAGCAACTCAAAATCAGCAGGTTAAGGTTGAGGTTCTTGGAGGTTTTATGTGCAGGTAACCCTGCTTCAACGAATTATATCTGATATATATCTGACCCGTCTGAATTTGATAGAGACATCATGCATGACAGAGATAGTAGACGTCTACCCCCTTAGACTTAGATATAGAGATGAAAATTATTCTTTTATCGATTACGTCTGTAGTTTTCCTATGTGGCCCACCTCGATGGGGGTTCATAGATCAGCCACGAATTGAAAAGAGTTGAATAGTTCTTGCAACAACAGAAATAGACAACCTGAGAATGATATTAGTTTGTTTTACACCACTTTTATAAATATCAATCACACAATATTATATATTCTACGGTCATCTTAATAGTTTGATTTTACAGAGATCTCAATTTTTAGTGCTATTAAACGATATTATAAGAACAAGTTTTTGTCGGTTCAAAAATTTTCAATAGAAAGTTTAACTGAAAAAAGAAATGATTGTTTTCAGCATAGATGAATGTTTTTTATATTTTGCACAGGTGTTGGGGTACTGAATATGATAGATATAAAATAAATTAAAAAATGTTTAATTATTTCGGTACAATAAAAGTCACTTTTATTATTTAAATAACATAGAGGTCAATGCTTTTCAGATGAGATTTTTTTTATTATATTGATTTAATAAATATATGGTGTTATTTTATATTATTCTGACTGTAATTTACAACGCTGCATTTTTATTCAAATTTGTAGAAATTTCGGGTACGTAAGTTTCATTAAGGCTGTTTATTATCTTAGAAATTTTGGGACAGTGCAACAACTGTTTTCTTGTGCTTTAAATATTAAAAGTTATAATTAAAATAAATAAAATAAAATTTATAAATCGCATAGTTAGATATGGATTTGTAAATTAAACGGAGGCACCGAGTATCGTTTCCAGGAGTCACGCGAGTGAATAAAAATGTATTCAAAATCTCAGGTAATCTCAGTTATTCAGATCGTGTATTAGATTAGATTAGAAGTTATTTCGGTTTTGTTAAACTTCAATATCATTACTGATGTACTAAATAATACTTTTATACTTTTATTTAAAACCGAATATATTTTCAATAAATAAAATAAAAATACAAAATATTAATAGTAATTAATATTAAAATAATTAATTTTATTTAAATCTAATGTTAAATTAATTTAAAAGTTTCCATTAAATAGACAAGTTTATAGAATTTAGACTGAAAACAATAGGTCATAATTTAATTTAAATTTTAAGTTCATTGGCCATATTAATTAATATTTTGATACATACATTATTTAATTACAAAATATCCATAATACACTTAGAAACCATGACTTATAGAAAAGTTTTATCTGAATGACAAAATATTTCTTATTATTTCTTAGAAAAATTTCAATACAAAATAGTTTGGTTATTTTATTTACTACTAAAACTTACCATACAAATGAATACTCTTGAATTGGTTTATATCTTAAAATGATACAGAATATTGACTTTTGTATATCCAAAAAGGAATATTTAACATAAATTCTACACAAATTGTAACATTAAATTAATTTTAACATAGTAAAGTTTCTATTAATAACCAAGTTAACAGAAATCCTATAGTAAAATTTAATTAAACCCCCACATCCGATCTCAAAATAATATTCATCCTCGTGAAATTGTACAAAATGGTCAGTCTCAATTATTGCGAAACTGGGACAGTTTCACACAATTGGATTAGATTTGCAAATGCGAGAGTCCAATTCGATGTTCATACCTGCGGCCAATCCGCACATGTGTGATTGATGCTATTTATACCGAATAAATGTGCCTTGTTAGAAAACCATACGTATTTCCATTTTGCCCTCGACAAAATCCGACAGATCGTTTATAAAGATAAGCGATGAATTTTAGTGCGTGATCCGAATTACGACTTGCGTTTTATGAAACTCCAATTTTCACGTTCCATTTTCTTAATTAATCCAATTTAAACGACACCTTTTGATGCATTAGAAACGATTCGCGAGTGACGTAAATTGTTTTTAGCAGTATAAATAATTACGGTTTAGATATGTATCCGCGGAAAATGTGCGGGTTAACTGCAAGTTAACATTGCGAAGCGGCCGAAGTGGTAAACTCATTTTTCGTGTAGTTTGCACATTAATAAATGGTTCACTCGCGAATACAGACATTCGTTTTACTGTTTGCGTTTTTTTCTCTTGCGGAACTCGTCTGGTATATTTATTGGTCCGACGCATCGTTAAACCGTTTCAAATATTTACGTTCAAAAGCTGCAGGATATCTAAAATTTTCTGATTTGGACTGTAAAGAATATTTCAAAATTAGATCGAGAAAAACTGACTGGCTCATTTTTTTAAATGTTCGTTGTCGAAAGCTGCATTTTGATATATCTGTCCGTCCCTGAAATATCTATAAAAGGTCTACTATAAAAGAACCACTAATGTATCTTTGTTATTGAATTGTTGAAAATAAAAAGTGATTTTATGTGTCTCTGATGGGTTATATACTTGTTCAATCACATTTCAGTTAGATAAACTTTGTCCGTTAAAATAAAAAAACTGAAAATGTACCAAATTTTTCATCATGACTAAACTAAGATCTATTAAATAAAATATAAATAATATTTATTAAAATGTAAATATTATTTAATTATTAAGTTTTGTGCAAAGTTCACACTTCTTGAAGCTGACAGATATTTATTTTTATTTGGAATTTAAAATTTACCAAAATTTACAATGTTATCAAAACCTCTTTCATTAGTTCACAAGTTTTGGTACTAATAATATGTCTTAACTTTATTGCTTCATGAGAACCATAAAATTCAAAATTGATTAGAATTGTTGCGAATCATATGTCTATACACACTATTGCTCATATGTAGAGCAACTTTATAAATTTTCATTTGTCTTGATAAGAGTGCACGTTTAAATATAAGTTCATTCAAATTTGTCAGTCTTTTGCATGGATTTTCCGATTAATTTCATCCCAAAGGTTTCCAATTGGATTGTGGTCTGGTATTTGTATTGGCCAAAAGAAGACAACCATCCTTTAACTAATTTAGACGTCATCGTGGTAGAAGGTCCACCTTAAACTCATGTTATCTGCGGCAAATGGAGGCACATGGTTCTCCAGAATGTCACGATCCTTGCATCACAGTAGGTCTAGTGTACTTGGGTTATACCTTTCAGTTATTGGTCTTCCCACCGATGAAATTCCATCATACTTGTTCTCCATTGTCTATCCAGTCATGTATTCTTGTAAAAAGTAGTCTTACTGCTATATTTTCTTAGGGCTTATTTGCTGATTTTATAACATAGAAAAAAGCTTCTTTTAGTCATCGCTTTATGGTATTGATTGACACACTGACACTGATTATTAAATTAGTTTAAATTAAAAAGAATCGTTCTTTTAATAAAATGAATATGATTTTTTAATTTGTTGCTCTACATATATTAAGTGGATAATTTGAATTTCTTAGATTAAATAGATTTAAAAATATTTTCAATGTGTTAAGTTCAGTTATTATTTTAACTATATTTTACTTTTTGTATATTTAATGAACATAAATTACATTCAATTTTCTATAAAATTTTGTGGATCTGGGTACATTTTATTTGGTCCATTCTTCATTTATTTGTTGTTTAGCGCTCTAGATTATCTCGAAGAGTACTTTTGAAAATGCTTTGCATATTTCTAAACATGGAGCATCGGATTGTCTGCCGAGCATGGACTGCAACCGAATCGCATAACTGTTTGTCCGCAGATGAGCAAGGTACACATTATATCACTTGGACAGTTTTATTGTGACGTGCTGTGACTCACAGCCTGTGAGTGGTGGTGTGTTTTGTTGGTTCAGTAACAGTGTTGGGTTTCGTTAGAGACGGGTACGGAGTTGTTTACATTAAATCAAGAAATAATATTAATACTCGACGGTAACACTACATGATTATTCAACCAAGTATTATTCCAGTTGTTGAAGAATTTGGACAAGATTTAAAAAAAAAAAACGATTAATTTGAATTAATTTTGCTTTATTAATTTGGTGGTAATTAGTTTAATTATTGATTTAAAATTTCTTTTGTTAATGGTAAATTATTTAATTTATGAAGGAGTTTACATTCTTTATTAATACTTATTTAGATGATATATTTGTTGCAATATAATGCCATTGGTATTCATTTTGTATATTTGTGATATGTTAAAATACCTTTAGCTAAAATATGTATAATATTATTTTACATTTATAGAAATTCAATATTGTCGTGTTTAAAACAAAGAAAATATTATTTTTTATATGTAGCAAAGGTATTATTAACGTATCTAGTAATAATAAACAGTAATAGGGATAGTAAGGTAAATCACTATTTAGTACCATTGTTTACTGTCTCACTTTAGTGAAATTGGTTTTCAAAAACTAGAGGTGTCAAAATGCAGATTTAAGGCAATTAACTTTTTAAACAATTGAACTCTGGAGACCTAAGTCGGACAGTCATAATGACAAAATGAGTCAATTTGAGACACTGTATATTCTGAACGAAAACAACCACAAAAATTTACTAGTCATTTGGGTGTGAGTATTTATTGTTGATAGTGTTTAATTAGATTGCATAGTTTTAATCAGATAAAATGTTCCATTAGCGTTTAATTAAAGTAGTTTGTCCAAATTAGCGAGTCTCGCACTGGGTATTAGGTATTGATAGAATCAATCTCAGTTATTAAGGTCAGAGTGCCTCCGACAATGTGTTTGCAATTATAATTTTGATAGTTTAAACAAAAGTTCCAACGCAGAGTTCAAACATCATTTATTTGCCTTTGGTTTGGAGAATTATGCGCAAATTTAATGCTCGTCGACGGATGTGACTTGATCAACATGCATAACATAATTAATAACTAATTTACCGAACTTGTTAATTAATATTGGTGTATTTAACAAACATGCAATGCTCTAAATCAACTGAATAATTGTGGAGTGTTAATTTCATTCTGCAGCAATTTAAATACTTATTGCAATTAAAATGGCTTTTTTTAATTTGTCATTGTTAATACCAAAAAATTATCATCATTATCACTTTTGTAAATATTGACTTGTTTACATTTATTAAATTTGGTACCACAATTGGGATTTTCTAAATATTACTTTTGCCATTTAATATTTCATTGTGCATCAGGAATAATTGATTCCATGAAATTTTTAAATATTATTACTATATTTAACAAAAACAATGCTGCAATTCCAGAGTATACTAAAAGTTTGTTTATTTCGTTCTATTCTGTTATTTAAAAAATGATTGAAAAGCTTTTATAATTGTATTTACCAATTCCAAATAATTTTTTTGTTTCTAAAATTTAAATAAAGCTTTTATATCTATTTAATTGGTGTTTTATAAGTTTTATAACTGTCTGATAAAATTTTTAACTGCTTATTGTTATTAACAATTGATCAGTGTTCCTAAATGCTACTTTTCAATTATTCAAAAAACACATCGAACCTAATGGCATATTCTGAGTTGTTTATTGTTGCTAAATTTATCACTTAATTGGTGTTATCTAAATTAAATTTTCAACTATTTAAAAATTATCTCAAAAATCTGTAATGTTTGTATATTTTGAGTTGCTTATTGGTTTTAAATTTAACAGTCTAATTGATGTTTTTTAAATATTAATTTTGAACTATCAAAGCACTGATTGAATTAATAAAGCTTTTATAACTATTTAATTGGTGTTTTGTAAATATTAAATTGAACAAGTCTAAAAATTTGTAGAACTTAATTAAACTTTTACATTTGTGATGGTTAGTACAGATTTGAATATTTTGAGCTGATTATTGCTATTAAATATATAATAATACTTTGGTGCTTTATAAATGCTAATTTTTAATTGTTTAGAAACTGACTGAACTGATCCCAAAAATTTTCTGGAATTGTTCTGTATATTTTGACTTTAAATTAATTTAGTTATAATTATAATTCTACATCAACAATAATTAATAAATTGGAATTTTTAATTAATGTTGGCGTATTTAACAAACACACAATGCTTTTATTTGGAGCCTTTAAATACTGTGAATAATTAATTATAGAGCTGTGTTCAGCAATTTACATCAGTTTGTTGATAAACACTTTTAAATCAGTATTTGGTACTTAATAAATTTTAATATAGTGTTAAAATTCATCAAATTGACATTTGTAGATATTTTAACGCAAAATGTTTATAATTGTAAAAATTAACGTAAAATAAACAATTTATATTTAAAATAATAATATCACTAGTATGCAGCAACATAAAAATAGATAATAAAATACTTCGTCGAATGAGGTGAAAATGTTATAGTCGTTATTTTTAATTAATAATTGATAGAATACTCTTTTGTTAACGTGAACCAATAATGAACTTTTCAATAGTTGTGGTACTAATTGAAAATATTTTAGGAAGAAAACATTAGTCTGTGGCTGCAACAAAAATTTCAGACTGACATTTCTTTTAGTTCTCTGTGAACTTATAATGAATCCCTTAATTTTTTTTAACTAGGTATTTTTAATGTGATTGTACTTCAACTTTTATACGTTTTCGTCGAATTAAATTCACATATTATGTAAGTAAAATCAAAATGGAATTTTAGGAAAACCAACACAATGTAACGGCTTCTGTTACTTTTATTACAACAGTCGTAAAAACTCCTATACCAGCATTTCCGTAAGGGATTTACGATTTTTTTAGCACCCCATTTTTGAATTTATACACGATCACAACGAATTACTTGCGCCCTAGATCACACTAATTTAAACCCACCTAATTTATGCATCGTTTTCACACAAATTGATCGTTAAACTAATTTGAATTAATTTAATGACTACAAACTTTGACAACTTACACCAATAACGTTCACACGAAAATTATTGTCCGGTTTGCGTTCATTGCATTCGATTTATCATCTCAGAATTTCGGTCGGATGCTGTAAATAGTTGTTGGTCATTTGTAGTAGCTGAATTATCTTTCAATTTCTGCGATCAATAAATTGATTGAAGCGGAGTGTTTTCTAACAATTCATTTATTTTAGCTTGGCGTTAAATTTTCCAACGAAAACTAGTCTATTCAAAGGGAGTTGGTTAAAAGAGGCGTTCGTTTTTATCTTTAATAAACCTCTCATTCGCAATTCCTCTTTGACTACCTTTTGATGCGGCGACATATTGCTTTCAAAGACTTCAAGGCGCCTTTAGCGTTTTACTGTATTATTTTCTTTGCTTCACTCAGTCTCTGTCATTATCACTAACTAGAATATTATATAGTCGTTAACACATAAATCTCAAATTCAATGAGCAAAACCATTAACCAATGAAGGAAATCCACGTTTAATAACGTGATAGATATCAAAACAATGACGACGGATATATCCATTATGTACTTGTTTTGGCAGTGAATCAAAAGTAAATAGTAAATGGTCATGAATTATTGAACATAATAGCGAAATTTTCGGAACATCCTTAAATTTATTATGCGGCACGCTATGCTGTTGTAATTTTTTCAAAAGGAACCAATTAATAAACTATGCAACTAAAATTTAATCGGGCCATAGACAATATCTTTCGTCACGCGATTCTCCTCAAAATATAATTTTGGTGGTCCAATTTTTGTGGGGGGCTAATTAAAACACTATCACTGACATAATGAAATTTTAAACGGCGTCACGACTCGGAAGTTAATGAGGCCGTCGGTGTCATCCTCATGGCAAAATTAATTAAAATTTACAAAGCCACATATGCTTGTCGGGAGTTTTGAGATTTATCGCGATTAATTTCCCTAGTCGTTGAAATTATATTACCCGTCGGAATCTTGGCCACAGTTTTTACTCGAGGGGGTTGATAATAAAAAGAACTGGAAAAATGTATTTCGTCCTCTTGCACGTAGTTAGAGATTATGATTAAAGACGCAGGTGCAAAGAATAAATATGCACGAGTGAAACTGTACAAATTTAAGCCGGAAAGTTTATTTAATTATGTTTTGTATGTTTTCGAGCGTTATACTTTATAAATTAATTAAGTTGAAGGTCACAAAAGTAATTCACAAACGATTTCTGAACGAATTTACCTTCTCGCATTGATGTATTCATACGATGTCAAGCTGAAAATGCGTTTAATTTATTCAAATTGTTTGTTTAATGGAAAGACTCTTGAACGCTAAAAGCTCTTGAATAAATATCCAAGTATTAATCTTAATTGAATATTATTTAGAGTCAGTGTTAACTAATTAATTTGCCAATAAAATATGTTAAATAGAGTTATAAAATTTTTAATTAAACTCACAAACGTCGCAATTTAAACAAGTCATAATTTTTAACTCAGCATCCTTCAGAGTGCTATTTTATTTGAGTGTTTCAAAAGGGTACAGATATAAACGTGTATAAATTACGTTTTTCTCTCGTTATTTAATTTGTTTAATTAGTTTTTTAATATACGTTTTAATTAAATAACGTGTTTTGTAGAAAAAGGGCGCAATTTTCTCAAGTGCCTTAACTTTAGATTTAGATTTGAACATAATTTTATTCATATAATGTTAATGTGCTTTTAACCGTAAGTTCTTTTATGTTGTATACTTAATGAAAAAACTTTTAAGATACAGAAGATAACAGAATGAAGTTGTACATTTAATCTTAGTAGAGCGTTTATTTTCAGGAGATGAAATGTGTCTTGTTTTCAATTTCTAAAGGTTAATTCTAATTAAAATATAAATTTATATAAAAATTATTTTCGTAACAACTTAATTTAAGTGTTTAAAAATATTTTCTGGAAAACTAATTTTGTCACTGTTAAAATAATAATATTGGTTTAAATTAATAAAAAAAATATCTACCACTGTGGTATTACTCTGTAACTTTCTCTTACCTTCATAAAATTTATTTTCAAGTTTTTTTTAATTAAAAATGTTTTTCTGTAATTATATTAATTAATTAATTTAATAATAATATTATATTATTTTATGCTGAAAAACGAGTCTTTAATTAGACAAATACAGTTAAAAATATTAAATATATTTTCAATTCAACTCTTTTTACTAATCTGACTGATTGCTCTTTAATAAACAACATTCGTTTAATTATAAAATGACTTATTAAAAATTTTTATCTTTATTGGTTATATTATTTTTATACATTATTATATATATATATATATATATATATATATATATATATATATATATATATACAGCAGGAAAAGCGTTTGACCCGTTTGAATTTAGAGAGAGACATTTTGCATGACAGAGACAGTAAAAGTCAGACAGAGATTTTTATGTATATATTTTTAATATATTTTACAAATTTGTCTTAACTTGAAATTAGACTTTAATACAATTTTATTCATATGAAGCTAATATCTTTTTAACAGCAAGTTCTTTTAAGATGTACGTTTAATCAAACAAATTTTCAGATATAAAAGATGACAGATTGAAGTTGTACATTGTTTTCAATTTCTAAAGGCTAATGAAAATGAAATTACAAATTTATATTAAAAATTAATTTTTATGACAACCTCAGATTTAAATATTTGAAGAAATTTGAAATTTAATTATGTCACTGTTTAATTAATAATGAAATTTCCAGGTTTAAATTAATTAAAAATTTCATCCACAGTTATCCGTGGAACGAACAATTTAACAACAGTTTTATGTAAATTTACATTTTATTGTCATATTCATATAGTATCGAGAATTGTGCAAATGAAAAACGTGTGAATAATTTAAATCGAACGACTAATGAAAGGACTTTTCGAACAGAAATTGTTCTCCAATAAAATCACTGTAACTTTCTATTATCCTTGTAAAATATTATCCCTTTTATCTTAGTTTTATTTTTAATTAAAAACCGTTTATAAAACAATACAAAAAACTCTGTAAAAACGAATGACATAAGCCAAAGGAACCGTGTGATATTTTTTCGCGGAACGCAAGTTTATTTTTCAAAACGACCCACACTCGGGAGTTTTTATCAAATTGAAAGCAAACACGTATACTAGTCTGTTTCTGAAAAACGAATTTATTTAGACGTATATAAATTTTATGTATTGTGGTTCATGCGATAAATCGATGATTTTTTTGTTAACGGATATCGATGAATTTATGATAAGGGAAATAAATAGCATAAAGTCGAGTTATAATGTTAATGGGTTTTGTATTAAACGCTTGTATCCATTAATGGTTTGAGTTATTTAAAAAGTTTTATAATGTTACGATTTACAACCTCTTTGTAGCTAAACTCACTGTATAATAGAGTGATAAATATATTTAGTTCAATATTTTTTAATAAATTGACCATTATTAATAAAAACTAATTTAATTAAAAATATATAATTTTTAAATTAATACATCTTTCCCTTTATGTTTATTTGTCTATATTTTTAGTAATGTTTAATAATCTCAGTATTCATTAGTAAACAAAAAAACATTTTTATTTATTAGATAGTTATAATATTATTTAGTTCAATATTTTTTTACTGAATTGAATATTAGTTTTAGATTTTTTGACACTAAAATGATTATTCTTCAATAAACATTCGTTTAATTTAAATTGAATTTTTAAAAAATAGATATTATTATTAATAATAAAATTATTATTTTTGGACTAAATTATAAAAATTTAGATTAGTTTTTCTTTTTTTTAAATCTATGTTGTTTATATCATGCATATATAAGAAGAAAATATTGAAATATTTTAAAATATCTGGTTATATTCGATTTTTTAAAAATTATTCTTTAAAAGTGAGTATTGAACGTCTGATACATTCAGAAGAACTTTATTAAATATTTATCACCTCAGATAACCTTGCTTAAAAAACTTATATACGCATCTGAAATTCTTAAACACATTCTCCCCATGTCATTGAATGTAAAAAACTTTTATTCAACGCCTTCGCACATTCCTAATCGATCTCCGCCATTTATTTTATGGCTCTCTTTCACACGTAATTCTCACAAAAATATTTTAGAGCCTGGCCAGCTTAACTCTTACATTTTCTGCCACCAAACATGACTTTCACATTTCTTGCAGTTTCTGGACAGTTTTAAAAACACGTTCATTCGAGTTTAAACGTTTTTTACTGGTTCTTTTTACGTCGCTTCAAATGGAACGGCTGTAACTCCTCGTAAGTGAGGAAGTTGACAAGGAAATGGTCATTTCTTTAGACTGTCAGTGTGAAAGAACAAAACAAATTAAACAGGACGGCCAGACAAAACATAGATTATTCAGCGTTTTTGCTCAATCTATTCAAATATTAACATGAAGAAGAGGCGCAAACGTGCCGACCAGTATTTTAGATTTTCCACACTCATTATTAATGACGAGGGGTCCGTAAATCGTTATAAATTTCTTATGCGAGTCTCTCGTATTGTTCAAATTGCAATTCATCACGTGATTGGTGTTTCCATTAGTAACGCGTCTGGCAACAAAAACCGATCGCCACAACTAAAACATTGTATTTATCTCCATTGTCGTCTGGACGAGTTTGTGTTATTGAGTTTGAGTTTTAGCGTTAACTCTAAATTCGAAGAGCATTTGTTGAGAAGAATGTTCGGGTGAATTTTGAGAACGTGTCAAAATTTGCTGCGCCGTTACAGCTTCAATTATCGGAGCCTGATAAATTGTTCAGATAGTTTTAGGAAACTGAAACTCGCCAAACTAGGATTACTGTCAAAACTTAAAGGACTATTGTCCCTTCGAAATGTGGGGGAAGTTGATTAAGAACAAACGATATTTATTATGCCAGTTAAGAAAGCAACAACGGGAATATTTGGTGGAATGAAATAAATTTGTTAATATGAGGAGTTTGGCGTTTAATGGAACGCTTTCTATATTGTAAATATACTTTATTCTTGTAAATTTTAAGATATTTGGGAAAAATTGTTAAAATATACTTTTCAGAATTGACTTTTTTAACTACTCGAATTGAATTGCATAGTTTTTATTTATTTTCTTGTTTTGGTAAGTATCTTACAAGTTTAAATTGGTAAAAGTTCAGACCGAATTTCAGTAACTTACATCTACCATCCATTAATTCCGTTGGTTCTTAAGAAAATCACTAATTGTAATGAAAAAATACAGCGGCATCCTTAATGAGAATTTGTTAAATTGGCATAATCATTTTTATTTAAAACCCTCATTACAATAACATCCGATTAATTAAGAATACGTACTCTTTAAGTCGTTTTCGTTTTAATTCAATAAATGGATATTATTCTTGTTTCGAAACTTCGAATTATTAAGGTCGTTCCGATTTGTAAAAATAATATTTTTATACTAGAATTCAGACATACCTAAATGTCGAAATTTTAATTGTATAAAAGAATTATGAAAACTTAATTGCTTGAGTGATTAAAAACTTTGGAATTTGATATTTTTAATCACTCAATCATTTATCATTTTAAACTCATCAAAACGTATGAATTTAAAGTATTTTTGTTGAACTGAGAAAATTTTAATTTTAAATTGCAGTATGGTCATAGATAATTTTGATGATAAAGATGGTATAATGTTCATTTAGTGCCGTATATTTGTGTTATTATGGTAATAAATTAATTTAATAGTTCCTGTCTTTCACCATTTGTAGATACCGTTTTCCTAGTAATTACGAAAATTGCATTCTATTAATTTTGAGAGAAATATAAATTGTTTGACATGTATTATGGTTTGAAAGGTATATGAAAGAATATAAGAGAAGTACCACCATTTTTCTAGTTAAATGTTAAGTACTATTGAATAAAAAACATATTTTCTGATTCCAAAACTCGTATAATATTAAATTAATTAAAACAGAATTTGTAATTACTTGGACAACATGAATATTTCATCCTATTCTATTTGGGATGGAACATAAATCGTCCCACATAATATTATGGTTTGAGAGATGTATGTAAGAATGTTAGAGAACTGTATCATTTTTATAGTTAAAGTTTAAACAGTTTATTAAATAAAATACTGATTCCAAAACTTGTGTAATTTTAAATTAATTAAATTACAATTTTTAATTAATTGGACAATATAGCTACCAAATTTATGTAATATTGCATTCTGTTGAATTTGAATGTGGTATACATATTTTGAGAATATTAAGGTTTCAGAGACGTACAAAAGACAATAAGGTGACTGTATCATTTTTTCGTCATCCAAGTTCAATTTTAAACATTTAGCGTAATTTCTTACTCTAAAACTTGTATGATTTTTAATTAATTACAACACAATTTTAATTCATTGAACAGATACTGTGACAATCAAATTTGTAAAATAATGCTAAAGTTAAAAAATATTTTGATTACCATTAAATGAAATAATGTAACTTTTTTGTCCAACCACAAAACTGATTGTGGATGCAGTTATGTTAAAAATTTCTTCCATGTCTTATAAATTTTTATGTACTCGTAGAGAAGTTTTTCGTTCGTGCGGAATGTGTGATGTTGAAATACATAAATATCAAGAGGAAAAACGAGCATTCCATTTATAAGATAAACAGATTGTCTCCAGTGTCGTATATTTTATGATGGAAACTTAATTTACGAAAAGAAAAAAACGAAAATATGTTTTATGTGATAGGAAAAGAGATGCGCCCCATAAACCATTCGCTGGGATCGTTCATGTTTAATACGCGGGTTAAACTTATCTAAAAGAAATATCTCGTCGTCTCGTATTGGAACATTCAGTTTATGATAGTATGCTATTCTGCTAAAGTACAACATTCCAAGCAAAATTGACCCATAATTCACACAATCTTGTTCATACAAAGATTATTTTTGTGTGAAAGCAAAAATTGTTAATACAACAACCTATTTCGATTGGATTTCTAATAAGGAATTTCCTAATAATAAAAACATAATTAAAAATCAAATATCAAGGTTAAAGGTCTTGAGTTTCATTAATTTCAACTCAAAACACGACAAAAAATTAATATCCCGTATTGTGTTATGATTTTATCAAATTTAACATTACCATAAAAAAAAATAAAACTCTATTATTCATACAAATTTCAAAAAACATTTGCCAATATTTGATGTTATAATTCTCTCATAAACTATTAATTGATGAAGTTCTACAAACTTCCTCAACCATTTGCTTAGAACCTAAACACATACCGATCCTCAAAGTGTAATTAAGGACCTGAAACTAATCAAACATGAAATCTCCTTTAGTTTTAAGCATTAAAAAGCTTAAAATTTTAAGCAATTAAAATGAAAGCCTCGTTTATAATTAAATAATTTATAGGTGCACTCATGTTTAAATATACGTAAAATGTATATTCATACCCACATGAAAATTTAACGTTCCTTTGAGGTAAAAAAGGTTTCAAGCAGTTAAATGGCTGTATTTACGTTCTACTTTATTTTGCAGTTCTAGATTTTATCGCAATTCAAACCCACGAATTGAATTATTCAGCATTAAGCATTGTAGTTTCTTGTGCTGTTGTTGAATTACAATTATAAAATTTTCCTGGTTTAAAACAATTTTACTAAACTACTGAATATATTTATATAAAAAATATTCTTATTATCATTAATAACATTATTTTAATTACTTAACTTCATTTAACTTAGTAAAAATATTTATATAAAATTGTTTTGTAGATTAATTATACAAAAATAAAATATTTAGAAAAATTTCTGCTGGATTATAAAATTTGGTCTATTTGCAACTATATCCTTTATAATATAAACAATGTAAAAATAATTATTTAATTACAACGATTACACACATTATATATATTAAAGGTATTTGGTTAGAAACATGTTAAAATATTAATTTTCAATACGTTTAAATGTGCTTTTGAATTTTAAATGCCTTCTTTTCTTAAAGTACAGTGTCTATTGAACTCGTTAAAGGATATTGTTTTGGAGTTGTTTCGCCTTTAACAGAAGTAAAATTGCGTGTTTATACATTGGCTTTTAATGATAAGTTTACTTTTAAAGCAGGTCATTATAATTTACGTAATTGTTATGTAGTTGTTGAAAGGAAACTGTAAAATAGTTTAATAAATTGGTTATCATATCGCAATAAATTCATTTTAAAATCTATGATTATTTACAATTTTGCAAATAACAAAGTAATTACAAATCAAATCAACTTCCATATTTCTGTTGAAATTTTATTTTAAAGCAGAAAATAAAAATGTAAACGAAATGAAATTTAAAAAACATGTTCGTAATTTTCATGTTAATTTAGTTATATTTTGAAGTGTATAAAAATATTACTAATTTAGTTTTTTAAATAAATTTTTATCTATTTTCCAAGAATTTTCTCAAAATTAAATGGTCAACCAGGTGAAAAACGTTGAAGAAAAAGATGTCAAATTTAATTGTTGTTTATAAACTTTAGATATTTATTACAAAAATTGTACACGAGAAAAATCAAATTTTAATGTCATCTGTATTAAAGGACAAATTAAATTAATTGAATTATATAAGAAAAGTTATTTAATCTTTTTTCTTTGTATAATTTCTTTCTTTACTTTTTTCTTTGTATGATTTTATCACAAAAATTAAAATAAGATTCTTGTTCATTGAGGTGAATGATATAAAAATATTTATACAATAAGAAATTAAATTTGCAATAAACAAAATAATTTTTCCTTTTTTTAATAATTTTAAATTATTTTTACCATAAATTATGGTATATGAATTTATCACAAGAATTAAAATGAGATTCATGTTAATTAAAAAGGATGATGTAATATTTATGCAACATATTGATTTAAATATTTAAATATACTTAGGAATTTTCTTTTTTATATACATTTTAAATTATTTTTACCACAAAAATTAAAGTAATGTTAAAATATTCATGCAGTAACGAGGAATGTCATTATTTGCTTAATGAACTCCAACAATTAATTACCCCGTTTTTTATAAAATTATCTTCCATATGCCAGAGGGTAGAATTCACAAAAGCATCGTTAATCATCCGCCAAGTCAGAAATTTAATTAAATCAGAGAGTTTTTAACCATCTAATCTCAACGTCATTGCATTCAACATAAACGTAATCCAAAGATTATCACACACAGTTATGCCAGAATTAGGTGCATTTTTGCGATGCGAAATTCCAATGGGTTATATTATGTTCATATACGTCGCAATCGTATTTCTAAATAACTATGTCAGAGCTAATTTACTATAATAATATATTTAATTATTTGTTATATATTAATATAATATATATTCATTATTAAATAATAATAGTGATTAAATTTCTTTGTAAATATCAATAATTATTGCGTAATGTTAATTAACTTAAAAAAATAAACAAGCACAAATAAAAAAAATTAGAACACGGAAGGGAATCCATATCAAAAATCTTGTCCTTCATCTTAAAGAAAACAACAATGGAGACCACGTTAGCGTCCGGCGATGAAAACATGTCGCGTTTTCATCGCTCAACAAGTAAAATCCACTTGCAAACCGACTGAAATGAACAATGTCAACTAACCTGTGCTACACAGAAGTGGCGAAACTCTTCAGTGGTAGGTTGTCAGTCGCTGTTTGTGCGGGAGTGCGTCCTTAGGCCATAGGAACGAGAGTCCACGTTCGTCGACGCCAACAGGTCTACTGCTTGTTGGAAAAGCGACGGGCGTCTCTTCGTTACACCAGCGCCGCCGCTGCGTTCGCCTTGCACAATCAATAGGGGCTGCCAGGATGGGTATGCCGCCGCCTGCACTCACAGGGTAAACAGACGTGCATCCGACCAAACAGCCGATGGAATCATCAGTTTATTGTGCGGGGATCACTGAAATTTTGACCGTTCGGTACACTTCACGGTTTATTTATTCATTGACAAAATCATGTGGCTGTCACGTATTTTCTTTATGCATTGTTGCATCATAATGTGACAGTGAACTAGATGAATTTGGTTAGCTGTTTATTAACAGACGCATTCGCCAAAATTGCAGTTGACTGTTGCTGGATGAATTAATTGAAACCTTTCAAATTTGGTTTGAATTTTATTTAAAACAATTGTTATTTTAATGAATTGTCTGTTATTGTTTAAATACCTTTTAGAATCTCTATATATGTATTTTCATATTTGAATATTTATTTTTAACTTCATATGCTGTATTGTATTATAACAAAGTTGTTTTTTTAAAAATTACAAATTTATATACTGTTCGATTTAATATGTGGCTGTCACTCATTTTCTTTATGCATTGTTGCATCATAACGTGACAGTGAACTCGATATTTGTTGTTTATTAAAAACTGCGCATTCGCCAAAATTGCAATTGATTGTTGGTGGATGTTATTTTGATCATTTATTAGCTATTGTTAAATGTTTTTTAGAATCTTAATATATGTATTTTCATATTTAATTATATTTAACTTTTTATGATGAATTTTTTTTATTATACGTTAAATTTGATTTATTTTTTTTATTTTTTAATTTTATTATAATTTTATGTATGTATGTTTGTTTGAGTATTTATTTTTAACTTGACTGTACATTATATTAAATTAATTTTCTATTATTCTTTTATTTTATCGCCATAGATAAATAACAATTATAATTTTCACATTTTTCTTTTTTATAATCAAAATTATTATATTTATAATTTAATTTTAAGAATTAAAAACCAAACGTTTTATTTTTAATCCATTTTGAACACAAATATTTTTACTGAGCATTTCTCACATCAGTTATTGAAATAAATTTTTTCTAAATTTCGACATTTTTAATTTATTCAAATTATAATTTAATTATTTAGACTTTTTCGTATTATTTTTAAAAAAATTTAACAACTTTTGATATTTTCTATATAAAAAACTTAAATATAATTTTGAATGTAATTTCCATATAAATGTGTTTCAGAAAGAAAATATTAAATTAGGGCATATAGATATTAATCATCATCTTCTATTAATTGAGTTAAATTAAAAATAAAAATGATGTATCTTGTCTAACTATAATTTAATAATTGTTATTGGAATTTTATTTGATTATATTATTTTTAAATTTTTAAACATTTGTTATTTAAAAATATGTATACAATTTTACTATTGTGTACAGAGTGTTAAAAAGTTACTTAAAATTTATTAACTATTGTTGTTTAAACTTTCAATAAATTAAGTTGAAACTTAATTAAAAGTCCCGTTACAAAGAAACTTACATCTTTTCACTTAGTTTATGATACACGTTAAGAAAATTACACACAGATAATGCTTTTCATTTTCCTTTGTTAATGAAGTACGCTCCCATTTTTATTTTGTTAATTGTGTTATCCTTTCAAGCATTATAATTTATAACTTCATCTGCTACGTTTTACAATTAATTACTTGTTTTAGTTATTTAGGTTTAATACACTCCCTTTTATTCAATAACTTTATTAGTTGTCTCTTTGTTCTGCACCATTTAAATTCTATGGTGTATCATTTTTTAATACGTATTAACTACTAAATGTACTCACTTATTTACTATTAAAATTACATATATAACTTTTACTTGTCTTAATCAGTCAAATATTTATATTCTTATAAGTTGCAACTACTGCTACCTATAATTTATGAACAATTATAAAACAATGTGGTTTGTGATTACCATATAATGACTTATTTATTATTTATTATGTATGTAATAAATGCTCAAGATCTTATAGGATTTCCAATTTAATATTTTATTTAAAAGTTGATTTGAAGTCTTTTTCTAGGTTTTTCTAGGTTTCAGTTTTTCATGTACCTATAAGTTATTATAGTGGGTTTTATTTTATATTTTTACCCAAATTAAAATATTGTTTAAATAAAACTATTTGAATAAATTTGTCAGAAATTTTATTGATTTATATTGTTTGATACATATTGTATAAAAGTATGATTAAAATTGCAGAAATTGTCTGCCTGTTTGTTCCACTACCAATAAAATTATAACGTGAACAACCTATTTTATTGGTAATGACAAAATTTCGTTAAACAGTTATGCGTATGCGTAATATAAATAAAAACTTTTAGTTTGATATGTGCACTTACTTTTAAATAACCAACTATTCTAATGTACATTTACTATAAATATTATTGATCTGGTTACGTTTGACTACAATGCCAGAAAAAGGAAACTTTATTAACATTATGACGCGTGTTTCTCAAATGTCTGAACTTGCATGCCAAGCTGTGGGTATGTATCAAACTTGTGGAATGTAGATTTCCTGGTTACCCTGAGAAATTACTATTATAAAATTTCCAGTTATTTTATAAAAGTTTTGATGCCAGTAACATTGCTACTGATATAATTGACATGTTTTTATTATTAAAATTTTGAACATTAAGCTTACTATGTACACTGCTTGAAAGTGGCCTTAATTCGTACCCTTTGTGCTTTTTCAACAAACTCCCACGTTAAAGCAGTGTATACGTTATTACTTATCACTGTTTTTTATATAAATTAACTACATAATAGTTTAGAATTATATACATAAAGTATAAGAAAGTCAAAATTATTAAAGGGAAGCCACAAAACGTCTAATCGCAAGTAAAATATCCTTCCATTCATTTCGACATCTACACCTTAGATTGAGTCAGGAAGATCGTGATTTAACATTTTACAATCTAATACAAGAGCATGAAACGCGTTTTGATTTTGCTTTCTTAATTGTCCTTCTTCTCAATGTCCAAACCACCGGAGGATCTGCTCTCCTTATTTTCCCTTTCAACGTATGTATTGCCTTGGCCGCATCCTACGTCCATACCAAAGAAGACTTGACTTCCCTATAAATATTAATAATTAGGTTTGATTCAACCTGAATATTAAAATTTATACCTTTTCGATGTAAGCTTTTACGTAAAAGTTTCCAAAGAGCACAATGAAAGACATCATATAAATGATCAGTGTATAGTGCATCCAAAGTGGGAAATCGCAGCCTGTTCTTAATCCATTCGCACCCAGAATCAAGGCACAAGTGAACTGAATCTGTAAGAAGATCATTATAACTTTATTTTATTAATTATAAAATTGTACGCACCATTTGTAGGATTGTTAAGTACTTCTTCCACCAGAGGTACTTTTGGATCCTTGGACCCAAAACCGAGAGTCCGTAGTAAGCGTACATCAACACATGTATTGCGGAATTAACCATAGCCGGTAAGAAAGCTGTAAAAATAGTCAGTCGTATACCAAAAACAATAAATAAAAAATATGAAACTTACTTGATCCGCTTGGTACCCACTTGACTCCGATCCACCACAAGCACCACATTGTAGAATGGTGGTACACGTGGAGGAAAGTGAGTTGGTTGGTTTTCTTTCTTAGAATGAAAAAGAAGGTGTCGCAGAACTCCAACAGCTTGGAAAAGTAATACCACCACACCGCATTAGCTATTTGTAATTCGTCTGGGTGGTACTTTTGGCGGCACGGTTCGCAAATGTAGCTGTAGCGTAGCCTAGTTGAAGCTGTGAGCAGCTGTAAAATAAAATATATTTTTTTGAAAATAGAAAATCTGTTGAAATAGGGACAAGGATTTATTTTAGATATAAATTAAGTAAACGTAATATGCTTTTCTCTTAACTATAATTACTGAGTAAGAATAGAAATAATTTCATTTTAACTAAATAACAGTATTTTTGTGCAATTAAAAATATATATTCAAAATAATAAAATTAATTGTTTTTAAAAATATTTAATGTTTGTACGAGTTTAATAAAAAAAAGTGTTATAAAAAATAGGTATTATTAATAGTTCTTAATTTGGTAACTAATTTGAAAATAATTAATTTATTTTATTACTTATTTACATTTGATTTGATATTAGTAATAAATATTTTTATGTAACCAGTTATTAATATTTGAATTTTAAATAAAATGAAATAAATTAAATCAAAAAGAAAAACTGTATTTAATTACACACCTTTTTCTATATTATTTTTAAGTTGTAGTATAAATATTATTATAATATTCTTTATATATTATTGAAGAAACAAAAAAAATTTTTAAATGGCATTATACAAATTGGAATTTGAAAGAAAGTAATAATTTTGGTAAGAAATATTTTTAGGTAATTAATGATTAAAAAAAGTATTAATAAAAAATATATTTTATATATATACATATATATGTCGGAGGGTTCATGTGAAACGCAAGTAGTACTATGGGTTGCATACTTATAGTACTTGGGTGGAATCAGCGGAAGTGCTAAGCAGGGGATGGTACTCGAACCGAGGGTGACGGTAGAGGAGACCTGCGAGGGCGGACAGTTAAGCTCCGTCAGGGAAGCTGCGTAGAAGTCTTGGCTTGGCATAACCGTCGGGATCACCGCGTTTCATACGACTCCTACCTAATTGTTTGACTATTAGTTGTAATCCTGTGCCTGTTAGTTCAATTACATTGTAAGGACTATTTGCGTGTTATTTAATATTCGAAATGGCCGATAATCCTGACCGCGCTGCGACATCAGAAGTGGGATCTGAATCAAGATTTGAATCAGGATCAGGATCTGGATCTGGTGGAAGTGAAGTGAAGTGGGAGTCTTTATTGGAACAACAAAATAGGAACTTTTTGGCTCTTCTACAAGCTCTGCGGCCACCGTCGAATCAGGTCAGTGTAGAATTGCCAGAGTTTGATCCGGATACAGAGAACGCTGATGCACAAGCTTGGATCTCGACGGCAGATATGTGCATTTCGGACAAATCAATGAGTGGTGCTCCCTTGATAATTTTGCTTAGTAAAGCTTTAAGGGGTCAAGCATCCTCTTGGCTATCAAAAGTGACATACCCGGAGATGACGTGGTCGGAATTTAAAGACATTTTTGCGTCAAGATATCATTGTCCCGAAACAACAGCGACTGTTTTTCTAAATTTCCTAAACAATAAGCCAAAGGATGATGAATGTCTTGCATCGTATGCAGCTCGCCAAATGACGTCGCTAATGACTAAGTGTTCGAATCTGACAAGAGAAGAAATTCTAGCGAGTGCGGTTCTTGCACATATCGCATCATTCGAACCCAGGACTCGTCGACTTGCGATTACCTCCGACATCGATACAAGAGCTAAACTGCTAAAAGAACTGACCGTTTTTTCTTATATGAAAAGGAAATCAACGACGAACGACCTCGACCACAACCCCAATAAAAAGCCTAAATTATCAATGGCTTCAACAATATGTTACAATTGTGGGAAATTGGGTCATAAATCGGACAAGTGTCGGAGCTCAAGAAATGATGAGAACCAGATGTCGAGACCCAGTACCTCGAGTGGACACCCATCATTCAATGGACCAAATTCAACGAAGCCATCGATTGCCTGTTTCAAGTGTGGACGACAGGGACACTTTGCATCACGTTGTACTGTACCCAACCACTTAGACGCCAATCCGTAGTCGAAGGGATCAAGTACCGAGCGTCGCGTCTATATGTGTTTGGTAAACACACCTGCAGCCACTTTAAAACATAAGGGTGAGAAGTTTTCATTTTGTTTTGATTCCGGGTCGGAATGTTCGCTCATTAAAAAATCTATATCACTTAAGTTTAATGGTAAACGATTTTCTAATGTTGTTGTTATGACTGGCATCGGACAGACGAGTATAAACAGTACCCAACAAATTTTGGCTGTTGTTGAAATTGATAAAATCTCTCTTGAAGTATTGTTTCACGTTTTACCGGATTATTGTATGCAACATGACATAATGATTGGTCGAGATATTTTGAGTCAAGGATTAGCTGTTCATATGACATCTGAAGAACTTACCATAAAGAAAATCAATGTAGTTAACATGTGCGTTTTAAACAATTCCAACGAAATTAATTTTGAAAATTTAGACACAGATGTTCCATTAGACTTTAAAAATCAATTATTGACAATACTAGATAAACACAAAGAGTACTTTGTTGAAGGTCTTCCCGAGAGGCGAGTTAACACTGATCCAATGCAAATTCGTTTGAAAGATCTAAATAAAACTGTTAATAGACGTCCTTATCGACTGAGCACAGAAGAAAGAAAAGTAGTTCGAGATAAGATAAATAAACTTTTAGATGCTAAAGTTATTCGACCAAGTTCGTCACCATTTTCGAGCCCCATACTTCTTGTTAAAAAGAAAGACGGTTCAGATCGTATGTGTGTCGATCTGCAAGTGCAAAATCAGTTGGTTTTGATCATGGCGCAGGGGGCAGAGGCAATGTAGAGACGTTGTGTGTAAATGATCATTGTTTAGACGATGATTCATGTGTTTAATTGGGAATATTAACAAAGGCATTTGAATTATTATCAATGTTCATGTTTGGATATTTTGAAATAGATCTAAACAGTACCTGTGTTGAATGGAATCGGTTGTCTTATTTTGGGAAAGAGTTAATTGTAAAAATGTAATAATTATTTTATGAGTGTCTTGTAACAGATATTTATTTGGTATGACCGCATAAAGAAAATGCCAGAAAACTTTGTACCCAATGACGATGATTTAATCACTTTTTCTGAAGAAGAAGAATCAACGTAAATAATAGTTTAAATCTTAATTTTATTCATTTTTTATATTTTTATTATTATTTTATCATTGGACTGAAAACTGTGTGGACACTGATTAAGTTGAGAGCCGTCGCTGGTAAAGTGGCGAAGAGATTTTATCGCTGGTTAAGTGATAATTTCTAGTGAGAGCCGTCGCTGGTAAAGTGGCGAAGAGATTTTATCGCTGGTTAAGTGATAATTTCTAGTGAGAGCCGTCGCTGGTAAAGTGGCGAAGAGATTTTATCGCTGGTTAAGTGATAATTTCTAGTGAGAGCCGTCGCTGGTAAAGTGGCGAAGAGATTTTATCGCTGGTTAAGTGATAATTTCTAGTGAGAGCCGTCGCTGGTTAAGTGGCGAAGAGATTTTATCGCTGGTTAAGTGATAATTTCTGTTGAGAGTCATCGCTGGTTAAGTGATGACGAGTCTGTATTGCTGGTTAAGTGATGCAGATCTTGAGGTTTTCATGTCCATAGATAAACTCTAGTCTTATATTCGAAAATATCGTAGATGTAACACGCATTGGGGCAAACTTTTATGCATTTGATTTGAAAGGTTGATAAAACTAACGTCTGATTGTCTGATATTAGTCAGGAAAAGCCGAATGAACTATTACTGTTTGAACTTAATTTGCAGGAAAATCACACGAGGACGTGTGACTTGTCAGAATGGCCGTGTCGGAGGGTTCATGTGAAACGCAAGTAGTACTATGGGTTGCATACTTATAGTACTTGGGTGGAATCAGCGGAAGTGCTAAGCAGGGGATGGTACTCGAACCGAGGGTGACGGTAGAGGAGACCTGCGAGGGCGGACAGTTAAGCTCCGTCAGGGAAGCTGCGTAGAAGTCTTGGCTTGGCATAACCGTCGGGATCACCGCGTTTCATACGACTCCTACCTAATTGTTTGACTATTAGTTGTAATCCTGTGCCTGTTAGTTCAATTACATTGTAAGGACTATTTGCGTGTTATTTAATATTCGAAATGGCCGATAATCCTGACCGCGCTGCGACATATATATATATATATATATATATATATATTATATTTTTCATCATTTTTTAAAAATTGAATTAATTTATTTGTAGATTTCAAATAATATTACATAATATTAAACAAATATCTTATTTTGTGGTATTATCACAAATAAAATTTCAAGTAATTAATTATATTATAATTACAGAGTAAGAAAATATAAATTAAAAAAATTATAATCATTTTCAATAAATAACAGTATTTAATATTTTTTGTACATAATATTATATTAAAATTACTTAATTCTTATATGAATATAATAAAGAAAATGAAATAAAAAATATGTAATTAGTTAAAAATTTTAATATTAATTTAGTAACTACATAATTTGAAAATAAATATACTTTTTTAATATTGACATTTGATAAGGAGGTAATAAATATGTTAATTATCTATTAATATTTTAATTTTACATAAAATAATAATAATTTATTATCAAAGAATTAAATTTTTCCTTATTATTTTTAAAATATTATATTTTTTATACATGTGAAATAAAATTTTGATTGAAATTTCTATTGTATGCTAAATATAAAAAGAAAAATATGAATCACAATCACAAATTTTTAGAAAATTCTGTAATCAATATTGAATAAATCCTTATTAGATAATCCAAAAATAACATTGAACAATTGTATGGATAAATTAGTTCTATTTCCATATATATCATTAACATTTTTTCCTTACATAATTATGATAAATATCACACAGGTCGATAAAATAGCGTTCAAATTTCCATAAATTGTATGCTTACAAAAGTAAATCTGATCTGAAATTTAATTATTATTTTCACGGAAAGTGATTTAGTAAATATACTAGAAAAAAATTGTAATTGGAGCTACGTATATAATTACCACTATGTACTTTCATATTTATTACGTTGGTTAGTAATCCAATATCTGCATTTGTTTCATCTCATTTAACACTTTCCAACGTTATCCTGTAGCAAACTGATATTCTGATTATTACATACCTGCCAAGCAATGAAGAGGTTTAGCACCGACATGAACAAGTTGTAGGGCAATAATATATATTTGAGTTGGAAGGGTTTACGATTTCGCATCAAAATAGGTCCTATCCAAACTATAAAAAGGTATAAAATAGTGTAAAGTAATGTTGGAGCTGGCGAATCTACAAACAGCCATCCTTTCGTCCTTTCATCTGAAAGCAAAAAGTAAAACGAACATGTAAATTTATTGCAACTTCCGATAGAAAGTGATTACGTTACCTGACAACGATAAAGTCCATAAATAATAGTCGTACACTTTTCCGACTATTCCGTTCGTCGAATTCAGCAAAGTCGCCATTTCCGCACAGTCGTTTCTCTGCAACAAAGATTAAGTTCTCAATTAATCGACGCTAGTAGGTAAACTTTCGAGGCCATCAGGACTTTTGTGACGTGCATCCTCACAATATTGGTTTCTAATTCAATTGAAAAAAGGCCGGATGGCCAGACGTCGAATGTAACAACTTAATTTCATTGACCTAGAGTACGAGAGATCCGAAGTCATAGCAGCAAGTTCCGTTGCCACTTTCACATTCTATACGGTGGATTATCTCTAACTGTAATTAATTCGGTTTGCGTTCATTCATTCTTTGATTTGTGACCAGTTATTAAATTTTAATTTATTTATGGACTAATTGAAGTACTTAGTGTCGCAGTTGACACATGTTACTCTTGTTGTGTAACCGAAGTCATTATAAATTGATAAAACAGGTGCGTACGATAATTTTTAATCAATTTACGACTGCAGAAAGAAGATATTTCTAATAGGGAAAATTTATATCGTGAACGTTCCGTTTCTTCGACCTTCCTGTACAATAAAACACCGATAAGTTCCGTTCTTACTTTCTCCTGATGTGGGTAAATTATTCGCATTTTAACTATTACGGTTTAATATGAATGTATCATTTCACTCATTCCATATTATGCAACCTCATAATTTATTTATCTGTTTTAATTGATGTGTATCAAGACATTGAAATATAATAAATAATATCTGTAATTGTTGATTATTAACCATGTTTAGTTGTAGTTTTCTCTAATTATAATAATTAACGTAACAATAGTTTCTTTAGCTAAGTTGTACAAGAAATTCATTATAATTATGATGTGACAATTGTACCAGAAAAAACCAAGACAATTAACATTTATGACTAATTTTTTTCATTATTTTAAATCTTCTTTATTCTACTTAATGGGAGGATAAAATTTGCACGCAACCTTAATGACAGTAATTAATTAATTCATTGTAAGTAAGTTCCAGTAGTTTTAATAATTAATAAAATGTATATTTATTAACAATTGCAATTCATTTTAATTAATATTATTATTATCATCTTTTTAACAGAAATTCATTTTGAACTGTATAAAAACATTTAGACTTTTCTTGAATAATTCTTTGCTAAGTAAAGTAATTCATCATTTTATTACAATTGACAATAAATTCTTGTAAGATTATCATTTTCTAAAAATATATTTACATATTTTTTATTATACTATTTTTAAAATCATATTCAAAAATTTTATATACATTTTTAATTGTGTGTGTTTTATATAAATTTAATTTTATTTCTTTTTTTTTAATGATTATAAACTATAATAGGACAATTAATTAATAATTAGGAAATAATACTTGGTATAATTAATTGTATTAATATTAAATTTTAATTTTACAGAAATAAAATAAAGAAATATTATATACAATTATTTTTTAATTCTTTAATAAAAATAAAATAAAATATTAACAATCATTTACTATAAAATATTAAATTCTAATAATTTGCAAAAATAATGGAATTATTTAATTTTATTTTATTATATAAGAATATTTTGATTCTCATAAAAATAATTAATAATCATTGAAATTTTCATTGTGTCAGCAAACTATAGTAAAATTACAGTGTTCAAATACATAACATGAAAAAAGTATAAATATCCTTTAAGACATATATACATTTAATTGAAACGGTATAACACAACTAAGATATTCCTGCAAATAGTAGAAACTATTCTTCAAAAGAACACACAGACCAATTTATTTCAAAACAGACACACGTTCATGGTTACAAGAAGAAAGTTCACGGTGAATCTCAATCGCCTATGGCAAAATGGTACATGGTGTACGACATTACGTTTAAAATGTTAGAAAGTAACTATTCAAACTTAAGAAATTCTTTATCCAGCTTTCATTTTTATAGGTTTTAGAATGATTAATATTTTCTTATTTGTGTCACTTTTATGACCATTTCGTTTATCTGATATATTTTACTATTTTCAATATATTTTGTATTAATAATTCTTTATGAATCATGCTTAAAGATTTATTTATTTTTGTATTTTAAATTTTAATAGGGTTTAACTATTAATTTTATATATTCGTTCTCAAAATTAAAACGTAAATAATAATTAAATATTAAGAAATTACTTTTTATATATTTATTTTAACAATAATAAATTAATATTATATTTATAATATTTTTAGTACCGTTTTATTTATAAAATTAAATGTTTGTATGAAATGGGAAAAATGAATAGAGAATATAATAAATCTATAAATCTATAAAAACATCTTTCATCAGTACTGTCTTAGAAACTGTAAAAATTTCATTGCCACGATAAATTTGTAAATTAAAATAATAATAATAATAAGGCCTTAAAACTTACCAACAACTCAGTAAAAACTTAATAATAGCGAGAACTAATTCATTCCTATCCAAGTCCATCGAGAACAACTCGAACCACTACACACAGACACGGTGAAAACCGTACCAAAAATGGTACTTGGGTACTTAGCAGTGGAACGAACCTTTCTTCACGAAATCGATAGGCCGAATGACTAGATGGAAAGCATGTGTCTTTGTAAAAAGGAAAGAGAAGCATTTATTGATAAAAAATTGATAAGTAGGACGTGTAGCAGGGGGGGCGCCGCAACGTGCACACCAAGTTCCGTTCCGATGTGTAGTCCGTACCGTTTGATTCGTTTCGTTTCTTCTCGCGTCTTATGTTAATTTAAATGGAAAGTTAATGTTTAATTGTTACCATTGGAATCCCATTGGTTTTCTAACGTCCCATTGTTTTGGTCACGCTTTGAAATATGGCGACAAATTTAAAACCAAAAATGACACACTCAAATATTAAATAAACAACTTGGACATTAGAATTTTATTACGTCTAATATTAGTGTTGATTAATTAATTCTATTCAAATATTCATGCGAACCATAAAAATAACAGTAAAAACATATTTTAAGAACATCATTTTAATGATCAACTACATTAATTCATTTCCAAAGTTTTTTAAAAACATTTTGTAAATAAATCGAATAGACTATGTATGAACATATCATGTTTAAAAATTGTCCTTTAATAATATACAAAATGACAGTCAATAAGTTGGAGTGAAAGTGGTCTATTGTTACAAATAAACAGTTAACTGATTCGAATAATAAAGGAAATAAATTACAACATATTAATTTAACGGATTGTTGACAATGTTAAATTGCTTTGAATTTTTATAATCCCTTAATCTATGATAAATTGGCCTACAAAAAAATCCAATAAGTACAAAATCTAGTAAGTAGTACAACGGAACATTTTGAGATGCAACAAATGTTCCTCCAAAATTCCACTTCGGCTGAAAGTGTTACAGCTCTCGGACTGACGGATAACGAAACCTGTTGTTCATGTGTAATAATGAACTTTCATTGTACACGGAACGGATTTATTATAAATCTTCGGATGTAACTTTGATGGTTTTATTGTAGGAAATAATTTTTTGAATGCAAATTACATGATATGACATTGATCAGTGTAATATTCAAATGAAAAATTGTTTTATGATCGATAATTACAGGAAAACCTGTTACATACGAATGCATGAAAGAAAATTGCTCGATCTCACGTTCTATTTTATCAATCGATTATACATTAGACTTGTCTATTCAGTTTTCTTCATCGGAAGTACTGGTCTCTAATATTAATCTTGTTCATGTTATTTGTTATTACGTTGTAACAAATTCATCAATGCTTTGCTAAACTCTATCTGTATTATATTAATTTTTGATGTTTCCACACAATAAATCATTGTATTGCACAACTAGAAAACGACTAAACAATATTGATTGTTATCGTTGTAACAATTTAAATTGTAAAGTAGCAATAATCCATATTTCGTGCGGAGGTCTATGAATTTAATTGAGTATAAACAACCTTAATATTTCTGTTTTCACCCGGGTTGCATAAAATGCAAATTTACGACGTTCCAAATAAACAACAATAAATACACCATCGATATTAATTTAATTGATAGTTTGCATTTGAGGTACTACGTTTATTAGTATCTCGATATGGTCTTTCTCATCAATTCGCACAAATCCGCTGGTGAATTTTTCTATATTCAGTGGAAAGTGGGCACTATTAACGGATGCGGATGGATAATACACACGATTTGAATTTTTCGACCCGCTTCCCGGATTCCGAAAGATTAAAGGTTGTGACATGGATTTCAACGTTGGTATCGAAACATTGTGGCTTTGAATAAATAATAAAAGTCAATTTCTAATTGCTGACAGACATTATTCAATTAATTTAAAAGATAATAAAAAGTAATACATGTACGTGATCGAAGGTTATTTTATACAAGCCCACGACAAAAAATGGTCCACTCAAAATTACGGTGAAAGTTTTACAATAAAGCGAATCAAGTGGTTGGTATGCGTAAAAATTGGAATGCGTTTATTCAACGCTGCCGCGTCCTGTTTGACATTAAATTGATTTATTGACTCTTGGGGATTAATCGACAATTTAATCGTACGGTGTATGAAATTATTTTACATATGTAGTTATTCTGTTATTAGGTTTTATTACAATAACTCAAAAATTTTCAATTTGTAAAATTTTGAAAATTTAAACATTAACATTTAATGAGTAGTCTTTCATAATTTTTAATTTAAAATTATCACATTAAAAAATTTAATCTTTTAGTCAAAGTAACTTTAAATGAAAATTTCTTAATACTATAATATAATCTAAAATGAAAATGAAATTTTAAGTCTGAAAGTGCGCGTGAGAAGTAAATCAAACTCTACCATATTAATAGATTGTATCTGGTTGTTTCATTACTCAACTACGTAAACATGAATATGCATATTTACATAAAATTACAATTTTTTGTACGTGTTTCTTATTTATTCTAAAACATGCACTTACATATTGTGTATATTAATATTATATTGCAGTTATGTTGTATATAACTTTCAATAGAATAACGATATTTATTAAATAGTAAATATATAAATAATTTATAAAATTTATATTGAATTGTTTATTCTTTATAATCGATAAAAATAAAAATAAAAATTAAAATTTCTTCTGTTTCACGGAGGTAAAAAGTACAGTGTCGAATTTCACTCAAGTGAGCTGTGACATACATCGCTTATTATTGTCTCATCAGTAAATTGGCCGATTAATCCCAATTTAAGGAGCAATCAGGACCAGTTTCTGAAACTGAAAGCTGACAGTTCATTAGTGAAATGCTAAATTTACCGTAAAAAATAATTTCCCACAATAATCAGTCAGTTAATAAAATTTGTGATGTGTTGTGACAGAGTTTATGTCTTTTTAATATTCGCACAAATTATAAAAGACCTATCCCATATGTAGAGATACAGGTTTATTACTATAAATGAATGTGGGACAAAGTTTTAATTTGCTTGTGAATTTTCATTACTATTCACGTGTGTTGAATTTGATGAAAATTATTTATGGCCAATAGT
This sequence comes from Aethina tumida, assembly GCF_024364675.1. NCBI lineage: Eukaryota > Metazoa > Arthropoda > Insecta > Coleoptera > Nitidulidae > Aethina > Aethina tumida. Next base: position 32,846,831 of record NC_065437.1, read on the forward strand.
AAAACACATTTTATTACAAGTAAATTATAAAACAACTAACTCTTCAAAAAATCTTAAAATGCAAACCCCATAAAATTTTTGAATCTTACTTTTTTGTACTATTTTATTCGCTTTTAGTTTTATTTTCACATTAGCGTCAAGCAATTAGCGAACTATTTAATACAGATAAATGGATTTAAGTGTAATATAGATGAGGGAACAAGTGACCGTGAAATAATGTTTTAGTGATTACAATTATTTGTGAGTTAGCTCAATGTGTCAAATTTGACAAAAATTCCATCAGTGCCTCAGTCCTGAAAGATTTAACAGTTATTCATTCATGAGTCGGTTGTAAATCTCACTTCTTTGTTTATTGGGTTGAGAAATACATTTAAGGTTTCTTTCATTTTATAACTGTTTGGCTGTTAAACTTTGTAATTACATTCAAAAATTTCATTAACCTCATTACTGAAATAAACGTGCTTAATTGCTTAATTAAACAAAATGCCTTTGCTCTTGTGTTTTTTAAGAAAGAATTGCAAATATAAAAATATACCGCTGTTTCAAGTACTAATTATATTAATCTACATAAGAAAAATTGTTAATAATAAAAAAAATTCATTATCGACTTGAAGTGAAAGTACACAGGGAAAGAACAACTTTTCCCACCTCACACTTTACAAGTTTCTCCGCAATTTTAGTCGATATGATGCGGAAATCTTTATATGGAATTTATGCATTTACAGGAAAACCACTGATTCAATAACAAGTTCCTGAAAATGTAAAATGTTTGTTTTCACCCAATAAATAACCAAACATTTTATTCATTTTATTTACGCGTCCAATTTATTATGAAACAGTCTTTTGGCAAATCAAATCTATTAAAATTTTACAGTTATTTATTCGGAATGTAATGAGTATTTAAGGAAGTCATTCGATGCATTACATTGCTACTTCCAGTAGTAATCAGCACACTTTTCTGTGTAAGAACCCAAGACAACGGCACTTGTTTCAAGCCAGTAGGATGTAGGATAAATACTTTCTCCGTTTGACCTGCAATGCCTAAAGTGTTACAAGTTCGTCAGATTATCGTTAGCGATGAGGTGGCCGTACATTTTCATCTTCTATCCGATTTTATACTAATTGGAGGGGACGGATTGATGTATAGCTGTTGATGTTGAGCTCTGGATTTGTAATTCTAGATTGTTTGTGTGAAGGAATGTGAATTTGCGATTAAAAATGTGATCTCTAATATCTGTAATTGACTGTTTTAAGAATGAGAACAAATAGAAATGATTCAGTTGTTCAGAATACCAATATTCATTGTCTTTAAACTATTTGAAGTAACAAAGTATCATATTAGTTCACATATGGATTAAACATTGTTAATGGATTTACAGATTTGAAAATTAAGGAATAAACATTAATCATTCTCCATATGGTCATATTCTTACTTTCCACATTATTTCTAAACAGTTTAGTCAACAATAAAAATCTATTGGTTTTTTATTTAACTAGGATTGTAAGTGAATTAATCATGTGGTTTCTAAAATAATCAGTTGATGTTAAGAACGATGAGCACAAGAAAACAATTGTACTTTCTCAATATCATTAATATTTTGATGAGTATTTCTTTAAATACTTCCTAAAATTGTGTTAATAGAAGAAACTATATTTAGTTGAGTGCTTCGTTCACGCTTTACAATATGTGCTATGATATTATATTATTTAAACATATATTGATTTCACTGTGTAATAATAATTATATAATTAAAATTATACAAATAATAATTATTATATACCTTTGGTACAATAATGTCTGCAGAACAACTACATCTTTGATGGGCGTGTTTGGGATGATAATATTTGTTACGTATTCTATGGATGTCTAATCTAAAATTACTTACTACTTATTTATTGTACCAAGAATTTATTAAAACTAGTTTACATTTTAATAAATAAAAAGACATGTAAGTACAATATAGTTGCAGTGGAAAATAAATAATTGTTGAGAAACTATATGAAATTTTAGTTTAGCGAACTAAACCACCCCAAAAGTGATTGTTACCTGAACATTCCGACTCAGAAACCACTGCAATCCGTCATCCTGACAAGCCATGACTTGATCGGGACCGGCCCAACCCGGCGAGAAAAATACAATTTCCCAAGCCCTCCGAACCTAACCTCGCGCAATTCCTGACCTGACACACCCTGCCCTGCACTGGACCGCAAGTCGAACTGGCTGCCAGCTCGTTCCAGGCAATGCGACGGGCTGCAGGAGTCCCGATTTAGGACCCTGCGAATCGATACGTGTGCTGCAGGGTTCTTCTTTTGCTATTGGCTTCAGTAACTCTCGTAAGACTGTTAGAAGTTTACACGGTGTAAACTTTGGAAACTACATAATAAATAAGAATATATTTATCAATGCTGCTGCGGAAAAATACTTATTTGGGTCTAGTAATACTTTAAATAAAACTGTGATAGTACATGAAAATTTATTTAAATATATACAACATACATTAATTCTAAAACAAACTATAAGTTAATTGGTTAATATGATACAGAAAGTTCCAATATTTGTGACGATGTATCGCATAACCTGAAACAGATTATTTTTTAATTAATGTTTCAAGAAAACACTTAACAATATTTTATAGCAGAATAAAAATAGAAGTTTCATCATTTATCATTAGTGTAATTAAATGCAGCTGTAACTGCAGGCAGACTTTAATAAATAGAGAAATTCTAATTTAAATCTATTTTAGATTTAAACCATAATTTAATAATGGATTTCTCTATGATGAGCTATTAATATTTTATACTGAAAAACATACTTTTGTGAAGATCGTCTTTAGAAATATTACCTCTAATTGATACGTGGTCTCTGTCGATGACTATAAAGTTTAAATCGATGTTGAATTGTTGTTTCTTTTCTAACTGAAATGAAATAACATTTTAATTGGTTATAAATTTAAAAGCCATAAAATTTTCCATGCTGATTCAAGACTAAACACAAATTCAACAGTTTTTCATAAAATTAAATAATATTTACTCTTAAATTGTTTGAATAACTTGAAAGAAAGACTGTTGAATTTCAACAGGAATTTCATGCTTTATTTTAAACCAAGTTGTGTAAAAGTAACATGTGTAAATTTAACAAGTAAAGAAATGTGTAAATAGAAGTATGATAAAGATGGCTGTGAGAACGGGATGAAATAGAAGCGTTGAAGAGACAGCGCAATCTACAAAAGGGTTGGTATATTTTAGTGCATAACAGATAATTACCACATATGTACCGAAGAAAGTAAACGAGATATACAGTATTGTATAAACATATACTCCATATATATATTCTACGTCACACTTAACAACACTCACTACATAATAATCTATGGTCGGTCTAGACTTGCACAATTTTCATTATTACTTACAGTAATAAGAAATTGTCGTTTGTAGATTTGCTAGCAAAAGCAATGAGATGATAAAAACAAAAAAGTGGTTAATACCAAGCAAATTTTAAAAAAAGCGGAAAACTTACATTTAAGATTGTCTTGTGATTGTGACTGATTTGTTATTGGAACCGATAGTGATCAAATATTTTGATATTCGTCGATCTAGTGAAAAAAATATGAGTTAAAAATCACACAGTATAATGGAAAATCGTTTTTGTAGAACATATGTATGGAGATTATAGTACCCTAAATGTTTACCTCTATTTTTTCCTAAAGTGTAAATAATTTTTTCATTCTTTCATACCCTATAATTAACAATATTCTTCACATACCATTTTTTGCCCAAATAAAATGTATTCTTAACATTTACTCGTACTCCAATATTTCACAGTTTTCAACAATAACCGTTAGTAAAACAAATTAATTACGATAAAACCAAACAAAATGAGTACTTACTTGTATCAATATTTTTCTGAAGATGCGTAGCGATTCTGTTGCGAGCATCGTTATATTCTAAATGCAAACCCAACCTTACAATTGCAGGATTCTTCTCAATCAGCTCAGTAATCTCCATTTCATTTTTGTTTCCTAATATGTAATTCCTCTGAAACAAAACGTTCAAAACTAACCGAAAACACTGTCAAAACCCATATTACCTGGTTTGAGGCTCTGAACTCTTCGATGGATTTAGTGGCAAGTAGTGCTTCAATAAGTTGCACTATGCATCTAGGAGATAAAATGTTTGATTCCACGTTCAACACTTTCAAGGTGTTGTTCTTCTTCACCGCTTCGATCAGCTGCGCAGCCTGATTGTCTGTTAGTCCTGTGTTGGCTAAAGAGAAGGATTGCACGTATGTGTTGTCCGCCAGTGCTTTGAACAAGCTGGCAAAGTTCTCATCTGAGATTGTCTGCAATTAAAACATGATAAAACTATAACATTAAAAATAAACCTTTGGTACCTTGATGTTGTTGAGGTTGACTTCCACAAGATCCGGATGGTCGTCCTCCAAATCAGCTAGAACTTTTTTGATGTCTGTGTCGTTGGGACCTTCTTTCGGATAATTCTTTAGTTTCGAAGACTTCGTGATGCCATCCCAGCCTAAGCCAACAGGTTGTCCTTTGTTAAGGAGGGACGCATAATACTGATCTTGATTCATCATCGAGTGGAAACCCAAAATAGCTGAAAACAATTCTCTTACATTGTATGTATTTATGAATGATTTATGAAATTGAGACACATAAATTACAAGGTGACATCAAAATGCAATAAAAAAATGTTGTGATTTCAAAAGCGACCGTTAACTTAGATTTGGCACCGGTTTTCAATTTTTCAAAACAAATTATCCGTGGCCTACAAAATATGTTATCCATCTTTTTCCGCACATCCAGGGAATTTTCCATCTAAATAAATTTGGCACTAGTAATAAAAGCTTTTCGTTAAAGTGAATGTTTGATACGTACCAGCCAAATCGATGATTTCTTCCTCTGAAGCTTTGGCCAAAGCGTTTTCATATTCGCTGCCCAAATCTATGGCAACTTGTTCATCAGCTTCTTGCTCTTTGATTGGTGCTGCTGGGGGAATCCACTAAAATAATTATTAATTATTATTATTAGTCAATTAACACTATAAATATTTGCGAGTATAAATGAAACAATAATGGTTTATGTCACATAAAAGAAACAAATAATATTCAATTATTTCCTGGGTTTAAATACATATCATATTTGTTTTTATGATTATAATTAATAAGTGAAATTACAAATATTAAGTAAATATTCTGATTAATTATTCTATCATGATGAATGTAGTTTGATAATTACTACATACATTCCTAAGAAAATCAATTATAATTAATATGTATATAAACATATTATCTCTTAAATATTTCTTATTTGTTAAAAGTTGTTATCAAATATGAAAGTTTCCGCGAAAATTATAAATGTTTTCTATATTTTTTATAATTAATTTAATCGAGAATATATATATATATTTTATAAACTTCTACGGACGGAATTCCGTAATTATAAGGTAAGAAAAATGGAAAACTGTATGCTACAAATAAATAACTTTGTATGTAATTTCTAAAATAATTTCGTCATTTGTTAGTTTATAAATTATAACTTTTTTCATTTTTGTATGTATGTTATATGTTAAATGGTATCTATTCTAAAAATTTGTATTTTCGACAAAATAGGTCCTGTCAGTAACAAATTAATGTGTACATATGTAGCTTACCTTACGTGGTAAGTCCATGGATCTCGGGTATGTTGTTGAAAAAATTTAATGATGTGTGTCGTGAAAATACAAAACTAACATGAACCTTTCTGCAAAATTGCCATCTAGACAATACAAACATCCGTCAGGAATATTACTTGTTTCTTTTCTCAATGACTCAGTGCTTGATCTATAATAAAAACAATCCAAACTTATGTCGTGGCCTGTGATTGAATAGAAAGTCAACTTGTGGTTGATTCAACAAACCTTTTTTCCCCTCACTTTTCCCAATTCGAAGGGCTCATTCTCGGGCAGGTCTGGTGTCTCTAGGGCCTTCGTGTTTATGAATGTGATCAGTTGGTTCCGGTCCACGGGCCCGGTGGGATCTTTGTCGCATTCGTAGCCGCATCTCTGCGATGGAGGCACCATGGAGTCCTAAAAATAAATTGAACGTATATTTAAACACGATTTATTACTCAGGGCCGTTCGGATTCGGACTGTAAGACTCGAAAGGCGAACTTACCAAAATTTATTGTGCGTATAAAATAATATGGGCTGTTAAAAAGTTCAACGTACAAACGAGATCATTTAGAAGAGATATGAGGAAGCGCTTTAGCAATGATTTTATGTGTTTTAACAGCTGCTCCCAATCCATAAGTTTTTTTAACAGTCAGAGTACAAGAAATAACTTGTTTTGTGTGTATATATAACATTTACATCTACATGTTTTGACATGTTCAAGGATGGATGTTAAAAATAAACCAAGTACGTTTATAAACGTCTTAAAAAGTTTTCCTCCGATATCTAAAAACTCGCCAAAACAAATACTTAAATTGGAGTGATGAAAAATAAATACAAATTGCCTTTAAATCTATTTCCTCCATAATTATGCTTAGATTTGAAATTACATTAAAATTAGCAAACTTGGATTTAAATTTATAGAGTTTTTTAAGCCACATAATCATAAATTTGTCAATAGTAGCATTTTTAAGAAAAGTCTTACAATAAAACTGTTATTCATTTCTCAAATAAAGTTTACAGTTAATACCCCCTTTTCTTTTGAAGAATATTGACGTCCATTGTCCAAAATTAAACGTATATTTTGTTGTTGAGTCTGAATTGGAAAAAGAATGTTGGCGATTGGTTTGTTTACGAATACGAACGGTTTATTGTTGGATAATAACAAGCCAAAATCTGTAAAACTGGGAATTTCAATAGGAACATTGGATCGCGTCCAACAAATTAAACATGAGGTGAATTTGTGATAAAATATATTAAGATCGAACATGCGGATTAAAAATGTTTCTTTCATCTAGGTCGCATTTTAAACATTAATTTATGAGAACATCAGACGGATGTAACATACAACACACCGAACCTTTAAAGGAGAACAATTCTGTTTATGATGATCTTTTGTCTTGATTTTTCTGACATCTACAAATGAAACCAAACCGGAAAAAATACATAACACCATTTTCAGATGCAAATACTTTCGATTAATTGCAAATTTTCCATATCCTTAATGTAATTTTAAAATAGAAAATAACCTAAGAAAATGTTTATAGAATGAAAATTAAATTTCACTTACATCTGGGTCCACTTCTTTTGCCAACATATTAATTTCATCTTCTGTGAGTTGTGACAGTAGGTCATCCACGTCGATGTCATCGTAAACACTTGGATCTTTTCCGTAAAGTTTCGCAGGTGTTGTTTCGACAGTTGTGGTTGTGGATGATTTCGTCTGGAAATTAACAAAATCATAAACGTATCTATCCTGAATGAAAAGAAAACTGTAGTAAATTATTTCCGGAGGTAACGAACTGAACTGCCACTAATGAAACTCTGTCACATCAAATCAATCACGAGATAATTTTAGATAGTGAACTCCCAACATTACATAAACTCCAAAGAAAAAATAATCTACTCTCACTATAATTTATTTTTACTTCTTTAATCTCTACCAACAACTAGTAACACGTCTTCATCTAAATTTGGATGATGCAGAGTAACGGGTGAGTGACAACTAAATTTATATTTTTCCTGATTGTAATCCCGACTGTATTTTTGTATCTTGTGTCTATTTTAAGACAAACTCATTCATGCTACATAACGACCTCGACGACCGGAGTATTTCGACACGTGACCTCTTGGTATGAAATGTCCACCAGTGCATCATTCCACAGGTAATTTCAATGAACTTAATCGCCAGATGTCACACTATTTTACGATTACACTCGCACTGTTTTGTTTCACTTTATATTTCAAACAAATAAAAGCAGAATGTTAAGCTAATTTATAAACTACACTGCACCGATTACCTCAGATTAAAAATTAAATAAATAAACAGTGATTGATTTGAAGTAATGAAGTGAAATTATTTTTTATGACTTAAGAGTAACCAGGAAAAACATAAAAGAGGATAAATGCAATTAACACTAAAAAAGTAAAAGGTGCAACATGTCATAAAGTGCAAAATGAAAATACATTTCTCTTGACAATAACTTTTCCTGTTTAAAAATATAGAAACTAATACTGTAAGTTTAACGTCTAACTTAATATTTAGAAATTTTGTTAAATATTGTCACTTTCCAAAGTAAATCTTTGAAACGCAATCGTTTGATGGAGATCTTAACTTAAAGCAGGAAGCGAGAATCATTAAACAGAGAAGGAATCAACGTTCTCATTTTAAACAAATTGAATATACTGTAATATATAGTTCTAAATTACTCTTTAATACCAAGTATCAACATCGTAGATCTGATTTGGGTATACAAATATAAAGTTGTTTAATAAATAAAAATTCGTAATCAACATATTACCAAATTTAAATGATTTTGCAAATATTTGTTAATATTGTATATAATTGAAGAAAAAGTCATTAAAATTAAGAATTAATAAAACTCATAAAAATCAAACTCATAAAATAAAATTAAAAATCAGAATACCAATGGAATTACATTACAACAAATATATTATCAAAATAAGTTGTAATAAACAATGCATCTTGTACATAAATTAACTACAGAAGTAAACCAGTAATAGAAATAATATCATTAAATTTCTTGAAATATTATGGAAAAAATATTAATTACAATTATTAACAAAGATATTATTATTATATTTACGCAATCTGTGCTTTGTTGGTGTCCCTTTGCTCAATGAACAGCTTCCACTCTTCTTGGTAAACTCAAGTTAGTTAATGATTTCAATCAAAATTTATTTTGTTTAAGTCTCATATGACGTGGTCAATTTTTTTGGAAATGGAATGGAATAGAACGTAGATTAAATTTAAAATGGTAACCGTCTGGTCAAAATAAAACATTGAACATATTTTCAAATATCTTTAATTTAGGAAACTCAATTCCATTTCAAAGAGATGTACGTATATTTTATAAATACTATTATTATTTTCTTTTATTAGATTAAAAATTATAAAACAAAAATAGAACAAAATATTGCATATAATTAATATTTGTTATGCATTATGCCAAAAACGCCCATTCATTGCAAGCAATTTAATAATTTCACAACAGAGTGAGTTATTAAAGTTACAAATTTTAATTCATAATGATCTTAAATGTCGCATCCAAAATTTCGCCAAGCAAGGAATCTTAATCCTAATTATAAGTTTCAATTATACTATCTCAATATTTAATTATAAGCCAAATGACTATTAAATGTAATTTTTCTGGCGTACAAAAATCATAAAATAAAAAGTTTTTGGAACAGATTAAAGCCAAAAATAATTTTTAATGATGACTAAAGTTTGTGACACTTCACTTTATTACTAAATACACATATGAATGGTGATTTTATAAACAATAATTTGTCGAAATATTATATCAAATTTACTCACAATTTTTTCAGAGGAAAATAAATACTGGGGACATAATTCAGGGTGTGTACATAGATCATTTAATTTAATAACAAATAACTAGTATTTACCTCTATATGACTTTTGAAAATATGTTCAACTTAACACCAAAATATTTTTCCACTTCGGAATGTTTAAATGTAATTCAAAATCTGTGTAAGTATGTGCGAAAGGGGTGGAAAAATGTACATAAAAATATAAACAAAGCATCGAAGCCCAGTCAATATTCTAAAAATAGATTTTGAAGATTTCAGTTGCTCCGCAACAAGATATATCTGGACAAGAGGGCAACCTATATAGCGGTCGTAAATTTAAACACAAATAATTTTAAACTTTGAAACTTATAAAAATGATAACCAACAATGACAGTAGTCATTTTGTTACCAATTTTAAATCAAATATCTTAAATTAATGCATAAAAGAGGTTTTAAATAAAAAGGCAGAATTTAAGTAATAACCTGTATATCAGTTGGATCATTCTGCGAATTTACCAACAACAAAATATTTTTGATTGGCACACCACCTGTTGCATCAAAGCATAATAGAATTGTCACAGGTCAGTATAAATGTTCTTCAAAATGGTTTTCCTTTCAACAGAAACCATATGTCTGTAGTCACTAATCATTACGTGAAATTTATAGGAGGAATTCTAAAATTAAAATTTAGCAATTTAGCATAAGCTTAAGACGTAATATTTTTTAATGGTTGCGAAAAAGCTGGTTAATTTTTTTTAATTTCTCCCTAAACAAAAATGTAACGGCTAAAAATAAGTTACAGAGATCCTTGTGAACAAACAAGGCAAAATAATATGAATGTTATAAATATAAGCTTAGTTATGACTATGGAAAAGCAAGTCGTTAGGTACAAAATCCACAAACAATTTTGAAACCTATATCAATTCAACCAAACAAAGAAACTAAATACGCAGTGTAACTAACAAATATTATAATTCAAAATTATTGTATAAATAGCACTCTATTAAAAACCTAGCAGTTATTTAAAAAACACATGGTTAAATAGAGGAAAATCTCACCTCCTGGATCTTAAAACTAGTCCTGCTGACGGTCTTCTTTGTAAATTCTGTCTCGTACTCTTCCTCGATGGTTTCAGCCATACTCAACACTTTTCGGAAATACTAACGTCCATAAGCAAATTGTGTCCGAATATTCAGCGTACTCTACGTATGGCAACGCAAGCCAGACTGGCCCACCGTTCTAAAATTAGCTTTTTCAAACGTTGAGGTTTTCACTGTATGTTTATTAATTTCATGACTGAACTATTAATATACAATATTCGATTATTAGCAGTCCGCTATATTATCTATTTAAGAAGTCCATTAAATGTGCGTAGATTTGGAATCTTCAATTTGTTACTTGCTCTGAAGTTAAATATAGATAAGTGTTTTCCGATTTATAGCTAAATCAAAAATAGCGAATTTTAGGAAACGACATTGATATATTGACGCAATATACTATTTTTTCTTTATATCTGTCTCGCAAATTTACACATATTTATATACACAAAGAAAACTCTGCGTCAATGTTTATCGTGCGGAACTAATTAAACCAGGAAACTTATAAGTGAATTAATCTGATCTTAATTAGGAAATAATTATTATTTTTATATATGTGGCATTCAAATTTAAAACAAACACTATTCTTAAAAATTATATACTTTTTGTTATTATAATAAAAAATAACAAAACAATTATGAATTAAATGAATATGTAAATATATTATTTAGAAAAAAAAAGAAAACTAATATTTAAAAGCCATTTAGTGTTTATTGTATAAATATGTCAGGATCAAGATATAAACTAAATTACTGTTTTCATCCAATAATCTTTCATAAAAGCTACTGTTTACTTTAAACATTAAAAATAAAATAACCAAATTATGTTCAGAAATTCAGAAGTTTGTTGTAAATGCTCATGAATCAACATATTTATGCTATATAGTTAAAATAGTGAAAATAAATAATAACTTATTTAACCGCTTCCACAAATTAGTGTTTGAATGATTTCTAAAATAAACCGACATATCATGGAAACGTTTTGTTCAACAACATCCGAACAATATACATATTTTACATTTCCAAGAAAGTACAACTCATGAAACGTTTGCTCATTTAGCCAAGAATAACATTTGTTGTGAAATTTCTATCACATTTAATTTTTAACGAATGTATCTATTTAACAAATTGTCATTATAATGAGAAATTTTTAACGAAAATCAGAAAATTTAGTTTAGCATAAAATCTTTCTTTAAATAAGCTTTTCAAGATTTTTATATTTGTTCTAAATTAAATGTTACATTCCTCCGTTTATTTTGGCAGCGAAATAGATTATATAATAGAGTTTCATATATTAATACAACAAATATAAATATTTAAGGCCATTTAACATTATATATTTTTTCATATTAAATTTGTATATAAATTAAAATATGTATTTGTAAAGTTGGGACACATTTGATTTTATTTAAAGAACTTGAAGCGTCTTGATTGGAATTTAGATTTTAATAACTATTACATTTATTCTTAATATTATTACACCTACGTATAATGTTTTCTTATATAAATTTGTTTAATTTTGAAGGGAACTTGCTACTCTGAACTTGAAATTTCTGGAATTTTGCCTGACCTCGAACGTCTCTGGTTGAATGTTAAATGTTTCCACATGATGATTTATATAAAGAATAAACGGTAATTAATGAACAAAAAAAACATATTTTTGTGAAACATATTTATAAATAAAGGGTCAATGTCGAAAATGACTCAGGGTGTTATAAAAATCGTTGTGGTTGTGAATAATAAAATTAATTAACTTTAATATGTAATAAATTGATATTCTTATTATTATTCTTAGTTTTTCAAAAAAATTAATTATTATTATTATGATTATTAATATTATCATTTTTATTACTGTACCATAATTAATCTCAATTAAAAACAAAAATTAAATAATTCACTTACTTATTGAAATTAAAAATATTTAACCAAAACTTACATTGTTATTAATAATGAAAATATCACTATCAATGTTATACAAAGTAATATTTTAATATTTTAAAATGGCATATTTTTTGTGGCGCCATCTATTATAGACGAGTATGTATCACGTTATATGCTTGTTCTGTGGGTATATAAGTTAACTGTCAATTGTTGTAGGAACAATAAAATATTTCTAACAATTTTTCATGAAGTCATTTAAAATATTCTGAATGTTTTTTGTGTTAATCTGACACATAAAGCATATATTCTAACTAAATATATTTATGACTTACAAACTTATGTTGGCTCCCCTTGTTTAAATTAATTGACATTGGACATGGTATCTGTCAAAACTAAGTTTTGTCAACATTGTATATTAATATTAAAATAACAAATAAAACCAAAATATTACTTATAAGATTCTTGAATTTCTAATATTATAAATATGGCAAATACGAGTACACAAAATGATAAAGACGCAAAATTTAACGAATTTTATACAGAGGTAAGTTTTCTATTTCATATATGGGCTAATTATTATATACAACTATTTTAGGTAAAAGAAATCGAAAAACGTGACTCGGTACTAACACCAAAACAACAAATTGAACGTCTATTACGTCCCGGCTCCACATACAGAAACTTAAATCCATTTGATGTATTACAAGTTGAGCATGACACACCAATAGAAGAAATTAAAAAGAAATATAGGAGATTATCTATTTTAGTACATCCAGACAAAAATCAGGATGATCCTGACCGTGCACAACAGGCTTTTGAAGCCGTCAATAAAGCGTGGAAGACTTTAGAAAATGAAGAAACTAGAAAAAAATGCATGGATATTATTGAAGAAGCTACAGGCAGAACAGACATAATGGTAAAAATAATTCTTGTTAAAAAAGTGCCCTATCTACTTAAAAAATGTTATAGCTTACTGAAAAACGGAAAAAAGCTAAAAAGGAGGGAAAAGATAGTATACCTGAAGATGATCCTGCCAAGTACAAACATGCTGTTTATGTCCTTACCATGAAATTATTTGCAGACATGGAGAGAAAACGACGTGAGTTGGCAGAAAGGGATCAAGAAGAGAGAAAGAGGAAAAGGGAGGCAGAAATTGAGGAGGAAGAAAATCAAAAGACACAAAAAGAATGGCAAAAGAATTTTGAAGTAAGTGAAGTGTTTTCTATGTGAATTGAATTCATTTAATGTTGCTTTTGCATCTGTTTTAGGAATCCAGACAAAATAGAGTTGATAGTTGGCAAAGTTTTCAAGCTAATTCCAAATCTAAATCAAAATCTAGTAAAAAAATTAAAATGTTCAAACCTCCCAAAAATAAACCAGAATCAAGGTAAATATTTAGTTGTAAGTTTACCTAAGTTAGTTTAATATTTAAGACAGAAAAAGTTCAATTGTTTAACCTCAAATGTAGTTAGTATTTTTTGTATTTTTTCTGAAAATGTGAATACATACTTATATTATTTTTATAAGTAATAAACTTAATTATGATATAAGATATTTTCATTTTCCTAAAACGTTTTAAATTATTATTTTACTTATGTTTTATTTTTATTAGTTCAACCAGGAAGTAACCAGAAGTCAGGAACAGTAAAACAAAGGATGCATTGAAGAATAAAATATTTATTTTTATATCAAAATATATCACTTTGTTAGAACCTAAATAGGTATACTTTATCATACTAGTAATAAAAAATTACTTACAAAACATAAAATGGTTACACATTTTACCCCATATTCATTTTACAAACATTATAACATTAATAACAAGAACATTAAAAACATTTTGAGTAATTTTATTATGATGCCCGAGTATCCAGACTTGGTCTCAGGGTTAAACATCCTTCTACCCACAGGTTTGGACGCTCCAACATACTTTTCCAAAGACTCAACTCTTTTCCTGTTGCATCCATCCAATCTACTGCTTTTCCATAATGTTTTCCTAGAAAAAGTATTACACATTATTTTATCATGATATTGTATACTTGTGTAATTTAATATGTTAACTACTTCCTTAGTTTTGATAACACAGTGTTTTTAAATAAAAGAATTTGAAAACATTTTAGTTATAAAAATATAATTTATAATCTATTTAAATATTAATTTTGTTGATTATTTTATTGTATCCAGCTAGATTATATTGCACAAAACAAAATAAATTAGAATTGTAAATATTGTTTCCTTATTAGTTTTTTTTTTTTAATAAAATAATATATGGAATATCTACCTGTTCCAAGAGAGAATCGAACTCCTCCGAGGAATTCATTACTGGCTAATCTGTCGTGATCCCAGACCGTCAGCTCCAAACATCTTTCTGCTAATTCTTGTAAGGTCACATCCTCGTAAACAAATGAGTAATTCCACACAGGATTGACTGTTCTCTTAGCGACTGGTGTTTTTTGCTTTGAATTTCTTCCCTTTTCCGGCAATAAGTAGCTAACAACATAAATAAGCATGAAAATTATTATCAAAGTTTGTTTTGGAAGTTGCTTACCTTTTACAGAAAGGATCTGAAGTTCCGTTGGATTTGACAGCGGTCAGTGATTTGGCTTCTTTAACTAAAACATGCAGACTGCCTCTGGATCTTTTGCCCTTCTTCTGAATTGTCATATCTGGCGGGACGAATTTAAGACAGACGATTATATCACCTTTAAATGATAAAATATCCTCAAACGGTTCCGTCTGCAAAAAAATTGTATTAGTGAATCCTTCAGGAATAAAATATTATATATTTTACCCTTTCTTGGAGGTTGTACCATTTGGGCGAGGTATCATCGAAAACTTTGTTCTCCAAAGCCATCATGACCTCACCTAAAAAGTCATTGCGTCCAAACATGTCCGAGTGCCAGACGGTCAGCCACAAAGTCCTTGTCTCCAAACCATTGATGGAGATGTGGAACTTTAGTGTCTCATCAAACACTGGGTTCAGTGTATGCTTCTTGACCTTTGTTTTTCGTTTACCACTCTTCGACTTATCAGGTAACAAATAGACTTTGACATACGGATCAGATCTAAAACAATGGTTTAGTCGTTTTTGGCAATTTGTGTTCTACGTAATCATACCGATTTCGCTTTGTGTCAACTGATGCCAGATCTCTGCATTGTTTGATATGTATTTCTAAAGCTCCAGCTTTGTAATTGTATTGGAGCCCGAACTCCACTTGGCCCCTAACAGTGACTGTGCCATATCTGCCTTCGCCGGCTCCAGAGTAAACGCTAGCCATGGAATCAGATCTTACCTGAAATCGAATTCAATCAAATAACACACAAATACTTTGGATTTATTATATATTGCTTACTCCTAAACTAGATAGACTAGTCCTTGTCGTGTGCACAATTCTCTCGATGTCGTCTTCCTGATATTGCCAGTCTTGACTAGATACAGATGAATCCGTGCATCTCCTGCTGCTCTGGGCAACAGGGCTAGGCGTTGCACTTTTACTGGAGTTTTTATTATTTAATATCGGTGATGAGTGAGCCTCCGTAATACTGTCATCTAAAAATAAAATTAATGATATTTAAAATATTATCTTGGCAACGATTTTATCATTCATTGCACACTAGATAACTGTTTAAACGTGATTTTCTTAACAATGGCCAAATAGAGGATATAATTATTTACTGAAGTCTAATATTAAAAGATAAAAGTAGGTAATTGCTTTTAATGTCGGTATGTACTTCGAAACGAGGAAGTGTTATTTGAGTGATTACGGAAAACGGGATGTGTTTTATTAAGTGTTCAAATTGTTAAATTTATTTTCGATTACAATTTCAGTTTAACAAAAAGTTGATATTTTATTTATTTATCATCAGTATTTATCATCACTTCCAAATATTTGTTAAACACAAAACTAACGGATAATTATTAAAATCCATCAAAAGGTGGACTGACCTAGATATTAGCAACAAAACCGGATATAAACACATTTATATCCACTTAAACCAGTTCACAGAATTGCTTCGAATTGCAAAACTAAATTAAATACGCAACTTCATTGAAAGAAATTCACATAGAAATTGAATCAGAAAAATTTTCGCTTTAAATTAGTCAGGAAATCGTTGCATGCTTTTAATGCAACTGATAGGAGAATATCCAATAATTAAATGATGATTCATTCAATGATCATGTGGTTTTCAATTACAAATACAACAAATATTATGAAAACAATGTTCATATATTATTTTAATGTGTCCATTTAATGATATGAATGTAATTTCGTTTAGCAAGGCAAATGAACTAGTGAACTTTAAATATCCATATTTACTTTGAAAGAAAAGAATTGCATCCATAATAATGGACACTGAATCGGAACCAAAACAAAGAAAGTTGTAAAGAACAAAGAAGCTCATTAAAATATATACTAATAGTGCGATATTTGAAGAGCCCACTTCCGTTTCACACAATAATCCTCATAATTGGCAAATTGTTAATCACATCATTTTTACAATTAAAAAGATAAGTATCGATATTTCGTTTATTAATGAAATGAAGTGGATTTTTGTAAGTGAACGAAATGAATTTATTCCGAACATTTGTTCCAATTACCTAATTTCAATTTACCTACTTATAGAAACTTTTTTATTCATTTAATTGATCATTTAACAGACTGATGATTAATTCTATAGCAGGCGTCCCAACAGATACGTTTCCATATGTAAACTAATTAATGCATTATTAAAATACATCCATTTAATTTGCTTAATTCTGTGTGAACATTAAACTGATTAAACATGCGTTCCAAAAGCAGGTATCTAGTTAGCTTTTTTAAAATTAATATTTGATGTAAAATGCAACTGTTCTTGTTTGAACAGTAAAATAAATTCACAAAATAGTAAATCAACGTGCATTTCCTCTAATTCATAATTAATTCCACAAATACGATGACCCAAATTAATAATAAATTTATACATTTTATTTACAAACTTTATGACTGGATATAAGGTTGTTCTCTGTGGTATTTAAAGCTTTACGACTTCTTTCGAGACACAACAATGAGTGCAATATAATCCGGTGTTTTATGGAAGCAAAACCGGCTAGCATTCATGTTCCTGTTCATGCCTGACCTGCGAGCTTAAATTTCAATAACGAGGTTCGTAGAAAAGCTAGTGCATGCCTAAAACGCTTACAAGCCAGTAAACAAATAAAACAAAGACTTTAGAAAAGATGATATTGTTGGGAAATTTAAATCTTTTATCACGTTTATTTTCGTAGGTTTGACGTTATGTTATTGTTAATAAATACAATTGATAACTTATAAAATACGGAATTGTTGACGTATGTATGAATAATTGGCGGAAAATAATTTTGTTACTAAATATGATTGTATTTAATGTTACACATAAGTTCATTTGAAACCAATTAAATTAAACTAATATACAAGTATTAATAATTTACTTTACGGTTAGGCTAGACACAATTAAACAATCAATATTAAATATAAACAAAGAATTAATAAGAGAATTTGTATATAATATATATAAAGTTCATTCATTGTGACAAGAAAAATGTGTTATTTCGGATATTGTTTAATAACAATTTTAATCCAATACTCCATAATAATGTATAACGGCACAAAACTAGGTTGTAGATTAAAGTTGTGTGAAAACGATAAATTGTGTTTAATCTTATTTAAATTGTCTTCATAATAAAATAATATTCTATTACAGTTACAAAAGTATAATCCCATAATATAAATTTGCAATTACCACAGAGAGTTGGGCAAAAATCAAAGTTTTCATAAACTTTGAATGTCAATTTCGCATACTTGTTCATTATAATACAACAGTGTAACAAAGAAGCGTTATTATGTTCAAAAAACAGTTCTAAACAATTCATATGTAATAAGATAGAACACGATAGCCGAGCTCACATCTGTGCATAACTCTGATTAATAAGTACTAATTAAAACTCATGTAACTGTATACATATTAACAATATGTTAATAAGTTGTATGATAAACATTTCCACGGACAAATATTTAAAGAGCGCACGACCAATGTTATAATAATAATGGGTGTAATTTAACATTTTGCCTGTATAATTGGAAAGCGTTGGCAGTGGTTTCTTTTTCGAATCGTCGAGTACACTTTCTATTTTATCGAAATTGGAAGAGATTGTATATTATCCGCGGTATCAACCTTATAATCTTGTTTAACATAGCCACTCAAACGTGCGATCCATATAACTAAATTTTAACGTTTCCGCTTTTTATAAAGAACTTTTTAGTAATTAAATTGATTAGGGTTTATTTAATAAGTGCTGGTTATAATTGTTTCAAATTGGTGTGTGGGTAGATAAACACAATCAATTATAAATATCGTTTACGCCCTCAACGAGTCGTTTAATTCAGAATCGAGAAAGAATTTTTTCAATAGACCGGTTGAGTTTTGTGTTTTTGTGTCAGACGCTCACATTTATTGGTTTATTGGTTTTATTAAAGGTTATAGACACGTTACATTGAAAATAAAACCGAGAGTGCTTCTGTAAAAGCGTACTTCTATGACTTCAGCGGTCAAATAAGGATAATCCAATGGTTGCTGCTACGTGATGGAATTTTAAATTATAAATACCCGAACAAGCTATTCATTAGAATTTCATTGAAAATAAATTTGATTTAACCATACTTTAGGCCTGCAATTACTAAAGCCATTTCCATTCAAAAATTATAATTTATTTCAAATAGAAAGCGTCAATATGGTCAATTTTATAGATGGACCATCGTTTTATTATAAAAAAAATGTTATGCATTATTTTTTCTTTTGAACATAAATTAATAAACAGTTTAAATAAAAAAATTGATTTCAATTAAAAAATAAATTCAAATACCCTAAAAAGCTAAAAAATTAAATATGTTTTAAAGTGAATGAAATAAAATGAATATCGAGTAATTCCTCCTCTGCCATAAATTATAGATTGACAGCGACTTAAAAGTTGTCTTAGTCATGTATTCATGGCATTCCACATATGCTCAATTGGATTCTTATCTAGAAGGCGAAATGATTGTAGCAATTTAGACCTCTTGAAGGCACTAATGTGCATTAGTACCTTCAAGAGTACATCCAAAAGTCATTACCAACAATATTACACTGTGGATATTTCTCTGCCAGACATCTGTATATCATCTCGTTTGAGATAAAGATTTATCAGATAGTACTATTCGCGCCCTTCTTTAGTACACACAGTATGTTCACGTGTTAATAATATTAATTCCGGTACTTTCTGGTGACCAAGGAACCTGTAGCTGCCCTGTTTGGTTTGCATCGTGTTCCGTAAGTTTTCTAATTATTGCTGGACTTTCAAATTATGCGTTTTGACGAGCAATTTATGTTAGACATTTTCACCATTAATTGATTTGTATTAAAATTCTAAAAATATAACCCCTTTATACTAAGACATTAAATAATTTTTAGACATTTCTTTCTATCAAAGTACTGATAATAAATCTTAAATCAACATGTTTTCACTTAAATTGTGTTATTTACGTATACGTACGTTTTAAAGGTCCTTATTTGGATTAACTAATAAGTTAAATATTATTAATAATAAACACTGGTAGTTGGTTTATAACATATGCATATCATTTGCAAAAAATAATATAGGAACTGCAATGTTGTATATGTTAGACATAACGGTTACAGTGCCTCCAACTTTCTCCATGTCTAAAATTATTTGAAATCAAATATTTATGTATAGCAATAATACTACTAAAGCTTTAATTATATTAAAATAATTAAATACTAATAAAGGTGAATTAATTAGCTGATCTATTTATATTGATTGGTTATGTAATTTATGTAGTAGATTTAGAATTATGAATATATTACAAAATAAATTAGATTAATAACTATTGTTAAATACGTTAGTAAAATAACTTAATTTTAATGAGAATTACATAAGCTTGTGGTCTATAAGTAACAAATATACTAGTTTTCGACATAATTTAAGATTTTTGTGTAAAATGTGAAGTACAATATATTACTTCTTTCTTTTCATGTCTCTTGTAGTAAATTTTCAATGGAAAGCGAGTGTGATTGAAAGAGGTTTCAGTTGCTACCTTTTTTAACTTAGGATATAAAAAAAATAAAAATATGCCTGCGTCATTTTTTACATTTTGCCTTGGAGTTAAAATTTCCTTTTTAAAAAGACAAACAAAATATCACAGGCACAGTGTAATAATCATTTTTAATATTACCAATAAAACTGATAACTTTTTGTCCTCTCATCAAGATGATTTGATACCTCTTCATAGTAATGGACTGTGCAAAACTTACCACTAGGAACATTATATTGCTGAGATCGACGGTTACGTCTAGGTAATTGTAATCCAGGAGCGGACGCGGCTCGTTTCGGTATCGTCGTGATAAGCTTATAACCCGGAGGTCTGTACCTAGCACTTTTCACGTTCTGCGGTACAAACTGATACATACTTTGGGCTTTGTGTATGTTATTGGAAGACGTGCTGGTCGGAAGACGTGGCAGTGAATTAGACGTTGGCACCCCAGTTTGCAGACTCCTAGGCAATGTCGATCTGTTCCCAATCTCCTCATCCTCGTCACCGCCATCGGCCGATCCGCCTGATCCACAGGTCGCGTCAGGCACGCTGGATCTTCGTTTTGTCGGTCTCGAGGAACTGGACACCCACAGTTTGTCTTCGATGTTTCCACCGCCAATGCTTCCGCAACTTCTCACGCGGTCCAGATGTTCTCTACTCTTGTGATTGAATAACAAATCTCCAGCGGATCGGCGTTTGGCTGCGATAATGGCAAGGGCAGAAGCTGAAGCTGAACCTTGTTCACCAATAAGAGACAATTTGTTCCTTGAGTCACTCGCGAGTAATGCTGATTCGAAACTACCACGCCAACTAAACCTCTCACAGTCACTGGTTTCTCTCTCTTCGGCAATATCGGAAACACCACTACTCGATTGATGCAAGTTCTTTGTTTCACTTAATAAAATGTCATGAGATCTACTTCTAGGCAGTATATTGTACGTCGATAAGTTATTTTCTAAAAAGTTGTCATGTAAATTGCTGTCGGAAGTGCTGTCTTCGTCTGTCGTTGTGGACGCAGACGAGATCTTCTGGTACAGTCTACGGTGACTATGTCTAGTCTTTGGGCTATTGCTAGTGTGACTTTCGCCACTGGATACTTCGTGCATCAAAGCCACCAAACGGCTACCAATGTGATGCATAACTTTGGCAATTAAAGGCGGAGAATTGCGCGAGGAGTACGGCATTGTTTCCCCCGTGGCCATTTTCTCCAAAGAAGCCACAAGCTTTTGGTAAACAAACGCCGTTTCCTTGTTCAGTCCATTACTTTCATCGACAATTCCACCATCACCTTCATCTCCTTCATCGTCGACCGAATTATCAAACTTGTTAATAATCTGCTGACAACTGTCCGAAATCTGCTGTTGCAGCGCCGATTTAGTAGATGCACCTTCCAAATCTGAACTGGTGTAATCCGACGAGTCGTAAGAATCACTCCAAGTGTCCTCGCTGCTTAAATACTCAACAATCTCGCGTACCTGATCGTCTCTAATACCGGGCACAGTTTTCATCAGTCGAGTTAGTTCGTTTTCAAAATAAATTAATTGGGGGGGTTTCGTTCGATTTTTCATTCGCGCAATCGGAACGGGTTTTGGAGACATTCGAGAGCCCAAAGTGGGCGTTGTTGGATTCGAAGCACTATACTGCGAATTGGCTACTAAAGTTTTAAAAAACTGTCTCATCTTGCACATCATTAGATTCGTTTCTTCATCTGAAGACCAGTTGTTGAAACTGTCCTTTCTGGTGAGTGATGTTACAGGGGGAGCGTTACATTTCAGGTTTTTCTTTTCTTCTGATGTGTCAGCTTCTTGTTTGGACTCACTTTTGCTCGGCGGTTGTTCCGGCGATTTGTTTTCGTTCTGTTCTTTTAGTAAATCGTCGCAGCTCCCAATAAATCCACTATCACGACTCTGCTGGTTCTTGGTGGTCATTAAGTTTGATGGACTACTGCAGCCTTCGGGTTGTGGTGTTTTATGACCATCTTCATCTTCGTCCGATACGTTATTGTTTTCGTTTAACTCTTGAGTGACCTCCAAAACTTTCAATTCTTCAGTGCTGGAATATGTGTTTTTGTTTTTCTTTCCTTTTTTCCTTTTAACCGTGTCGAATTGGCCATCAGACTTTTCAAAGCTATTTGAACCACCCTCATTGGTGTCCGAGTCGGATACCTCAGACAGTATTTGCGTTTCGGAAGACTGATCTAAAGCGCACAAGTCGGGATTTGTGAGTAGGTTGTCAAGTGATGAGGAATGACTGCGTCCGGTGCCTCGCGCCCTGACCAGTTTCTTTCGTCTTTGTTCAGGGCTCGGTTTACCTTCGCTGTCACTTCCGACGCTTCCATCAGAATCCCTCCTTCCGACTGCAGTGAAGCCCATGAAGCCACTGAGAAAGTACTTCTCCAAACGTGATGATGCCAGATCAGCGGGATCGGATGGTTCGCCCTTGGAAAGGGTTTCTTCGTTGCCGCCCATCGAGTCCATGCCTTCGCTGTAAATACTGCTCGTTTCCGAGAACATTTCGTCCCGATTCGAACTAATCGATTGCCCATCGCCCAAGCCAAAGAAAAAGTATTTTTCTAAGTCGGTCGTGGACGCGGGTCGTTTCTTTTTCGCCGCACCTTGTTCGGGTTCGCTTTCCTCGCAACTCTCCTCCACGATAGTGTGAAGAGTGAAATCGATCGCGGATCTGTGATAGCCGCGCAGCTCATCTTCGTGGTCGGTGGCGGCGGAACAAGTCAATGTCACTTCCTCACCTGACGATGAATCATCGGTGGCGGAGTTTGACTGAAGATCATCTTCGTCATTGCTTAAATTTTCGACCCACGAATCATCATCGGCCAAACCCTCTTCGAATGCTGAGAGGGTTTCCACACCAGTTATCACCGTAACTCCATCTTTTTGTTTGTTTTGATTATCTAAAAGTAAATTTGTTGCTTAGATAAAGGTTTTTGGAAACACATACGGATTGATTGGTTATTGTGCGAAGAGTACGGATCTGAACCTAGCGTTCTTCATGTCTTTTCAAGTGGAAATAGAATAATTATGCAACCTGGTGTTAATTTAAATCAACAATCAAAGTCTTTGTGATTAAATGACGGGCGGTTACTAAACACAATTTTAAGTGACGTAATGTAGTAAGTAACAAATCGAATAGTATGATAATATTTTATGGATGAACAATTGAAACATCACAAAATTATGTTTACATACATGAATATGCATAACTTAACCTAATTTGTACCAGTAAATTCCGCCTGGAAGTACGTATTTGCAACATAAATCTCACCATGTGCGAACCCGAGAGATTTAATATGAAAGTTTTGATAAATATATTGTTTTTATGGTTAATTTATCGTTCCATGACAGAGTATGAAAGCGGTTTCAACAATAGTTTGTTAGCTGGAATCATTTTCTGCAACGTTTGCCACTCAGGGTCGTGACATTTAAAAACCTGGGCCAACGCTTTGGGAGTGTCATCCAACAATATGGATTTTCTTTAATTAACTTAAGTGAAATCATTCCATACGTGCTTAAATATGAAACCTACTTTTTTCAGGTATTGCGTTCAGAAATCTAATTATATTTTTAAACTTGTGCTAATACCCATAATATTACTGACAACTTCTGAGCTTAATAAAGTTTAAAATAGTATTAATAAATTTGTAATATGAAATTAAATATGTATTAGCTAAATTATCATTTACTTAAATCATTTCACTTTCGCATGGGTCAATAAGTAGGTAGATAGGTACGTGCATATCTATAATTTTTTATTTATGTCAAGGTTCCCAGTGCCTTTTCCTATCAGAAAATTATTTTTAAAAATAATCATAAGTGTACTAAAATGTAATATTTATTATAACACTGTATTGTTCCCATTGTTTCCATTTCTCAATGTAACGAACGTGACAATTCTGTACATCAAAAATTACTAATTCAAAGGATAATATAGACTTAGAGTTTTCTGTACCGCCAGGTAGAAATTCTTTCCTACATAATTAATGTTGCATTGCCAACAACAAAATTTCACTTCGCTATTTGCATAATCTCACAATATTCTAAAAATTCTCGGTCTAGATAACAAGCCATGTTTATTTACTACGATTACATTAAGGATTCATTGTGCGGCAGCGTTTTCATTCTGAAGTGTAACAATTTAATCGACATGTAAATATTTGTATCAAATTCTACGTAAATATAGAACGAGGAGCCCATTGTAATGGGTCAAATACCTGATGTGACTCACAATTCTCTTATTATGGTATTTTGCGCATGTTAGCTTTAACTTTGATATTAATCAAAAGCAGCTAAAATGTATTATTTTCTAAGAAATGATTTAGATATAATTATTTACAAATTTTAATGTACATTAAAATTATGAAAATATCAATCATATTAATCAAAATTATTAGAATGAGTTCATTAACTAAAACTTCTGTTTAATATTATTCGTTCACTAAACCCGTAACATTAGATAAATATCAATAAGTTCATTAGTCATTATGTAAATGTTATTTAATATTGTTAGCTGTTCAATATAAAATGTTATGCAAATTTAAAAAATTAAAACATGTATTGTTTTTGGCTCTGCATATTGTTACCCCTTAATCTAATACAAATTGAACAATTAATTTTACCTTGATCTAAAATTCAATTAAACTTGTTTAAACATTAAAATAAAGTACTTTTCGTTCTTATCGTATTTTGAAATTCTGATTTTGTTGGATTATCTCTTTTATAAGGATTTTAAGATTATTAGTTCATTTTGTTGCCACATCGCTAAACTGAAACAGATTATTTCGCCACTATAATCCTACATCATGTAAATTTTAATTCATTTTTAATGAGAAACATTTTTAAGCTGGGATTTTTGTTGTTAATTATAATTTTACAATTTTCTGAAGAAAGATGGTTTCCATCACTATGATGGAATGTTTTAATTTTCATATCGTCAATATTTTTATTTAAATTCACGATGTTATTTTAAATACACCCACAAATAACGCCTTAAATTTAGTCATAAAAGTGATTAATGGCAGTTTGGCTGTCAATTTACTATTCATTTATGAAATGCTTCGAATGTGATCTATAAAAGTGACAACTTTATTTGTGGACTTTTAGAAATATGTATATCTCTCCTATTCATTAGTGAATTAGCTACTCAATTAGTTGCATGTATATTAATATATTTAGAACTTGGGATCTCGTATCTCGTTGTTTGATTTCATAAAGTACAGGAGACACCTATTTATAACATATGACTATCCTGTTTGTTTACTGAAATAATTATGTTACTTCCATCAGTTTTACTATCAATATTGTTAATTCATTTCTAAGAAAAACATATTGCCATTGCGCACCATATTTTCTTTCAACAACTATACAACGTCCGGACTAGCGAAATGACGTCATTATTAAAATACTTCAAATTTACCAACAACTAACGTAGTAGTATTTTTTAAAGTAGGTAACTACTGCGTTTAATTAATCCGCTATTGTTTGTCAATTATCTTATTAAGTAGAAAGTGGCAGCGGAGCAAGCTCGAATTTAAAGCCGTCTTGAAGAAGAACTCGTGTTTCATATCCGCCAGAATTTACGGGTAACCGAAGACCACCAGGTTCAGTAAAACCGTAGCTGTAAATCATACAATATCGCACAAGAACCGCAACAACACTTCTGTGTTTCTATATGTGTACCGTCACGAAAGTGACATATTCACTTAGAATATTCAAGGTAAAAGGCGTACTCACCATTATTCCTGCCGTTGTTTCGGTTATCGGTGTGCCAGTTGGTGTGTTTGACCACCACATCGTCGTCCGGCACTAACGTCGTGGTATCCGTAGTGACCACACTCACTTGTTGATAAGAGGGGGCGTTTTCTTGGGTTATCATGACGAGACTGGTGTAACGAGCCGCATTGCGTGACGTACCTACGTCCAAGTCCGTTGTTACTGTCGCACCTGCCCGCTCACCGTTGCGATACACCAGTGCCGACTCCCCCTCTTTACTAACGGGCCCACCAGACCGGATATCTGCGCCATCGTTCCATTCACTGCCCAACGATGGTTCCACCAACTCCTTGGAGAGCGCTTCCAAACCGACTTTTATGTCGCTCTTCTCTGCTTCGTCGCTGTAAATGCGGGTCTGTTCTACGTCGCTGGAGTTGAGCGATTCAGCGCTCACGTCCGACAGACCCGGACTCGATGAGTTGTACTCTGAGCATTTTAAAAACTCGCCTTCCAACAGCTTGTTCTTCACCTCTTTCGTTGTCACTTCTTCCACTTCGTTTGACTCTTCCTTTTCCTCTTCTTCTTCGACACCGTTCTCCGCTTGTTCCTTTTCACTTATCACATCCAATAAATCATCCTCCTTTAGCTGGGACACGTTCTTTAATATCACAGTACAATCCATTTCCGTGTCCGTATCATTGTCGGACGTGTCGGTCTCACTGCTAATGGACTCAATGGAAGAGGACGAGATGTTCTTGTTAACTACAAAAACGCGAGAGAAACGCTTGGACTTTTGTTTGTCACCGTTCTGCGCATCACTGTCTGAATCCACGGAGGAAGATCCCTCTTGAAATGAACTGTGAGAAATGGGATCATCCTCACTGGTTCTGCTGCTAATAGACGAATGCCCATCACTGTCATCACCGTTCACTGTGTACACACGTCGCACCTGCCTTTTCTCCCCATCACCATTATCACTACTGTCTTCGTACGATTCCGTCGAAGACATGTACTGTTGATTTTCACAAGATAAATAACCGACGAGCGTGTCTTCCTCAACCTCGGGCTCATGCTCAACGGATTCCGGTTCCGGTTCGGGCTGTTTCATCACAGCTTCCGGTTGCGGTGTTTGAACTGGAGCCTCCTTACAGTCCGGCATGTCGTAAATCCCCACCTCCCGGTTCCATTTGTTCGTCAACGTGCTAACGAATCCGAACTCCGAACTGTGCAGGAAAGGTCTCAGATTGTTGTTCATGAACGGCCAGAAGTTGGCCGACGACGCTCTGAAACGCGAAATGAAATTGTGATCGGTGTTCGAGAAGTCGTAGAGCACGACCGTGTCCTGGGGTGTCCACAAGGTGGGCACGGGAAAGGGAATGGGCACCGCGACCGGAATCGGTATGTACTGGGTCGGTGCGCCGCAGTTCCTGCAGTGTTGCTGCGGGATCTCATTAACCTGGTGCACGCATTGCACTTTTTTCTCGTCCAGCTCGGCGGTCTTGAACGTCTCCGAGTTGCAGGGCGAGTCGCTGTTGCGCACGTTGTCGTCGTCGGTTCCGGTGTCCGATTCCCTTATGTTGATGAATACGTGGGGCGAACTGATCGGCGAATCGACCGCGGTACGTCTGTATGTTCTCGGCGAACCGAACGGGGAATTCCAATTGATTAGGGAGTGCGTGGACGCGCCCGGCTCGAAATAGTCCCACTCGCAATCGTCGATCGGGAAACTGGACGCGGTTGACGAACTGTCATTGTCTTCTTGATCCTCTTCCTTCGATGAACTGTCGGAATTGATGAACACTAGTTTGTAGTCCTCGCCGTCCGGCAACAGTATGTCGAGCAGTTCGGGATCCGGTGCCCTGCGCCAACCTAACGCGAACATACACACTTAGAAATGGATTCGATGGTTAACATATGTTGTCCTCCACCACCAAGCAGACAGTTTTAACGCCCACCTCGCATGGGCGATTGTTATGGATATAATCGGCGAGCCAGTACACATACCACCTTTTTATATTATTTTATTAAAATTCATGCGATAAAAGAGACGTTAACCTGTGTTAGTATTTATGTTACGTTAAAATAAAACTACGACTATTTCGTTTGCTCTATTTTATATCTAGTTTACAATATTAATTAAGCAGAAGAATACACCCAACGCTTTAAATTAATTTTATTTTACAATACTATTAATTAAATTTTATATATTCAGTTCAAAAATTTTTATTTTAAAACTCATTATTTTTTAAAATCAATAATATAAATAAATCACACACAATTGAATACATTATAGCAGTATAATAATAATTACAAATCAGTTTTAATTAAACTTTCCTCTTTGTTGCATTTATTACAAACAAACAGAAATGATATTTGTACGATATTAACATTTAAAGATTACTAAGTTGTTAACAGTAATTATAACTGTTTAAAAGACATTACATACTACTAATTAACTGGTTCAGCAGGTATATTTTTACATTGCTTTCAACTAAAAGGGCATAGAATGAATATGTAAACATTTTATTTTATAATCATAAATATATTATTCACACGTTTATAAATTTTCAATGTTGTTATAAAATTTAATATGACCACGATTAATTGTTTAACAAGATCATAATATGGCTTCATAATTTCACTTAATTAGAAACCACCAGATAAATTTGAACACTGATGTAACTTCAAGTAGGGTTAATCCATTTATTAAGTAAATGTTAGTGTCCCATATTCATTAGGAATATTAAACGCATTCTGTGAAAAGTGCTAGTTGAAGATTAAAGTATGATAATTAAGGTACATGAGTAATTGCCAAGCATAAAGGTCAGATATCCCGTGAAACCACTACAAAGTGATGTAGTTAGGTGCACAAAACGGTACTAGAAAATGAATAATACGTTTAAAAATAGCTCAACCTTATAAAATGTTCTTTTTGTTAGCGGTAATATTTTTATTTATTTTACAAGATTTCGGCAAATGCCAAATATTCGGCATATTAAAATATAACTTGCCAGTCTTTCTTTAAAAATAAGTAATGAATTTTATGATTCAATGGAAATTCGACTAAATTATTGTATGTATACGAAACGATAAATAAATGGAAAATGTAATTTAAATAATTCTTAAAAGGAAAGTGATATTTTGTAAATATCGTGCGTTAAGAACTATGAAAAAAACATGTTCAAAAATGGAAAATCAGTTCCTTGTTCATTGAAATTGCAAATTTATTGTTTTAAGGAAAGTTTATTTAATGATGCATAAAAATATAAGAATAAGATATAAAGATATTGATGTTAAAAAGTAATATTTTCTTAGTTTTTATATACTTGATTTTAATTAACACTACCTCAAAAGAAAGACGTATGTAGAGAAGAAGATGTATGAACTTTGTGCGTGTCAAGAAAATTGATTTCCATTTATTTATATATTCTTACAGTAAATATGGAAAAAAAATGTTTGAGCAATTTTTTATGAAATTCGCCATTATATCTTTAAAATAGCTGCATATCAAATTCTACAAAGGTATATCTAATAAGGTATCTACTAATAATAACAATGATATAAAATGTATAAAATACTTGACAATATCAGATGGTGAATTTAAATATTCAATTTCAATGAAATTAATTGTTAAAGTTAAAATTTTCTCTTAGTCTATAACATTTATAATTAGTTCAATGTTCATTTATGAGATTCACTTATGCATTTTTAAAAATATCAGTACTAAACTGATTTTAAGAATATGTGAAATTTAATTAATTGATATTCTCAGATATTTTTAACACGGTTTAGATGAATAGAAGAAATAAATTCATTAGAAGAATTTGAAATCTTTTTTAATTTCCTTTAA
Source organism: Aethina tumida (assembly GCF_024364675.1). Taxonomy (NCBI): domain Eukaryota; kingdom Metazoa; phylum Arthropoda; class Insecta; order Coleoptera; family Nitidulidae; genus Aethina; species Aethina tumida. The sequence goes on from NC_065437.1 coordinate 32,876,984, forward strand.
AATTAAATTTTTTATTTGTAATTAAACTAATTTTTATGAAAAATAAATTTTAATAAAATACATAATTTCATCAAAGAATAACACTAACGACAAATCAGCAATAAACATAAAAATCATATTTACATTATTATGAATTATTTTTTTTTTAATTAATTAAACATTAGAATAAAATGAAAAATTATGTGACAATATCAGATGGTGATTTTAAAACAATGTTTCTTACAATGAGATTAAAACTTAAAGTTCAAATTTGTCTATTAGCCTACATCACTCATAATTAGTTGTTCAATGTTTGTTTATGAGATCAGACAATTATGCAAATACTAAACTGATTTTAAGAATGTGTGAAATTTAACAATTGATTTTCTCAGATATTATTGGCACTGTTTAAATGCTTAGAAGAAATAAAATCATTAGAAGAATTGTAATTCCTTTTTAATTTCCTTTAAGATAAAATTTTGTATTTATAATTAAGCTAGTTTCTATAAAAAATAATAACTTTAAATTGAATTTGGCATCCTTTAAAGTGGGTGAGTACCAAATTTCACAAAGAAATGTTGCTTATTAGTGATAAATCAGAAATAAATATAAAAATGGCTTTAACATCGTTATGAATTATTTTTTCTATCTAATTAAACAGAATAATAAAATGTAAAAGTATGTGGTAATAACAGACGGTGACTTTAAACACTGGTTCTTACAATGAGATTGAGTTCAAATTTATCTCTTAGTTTATAGCATTGATAATTAGTAGTTCAATGTTCGTTTATGAGATCATACATTTATGCATTTTTGAAAATGTTTTAATAAGAACTAAACTGATTTAAGAATATGTAAAATTTAATAATTGATATTCTCAAATATTTCTGACACGGTTTAGGTGAATAGAAGAAATGAAATCATTAAAAGAATTTTAGTTCCTTCTTAATTTCCTCTAAGATGATTTTTTATTTATAATTAGACTAGTATCTTTGAAAAATAATAAATTTTACAATTGAATTTGGCATCTTTTAAAGTGAGTGAGTACCAAATTTCACCAAGAGCATATTAGTAATAAATCAGTAATAAACATAAAAATGGCATTTACATTGTTATGAATTATTTTTTCTAACTAATTAAACAATATAATAGAATGTAAAAATATGTGACAATATCAGGTGGTTACTTTAAAATACGGGTTCTTATAATGAGATTAATTCTTAAAGTTCAAATTGGTCTTTTAGTTATAACATTTATAATTTGTTGTTCAACGTTCATTTATGAGATTATTCAGTTATGCATTTTTAAAAATATTTCAACAAGTATTAAACTAATTTTAAGAATATGTGAAATTTAATTAAATTATATTTTTGATATGGTTTAGATGATTAGTAGAAATAAAATCATTAAAGGGATTTTAATTCCTCTTTAATTTCTTTTAATTTATATTTGAATTTGGCATCCTTTAAAGTGAGTGAGTATCAAATTTCACGAAAGCATATTGCATAGTACTAATAAATTTGTTATTACAAGCACTAATTATACATAAACAGATTATAAATAAATAATAAACAAAAAGTTTTAGGATTATTTCCCTTTTAAGGGCAATAATAGTACATAGGGTGTTTCATAACTTATTCGAAATTATTTAACCAGTACTTCTAAATAATAAGTTGATTTCATAAAAAAGTTCCATTGACCTGCTAGGAAGGCCCCATCTTATACACTTTCGCCAAGTTCCAACGTAATTCTGTACGGTATACTTCAATTGAAACAACAAAAAACCAGATAAAAATTGTTTGGGTTGTTACAAACTTTAACATTTTTAACTTGTTTTCTACTGGATTTTTTTAAGAAATCGACTTATTATTTAGAAGTGCATATTTGGCTAAAAAATTTCGGAAAAATTATGAAATATCCTATATATATATATATATATATATATATATATATATGTATAAATATAAATATATTAATTTATTTATTTACCATTTTAAAACAAAGAATCGTTAATTTTTGTTTTTTTAAAGTAATTGGAATTTTAAATAGTTTATATTTTGTTATGTCCCATAAATCTGTTGACTTAAAAGATGTCAGTATATAGAAAACCAGTGGAAAATATTCTATTACATTGTGCAACATCAATATCACTATTTTCTAAACTAAAGTAAACTCTATCCATTATAACAGAAAATAAATACCGCTGCCAAACACAACAAGCAATTAACAACAGAAGCAACATCGGCTAGCCATGCATTAATTTCCACTAAACTCACCGGTATCGACGGCCGGCATTTTCTTCAAATTATCCTGCCGCCTCCTCCTGACCGTGACCTTCCTGAAAACCGTCCCGCTCAACGGTTCGATGTCGCACAGCTCAAGCTGCGAGTTCACCTCATCCCGATGCTGGACCGCGTCTTCGTAATCCAGCGTGCGTTCCGGCAGGGATCGCGAGCCCAGGGGCAGAATCTTCGTCGTTTTCGTACTCTCGTTCAGGGACTGCGTTCGCAGCACGCTCGTCACATTGCTGCTGGGCGAAGTGTAGAAGCTGACGCGCTTTTCGAATTTCGCTGGAGCCGGTGCTTCTTCTGGAATAAATAAAAGTTTTGTTTTATATATTGGGATGCGTGAGTGAGTTTGGTTATGAGCACATAAACGTGAACTCGGTTCGTGTAGGGATCGTTGAAATAAAAAATATCCTCTAAATATACATTATACATTATTATTAAAGTAAATAGCTATGTAGCTCTGAACAAAAATATATAAATTCATTTTATTTTCTTTAATTCTCAAACGTCATGTTATATGTATACAAATATTTGTTTCCTGCTCTGTGAATATTTGATATACCATTTACTTTCTCAGTTTAGTTTTCAGTCGTCTTAAAATTTCATCTTACATATTTAATTCTATTGTTGAAGCTATAAAAATAAAGATATAAGTTTTGCTTATTGGAACATGAAATGGTACGTCTTGAAAACTGAGTGCATACATCAAAAACTTATTAACTTTCGTATTCTACTTCTTTACAAACGTAATAAACCTTTTAAAACCGATTTATACCTTTAACGATTGTTTCTGTTGTCTCCGTCACTTTCGTCGAGCCGTCTCCGGCATTGCTAGATTGTCTCTTAATTTTCTGGCACTTCGACTTCCTCCTCTCATTATCGCAATATTTAATCAGGGGATTCTCACGGATCGACGGCCTCGGTTTGTCGTTCGAAATGGTTTTCTTTCCGTCGCTCATCGGTTGCGGTTTCTCCGTAATCGGTTTCAAATCATTAGAGACGTCCACCGACTTGGCCCTTCTGAAAGGCGTCTCCACCACCTCATCATTCGGTTTCGGGTTTGCTGCGTTTGTTTTGTGAATGAGGAGCGATGGATAATGGGTTACGGATTTGCCACGGGGCAGGCTGCTGTACGCGCGACTCTGATGGGCTTCCTTAAGACTTCGCCATCTCGGTGTTGGATCTAAAACGTTAAAAAATGACGTGTACAAATGTTGGATCGTTTATTTGGTAAATGATGAAGAAAGTTTATAAATGTGAGACAACCAGGAAAGTTAAATTAACAAAAACGATGGAGAAAATTAATACGTACATAATGAGCATGTTCTACATTTGTTTATTTGTTCTTTAGCATGTTTATGAGAGTAATAAATTCAAATGAATCATTGAAATAATAATGGTAAGATGGATTTTCTTAAATAACTGTTCGATTATCGTTCATAGACCTCTTATAAAGGATTTAACTTGTATGTTTGTATAAAATATTAAGCTTTATTTGAATTATTAATGCTAACTTTAAACATCGTTTATGCTATGCTTATTTGCCTATACTTATCAAAAACTGGAATAAAATTAATTAATTTGTTCTGAAGTATCAAGTGTATTCACATTTTTATATTTGTATTGAAAAGAATATATTTTTATACTTGTAAATTAATTTTAATTATTTTACATATATTGCAAATTGCTAATTATTGACCATATGTTTTAAACGCCGTTTGTTGTTACTTGGAATTAACAGTACAGTTTCTTTGACAGTATTTTAATTGTAAATAATAAAACATATTACATTGGAAATTTAACATTAACTAATAGCTTAGTATATTATTTGAATGAATAATAACTAGGTATACTTACTTGATATGGTCCAAGATCTTCTGATAGTTCTCTTTATAATGTCAGCAGCTGGTACATACACAAAATTATCCCTTCTTCTACTCGGTCTTCTAACAAATTCGTTCATCCACTCTTCAGAAACGATTTGAATTTCCCTGTAAATGCACAAATTTTTACTAAACTTGTATAACATACACAAAATATAGCAAACTAATAGGCTAACTGGTTAAAACAACAGATATGCGACGTGTTATATTTACCTTGTGCGATAAAAGGCAGATAAATATTATGTTAGTCAATATGTGCCATTTTTAAACATCAAACTGATTTTGTTTACAAAATTTATAAAATATAAATTATAAATTTCAGCCTAAAATTGATTAGTAGGTCTGTTTAAGTAAAACTACATGTTGATTCTAACGTTATTGTTTCAGATATGTGCATTGAAACATTTATCATGTTGATCTCCAGAAATGGTCAAAACATAAATGTCAACGTAAATTGCTATTCTTGATTGCAATAATAAGCGAAATAATTTCATAAAAGCAAAACTTTCTCATAGCATTTAGCAATGTTAACAAAAACGGAAATGTGTTTATTAAAAAATAATAATAATCTGAATAATTACATAACAACTACAAATTACAACCAATCAAACTAATTACATATTATTGGGGTACAGGAACAACAGGTGAGAAATTTGTCCTGTGGCAGTGAATATTAATTAAATATTATCTGGTAAACACGTTTAAACCAAAACAGAAGACAAATTATTTGAATTTCAGTCGCTAATTAATCTCTCTTGATCCAAACTTATTAGGATACCTCAGGGATTGCTCACTGCTCAATTCAATAAACCCCAAGCTAAAAGGGCGTAACTAATTGAACAACAAACAATACAAATCCTAGACAGGATATCTTCAGTTTATCGATTATTTAAATCGTATTACGTTCCTGTGCAAATTATCAGGTTACATACAATCTGATTAGCGGGTGTAACATTACCAGCACCGCATATTGAATTAATTGCATTCACACACCGATAAATAAGATTTATCGTGATCCGACTGCTTTGTATGCATAAGTTGATTGATAATGTATTCGAAGCAATTTACTCTGAGAACGGGGGATGAAAAGAGTCGGTAAATGAGGCCATTTTATTGACTGTGCTAGTTTAAGCAGTTAGTGTTTCAGTTTTATTTTAATCCCTGTAATCATGTACGGAATATACTTGAAACTAACTACGCTTTAAAATTACTTGTTCAAGAACTTTTAACAAATTTTGAGAGTAAAATTTTTAATTTGTGTTTCTTTTTGTTTGAAATATCCATAAAAAAATTGTGTTTATGTGATTTGGAGTACTGATCTATAGTAATAGATGGGATTTTGTTTTGGTATTTATTAATTGTGAAGCAAAGATAAAGGAACATTAGGATTAATTTGATACAGAAAATCAAGCTATTATTTTGTATCACTTTCAGTTATAGCATAAAATACGGAGAATATACAAAAAACAATGTAAACAGTGTTTCCTTAAAATGATCATATTTATTTTGTACATATAATTATGAGCGCAGTACCCTTGGTTATCATTATGGAAGGTCTCAATCCCACCAATATTAAAAAGGGGATAGTCTGCTTCTTTATCTCGTTTATACTAGTAAAATATAGGATGGTAGAGTTTACATAAGTCCCATCACTCCATAAATTGTCGAAAAAATCAACAAAATGTTATTGAATGATCGCAAAAAGTGCTGTATATCGCAAATTTATCAAAAATTTAGTCATAAAAGAGATGTGCTTGAGATAGGTTCTCCGATTGCTCATTATTGAATAAAAATAGCATTTTGAGAATGTTTTAATTTAGAGTTTAGTCATGTTTCACATCAGTAAAGTCCAATTTTTGTATGGATTTACAACAATGGATGAAAGTCCATCACTTCACACCTGAGACAGAAGAATCGTCGAAACAATAGACTAAAAGGGGCACTAAAAAAGATGTTTGCTGGGAAAATGATAGCGTCAGTTTTTTGAAATGCACAATTTTGATTGGATATATTCAAAATGAAAAAACTCCAACGGCGAGTATTATTTGGAACGTTTGCGTGATGGAATTTAAAAAATCAGCTGCATTTGACGTCAAAAAATGTATTTGTCTATCATGAGTTGTTTCACACATCCGTTGCACTATTTATAAACGTTTCTCATTCTGGACAGATTATTGCACTTGGAAAAAGTGTATCAAGCCTTGTAGTGAAATTTATATTTTATTTTTTTTTTTGTATGTATATGAAATTAAGTTACTAAGTAAAAGAACTTTTTTTTCTGTGATTAGTAATGTTTAACGCTTTAGTTAGAAAAGATAAAGAAGATGATGAGAAAACAACTCTTTTCACAATTATTCATGAACACCAAACTACCACAGTTATGAAGTTTATGAAAGAAATGTTCATCTATCTTTCCTCAATCATTAACAAATAAGTGAAGCAAATTCTGATCCAAAATACTGTTCGTATGAACCAATATTCGTACCCATAAACCTTAAAGTGTGATGATTTTAGTATAATTAGATAGCCGACAGGTTAGAAGAGAAAGAAAAGTACTTACATACGTTTGTGGCAGACGGTGCAAACCCAGTCGGTCGTCCTGAAGGAGTACTCCCTGCAATTCTTGCATACTTTGAGTCGACATGCCTTGCAGTAGGCGCCACGATTGATGATCACGCCAAGTTCGGCCCTGCACCGTCCGCAAGAACGATCCGGGTCCGGTCCGTTGGTGTCCCACTCTCTTGACGGCTTCAAAGCGCCTTTCCGTCGAAGGTTTTGCAGTTCGGCTTTCAAGTGCCTGCAAAATCGTTATTATCAGGCCGGATATTCGGATAGAGGTCCACGATAATCGCATTTCGATGCGATTTCTAGTCAAAAGGGTCGGTCAAGTTCGTCGATTGTGCTGAAATGGATTTCTATAACATTTTTATTTTCGACCCAAAACGGGGTTTAATAAAAAATAGAGTTGATTGCTGAAATTAGGATTTGTTTGAGAAAAGTCGTTTTTACAACAGGAAATTCAAATTTGTAGGAGCTAACAGTAAATTGATAAAAATTATGGCCGTGTTAGTTTGTTTTCACCGGTTTTATGAGTGGGTTTAATATTTATTGCTCGTGGTAAAATGTTGGGGTTTATTGAGGTCGAGTTTCCTTATCAATTATGGACTTCCGATTTTTCCAGTTCGGAGGCAATTTCGTTTTCTTTCACTTGCAAATTTATTGATTCATACTAATGGAAATTGTCAATTTGTGTTTTATTGACTATATTAATAAAACATAAAAATATATTGATTTATTAAAATAGTAATGGTCAATTTGTGTTTTATTACTGTTACAATATCTGTAGAGGAAATATAACGGATGTAAAAGTATTTTGGACAATAAATATATTTATTACTTATGCAACTGTGATAACATTCATGTTATCATTACATGTTGTATAAATTATATTACAATTACATAAATAAAATATAAATCATATAAAAGGTAAACTACCCAATCAAAACATTAAATTAATGACAAGTTACATTAAAAAAATTCACATTAATATTTTAATTACGAAAAGTTATTATTATTTGTTAAATAAAAAAATATTTGTTGGAACATTACATTAAACATATAATTTATTCTAGAATTTCTCTAAAAAATTTGATATAATTCCGTTAATTGTTAATGTTTAAAGACAAAAGTCAGTTGAAATTATTTATACTGAAAAAAAGAATACCAATTTAATGAAATTGTTTATGGAATTGAAATTAGTTCAAAATATATCATGGCCCGGTTGATTGGAAATGAAATAGGTCAAACGATATAAAATTTCTAATTAAAAAAAAACAAATTTTTTATACTTTAGAAATAAAATAAAATATCGGATTATTAACGAAAAAAAATGTAAATAAGGAGATATCATTATTATCTATTAAAAAAACGGAATATTTAAATTTTAATAATCGTACTGTTTGATTATGAATAATATCGGAAACTTAAATACAAATTAATTAAGTTGCAATAAACTATAACAAGATAATTTGCATACCCATTGTTTATTGCGTTCTAATTAACTCTCCCATTTTGCATCAAAGAAAAAATTATGATCGAAAAGTTGATATTCCAGTATTGTACGACAAAATAAAGTTAACTCTTATATATATTCAAGTAAAATGGCACTATACTCTTGTCAGATTGTATTTGGTTATGGCATGACTAACTGAACCTACTTGTAACACACTTTATTCACTCCTACCCGAAGTTCTTCACGGTCGAAAGTCTTAAATAGAAAATACGCTGGCTTTGCTCAATGCATATTCTCAGATTAATTACTAAGGACGAATGATTGATTAAATCAGATACAACACAAATAGACTAAAAAAACTATTATTAGTTTAGAAATACAAATTCAAGCATAACCATAGTTCATGTCAAATGAATAGTCAAGACCGCATTATTATAATAATTCTGATCAAAGGCAATGACGAATTCTAATTAAGCACACATGAATGGACTAATTACTGTCCATCCATATTGCTAACTGAAAATTGGAATATTCAATTTATGAACTTTCCACATTTCATTTATTATATTTTCATTAATTGATTAGTAAATCCGGAACAAATTTTGTCAAACAGTTTATTTTTCCCTTTTTTAGTAAATTTTATAGAATCTTGTAGACGAAAAAAACAGCAAAAATCTGGTAACTGAATTATTTTCTAAAAATGCGGATGTTTCTAAATTATTTATAGTTCGTGCAAGAACAGGCTTTCTCCACAGTAAATTTATATAAATTAACCTATGATAAGTTCTAATATTTATGTTAAAAATTTGCTAGAATACGTTTTCTTTTCCAATCAAAGAATGTAAATTTTGTAAACGTACAACAAAAACAATTGACCAAAAAATGGTATCTCCATTATTATTATTATCGATTTTATTATTATTTTATTGGTTTAAATAATATTTTACTCTGTACAGATTTTGTCGATTGCAGCCAGGAGAGAATACGAAATTAAATAAAAACAATAAATTTGCGCTTTTTTAACTTATATAAAATTTCATTATTTGGACGAACCTGGTTCCCGCACTCAACCCTTCAAGTATACTGTTAATTTTTGTGTTAAATACTAATTTCTTGATTGATCTTGATTTAAACAATAATTGCTAAAGTTGTCTTTATTAAATTTAGGCCCTACTTTTAATTAAATAACCTTAAAACAAGAGAGTGATAAAAACTATTTATTTAATATTCATATATATTATATTAGTTTACAGATGTCACAATAATTGTTAATTTGAAATAACATTTGCACGGTAACAACCGGAATCTTAACATATTGTCAAATTATAAAGTCATTACTACAAGTACGATCATCAGCCAATTAACTTTCGACATATGATTGCGTAACAAATCTGGAAACTGTACTTTTGTTCGTGTAACATTATTTTTGTCAATAATCTCCCATTGTTACTTTCCCCTGATAGTCAAGGATCTTGTGTGTGTATGTCGTTCCAGGAATCCATTAATATCTCAAGCGGAAGTAAAAAGTTGTAAAGGATTTCTGAATGCATGGCTTTGTTTACTGAATATTCAATGGTCGAACGCGATTTGCCCAACATCTGTTAGTATGTGAGCACCGCATTAGTGCATGCGTTCATAAAATATATAATTACTTAATGTAACATTAGATTTTATAACAGAAACGTCGATTTCTAATATTGAGATTATGCAGAAGACTGTCAAACGAGGCAAAGTTGTGAAGTGAACTACACGATCATTATCCAGTAATCGATTTCAATTTCAAAATCAAATTGACTACCTGGTTCGATAGGGCAATATCGAGATTTCTTCAATTGTGCAAAATTAACATGGGTCTTGTTAAGAAAAAAAGGCTTAATTGGTTGTTTTAGATAAAGAATTACAAGAACTTTAAGGTCATAAGGGTCATGACTCACGATTTGTAACATTTCACCGCAATACCAGATTTTTATTGAGGTGAAATCATTGTTTCCATCTGTTGATCAATTAAATTTGAACAATATATCAGACAATATACGAACTTAGAGGTGCACAAAGAGTAGTTCAGAATAATAAAACGGATTTTTAATTCAACTCACACATATGCTCCAGACTGAAGTGGTATAATAAAGGAGTGAATTAATATTTTAGAAATTACATGAATTAATATCGATAGTGGTACAGATCTTTGTGATGTCTACGATACTGTTCCGCCGTGTGGTTTTAACCGTTTTTCTTTCATTTAACCTGACGGTGATGCAATGAACTTGTGGGAAAAACGTTCCAATCAACACTGTAATCCTATTAATCCTATTTTTTATACATTTGCCGTGTGGATTGAAATTTAACAACTATGATTATTTAAATGTATTGAAAATGTTAAATTTTTAACAGATCTGGTAAGTTTATTTTAATGAGTTATAAGGAATATACGAGAACCGGTTCCTTTAACATTCACTAATAACTATAGCACGTCTTTATGATGGTTTTTCAATATAAGTAATAGTAAAATTAGTTTATTTATGGTATTAATTTGTCATACGGGAAATAATCATAATTGCATACTTAACAGGATGCGATAGTTACTTAAAACCAAAATTAAATAAATTGCACATTAATTTGACTCTTTGTTATTTTATGGTTCACTAGTTTAAATTAATTCAATAAAAAGTTTAATTTTCTGTAAATCCGACGAAAAACAACAATATTATTTCTGTTATTCTTTTTTGATTAATCCTTCGATTTTTGTGACAAATTAGCGGAACAGAAACGACCTTAGTTACAACCACAGAACACCTAGTTACAACTTTTGCTACATGACTATTAAATTGTTTTACATGTTTTTACGACGAAAATTGTACACAGAAAAATAAGTAAAATAATTACTTTTAAAGCTTATTATGTCACAAAATTTTGTTTTTATTTTGAGGCTCTTATATTATATTAATTATTAAAAGCGTGTATTTTAAAACACTTAAATTATGACAATTATGCTGATAATTGCATAAATTATATAATAACGTGTTTCTAATAATTTTAAAACAGTTTTAAAATGCTATTTTGTTTAGTCTATTTAAAAAACATGAATCTCATATTTTTTATGTATACGGTATTTTAGCGGTTAGCATATTTGTTTATACATGACTGAAATTAATCTATGATTAAGGAATAAATGACATTCAGTTGACTTACAAACTAATAACTATGTAAAATATGTAAATATAACGTGTTAAATTTTTATGAGTAATTCCATTTAAATACATATTCACATGTATATTGTTTAAATAATAGTTGTTAAAGTTACAACAACAAAAAAATATTTACTTGAGATCATTACTTTAAAGCAAAATTTAAAATTGTGGAGACTTTTAGATAAAAACCTTGTCGAAATTAATTATGATAATTAATGTGTAAACGGCTGTTGAAAAACGTAAAAACTCTCATGAAACAGCTGTGGATTATTTCCATTGTTATAAATATTAATTTAAGCAAAAACATGTTTTTTATTGTATGTTAAATTATATAAAATTTAAGCTAGAAATGCGAATTGGCGCCCAACTTTAAATTATTATGTAAAAATTCAATAATAACAATAATTTAATTTATATATCTGGATATAAAATTTAACAGTTTATTAATTAATTGTAGAATATTTTAAATGAATGAATTTTCAAAGTAAGTTGTAATGTTTAACTCAACTTTAAGTATTAATAAATGATTTTATAATAACTATTCTTTATTAAACTACTACCTATGTAAATTAACTAACCTCAATGTTAATTAGAAAAATTAATAAAAACAAATACCAGATAATAGGTAAGTAAATATATATTATATTTTTTATTCTGTAGATTTTACTATTTCTTTGCTAAAAATTAAATATGTTTTATCTTTTGGATTATTCTCTTTGTAATAAATGTATTTTTTTCTTGATCGGTTTTAATTAGTGTAATACCATAAACTACCATAAGGAATTGGCGCCCAACTTTAACTAATCTGTAAAAATTATCCAATAATTTACTTAAATTTATTTATATATCAGGATAAATCGGGATATTAAATGATGTAACATCCACCTTCCATAAAATATTTGTATATTTTATTTAACTAGATCTTAATTTTAGTAAAGTATTAATTAATTTATGTTTATGTAATAAACAGTAGTAACGTATTAAATTGTACTTATTATATCCATTATTCAACTACAAATTATTTGCCTATGTAAATTAATTAATCTCAATAATGATTAAAAATGTCAATAAAAACAAATGAGTTATTATCTAATAATAAATAAATACTTTCAATTTTTGAATAAATATAAACTTACTAACTACACTTAATAATGTATGTTGTATGTTCTCCTCCAGGATAAAATAAATTAAATGTGCCTTATATTTTGGATTATTTTCAATGAAATAAATATTAATTTACTTTTTTAATGTTAAATTAGTGTAACATTTAATCTATGAAAGTGAACTGGCGCCCAACGTTAAATTATTATGTAAAAATTATTCAATAATCCACTCAATTTTATTAATATTACAGAATGTAAAAATTAATTAATTGTAGAATATTTTCAATAATGTTTGTTTAAAAAATGTGAAAAAAGTTTTACATGCAAAAATACATACATAAATTTTATTTTAAATAATTTTATTAATAATTTATAAAAAATTATTCTCATATAAATCAATTGATTACAGTAATAATTCAAAAATCAATAAAAATAATAACTTATAAGTAATATAAATACTTTGACTTTTGCATAAATTTTATAAAATTGCATTATATTTAATTATGTATATTTTGTATTCTTCCCTCGGCTAAAATAAATTAAATATACGTTATCCAGTTTATTCTTTTTTCAATAACTTGGAAAGTGTGCATTAATATACATATATGAGAAAGTATTGTTTTCATTTGTCGACATCATTTATATATAAAATAATAGGTTTGTATTTAAATAGCACATATAAATTAAACATTATAATTTTGGTGTTTCGAACGTGATTAAAACGGTTAATTTTAATCAAATTAAATAAGAACTTCGAATGCAAATTTATTTATAGTCAGTTTTGGCGTAATCCAAAAATAGTTCTGAACAAGTATCTTGCAAAAACATATCTGCACAACCTCCATACATTTGTTTTTATTTTTATTTTGGCGAAAACTCGTATACCCACTTATATTTCGTAGAATCAATTACACAGTGGGTTTTGTATTTTACGAAACCACATCGATTTAAAGCGTACAATTTAACAGTAATCATTAAGTTTGTCTATCAAAGTGCAACATCAATTTAAAAATGAAAATTGATGGCAATTTAACAAGAACGAAAGCAGGAATTATACAACACCGCAATTAATCTACTGCAGCATAAAAACGAATAGTTAATTGAGTTTGTGTAAAAAAAGTGCAACTGCATGTTCCCCGTTCACTATTTAACAACCATGAAGCAACAATAACAATTTGTTTGTTTATTAAAGCACAATTTAAGTGGATTTTAAGAGTTAAAGCCAGGGGAAAATTGATCGACTGGCCGTACGCGATATTTCCAAATATTTATACATACCTTTTATTCCATCCATTCTATAACGGGTGAATGACCGTTACGGCAATATACAAGAGACATAATGTTTCTACTTTCAAAGTACACAGAAACATATAGGCATTGTGAATCGGTTCGGGGATATATGATTGCTTAATCTGGTTTTTGCATCTTCAATTAGCCAACGTAACGTTCTGTTGTCTTGTGGATTATTAATGGACAATTGAAGGATACAATGTACTAACAAAAAATCAATCTCCCAACTAGTTTCGAGTCAAAACGGTCTTAACAACGGCAAAGTACCCTCTGATAGTTGAGAGACTTGATCGCCGGATAAGAAAACAAACTTACTTCTGTACCCGGAACGGAAGTGGTCCACGTTAATCACCTAGTCCATTGGTCCACGTGAATCATTACGTTGACACACCGTTAATACATTTTCTGCCACAAAATTCGCAATCGATTCGGATTCGGATTAGACACAGACCGGGTAGGAAAAGGTTTCACTTTTGTATGTACACTTCTTGGAGATTGTACGACTGTCTCAAGGTGTAGTTCAGACGCACGCGTACCTAACAGTAATTCTGTGTTAAGACAGGTTCACAAGGTGTAACTCGACTTACAGGTGATCCGTTGTGATCTTTTTCCAGTACGCTACGATATTCAAACAAGGACCAGATTTGGAGAATGGACGACTTGCTTATTTGGCCGGCTGGAACTAAATTGCACGCAAAACGAAAGGAATTGTCGAATTTCGTTTGGAAGTTTACACGGTATAAACCCACCCACCCACGTAGATTGTAAACAATCGTTTGCCTATGTGTATACGAGGTGCCTACGTTTCGTTCGCTTGACTGGTTTGAGTTGCAACATTACGAAGGTGGATGGAGGTTGATTAAGACGTGGTTTATAAACTCATTATAAATGATACAATATTAATATTTTTTGTTGTATACACCTGTTCTAGTTTTTGTTGCCAGATTCTAAACTTATGAACGATTTAGCCCACCACTACTTGAATTATTCATAAATTAACAATTGGTATTTAGTGGTGTTAGTAAACCAGTTTATTTTAAGTGTTACGAGGGTTATATAGGGCGTCTCTAAATTGAGTGCACAAAAATTAATCACATATTCTTGATCTCAGAATAGGCTGATTTGACCCAATTTTCCCATATACCAATATGCTTCCTAAGGAGATACAGGTTCAAAGGTTGGTTACTGAATATTATTATCATAATACATTTCTGAAACTAACAAATAATAGAATAATGAAATATTGAAGTTTAATTTGATTTAAACCTTTACTACAGAGTGGTTAGAGAGGGTGAGGCGGATCTTAAAAGTACCCTAACTTTTTTGTACGTAAGTTTATTTTAACTTTGACATTACAATATGAAATTTTAAAAGTTTTTACCTAAAAATGGTCCTCTTGTTGAACTTCGGCATCATCCACCGTTTCCAAGCAAAATCAATTTTGAAGTTTCACCTCATAAATTCTAGAAGATCGTATATTCTAATATATGTAGTAATAAACACTTTTAATTCAAACACACTATATACAAATATTAAAAAATCAAATTGATTTAGAATTTTGTGAGAACAGTTACTAAAAGCACTACAGCAACTGAAAGATCCTTTGAAGGCGTATATCCCTCTTAGGAAGAATATTGGTATACAGGTAAATATGGTCTAATAGCCGTATCTTCAGGTCAAGAATAATTGGTTAATTTTTGTGCACTCAATTCAGGGACACCTGTATATTTAAAATTGTGTTCAATATCTGTAATATAGTTTACAAATTTATTATTAAATCAATATCTTATCATATTGTATTCACTGCTGAATATCATATAATGCTAAAGTTGACTCAATGTGTGACAATAACATATATGTCAAACTGATCAGTATTATTCGTATATAAAGTAAATATAATTTAATATTTTTCATTCGGTAACAGTCTACTTTATTAACTTTTGATTTTATTTTTTATAATCAATTTAAATTTTTTGCTTAGTTATAAATATGGTATATTATTATTAATTTTTAAATAGATTAATGTAATTTTATGGATAAAATAAACATACTTCAGAAACAGAAGACATTTTTTGTGAAAGTTAAAATATATAATGACATAACTTCGTATATTTTCACGATGCAAAACCTTTGAAATGGTCTCCGTTAAGTTCAATATCTCTTTTTTTTTGGTTTGACCCCTCCTACTTTTTGATATGACAGTCATTAGTGATACATTTTTACTAATCTCTCTTTCATTATACGGCTATGGTACGGCTTGCTAACTTCACAAAAGACTGATTAAGCATAGTTATTTCTTCTGATATCTGACAAGGGCTTGTTTTGATGTTCTCCTAACAGAACATATTTATTGGGAACGTCGAAATATAACTTATTATAGATAATATATAACTATAATTTTCCACGAACAAAAACCTTTACAAATCCAACAGCATCTTTGTTAAATATCATCTGATTCAAAAAAAGTATATCCATATTTTTTGGATAAAAAGTTAACTTTTTATTCAAATATTATTGAAATTGTTTTTTACAACAGGTGCCGAAAGCTGTAATACATCACACAAGACAGATTAAAGGAAGGAGTTATTTCTAATATTTTTGATAAGGATTTGTTTTGATATTCTTCTTACAGAATATATTTATTATCAAAAAATCCAAATATAACCTAACTTTGTTTCTATAAATCATTGCGAATCGAAATCTTTACCAACCAAACCGCTTCTCTGTTAATCATCATCTGATTCCATAAAGGGATATCACGATTTTTTTGTTCTGACCTCTACAAATTTTTTATTCAAATTATTATTATCAGTATTGGTATTGGTATTAGTAGTTATTAGTAATAATAACTATTATATGTTCTATGAGATTGATATTATTTTTCTGGATGAAATAAGCCCACTAAAAATTCAAATATAACTTAACATTATGTCTAATAATTTTTACGAACCGAATCCTTCAACAACAAACCACTTTTTCGTTAAAGGTCGTCTAAATCCAAAAACAATAGAGTTTTTTGGTCAGATCCCAACACTCTCCCCCTTTCAAATTTGGAACAGTGTCCTGTAAAGTTCAACACTTTTCCTGTTTAATATGATATCTTTCTATTAGCTTTACAAGGGACAGATTAAAGGTAACTAACAGAATATATTTATTATAAAAATTCTAATTAAATTTACATGATTCTTGATTCCAAAAAAATAATATGATTAATATTCTTAATAAGTAAACTATTTATTTGATGAGTACGAATATGAATGAAAATAAACATTACACATATTAGATTAGCAATATCTTTACGGGGGGTATAACATTTCTTAATTGATTAGATTGAGATACTGATGATACATCAGAAAACAATTAACTCTTTATCTAAAACATAAATCTTATTTATTGCATGTTATCAGAGTAGTAAGGTAGTAAACATGAACACCTTTCTGCTTATCAATAAATAAATATATATTATTCATATATATAAGTATAATAAAAATTTCGACATTTATTGGAATAGTCCTTATTGGAACTCTTAATAAATTACAAATGTACTATGTATCTGTTCGAAATTAATTAAAATAATTGCACCCACACATGAAAAAGTTTGAAAACTGTGTCGTGTCCCATAACTCAAAGAATAATAGCGAGCCGTTTAAATTAATAGAATGCGCCATAATTACAAATTAATCCGTCCATTAGTTTAATATTCCCTACCTATTCGAATACGGACGATGCGCCACCCACTGTAAATTAATACCATTAGTGCAATCTTATTGTCCACGATTTCTTAAGCTGTGTGATTAATCTGTCATTAATATTAATGTAAAAATTGTCTGACGAAATGTTCAACCCGAACAAAAATTGTTTATGGTCTCCGTTTTTAATCATTATTAACTCACATGATGCGTAGTTGTTGATCTCTGCGTAATTGTTCATCTCGTCCGAGAACACCAAGAATGGTTGCTCGTTCGCTGTCGGTCAAGTAAGTGGCCTCCCTCGTAGCTGCAGCTACCAGGGAGTGTGCACACGTTTGATCTTCACAACATGACATTACAGTCGGACTGAAAAAGTAATATTTTCTATTAAGCTATTTGGGATATGATCATATGACAAAATTTTAGAATATTTTTGTGACTATAAAATATGGATTAACATATAACATATAAAAAGGGCTATATTTAAAAACCATATAAATGTCATATAATATTGTGGTTTATCAAAACTTAATAAATAAAAATCATGTGGTAAAAATTTTATTAAAATACTTCCATTTAAAAGTACTATCTATAAATATGTATTATTGTATAATCAATAGTTTTATAAAAATTTTAGATATGCAAATACAGAAGTCGTACTAAGAGCGCCCTTTAATATGTATCGATCAAAATCTACAATCTTGAATTAAAAAAATTCTCTTTCACTAAATTTATTTAGTTTGGGTTAACTACAAGTTATTCAATAAAATCGAAATCAAAATGACTTGCTGGTCTTCATAGTAAATTTATACTATTTAATTATAAAATTTAAAAATTTGTTGCTTGAACTTAATTAAAACATTTCCGTTTTCTATAGGGAGCAGAACAGAACTACGGGAAAGTTTGTAGCACTGATATGTTCCAGTAGAATTGCAACTGCCCCATCCATCCAGTGTCGTATGCATTAAATTCAAACTTCGTTGAATGTAATTACGTAAAATTAGAAAATAAATTGTGTCAATATATTAAAATAAGTTTTGTATGGGGGGTTTTCTTTAATACATAACGATCAAAATTCACATTGTTAAATTAAAAAAATCTCTTTAAATAAATTTTATTTGTGTTGGTTTAACTAGAAGTTATTCACTAAAATGGAAATCAAATTTTACATAATTGTTTGAATAAGTCAAGTGAGCCAATGTATGATCCATTTGTAATTTTGTAATTTTTGTCCGATTTTTACAAACATATTTTTCAATTTTAAAGTATACAAATCTGTACTTATAGAGAAACTGTCACTTCTTTGTCACCTATAGGGTAATTTTTGTCATGAAAATTGAAGAAATCATATTAACTAGTACACCTCCTGGATTAATCACCCCCTGAAATGGGTATTTTCATAAAAAAATATGCATAATCGTAATATTGTGGGAAACTTAAAAATCATATTCTTCTTATTAAGTTACTTTTAATAAGTTGTCTATAAAATGAATAGTCTAAAATAGCAATCTTATTTTTCAAAATTATTGGAATATTATAACAATACTACTCTACTTATACTAATACTTTTCATATCTAAATTTTATTTACTTCCACCAATCCACTGTTCTATTCAATGCATTATATTTCTTTCTTAAGTGTGTGGGTATCTTTCTCAATTGTTCTGGGATAATTTCGGAACATGATTCATTCATTCGAACTTCAAAAATTTAGTTTTAAGAGAATTAGTATAATTATTATTCTATAATGCCAATTAATTGGTATAGTAATATTAGTATAATATTCTAATATTGTTGAAAAATAAAATAACTTGTAGTATTTTTTTCAGTTTATTTTATATATTACTTATTTACAAAAATAAACGTATAAGAAGAATATGATTTTTAGTTTTTCTACAGAATTATGAATATGCATACATTTATAATAAAATTTCGTATATACCCACTTCAGGGAGTGATTAATCCAGAGGTGTAGATAAAAATTTTTAAAAATTTATTCAGTTTTCAAGACTAAAAATTACCATGTAGGTTTTGGTTTTGATGAAACTTGATATTTTATCTGAAAGTACATATTTTTAAGTTTTATAATTGAAAAAAATGTTTGTTAAAGTGGGAAAATGATACAAATTTTATGAGGGTGTTCCGCTTTCATAATATAACAACTGTGTAACAATACGTCTCTGACGTTATATTCATTATTTACACATTAAATATAACTATTCAAAATCCCAAAATTTTTATTTGATTTAATTAAAACATTTCCGTTTTATATAAAGGGTAGGACAAAACTATGAGAAACAATATCACATAAATTTATAAAAATAATTGGGGTAAAATACAGTAAAATAAGTGCAGTATTTTTCCTTTTTATATTTATATAAATTTTAGGTTCGTAAAAATAATATAAGTCATACAAACCACCTTTAATTTATTAGGGTACATCAAGCAAAATTAATTACATGCATTGTATTAAAAATAATTTAAAAATAAAACTACCACAATTCAAAACGAAATTTTAATTTCAATTGATAGGTAACAATAATGAATGAAGAAATCTCATTGATGACACAACTTGTTGCCCGCAATGCTCAAACGCATTCCAATGCAGGATTCGTGCATGAATGAAAATGTTCAAATGTGAAAATCGAATTGCAGATACATCTAGGAAAGAAAAAATACCTTAATAGTCGAACTGGGAAGAGAAAAAATAACGCGTTAGAGAAACCGTGTCCGAATTCACAAACATTCAACACGTGTCCGTCCCATGTTTTAACGATTTGCTCCAAATTCACCTGCGTAAGCTGCGAGCTTCTGCCACAAAAGCCGAACCACACTGCCTGTTACACACAGTCACCCCCACTTGTTCGCTCAAGTAGCTATAGCGACGGCCGTCGCTGACGTCATCGCAATAGCACCCCTCTTCGTTTTATGTGATGTGTATAAAAATATCACAATTGATAGCTCGAGAGTAAAGATTCGTTGCGGTATTGTGGGACGGCGGGAGGTTCTGTGTTTATGTCTTTTGTGTGGCGGCAGAACTGTCGTTTAAAATAGATAACGTCGATTATAGGAAAATTATAATGGTCTTTTAGAAGGAAATGATATGGTATTGAGTTAGACGCGGTGAAGTGTGATTGAAATTATTGTACTTACGATAAAGGTGAATACTGGTTTTCATTTCTAATAGCAATGTAGATTTTACAATTGGCTTGGGACTATTCAAATCACCATTTCATTAATTCTAACATGAGCATAAATAGGTGGAAAATAAATAGTAACGAAATGATTAATTAAAAATATTTTATCAGTATCATATTTTCCGCCTTTGGATCCGTATTCGTCTAATATTTTAAATTCTTTGGATACGGAATACAATTTATCTTTTATATATATTGAAACAACAAATACAGCAACAGGTATTGTTTCAAATCTGATTACATAATGGACCATCTTAGTCTAAAGGTTTTTATCGGATACATCGACATCAATATTTTACTCATATTATATGTTAAACACTGCAAATTCGTTCCAGTTATATTCTTAAAATTTTCCATGAAAAGGGTGCTGAACTTTTTATGTTGTTTTTTGTTTAATTTCACATTTTGATAGTTACCACAGGGGCAATAGATTTCAGAAATTCCTGTTTCACTGCAGGATCTCAAAAAAGGAATATTCTCAAATAACGACATGCATGTAAGGCAACCCTGACTCGGCTTTATTTCATATTCGTAAACTGAAAGTTTCAGTATATGTTGGAAGGTCATGTACAAATAGAAAAGACTTGACAACTTCCTTTCGTTCATTTTAAAATTTTTATATTCTTCTGCAAATTGTTCTTTGAAAAATGGTGGAAAAGATAAATATATATAAGGCATTCGCGTTTCGAGCCAACCAGTGTGTAATTCCATGGTCTTTCAAATCCTGCAAAAAGTCAGTTACATTGGCGTCTTGGCTTCCGGGTCTGTTCAAGTCATTGTGGCTGAAACCGTTCATCCAAAAGTATCCGAAAGTCTTGGCCTGCTTAAATGTAAACTCAATGTCTCTTGCAACATTCATTATCTTTTTAGCAGTGGATTCAAGACCTAAAGTAAAAATTTTAATGGAATTTTTTTTTAAGTCTAATAATGAACAAACCTGTGCAGTAAGTAAATCCCTCAAGCTTTTTTATTTCCATCATGTCGGATGCTATTACGTAAGGTCTAAAGTAGTAATCCGTGGGTGGTTTACTGAAACCTTTTTTACGATACTGAAATGTTCCCATTTCAGCTATATCTTCCGCATATGCTATCACGTGTCCGAATTTGCGAAAGTCATACCAAACTAATGAGCAATTGTCCAATTTCCCCGTTATCGAAGTATTGCACTTACGGTAAACTTATTTTGAGTTCATGCCAGTTAGAAATGCCATAACGTTAGAAAATGTGTTCTCACCAACTTTGGTATAACTTTTTAAAGAAATAAAATTATTGGCTTCTAAGAATGCGTGAGTTTTCGGCATCACGCGAATTAAATTTAAGCGAGATATATTGTCTATTCCTATTAGAGTTAGACTTACGGCTGAATCGTTCTGATTTTCAATTTTCTTTTTGACATTTTCATTTATTCTCACTATAGAATGAGTATTTTCATAAAGTATCGTTGTGTTAAACTTGAAGTCAAAACATTTTATGAAAACTGCATCGTTTGATATAACCACATTTTCTTTAAATTTCTCACATTCAGATAATCTAAAAGATTTTAGTTCAAAATAGATCTACTCAGAAAGCACACGACTAAGAATAACTTTAATTATCCAGAGACAATAATAAAATAATTTACTAAAACTTTACTAATTTTATGGTCATTTTCTTGCCTTGTTATATTTGAATAACTGTAAAATAATCCATTTTCTGAATATTCACCAATATTTCTTTTGTAACATAACTTAATAGTTGCCGTTTTCTACATGGAACGTATGGCTGGGGTTGGTGAAACTTTAACGCTTTCTCATTAAATGAATTTAAATTAATTATTTTGTATTTACCATTGTATAACAAAAAATCTCCTATGGTATAAGCAATAAAACCAGCTGTTAAATAACAATTGGCTTTTATTACCTATGTCACTTCGACCTATTGGGTTGTCGAGATTAGTTAAATAATAAATGGTATAAACAATACTTAATACACAAAAAATAATGAACAATTTTAAATTAATAAATTGTCTACTCATATTTTTATAACCTTTAATTAAAATTTGTGAAATATTCTGTAGGACAGAGTAATATTAATACGAACTGTGTGGTGAAGGGTGTGAATTTTTATCTAATCGAATTTGGCACTTTTATTTACTTTTGTATTGATAAAATTATTGTTATTATTTGCATAATTGAAACTTTTTTTCTAACTTCAAAAATATTGGAAATAATGTAAGGAGACGTAAGAAATATTATTTATAAAAAAGGCCATCGCCTCCGTATCGTTGACGGCGGTAGGCTTAAAATTTGTCCAAAGATAATTACAATGATTTTTATATCAAGTCTTAAAAGTTATGTGGTGAAAACATATTGAGGACTGTTGACGCTCTAACTGAATTATGTTTATATCTCACTAAACATTCTTTTATATTCGCAGTGAAGATAAATATAAAATTAAATAAAAAATATTTATACATTTCTTTTCATAATAATAGTTGCAACAATGTCACGTTCATCCTAAAATAAATATACTTTTTTACTTATTTAAATAAATTATATGTATGAAAATTAACTAATTTTTAGTTTTACTGGAAATAAGTATGTTTAATGCTCGCCGCGATACCTTTGAACTTCGAACCTATAATAACATCTCGACAAGTTATCTGATTGACCTCGTTATTTGTACAAATAAATAACATTGTCATTTTCACAATAAGTTTGGAAAATATTTGTCGATTAAAATCTTTCGTTCTTAATGTGTACTAAATAAACGTAATTTTATTTTTAATAATTTCTACCGAAAAAATAATCTTAAAATATTACTATATAAATTTAAATTATTCATTAAATAAGACTAAGTGTTAAATAAACCATAAAATAAAAATGTGAAGCCTTCGAAAATATTCATGAACCGACACTCTAGATGAATGTTCCAAACGAATGAAAATGCGTATTTTTTGTCTTTCTCAGCACGCTCAAATAACACACTCATGATCAATATGTCCAATTTTAGTAACAATATTCAACAAACTTAACTATGATTTGAGAAGCTAACAAATAAAAAAAATAAATTAACTTAAGATATTAATTTACTGTCTTATATTATAATATAAAAAAAATATAATATTAATATTAAAATATTTGGTTAAATTAATCACTAATAACACACTTATTTCTACAAAAAATTTAATTTGTTTTGCAGTAACAATATTTTCTCAAAAATGCATCAGTCACGCAATCACTTTTGGTTCCATATTCGTCTAGTCTGTTAAATTCATTCGATGCGGAATATGATTTTTTTATTTCATATATTGAACCTTCGAATACAGCTGAGGGCACAGTTTCGAATCTGATTACATAATGTAACATTTTAGTGTTTGGGCTTTCATCCGATACATCCACACTATTAATTTTACTCATATTGTACTTTAAACATTCTGATTTTGTTTCTATGAGTTTATTTAAGTTGTCCATCAAAAGTTTACTAAATTTTGTTGTTTGTTCATTGCTTAAAGTAGCATTGTGATAATTGGTACAGGTGCAATACTCTTCAGGAATTCCTGCTTCATTGCAGGATCTTGCAAAAGGAATCTTCTCAAATAACGACATACACGTTGGACAAGCCAGGCTGGGTTTTATTTCGTAATCATATCCGGAAAGTTTCAGGATGTGTTGGAAGGTCATATATAAATCATAAGGACTCGTCAGCCTTCTTTCATTCATTTTAAAATTTTTATATTCTTCTGGAAACTTTTCTTTAAAAAATGGAGGAAAAGAAAAGTATATATACGGCATTCGTCCTTCAAACCAGCCAGTGTGTGTGTTTCTGATCCCTCCAAACCGCATGCCGTGATCACTAATGAATATAATAATGCTTTTATTGAAAATTCCATTGTCTTTTAAATCTTGCAGAAAATCAGTTACATTAGCGTCTTGGCTTGCAGGCATGTTCAAGTCGCTGTGACTAAAGGTGTTCATCCAAAAATAACTAAAAGTTTTGGCGTGCTTTAATGTACATTCAAAATCTCGGGCTATATTCATTATCTTTTCGCCGAAGGATTCGGGACCTAAAAATGAATATATACTCACAAATTTCTGGGACAATATATAAATAACTACCTGTACAATAAATAATCCTATCAAATGATTTTAATTTCATCTTTTCGGACGCTATGACGTACGGTCTAAAGTAGTAATCTGTTGGTGGATTTTTAAAACCTTTTTTGTGGTAGTTGAAAGTCCCTATCACCGATTCATCTTCGGCATATGCCGTCACATGTCCGAATTTACGGAAATCATACCAAACGAATGAACAATTATCCAGTTTTCCCGTCACCTTGGGATTACATTGATTGGAAACTTGATTTGAGTTCATGCCAGTTAAGTATGCCATAACATTAGGAAATGTGTTATCACCAACTTTGGTGTAACCTTTTAAAGAAATAAAATCGTTGGCTTTTACGAATGCGTGAGTTTTCGGCATTACACGGATGAAATTTAAGCGAGATACACTGTCTATTCCTATTAAAGTTAAGCTTATAGCTGAGGCATTCTGATTTTCGATTTTATTTTTGATATTCTCATTTATTGTCACAATGGCATGGGTGTTTTCGTAAAGCATCGTAGAGTTATTTTTTGAATCAAAACATTTTATGAATACTGCATCTTTTAAAATAACCACACTTTCTTCAAATCTTTCACAGTTGGACAATCTAAAAGATAGAGACTTAATTTGACTTAACTGCACTGTGCGTCTTTTGAAGTGAATAATTTGAATTATTCCATAAATCGGAATACCAATGGCATTATGTGGTAATAATTATATTATTAAAATAAGTTTTAATAAACAGTGTAAAATCCTTCATAAATTAAACAAAATTGCATCAATAACAGAACTTTTAAATTAGTAATAAAACTGATATTTCTAAATTTTTAATAATTAACTTAATATAACTTCCCCCCTTGGCATATTCAAAATTAGTGAACGAATAAATTTTTCATCCATAACTCGGCTGTTTTCTCCAAGAGCATTAGCAAATTTTGAAGCTGATAGTTTCGAGTGTAAATTTGTCTTTGAAGACTGTCCAATACTTATTCAAATGCAGTCTGGTGAACGCGAGGACCATTGTATCCGAGTAATACCATGATTTTGCAACGTCTAATGTGTAACCCCCACATGGTGAAGTCAAGCATTGCAAATTCAATAATAAGTGGTTGAATAACCATGTCGTGTATTAATAGATTCTACACTTCAAAAAACGCGCGTTGTGTTTAAAGAAATTGCTATTACAAATATTAATTATCAAAATTCAATAAAAATATACTACCATACAAACATAATACTTACTTAATTTTGTCATCATTATTTTGTCTTGTTATATTTGAATAACAGCAAAATAATCCATTTTTCGAATATTTGCCAATCAATGTTTTGTTTATATGCAAAATGTTAACGTTGTTTTCTTTGGTAATATAACTTAACAATTCTCTGTTTCTACAGGGAATATAAGCCTTGGGATGGTAATACTTCAACGCTTCCTCATTAAATGGATTTAAATCAACGATTTTACATTTATCACTGTATAATAAAAAATGTCCTAAAATAAATACAATATAACTAGCACTTAAATAACTTAATATTTGTTACCTATATTATTTAGTTCTTTTGTGTTGTCACCATCACTTAAATAATAAACGATATATAGAGAAAACAATCCAACAAAAATAATGAGACTTTTAAAATTGGAAAATAGTCCGTTCATATTTGCTAGTCAGTTCATACTTGGTACAAACTTCAAAATTTATTCCGGCACAAACGAATATGATCAAATTTGAATTAGATTAGATTAGGTAATAAAAGTTTTAAGATTACTGTTTACTACTACTAAATAAATTAAGCTACAACAATTCGAACACTCAAATGAATTAACACCAAAAGACTGATATTAATACGAACTGTGTGGTGAAAGGTGTGCATTTTTATCTAATCTAATTTGGTAAATTTGTAAAAATTTATTAGATTAAATTTATCTGGTCACAAAGGTAACAAAAGTGTTAAAATTACTCTTAACTACTACTTTCTAAATAAATTATTATATAATATGATGTAAAAGAGTTAAAAATAAATATTTTAACAATAATTATACACAATTTAATTATAAATAAATTAAATTAAAACAATACTCTTTCAAAATATTGATACAGATAACTCATTGAATATTGAAACTGATTTGTTTGTTGCAATACAGAACCTTCGAAAGTTTTAGGATATATTGGAAGGTCTTGTAAAAATCACAAGGACTGGTTACCTTCTTCTCCGTCATTTCAAAATTTTATTCTGTTCTGAAAACTTTAATGAATAGAAAAATATGTATATAAAATTCGTTGAATATGCATTTATTAGAAATAAGAAGAAATTTTCCAATATATAGCGGTTTTGTCTAAGAAGTTCGCGCTTTTAGAAATGGCTCGATAATTCCGCATCTTTCTTTACCATCGATATCACCCGACCTGAAATTCATTGAACACATATTGGGATATTGTTAAAAGGGCATTAAATATCACGAACCGGCTCCTGCGACACTTCTGCTGTTACGGGATGTCTTTTCAAATCTGTGACAATATTTTTTTAGATACGATTGACAACATATTATGAAGCATGTCCATTATATTCAGACTGTTGCTCGATTATATTTTATTTTTTTAAATGGTCTTATGTAATAATGAGAATGTGTTTAAAATTTTTCGGATAAGTTGTGAAACACCTTGTACAATTATAACTTGTTTCCTTTTCATGAATATATCTAAATGTTAGATTAAGAGAAAATATCTCTTTGACTCAGATAATTAAAAATTAAAGTGGAAATTTAAAGTGTGCAAAGCACAATTAAATTAAATTTTATTTGTTATTTTTTTTCGTAGTTTTCCTAATATTTAATAAAAGATACAACATAATTAATATATAATATAGGTTTTGAAATAAGTGTAACTATAGACATAATTTTATGTAACCGCTAATTGATTATTTTTTTATATTCAATTCATATTTCCATTTACCCTAGTAATACTTTCTTAAAATACAATCATCGACGCAATTGCTTTTAAACCCGCTAAATTCCTTGGACACCGAAATCGATGTTTGGTTGCATATATTGATACTTCGAATACAGTTAAAAGTAAAATTACGAATCGGATCACATAATGCATATTCTGTTTGGGTTTTCATCTGATACATCCACACTCGTAATTTTACTCAAGTTATAATACATACATTGTGCTTTATTTTCGTTTAGCTTATTTAAGTTGTTTATTAAAAGCGTGCTTTTTGTTAGATGTTCTTTGTGCAAATTAACATTGTGATAGTAGATGTGAAATCCAGTTTCAAAACAGGATATTTCAAAAGGAATATTTTCAAATAAAGACATACACGTTATACAAGGTAAACTGCGTTTTCTTTATTATCATATTTCAACATTTTTGGAATGTGTTGGAAAGTCATGTTCAAGTCATAAGGGCTCATCAACTTTCTTTCATTCAACTTAAAATTTGCTTCTGGAAACTTTTGTTTAAAAATTGGAGGATAAGAAAAGTATATAAACGGAATTCGTTCCTCTAACCATCCAGTGTGTGTATTTCTATTGCCTCCAAACTGCATACCGTGATTACTGATGAATATAATAATACTACTTCCATGATCAAATCCTGTAAAAAGTTGGTTACGTTGGCATCCTGATTTCTTGGTTTAAGTCACTGTGGCTGAAAGTGTTCAGTCAAAAATATCCAAAAGTCTTGGCGTGCTTTAATGTAAACTCAAAATCTCTTGCAATATACATTATCTTTTAAGCGAAATATTCAGGATCGAAAGTAACAAATTGTGAAGTAAAAATAATTACCCGTGCAATAAATAATATTATGAAATTTCTTTCTTTACAGGGGGATATTCTAAAATCTCAATAGTTTAGATAAAAGTAATGTATCTTAAGAATTGTATCAGAGATTATAATTCCTAAATGCATTTGTTTTTATTCACAAAAATAATAAAATAATCTGTGTTTTTAATACATTCATAATATTATTGTCATTTTGGTATTTTAGTATATTGGGATAATAAAATGATACGTTTTCAAAATATTGAGAAATTAAGTCTTTGTTTATATGCAAAACATATGTGTTCTCGTGCTCGACATGGCAAAGATGATGGAAATGCAACGCTTCCTTATTAAATGCAATTAAATTAATTATTTTGCATGGTTTATTGTATTATCATTCTTCAATTTATATCTTTATTATTAGTATAGTACATCATCATACATAAGTATATTGTAAAACTCACAGAAAAAGTGGTTTTATACACAATTCATTGTTAAAGAGACTTACCAACATATTTACATGTGTAAGACTTCGCCTTTCCAAAATAACACTTAAATTTATCATTCAATAAGACAATAAACATAACATAACATAACATTTAAATAAACCATAAATTAAAAATGTGAAATTGAGTTATTAAAATTAAAAAGATTCAAGAGGTGAGAATGAAAGAAGCCTTCAAAAATATTCATCATCTGAAACTCTAGGTGAATGTTTCAAACGAATGAAAATCCGTATTTTTCGTCTTTGAGGCCAACAAATAAAAAAATAAATAAATAAACTCAGATATTAATTTAGTGTCTTATAATATAAAAATAGAAAATTTATTAGCACTAAAATATTTGGGTAAAATTATCAGTAATATCTCATATGAACACACTAATTTCTATAAAAAAATTAATTTGTTTTGCAGTAACAATACTTTCTCAAAAATGCATCAGCCACGCAATCGCCTTTGGTTCCATATTTGTCTAATCTGTTAAATTCACTCGATACGGAATATGATTTTTTTATTTTATATATTGAACCTTCGAATACTGCTGAGGGCACAGTTTCGAATCTGATTACATAATGTAACATTTTAGAGTTTGGGCTTTCATCCGATACATCCACACTATTAATTTTACTCATATTGTACTTTAAACATTGTGATTTTGTTTCTATGAGTTTATTTAAGTTGTCCATCAAAAGTTTACTAAATTTTGTTGTTTGTTCATTGCTTAAAGTAGCATTGTGATAATTGGTACAGGTGCAGTACTCTTCAGGAATTCCTGCTTCATTGCAGGATCTTGCAAAAGGAATCTTCTCAAATAACGACATACACGTTGGACAAGCCAGGCTGGGTTTTATTTCGTAATCATATCCGGAAAGTTTCAGGATGTGTTGGAAGGTCATATATAAATCATAAGGACTCGTCAGCCTTCTTTCATTCATTTTAAAATTTTTATATTCTTCTGGAAACTTTTCTTTAAAAATTGGAGGAAAAGAAAAGTATATATACGGCATTCGTCCTTCAAACCAGCCAGTGTGTGTGTTTCTGATGCCTCCAAACCGTATGCCGTGATCACTAATGAATATAATAATGCTTTTATTGAAAATTCCATTGTCTTTTAAATCCTGCAGAAAATCAGTTATATTGGCATCCTGGCTTGCGGGCATGTTCAAGTCGTTATGACTAAAGCTGTTCATCCAAAAATAACTAAAAGTTTTGGCGTGCTTTAACGTAAACTCAAAATCTCTGGCTATATTCATTATCTTTTCGCCTAAGGATTCGGGACCTAAAAATGAATATAAACTCACAAATTTCTGTGACATTATATAAATAATTACCTGTACAATAAATCATCCCATCAAATGATTTTGATTTCATCTTTTCGGACGCTATGACGTATGGTCTAAAATAGTAATCCGTTGGAGGATTTTTAAATCCTTTTCTTTGGTAATTGAAAGTCCCTATCACCGATTCATCTTCAGCATATGCCGTCACATGTCCGAATTTACGGAAATCATACCAAACTAATGAACAATTATCCAATTTTCCCGTCACCTTGGGATTACATAGATCTTTAACTTGATTTAAGTTCATGCCAGCTAAGTAGGCCATAACATTAGGAAGTGTGTTATCACCAACTTTGGTGTAACCTTTTAAAGAAATAAAATCATTGGCTTTTACGAATGCGTGAGTTTTCGGCATTACACGGATGAAATTTAAGCGAGATACGCTGTCTATTCCTATTAAAGTTATGCTTATAGCTGAGGCATTCTGATTTTCGATTTTATTTTTGATATTCTCATTTATTGTCACAATGGAATGAGTGTTTTCGTAAAGCTTCGTAGAGTTATTTTTTGAATCAAAACATTTTATGAACACTGCATCTTTTAAAATAACCACACTTTCTTCAAATCTTTCACAGTTGGATAATCTAAAAGATAAAAGATTTTACTTACAATATGCTAAAACATTGATTCAGATGAAACTTCATTTGACTTAACTGCTCTGTACGTCTTTTGAAGTGAATAATTTGTATTATTGCGTAAATCGGAGTACCAATGGCATTATGTGGCAATAAATATATTATTAAAATAAGTTTTAATAAACAGTGTAAAATCCTTCATAAATTAAACAAAATTGCATTAACAGTAGAACTTTTAAATTAGTAATAAAACTGATATTGTCAAATTTTTAATAACAAAATTAATAAAACTTCCCCCCTTGATATATTCAAAATTAGTGAATGAATATCTTCTCCAAGAATATTAGTAAGCTCCCCCAAACTTTGAATTGATTGCAGTCTGATGAACGCGAGGACCACCGCATCCGAATAATATCATGATTTTGCAACGCCTAATGTGTAAATCTCACACGGTGAGGTTAAGCATTGTCGTCTTCAAAAACGAAATATAATCCAAATTCTTGAGCAGATGCTATAATATAATAATTCGAATAACCAACCACTTTAAAAAACGCGAAGTGTCTAAAGAAATTGCTATTACAAATATTAATTATCTAAATTCAATAAAAATATACTACCATACAAACATAATACTTACTTAATTTTGTCATCATTATTTTGTCTTGTTATATTTGAATAACAACAAAATAATCCATTTTTCGAGTATTTACCAATCAATGTTTTGTTTATATGCAAAATGTTAACGTTACTTTCTTTGGTAATATAACTTAGCAATTCTCTGTTTCTACAGGGAATATATGCTTTGGGATGGTAATACTTCAACGCTTCTTCATTAAATGGATTTAAATCAACGATTTTACATTTACCACTGTATAATAAAAAATGTCCTAAAATAAATACAATATAACTAGCACTTAAATAACTTAATATTTGTTACCTATATCATTTAGTTCTTTTGTGTTGTCACCATCACTTAAATAATAAATAATATACAGAGTAGACAATCCAACAAAAAAAATGAGACTTTTAAAATTGAAAAATAGTCCGTTCATATTTGCTGCAGCTTCAAAGTTCAGTATATACGGTACAAATGAAAAGGACCAAAGTGCGTATTAGATTAAATTTATCTATTAAATCAATCTAATCAGTTAATTTGCAGCAATGTTTGTGACCAGATCGATTCGTTGCAAAGATTTAACGATTTGTAAATAATTTACACGGACCGTGCAGTCCCAAAAACTAATTGTTTGTACTGATATTTTGGGAGATAATAGAGTGGGTCCTTTTTTATAGAAGGTAATCTCACGAGGCAAAAATACCTGGATCAACACAGGTTCAGGTATTGTACCACTGCCTATGTAGACATTTTTGAACATCTTATTTAATTTTTAGTTTTTTTTACTTTGAAAAAAGTTTGCAAAGATTAATTTATATTCTGCGCCAGCGCGCTAACATACTCATTATCTCTGAGTGTAGAGATTCCTACTACAGGACAATATTTTAGTCCCTTTGTTGTGTTGTGCATGATATCTGTCACAAAATTCAGATGTGGCCAGCATTTTCCGCACTGTATATAAAATCCTTCATTTCAAAATTTTATAATATTCTTACAATTTTTTGTTAAAAATTTGAAGAAAAGAAAAATATATATATGACATTCGTTCTTCGAACCAACTAGCTTGCTAGCACCTTCAGAGGTCTGATCTAATTAGTGTCTCTTTGACAGTTGATTTACAATTAAATGACAACTTTCGGTTTCTTCAGTGGCCATTCTTATCTGCGTAGCGATTCTGGTGTTTCTTAGTACCATATTTTGTCGAGTTCTAACATTTATTCCTTTCTGTTAAAATTATTCCTGTTTCTGTGTTTATGGATCTGAATTGTTTTCATAACCATTCTAGCGTGATATCTAGTTGTAGAGACAATCATTTGTGTTTCCCGGAATTTTTTGTTGCGATTCCCATCTAACAGTGCGTGTTAGATAAACTATTGTACAATAGTTTCATCAAGTTCTGTTAAAAGTCAGAGAGGTTGTCATCCTGAATATTAAGCATATTCAAAGCATTGTAGCTGAAAGCATTCATCCAAAAAGTACTAATGAATATTCAAAGTCTCTTGCAAAATTACTTATCTATACAGCAACGGCTTCATCTTCTGTATAATTATCTAGTTTCTCAGTCTTAGGTTTACATTTATTGTTAAGTTGCCTCAAATTCAGACGAAAAATTTTGTCTATTCTTGTTACAGTGAAATTTATGGCCGAAGGATTCTGATCTTCGATTTTGTTTCTGATATCTTTATTTATTGACAGTATGGAATATATATTTTTATAGACCTTCGTTATAATATACTGGAGTCAAAACTCTTTATAAAGGCTGAGTCAACAATTTTAGTTAATTTAAGAGCAGTGCTTAACACTCAAAACACACACTTAATAAAAATAGAATATTTTACTATTATTCAAAAAAAAAAATACTAATAATAAAAAGATATATAAATGCTGATTTGTAATATCAGAATCCCCTTTTTAGCCTTGTGATATTTGAATAACAAGAAATAGTTCTTTTTTAGAGTATTCACCTATTACAGTTTGTTTATACCTAAAATGTTGATTCTTTCTTTCTTAACATAACTTGACAGTTCTCTTTTTCTTCTTCTTTCACATATGGATGTGGATTATAGAACATAGTTGCAATAAAGCTTAAATTAAATAAATAAATGTTCTTATACCTTATTGCCACTATTTCTGTTATCATGTAATTTAATTAACGTGTATTATAGGGTGATAGAATCATAAAATTAACGTTAGTTCATTAAATTGATTATTTTAGTGTGCAACAATCTTATATCAGATATAATATATTTATTTTTTATTACAAATTTATTTAATTTTCTAAATTAAACAAATTTAATACCTTTGTTGAAATTATATATTAATATTATTTTTTTTATTATATTATTATTATTTTATTATTTTTATAAGATTATTTCGTTTATTATTTGAAGCTCTAGACGATCAGTATAAAATTTACTTTTTTTATATTTATAAGAGACACAAAAAATATAAGATTCTGGTAACTTTTTATTTTCAAAAATCGTATTGTATGGATTTTTTTTCTTATGAAAATTTTGCTGATACAGTAGCTATTTTGAAATATGACAATTTGAGTCAATAACAAGTAAGCTACCTTAATCGAATAATTTTTTCTCGTTTAATATAAAACATATTTATTTGGCGAATGTTTGATGATGTGTGTTTACCACACAATAAAAAAATTCAAAACAATTTTGTAAATGATTTAAATATTGTAGTTGTTTTTCTTATTTTCTCGAGTCGTCCGGTTCACAATTATGCCTTTATATTATTTAAGTGAAGTTGAAATCAATAGGGCACTTTTCATTCAGAGTGATTTGCTCCAAGTCGATGTTGTGATAGCGATGGAAACATCACAAAGTGTGATAAGCAGATTTATAAGGTGACAAAGAGAAACGCATAGTGTACGTAGAAAAACTGGGCAGGGTAGAATAATACAAAATTTTCCAACGTATAGCAAATTTGTCCAAGAAGTTCACGCTTTTATTTAGAAGTGGTTCAATAATTTCGCATCTTCCTTTGCCATCGATATCACCTGACCTAAAACCCATTGAACACATGTGGGATATTGTTAAAAGGGCGTTACATATCACGAACCGGCTCCTACGACATTTCTGCAGTCTTACTTCAAATCTGCGACAATATTTCTCAAGATACGATTGATAACTTAATACGAAGCAGGCCCATCATATTCAAACTGTTGTGGAAGGTAGAGGTGGTCCCACAAGATACTGAACCGATTTTCAAAATCTTTTAGTTTGCAATTAAATTTACTTTAATTTTCTGTTACACTAAAGGGCTGTTGATTGTTTTATTTGTGTAAAAATAAACGCACAATAGAGAATAAACATTCATCAATTTTTAAACTGTCCTCCTTTTTAGAGAACAATAGCAATATCCCCATTCTGATTATTTCTGATAAACGAGTCACTATAAGTCTGCCTTCTATCATAAGAAACTTGCATGAAGCTGGTCTTAGAGACATAAGACGTCTCCGGTTCCCTCTGTTGAACAGGGGGCATCGGATTGCCAGCGGAGCATTAGCCAAAGTCCACCGCCTACGAATTGCAGCCGAATAGCGTAATTATTTGTTCACTGATAAGTGTAGGTAAACATTATCAGTATAATAAGCGTATTTGAACAGAGATCATGAGTAAAACATGGGTCCAACAATACTTTTTGAGGGGGTTCTGTGACATTGTGGAATGGAAACACATTGAACACGTATGAGACCGTTCTCTGTGACAAAGTTACATTCAAAGTAACTGCAAGGACAGTGAAAGCTGTTCGTAGTGCAAGGAGGAGATCCACCAAATATTGGTTGGAAAACGACAGCTCTTAACATCTATTTTTTTATTATTATTATTGTTAAATAATCTTATTTTATTAATTATTTTACTGGTTTTTCTGTTGTATGTAATTTTGTTTAATTTATGTAGGAAATTGCATTATATTATTAGTTAAAGGTTAAAAAGAACGGTGTGCTAAAATTGGATTCGGCGAGCCAAAGCTTGCATTCAAATTAATGGGAACAATTTCGGACAGCTTTTATAGATCGATTGAATTATTTTTTATCTCGTTTCCTGTTCCTCTATTACACTTTTTTTAAGTGGATTTCGTATGTAGCACTGAGTATGTGGTATACACCTCGTATAATTATAACTTGTTTCCTTTTCATGAATATATCTAACCGTCAGATTAAAAGAAAATATTTCTTATGACTCAGGTAAATAAAAATTAAAACGGATCACAATTAAATTACATTTTATTTATTATTTTCTTTCGTAGTTTTCCTAATATTTAATAAAAGATACAACATAATAAAAAAATAACATAGATTTTAAAATAAGTGTAACTAAAGACATAATTTTGTTTTGTCGCTAATTGATTAATTTTTTATATTTAATTCATGTTTCGATTTACAATAGCAATACTTCCTTAAAATGGAATCATCGACGCAATTGCTTTTAGACCCGTATTCATCTAGTCTGCTAAATTCCTTGGACACGGAAATCGATTGTTTGGTTGCATATATTGATCCTTCGAATACAGCAAAAGGAAAAGTTACGAATCTGATCACATAATGCAAATGTTTGTTTGGGTTTTCATCTGATACATCCACACTCGTAATTTTACTCAAATTGTAATACATACATTGTGCATTCTTTTCGATTAGCTTATTTAAGTTATTTATTAAAAGCGTGCTAAATTTTGAAAGCTGCTCTTTTTGCAAAATAACATTGTGATAGTTAGCACATGTGCAATACTCTTCAGGAATTCCAGTTTCAAAGCAGGATCTTTCAAAAGGAATATTTTCAAATAACGACATACATGTAGGACAAGCTAAACTGCGTTTTATTTCATAATCATATTCCGACAGTTTTAGGATGTGTTGGAAAGTCATATACAAGTCATAAGGGCTCGTCAACTTTCTTTCATTCAATTTAAAATTTGAATACTCTTCTGGAAACTTTTCCTTAAAAATTGGAGGGAAAGAAAAGTATATGAACGGCATTCGTTCCTCTAACCATCCAGTATGTGTATTTCTAATATCTCCAAACCGCATGCCGTGATCACTGATGAATATAATAATACTTTTATTGAAAATTCCATGGTCTTTCAAATCTTGTAAAAAATTGGTTACGTTGGCATCCTGACTTCCAGGTAAGTTTAAGTCACTGTGGCTGAAAGTGTTCATCCAAAAATATCCAAAAGTTTTGGCGTGCTTTAATGTAAACTCAAAATCTCTTGCAATATTCATTATCTTCTCAGCGAAAGATTCAGGACCTAAAATAAAAAATTGTAACCACATACTTCAATCGTCAAGAAAAAATAATTACCCGTGCAATAAATGATATTATGAAATTTTTTTAATTCCATCTTCTCGGACGCCATCACGTAGGGCCTAAAGTAATAATCAGTGGGTGGATTACTGAAACCCTTTTTATGGTAGTTAAATGTCCCAATCGCGGATTCATCTTCTGCATATGCTGTCACGTGACCGAAATTGCGAAAATCATACCAAATGAAAGAACAGTTATCCAATTTTTCAATTTCCCTAGGGTTACATTGAGCATGAATTTGTGCTAAGTTCATTCCGGTTAGATATGCCATAACATTAGGAAACGTATTATCTCCAATTTTGGTGTAACCTTTTAAAGAAATAAAACCATTTGATTCGACGAATGCGTGAGTTTTAGGCATCACACGAATAAAATTCAAACGAGATATACTGTCTATTCCTATTAGAGTTAGACTAATGGCTGAAGTGTTCTGATTTTCGATTTTCTTTTTGACATTTTCATTTATTGTCACTGTGGAATGTGTATTCTCATAAATTTTCGTTTTGTTATCCTCAGAGTCAAAACATTTCACAAATACATCATTCAATACATTAACATGGTCCTCAAATTCTTTACAGTGGGATATTCTAAAATCTCAATAGTTTAGATAAAAGTAACATATTAATTATATCAGTGATAATATATAATGTATATGTTATTATTCACAAAAATAATAAAAGAACGTGTGTTTTTAATACATACTTAATATTATTGTCATTTTGGTATCTTGTTATATTAGAATAACAACAAAATAATCCGTTTTCGGAATATTGAGAAATTACGTATTTGTTTATATGCAAAATATTAGTGTTGTTTTCTTTTCTAATAAAACTTAAGAGTTCTCGTGTTCGGCATGGTATATGTGGCTTAGGATGATGGAATTGCAACGCTTCCTTATTAAATGCAATTAAATTAACTATTTTGCATCGATTATTGTACAACAAAAAGGGTCCTAGAATACATATAATAAGATCAGTTGTTAAATACCAATTAACTTACCAATAATATTTTCCTCTACTAATAGATCACAATCACTTAAATAATAAATGGTATAGAGTATACCAGATACTGAAAAAATTATAAGATACTTGAAGTTTGTGGAAAAACTACTCATTTTAATTAACGTTTAAATTATAACAATATAATTTCGATAAGAACCATTTACGTTTATACAATAACAGCATTGCTTTAATACAACGTTTATCTTGTTTTGATACAGATTATGTTATATTTTTGCTATTATGAAGGCTACCGAATGTTCGAAATGTCAAGGTTGGTGATCGAATATTCTTAGGATTTGTGCTAGTGTTAGGTATAACATTCAGTTACTAAGGAATCAATTTTCCAAGTGGCTTTTAGGCTTTAATGTCGTCACTTGACGGTTGGAGCAAGATCGTCGTAAGTCTTAACAAAAATTCGATACCTTTTTCTTTTGAAAAAATGGATTTCTTACTAACTGAATAAACGATAGATGGAAAAATTGCAAAATGGTAGTTTAAGCCACGAAAAAAAGTCTTTTTCCCATTGGCGATAAAAAGTGGATAGACTTTGGAAATCTCAATTACGAAAAGTCAAAGTTAACGTTGGGACAACCATCAACACCGTATGAAAGACCGGAAGGCTCTAGAAATTAGACGATTCTATGTATGTGATGGGATCAGAAAGGAGCAGTGTAGTAGTTGAACCACATATTGGTCGAAAAACGTTCAGAATGGACACATCAATGTCATGCAGCATGATAATATTCCTGCAGCACCTCTTCCCATCGATGGGTACGAAAATGGGTTGACGAATGGATGTCAATAAAAGATGAAGCCTTCGTTTGGGATGGTATCCATAAATTACCTCAGAGATGCCATTGTTATTATTCTGAAGTAGTTACATAGTATTCATTTTGTATTTTAAATGATCACTATTACACCTAAAGTTATAAAACACGTTAATTTATGTACCAATTGAAAGTTTGTTACAACTCACAAATAAATTAGAATAGGCAGATATTACGGATTGAAAATTATGTACGTTAAACCTAATAGTGCTAAAATCCTGAGAATATGAGGTTTATAATACATTGATATTGCAAAGTGAACGAACAATTCTTTATAATATTCGGTCACCAACCTTGACATTTCGAAGATTCGATTGCCTTCATAATACCCCAATTTAGCAAAAATATAACACAATCTTTGTTTGTTTTATCAAAGCAAAGTTGTTATTGTATAAACGTAAAAAGTTCTTATCGTTAAATAAAATTAAATTTTTAAATTTTTTTCACAAACTTCGAGTATCTCATTATTTTTTCAGAATTTGCGAGCCGCAATTAAATAATATATGTGTATTGAATTTAAATATTAAAAATTAAACACATTTATTTCACTTCTCTTGATAATTATTGAATGAAAAGGGAACACGGGTACATTTATCGAAAGCCACAAATAATCCTTCAAAGACCCACATGTGGCTCGCGAGTAAGTATTTTAGAACCCTTTTTATTGTACAATAATCGATGCAAAATAGTTAATTTAATTGCATCTAAACTATTGAGATTTTAGAATATCCTACTGTAAATAATTTGAGGACCATGTTACTGTATCGAATGATGTGTTTGTGAAATGTTTTGACTTTGAGGATAACAAAACGAAAATTTATGAGAATACACATTCCATAGTGACAATAAATGAAAATATCAAGAAGAAAATCGAAAATCAGAACACTTTAGCCATTAGTCAAATTGTAATAAGAATAGACAGTATCGTTTGAATTTCATTCGTGTGATGCCTAAAAGTCACGCATCCGTCGAACCAAATAGTTTTATTTCTTTCTCCAAAATTGGAGATAATACGTGTCCTAAAGTTATGGCATATCTAACCGGAATGAGTCAGCACAAATTCATGCTCAATGTAATCCTAGGGAAACTGAAAAATTTGATAATTATTCTTTCATTTGGTATGATTTTCGTAAATTCGGTCACGTGACAGCATATGCAGAAGATGAATCCGCGATTGGGACTTTTAACTACCATTAAAAGGGTATGTAATCCACTCACAGATTATTACTTTATTACGTAATGGCGTCCAAGAAGATGCAATTAAAGAAATTTCATAATATTATTTATTGAACGGGTAATTATTTTTACTTGAGGATTGAAGTATGTGGTTACACTATTTTACTTTAAGTTTACATTAAAGCACACCAAGACTTCCAGCCAAAGTGACTTAAAGTTATCTGGAAGTCAGGACCAACTTTTTACACGATTTGAAACATCATGGAATTTTCAATAAAAGTATTATTATATTCATCAGTGATCACAGTATGCGATTTGGAGGCAGTAACATAAAAATAAACATACTGGATGTTTAAAAAACCGAATGCCATTCATATACTTTTCTTTTTCTCCAATTTTTAAAGAAAAGAGAGTTAGAGTTTACAAATTTTAAATTGAGCCTTTATGACTTGTACAGGACTTTCCAACACATCTTAAAACTGTCGGAATATGATTATGAAATAAAACTCAATTCTGTGCAACGGTATTCGGCCTGTTTGGCTGCTTTTATTATATTCGGCAGAATATCGAATATCTACATTTCATTAGGCCGAATGCCGAATACTTATTTAATATATTTTGTTCTAGTGAGATAATTGATAAAATGAAAGAAATTATTATATTCATATATTTATTTCTTTTATAATCATTAGTACATAATAGTCATTGGTACATAATCATCTTCTGTATTAGAAAATTTTAGGATTTATTTGAATTATTGCCTTAATCAAAATTTAGAAGGGGAAGGTTATGGTGCAGAAAGACTAATTTTTCTGTATTGTTAGGAAGAAGTTTACTTCTTTTTTTCTCGTAAATCATCCCAGTTTCAGAGAAAAGACGCTCTGATCAAACACGGAAATTTACATTTTCTTGATTGACACCACGTATAAGAATTGTTATGACGTGATATGTTAATGTTAATACTTCTATTTCTGTTGACACTGCATTTTTTTCTTTTGATGCGTCTCCACGAGCTGTTTTTTTTCTGCTATCACCTCTTCGAAGCAATCCATAAAAGTTGAATGAATAGTCTGGCTTAGACTTTGCTCTTCACTTCTCATCCTCTTGGTCAAAGTAAAGGAAGGACTCGCGCTATCATCGCTATTTTCTTCACAGCTCATTTTTATACTATCGATTAAAACATACTGCTTCGCATTTCCTTTCTGCAGTTGATTGGTGAAAGGATTTATCTTAAAACGTGGATCTAAAAATGTAGCCACTAAATGATTTTTACATTAGATCAAACTATCACAAAACAATCACCTCGATGCACGTTTTGGCGCCACACTCCGGCCGAATACTTTTGCCTAATACTGCTATTCGGTCAGGAAGCTCGCCGAATATACTATTCGTTGCAAGCCTAGTATATATATATATATATATATATATATATATATATATATAGAATGGTTGGTATTGGACACTTTTTACTAACACCAAACCAACTCCACTAAATAAGCCAACATAAATTAATCTGTCATATACTAAATCTTGAAATAAAACATATATCTTCAAGTAAATATTAATAATTGGTAACTGTTATGTTTATTGTAGGAAACCACACAGGAAATAATCTGATTAATAATAACATAATAACATTTTAAGATCGACTGGATATAAAATATGGACAGAAAACAGTGGGCATAAACAGTTATATTTTATTACTTGTTTTTAATATTTAAACCCAAACACTTGTTCCTATAATAAATATTATTGTAGTTATGCTCGAAAAGTCGAAAACTGTCTTCGGTAGGGCAGACTTTATTTACGAATATGTCCAGAAATAACTATGCCTATTATGATTAAATATTAAAATTATCATATTCAAAAATAGTTTATATTCAACACATATATTTTTAATAATTATCTGTTAAAAACATATAAATGATTATAATTAGGAGTAAGTTTTACATATCATTCTATACAGAGTCTGACTTTTGTGGTATAAATGAGAGCATTCGGTATGTACCGAATAAAACAGTATACAGTCGAACTTCGATATTTCGAATTTTTGATAACTTGAATCAAATCAGTTCAGGGTGAAAATTATGTGTAATTTTTACTTGATAACTAGTTTTTTTCCTGGCAAATTATGGTTCGACTTATCGAAGTTTGATTATATCTGAAACTGATATACAGCTATAGTTTTCAGGTAAACGTATTAGTGCATAAATTTGTTTTAACCAACAAATTAAAATGTAAGCATATGATTAATAAAAAATTAAAAAATACGTACTTATTATTGCAATCACACAAACAAAGAACAATATGCTTGTAATACCAAACAATTAAAAAACAATGATAAATGAAAATCCCACAAAGGCAACTGCCTACGACTATTCTCAAGGTTTCAGCAGGGCTGTATTTATTTATCAAAGTTTTTAAAAACAATTTTTATCTCTACATAACTTTAATAAAATTTATATCAAACCTGAATTTGTTCTAGAGTCGACTGCCTTCGAAATTTCTAAAAGTAAAACAATTAATTAATAAAATTAATATAGGAAATATTATCAGTACCATTCCAGCAATCAATTAAATCAATAATATAAAAAATTAATGAAGGGAATATTTTCGTATAAATTTTCAAATAGAGGAAATTAAAAGTCGATTGAAAGTCTTACTGTTTATTTAAGTCAACAATATATCTAAGTACAATTCAAAATTATTTACATACAATGTTAGGCGTGGGTTTCAATAATTTTATTCAATTTTACACAACTGGGAAACCCATATTTAATGGAATGTTAATTCTTGTAAAATTATTAAAATAGCCAAAATGTACATTACTTTACAGGTATAGTTACATTTTGCAATAAGCATTCCTATCACCATTTACAAAATCGAATATTAAATATATCAAAATTTGTTAAGTAATTATGTATTAAAATTATAAATAAAATAAATAGATCCTAAAGTTATAAATTGCAGTACCTGGAAAGCTTCGAGTGAAATTAAATTATAGACCTAAACAATAGTTTATCTCATTAAAATATATTTACAATGTTTTATTAGTTGACATAAGTCAGTCTACCCTCAAATTAAGATAATAGTACGGTTCAACCTTTGTTTAGGTACACATAAATAAATAATGTATCGCTCAATACTATTGGATTAAAAATGTGCAATTTTGTGGAATGTCTATGTATGTATCACAGTCTTTTCCCGATGAATAAGCTTATTTATTAATTTTCTATATGAATATTACTTGTAAGAACATAATTTAGTCTGCTTAATTTTAGTTTAATTGGGTAGTTACTAAACTGAAGTTTCAATAAAAGTGTAAAAAATTTACCCTCTATTAGCAATAGATTTCTAAGATTTTCATCACTAAAACTAATATCATGATGCATACTAACAATTCAGCTGTCGGTTCAGAGTAAATACTAATGGTAATATTAAAGTACATACACAACCTAATTATAATACACATTTTTGTATAGAAATCAATCTGCATTACATTAATATATTGTCACAATTATGCATGCTGGATTTCAACAAAATTTTTCTAACTTAATTTTTGATTGTGTAAAAGATTTAAGCTCTCTGCATCATAAAACAAATTAATTTAAAATATAAAATGTTTGCTATCCTCTTAAGACTAACAATCTTAGTATTAGTTTTAAGTCAGAATAATTATGATTAACTTTCATAAAAAACTTTTTGATTATAAAATTTAATCATTGATTTCAATAAATTTGTATTATTTTA
Organism: Aethina tumida; assembly: GCF_024364675.1. Classification (NCBI taxonomy): domain Eukaryota; kingdom Metazoa; phylum Arthropoda; class Insecta; order Coleoptera; family Nitidulidae; genus Aethina; species Aethina tumida. Next base: position 32,920,564 of record NC_065437.1, read on the forward strand.
ATACTGTCGATACATCTTAAAGACAAATATACATATTTAATACTCTTTGAAAAATTGTAAAATATTTTCATAGGTACTACAATGGATAAAACATCCATAATGAGCAATCACTTATAATTAATTAGGCTACCTCGGTATAAAAATTATAATGTATAAAAATTTGACATTCTGTAAAGCAAAAATTATCATATATATATTTATTATTTTATATACATTTAAAAAATATATTCAAGCAACTTCTCAATTATTACCAGGGATGTTTATACCACATTATTGTCAATAAATTCAAACATATGGAGTAAAAACAAAAATGTAAATTATGTATCTTACATAAACTATTTTGTAGAAACTCGAATAATTTCATTCATTATGTGAGTGGTTTTGTTAAAAATATTTTAATAAACATATATTTACAGACAGTTTAATGTATATTTTTAATTAAATGATAATTAATAATAAATTAATAAAATACTAGTAATTAGTTAGTATAAACAATTAGGTATACATATAGAGTATATTATAGTATAAACAATAATCAACAATTATTATAAACAATTACCATACCATTTTAGGCATAAAATTAATAGCTGTTCTCATTTTAAAATAGCTTTAAAAACATTTTGACTAGATAAAAACATCCCCAGGCTTGACTCATCAGAAAGAGAAGTTACCAGTTACTAATTATATATGCAGAAATAAATATAATAGAAACACAATATTACATTGCCAATTACAAAATTTACAGCCCTTAATACGGGAACAACATTCCCTCAAACCTGCATCACGCTTAGCGACATCTTTTCAACTTTCTCTTGCAAAAGCATTCTGAGTTCAATTTCCAAGTCGAGTTTATTCTGCATTTCTTCGATGACGAGGGTGTGCATGTGGTGCTGTTTCTCCACGAGCATTTCGAGTTTCCGCACTCTATCAAGCAGCCGATTGTACTCCTTGGGCGTGACTGTTTCCGAATCAGCAAGGGGTCGTTCCGGCGTTAGAATAGGTGTAACTGGGGAGACCTTGGGCTTCGGTGGTATATCTTTGCTGTTGTTCTGTTGCAACTGTCGACCTAGGAATGGAGGTATCAGTGATACCAGTCGTAACATATAATGACAGCACTCACCAGTTACCGGTATCGTTGGTTTCTGTTTCAGCGGGGGCGCCTTTTCGGAATCGACGGGCGACGGAGTAGGTTTGGGCTTGGCTGTGGGCACCGGAGCGGGATTTTTGGCAGACGTATCCGCCGCCACGGGTTTCTCTAACGAAGCCCGATTCTCTACGTGCGGTTTCGATTTTGACACATCATCTTTCGCATCGATGTTCAACGTTTCTTTCTCCACGGCAGCGGACACGCGTAGCTTCCTGTCAGGTCCGGGCGATGTGGACGTCCTCTTCACTTGGAGCTGCTTCATTTCATTCAACCAAGGCGCTTTGTGCTTCTCCCATTCGCGTATTTTCGGCCGGATCTCTACGCTTTCCTGGTTATCGGTAGTTTCTTCTGGTTCAGTTTCGTCACCGTAGGGAATGCCATTCAGGTCGAGATCCGTAGGTTTCAGTATTGTAGATGGAGGTCTCCTTCCTACAATTTCCGTTAATGTACTATTTATTTTTATTGAAATGTGAGTTATTACCAGGTGCTTTCGCTCTTGTGGCTCGCACATCGGTTAGCAACTGCTTCCTCTCCACCTGATCGAATGCGTCGTTGTTGTTGTTATTAAATTCCTTGGTTTCTGCGTGTACATCGTTTTTAGACTTGCTACTCGATGCTCCGTCCACGACGTCCACAAGTTTCTTCTTTAAATCGGACAGCAAGCTTCCGGAAGGAGATTTTTTAATTGATATAAGAGGTTTTTTACTAGGAACTGGGGGAGATTTACTGGTGTCATTTTTTATTTCGGTGGATTTGCGGTGAGATGCTGTCGTTACTGGCATATTCATCGGTCGCACGACGGCTGATTGTTTTGCATTATCCTCGGCTGTAAATATTAATTGTTAATGTTAAATTAGAAAATGATTTTGGATATAAATTAATTATATCTAAATAAACTGTTTTGGGAAAATTCGACATTTACCTATAATTTCAACAAAATTATCTGGAAATACTCCAACTTTCCCGTTGAGTTCGCCCCTCCACCATCCGGGATCTTCTAAATTTTTACTAAGTATGGTGACTTTATCACCTTCTGTTAATGTTAGTTCATCTTCGTTTTGAGCCGTGTACGAATATTTCACTAAACATAACTGTTTGGCTGCAAAAAACAAGCCACGTACAGTAATAGATACATAATGCATAAAAAATTAAGCAAACATCTAAAATGGCGAAGGTCAAAATAATAATACAATTATTGGTTCTGGATTTAAGATACCAAAACTAGTAAAGGAATTATTCTAATACATTAGTATTTGATACAAGTGGGCATATATTCAAATACATTTCGATTCAAAGTATTCAAATAGCAAAAATAGTCCAGACGAAACCGTGACATTGGGGTGATATGAGAGACAAGAGAAGAAAGGAGTGATGCAGTGTTACAATTTTACACGCTAATGTGTGTATGTTGTTGTTATGGAATTCTCAAGATTATTCGAATCTAGAGTACCGCAAAAGTTGAATCACAAGGAACATTTGTTGTGATTATTTAATTCGATCATTAATTTTAACAGCGATTTAGATTCACATTAAAATGATTTTTTATTAAAATATAACGAAAAACACAATATTACTTTACTACTTTAAGTTTTGATACAATTATCACGTATAAAAATTCACGATAAAAATTAAGATGAGAGATTAAACGCATTTACAAACAAAAATATGATTCAAATCGGGCGCGCATCTTACATCATCCGTTTAATATTGTGTTTAAATTAAAAAAAGTGTTAAATGTCCAGCTAAAATTTATGTAAATTATTCACATGATGAATCATAAGCTGAATTTAGAATCGAGACATGTTTACAGTTATTTTGATTAACTTATTATTGTTCCATACCAGAATTAATGTGCAATATGTTTTTTTAAAAAGTAATTAAATCAAAAGTTATTGTTTCTATGTATTTAAAAATATATGGATGAATTATCAATGATGATATATATTAGTTTTCTTTTCAAATAATAAATGTAGGTCAACTTTTAACTAAGTTTAAATTTAAATTTATGTTAATTAATCTTCAGTTTTACTAAATTAAAATTTAATGTTTTAAACTTATCCATGGTAAAAACTTTCTAAAGTTTTTTTATGATTTAAACTATAAGATGTCAACACAGAAGATGCACATAACTACTATTTAATAAAAATATATTATAAATAATTAGATACTTTTCTTAACAGTAAATTATAACTACCATATAACATAAGGGATAAGTAAATCTCAACATATATTTGAATAGTTTCAATTCAATATTAATTGAATACATTTACTGTTCTATTCAATTTCTCTAATTAGATTATGATAATTATCAATTTACATGTCCAATTAAAAAGCATTTTATAGAAATTATTACGAATCAATATAGAAATAAGAACTTAAATAATTACCTGAAGAATTGGATGGCTTTCCATCGTCCTCCCAATCCTTATTACTTAAAATTAAATTATCTTTACTATTGGAATGTGCTACATTTACAGGTTTGATTTCTTCAACAAAATTTGATGGGAATACACCTTCCTTTCCATTTAGAGTTCCTTTCCACCAACCTTCTTCTTCCTCACCAATAATGGTAATTATATCTCCTACATTTAAATTTAATTCATCTTCATGATCTTGGGAATAGCTGTATATCACTCTGCATTGCCTTATTCTGGATACATCTGTTTTCGATCTCATTACAACTTGTGAATCAGGAGTTAAAACTTTTACAAAATTGTCTGGGAACAACCCCTTTTTATCATTTAGGACGCCTATCCACCAACCGTCCTGTTTTTTGACTACATCTTTTATTATATCGCCTTTTTTTATTGTTAATTCATCAGATTCTTTTGCTATATAGTCGTGTTCAACTAATACTTCAACTAAAACGTAAAAGAAAAGTACAAAATGATCACATAAATCATAGATATACGGTCTTACCCATATTCGACACAATAAAATTATCATACTTTATTTACATTAAACCTTATTGAACAAATTTGTACTAATGCCCAACCCTGATGATCACAACAAAACTTTGCTTATTATTTAGATTCTTCGTACCAATATCCAGTGACAACGAAAATTTCCCTAAATCAAATGCACAGTTCCATGATCAAATGTCACGGCAAGCCCCTTTCAAACTGTCGCAATCACAATATTGTGCGACTATTTTAAAAACACAAATATTCATAATAATTAATGTTAAAACTTAATAATTAAAAATTATTGTTAGTGTATGATGAGTAAATTCAATAAATATTTTTACTGGTGTAAACTGGGTTGCATATCCTTTGAAGCGTTGCTTTAATTTTTTGTAATACATTATAATGTAGAATTTAAAATTACAATTTTTCATCTGGTGTGAATTAAACTATTTATTGACTTTTTATAATCATTTTCATTAAAAAATATCTGTGATTAAGCTGACAAATAATAAAAAATCATATTAAGAATTGCATAAAATTCTTTAAAAGTTTTTTAAAATATATTTATTACATATTAGAAGCCTGATTATAATTATTTTATATAAATATATTCAAACAGTTTATGATGATTAATTTTATTTATTTATTTATATTTTGTCTCAATAAACTTTGGAAAGAAGTGCCTAATTTTGAAAACAAGTATATCTTACAAGCAATATTAAACAAACAATTCGTTTTAGACTTTTATTGCAAATTAAAATATTGTCAAAATAAAACATGCAAACACTATCATCTAGCTTTAACTCGTACAGTACAAACACAACACGAGGGAATTTGAAAATCATCAAACACGAAGTTCTCCTTATTTTTTTCGTAGACCATTAATCGGCGGACGGCGAATTTTTGTGTGCATGTGGCCTCGTAATTGGGGAAGAAGGCCGAGAATCTGCAAGCTGTTCCCTCACTAAAAATGAAAAAGTAAAAAAATACTCAAAAAAATTAATGGAAACAATCTAATAATCGCGAGCAATTTACAAAGTGTGATAAATTACAGAATACAGTACACAAAAGCGATTGGGTTTACCCAATATAATGTGTATTAGAATAACTGTAATTAATCTCTTCAGTTATTTTTTTATCGGGAATTTCCGAATCAAACTGTATTTTTTGTTCAACTCACTTTTTACACAGCACAGTTTCGAAGCCTTGTATGTGGTCTTTGGATTTGACAATTATTTTTTCTTCGTTCCGAGTATTCTTCGCAGATTCCGGAAATCGGGTAAACTTCGATGTGGCGCACATAGTATCATCGTCGTCTAAACCGAACTGATCTCTGTTGTCTATTTGCACCCGTGGAATCAGGTATTGTCTAAAATCCGGCGATTTTTCTAATATTCGTTCTATTTCGTTCGACGGATAATTGTCGATCTTATCGCACATACCGAAGTAGCACTGTCCCTTTGGTTCCTTTGAACTTGCGTCGGGAAATATCATCGTCCCCGACCGATCTAGACAAATGATACATACGTGATTGGATTAATGATGTTATTGTAATTGAACTTTTGGTTTTTGGAAATTACGATTTACATATAAAATTTACACACAATATAATAACAATTATTTTCATACATACATAATTTAATGATTATTTTTGTAAAAATAATAAAAAAAATATTACCTATAACTGTTGTGTTTAAATCTATCGGATTGGGTGTTGAGATCTGTGTAACATTTTTTCGGGCCCTGACGGGGAAATTTCTTGTGTGATTGGTGGATTTTGTGTTGAAACAACTCAGTCTTTGAAATGTCATCTGAAAAATAATAGGATATTTAGGATCCCATAGCAAATGGATCTATTAGAGATTATGGCACCGAAAACTGAATACTTCTTTATGACAAGTTTGGTTAGAGAAAAACTAACCGATCAAAAAGATAGTTGACAACATAGCCGATAATTTTATTAGCAGTTGTGGCGAAATTAACTTTACACTTGATTATTAATTATTCACATATTTAACTATCTGTTTTCAGTTGTACATGGACTTATCTATTAACATTTATTACAGTGATAATATGTGATGTTAATGGGTATAATTTGATGAACGATAACAACTGAATTAGGTTGAATTCAATGATATGTCAAGAAAATGAACAATGACTGACAAATGAAATAAAGATATTTCACCCGTATTATGCATTCATTATATTCAATGTGCATAAATGTTATACATATTATTGCTAAACTTGCTTTATTGTGTTTGACATTGAACCTAGATAAATATTATCTAATAGTACATAAATGTCTGGATGATTTTTGATTAAAAATGTACTCTATATTTTGCTGTTAATTCCTAAGAAATCAGTGACAACTAACTATGCAAATGAAGCTGTTTAAATCGCATTAATTTTCTTCTTAAAATGTATGTTTGAATTGAAACTTTATAAACATGGTCGTTAAAATAAAATACAAATAAACATACTTTTAACTGATAATTTCACGTTCAAGTCATAATTATTTTTAAACAATATTTTCTAAATCAATTAAATATATTTTTAGAGATTTTATTTAATATGCAATATAATAATAATATTTTATTTAATATATAATATAATAATTATAATATTTTCATTTTTAAATCAATATTAAATAGTTGGGAACTTTATATCTAAAATAAAATTAAAAGAAGTGCAATACAATACGGATTGGTTCATGAACTGATGACTAATTCCCATCTTCTGTATGGTTTATTTAATACTAAATTAAACTTTAATCAAAAGAATTTAAAAAAAATTAAGTCACTCGAATCAGCTGGTTATTTAAAAAGAAATGTCAAGGATTTTTAAAACAGCTTCCTGAATTAAAAAATTTAGATTCAATAACAGACGAATAAAATTCAAACATAATTGTAGAAACATCTATATATGTTTAACATTTTTATTACAAATATATTACAAATCAAGATCATTATTACCTTTTTGTGAAAGTAGAAATATTACGTAACGAGTTACGAAATATAAGTAATTAATTTTTTCTGTGAGGTATCTTAATCCATTTAAGGTAGAACATTGGGTTTTTCCAAATATGAATTACTTTAAAACAAGGTGTGAGTTTCCGTTAAAAGCTGAATTAATGATTTTCATAACAAAAAAATGAAATTAAATCAGTATTTTAAGATAGGAAACAGCAGATAAATAATAAATGAGCATAATATCAAAATGACAAACACCTTTGGTTTTTAGTTTAATTGTTATATCAAAGACAATTAGGTCAACAATTTGAAGTTTTGAGATATGTCTAACTGGTTTTCTTATTTGCATTACCAAGAATAGCATTTACATATGGGAGTTTAGAAATTATGCGGTGAAAGTATTGAAAATGTCCCCATTACAGAATTAAATTGAAATAATGACTTAACTTAAATAATTAAAAACAAAGAATATAAATAAAAAACAATGGCGACATCCAAATGTTAATTTTGCGTCTTCTAAGAAATTTTGTCGATAATAACAGCGGTTTAACAGGTAATTTAAAATGATTACTGCGGAATGTAAATACACATCCTGATCTTCTTAATGCTGAATGCTTGTTTTATTCCGTCCATATTTACAGCTGCAGAGGACATTACATTGGATGGAATGCAGTTTAAAAACAATAAAACTAGACGAACGTTCCAAATGTTTGAAATGTGTTTACCTGTTCACTGAACGATAAACATAATAATAAATTAGCGAAAATAGGAACTGTCCACATGGTCAAAAATTTTCACAGCACCAGACACAAACTAAGCACATTTTTTCAAAAATAAAAAAAGTTCATATAATTTCGCACAATGAATATGGATGTGCCGGGCGGTCGCGAGTTGCAAAGCGAGACTGCTCATTATAAATATGAATCGCATATGTATACTCTGACAAGGACGTCAAGTGTGAATTAACGTAATTAAATCGAGAAGAAAAAGTTAATATCGGCATGAAAATTTCACGGATAAAAGTGCAAAATTAATGCGAGTCTATTATTTGTTTAGTTTTTGATCGCCTACACTGCACAAATGTAGATGAAACGGGAGGATAACTGAAATAACCTCGGGTTTAGCGATAAATTTATATATTAATAATTTAATTGATAATTCTATTTGTTTATTCCGATTTTGCAAGTTAAAAGAAATATCTGCAGTTTTGTGAGGATTAACAGATTACACGTTTTCTTAGTGCAAAGTGCAAATTTTACAAACCAGTTCCAGTTTGGTTTTTATTATTCGTTAAAATCTTTCATATTTTAAAAGGCAAATTAATATAAATAAATTTTGATGGGTCGTATTTGTCACACAGAGACCACGTGAAGATGCCATGTGTTTTTGTAACCTCTAGGTATGAGCTAGAGGAGTGGCACTACAAGAATATTGATAGAGAAGAAATTAATTATTTAAATTTCTTTACTGCGATTATTGGGAAATTTTATACTAACGATTTCAATAAAACTCGTTCAGTTTAGATAAAGAAAAGCTTAATGGAGAATAAAACCAATTGCAAAGAAAAATTATTTCAATATTTTATTGTTAATAGCAAAAAAAGTTTCATAATGAATAATTTCGAAATAATTCTATTTTTGTGGACAAAATAAAACACAATAGAAATTTATAAAACATTTCTGAATATTATTTTTTAATGAAACAATAAAAAATCAATATAATGATAATTTTACATGTCCACAATAAAGTTTTTTAATATTTTGCTATATAGCAATTTGAAATAAAATGTTGATAGAAAGAAAACAAAACAATTGTAATAATTTAACTTCTTAATAATGAATAGTAATTGAATTTATCTTAATTAAATTTATGTTTTTGTAATAAAAACATGCAGTATTGTATTTTATTATATTTCAATATTTCTATGCGTGTTTTGAAATAAAAAAGTTGATGAAAAGATACTTTTAACACAATAATTAAATTACTTTAATCTTTTTAATATCTTGTTATTTTTTTTGTAAATGACTATAAATTTATAAATGAATAAATTAAAATACTGCATACATTTTTACTATTTTATATCATCATTTTTTAGATTAATTTAGTTATTTTAATATATAAATAAATTAAATATAAATAACCCCAAATCTATTTTTAACATTCTTCTATATTTAGGCATAATGCAAAATTAAATTTTACTCCAAAAATTAAATTATTATTCAATAATGTATTAACATTAAATTATATATTTCAACAAGGTATATGTAGACTAAAATAAATTTTATATTTAGACATTATGCATAATTAAATTTTACTCTAAAAATTAAATTATTATACAATAATGTACTAATATAAAAATATTTATTTCAGGGACAGAACAATGCATATGTAGACTAAAATTAATTTTGAAGTTCCCCAAATAAATAAGAACATGTACTGCAAACAGCGAAACAAGGAATTAGGAAATTCAAATGTTAAATGTCTTGACACACCATGTGATAACATCAAATTTTAATAAGTTGTTTACATAATATATATACTTGTTTGATTTACTTGTAAACACTATCTCTACATAATTTTGTAGCAATACGTTTTATTATTAAAACGTACAAAGTAAGCAAAAATTGTTGTAAACCATTAAAAATTCTGCTGATAAAAACTTTCAAAAAAAATAACAAAAAATCCTAAAAAATACGAATTGATTTACTAAAGAAACAATGGCATACCATTAATACTAATAAATATTTAACACTCCACATTGTCACAGTCTTTAAAAACGAAAACAATTTAACTTTAGATCACCTCACTTAAAGTTCAACTGTTCATTTTGGATCCACCCCAAACATTTATATACAAGTGCTCAACATTACGTGGGTTCCTCGCGTTATGGACTACAGAAGTCGACTGTTTATGAGCATATCTCATTTGTCTGTTGCGACAAGGACGTCGACTACGATTTAATATTGTTGGAAGAGGAAAGGAAAATAAAGGTGTAATTAACATCAGTTTAACTTGAATTGTTTTATTTACTTTTTGTATAAAAAGTTTTTATTCTGTATTTGGATATTTTTCGATGTAGCTTTTTAATAATTTTATGGTAGATTTTTGAGAAAATGGAGCTTTTTAAAAGACGTTGTTTTTGAAGACAACAATTTGCGGTTTTACAAAAATGCATGTTCACTGATACGCTTTAATAAAAACGGTTCTTTATTGTTTTAGTCTGATTCACATTGCAATTATTTTACTTGCGGTTTTGTGATCAAAATTTTATGATATGCACATAAAAAATTAGATTAACGTTTAATTTTAATATAATAGAAACATCTAAAAATAGAATATAGACGTCCTTTAAATAATATTTATCGAATATTATGTTTATGCTTATATAATTTTTCAAGTACTGTGTTTGAAATCAATTAATTTACAACCACCCTTTTCCTTGAGAATTTTATTAAAAAATTAAAAACGATTAAGTAAGGTAGGTAAGTGTTTCCCCTTTGGTTATTGCTCATTTTGATTAAGTAAGTGGCAATATTTAGATTTCTGAGTAATGTACTTTTATGCTGAAATATGACAAAAGTGTAACGTTCGCGGTTTTCAAGTTGGATTCCTTCCTATTGACGCTAGATTATCAAAAGATATTGCGGTTACGATGTAATTAATTTCCACATATATAAAAAACATTTAGTATTAAAAGTAAATATTTCAATGATTCATCAGGAAGTATGACAATTTATCTAATTTTTAACACGTTAACAAATATTTTGATAAAAAGAAAAAAACAGTTGCAATTATTTAATTTGTCTTATAGTATATATTTTAATATTTTTTCTAATTGCAATGTACATTTTCGTTAATTCTTCAACTTGTTGCTTGATTATAATACTTAATCGTTCTAATTATCAATTCTTTGATGTTTCTTTTAAAGTTAACGGAGCAGTCGCTGTTAAAGGATTTCAGTTTGTCAACTTGCTAATTTTACGCCCAGAAGTTTAATTAAAGCAGCTTTTAAATTGCTTAGATCGTTATAAACTGAAATGCACTTGCATATACCAAGACCCGCCTAGAATGTCAAATGGCAGCAAATTATTTCCTATTATTATTGAATAAATAAGGCACTCATTATTAATATAAATTACCGTTTGCTTGTTAAAGAAGTATACAGAGTGTTCTTATATTCTCGAACCATTTGGAAAGGATACATTCCTAATATAAAAGTGAACACATATATAAATTGTGAATAAAAATTTTGTAGCTTCAATAGCAGAATATTATGACTATTAAATAACTGTCATTGATGACATTATGGTGATAATTGTACATTTACCTCCAATTTTTCACATTTGAATTAAAAAACCATTGTACCATTACATTAGAACATTGTTCGTACTGGTCAACTTTAGCAGCCTCTAGCTCTTCTGCTACTGATTGGTACAATTTTTTTTTCTACTTTGATTAAAGAATATCCATTTCAAGGTATATACAAACACTCTGCAAATGTTTGTTATCTCTTTAAACGGATTTTCCAACAATCCTACATAAAAAACACTACAAATTAAATGATTTTTTTTATCATGTTGAAATTACTGGCCATATTCGTTCTAAATCAATCTCGTCACAATCATTTATTAACTTATAAAAACTAGTATTAAAATTATAAGCGCGTAGAAAAGTTTGTGGATTTACCAGCAATATATTATAAAAAGACACTTAAATTTGCGTTAGTAAATTATAGATTTTAATGTTTCATATATCTTCCTAGTAAAAGCATCAAATTTCCATGAATTAATGACAACGATGGTTTGATATTTAATATATAATTAAATAATAATTTTAAGTTACACATAAAATTTTAGACAGCGTTTTTTTAAGAATGTAATAAACAAAAAAGAAAAGGAATTTCCTATAAAAATTTCTGCGATTGCTTCATAGCTTTTCTAAATTATTTTAAAATATTTTTTTTGTGACAGCACTAATACAACTTTCTTTACTTTCGTGGCACCTTAAATTGAACAAGTAAATTATATGTCTATTAGCGTCTTGCAAATCCATTTGACTTTATTAACAAGTCTTAAATATTATTGGTAACACAAAAAAACGCAATGAAAATTGATAAAAAGTATTAAAATCAAATTAAAATTTAATCTGAAGGAAATCAACTCAATACGAGTAATTAATATCAGTGTTACCATAATAAAATTGTGCAATAACTCAACAACAAAGCATTTTATCCCACTTTACAACATTTAGACACCTTATTTTCAAGGTTGACATGAATAACAACAAACACTCATAGGTGCTAAATATTTTAGAAATATAAAATTTCAGTAAACTAAAAGCTTTTTTAAGTATACTGTATATGGTCAAAAAACAAAAATCCTGAATTGAGGTTTGAAAAACTAATAAAACGTTTAAAACCCGTTTTAATATTATTTGTATTTTATTTATAATAACAGTTAAAGCATATTAAATTATACTAAGAAAGCAGAATAAGTTTGCGTGTTGTTGCTTCGCAAAAAGTTTACGTGTAATAAATATCAATTGTTTATAAATATTTAAAATTTCTTTCGTTTGCGTAAGAGATGTAACGTCCATCCGCGTCAAAAAGCGTCCGTTTCTTGGAAATAGGTTACTACAAAAATATGAATTGTACTGGACTTTTCAGCTGAAGAACGGCGTCACTAAATCCAATTGCGTACGCACCATACAATCGTCATAGGAAACAGTGTCTGAAATTCCCGCAACAAATTTTAGATTTTCCACTCCCGATTAGAGCACAGATTTTTGAAGAATTAAGTAAACCGTCCGTCATAAAAAACCACATTTGAAACAGTCCCAGCCAGAATTGCGTGCGGTAATTTTGCACTGAAAAACGTATGTTGCGGGAAACCCAGATGGGTTCGGCAAAGCAAAGTTCTACCATAAACTGGGGACACGAACAATAAATTCCCCTGTTAATCATTGTCACACAGGATTTATTAATTAAATAATATCATCTCTTTAGTGATGCATTACAAATCTACTCGTTTATCTGCACCTGTTTGTAATTCTTTTTGTTGCAGAACAGAATAATTATATTAATTAATGTTATTGGATCGCTTCTGGCTATATGCTATTTCTGTATTTCCGTGACGGAGGTCAAGCATTCAATTCAACATAAACAAATGTAGTAAAATAATTTATGTAAAAAATAATTTTAATGTCCTTCCTAGAATAAGTGTTATCACGAATCTGTGTATAATATTACTGATTTCTTGATAATACTAGTTATGTAACGATTGTTGATTTGCGAAATGATTACTGTGAAATTAAACATTCAGCCTAATAAATGTCAAAGGATAATAAATTACAGGATTATTTTGGTATAAGAAATTGCTTCCATTTTGTTTATTGTTTGGGAGGCTGTAGAAATTTTAGGCGACAATTATTATTATTATATATTATTATATAACTATTTAAATATTTTGGTACTGTACTAATTTTTGTCAGTGTATAAGACAGTTACAAATTATGTGGAAATCATGAAAATTTTGGAAACTATTGAGAACAGATAACTAATAATAATTTTTTCTTGGTTAAAAACTTATTTTTTATGTGTTGACAAATGCTTAAAAGCTTACAACCATTTCTGTCTTGATTGAAGAGAGGGAATGACTAATAATTGAACGCTCTAAATAAATTGTAGCTAAAATCACTCATCATCCAGCTAAATAAATAATAAGTTCTCCAGAAACGCTAACCTCTTGAAATATTCATGCATAGAATACAATTTTCCCGTGACGTTCAGCATCTACGTAAGTAGTTCTTTGAAATCCTCTAAAATTTGCACTTATCTGCTACAACAGCCCCTCTATTTATGCGGATTATTTTTTCAACTCCGCAATTTTTCAATTATCTTAAATTACAACACATTGTAGTTATTAAGTCTTCGTTAATATGTTGAAACACAAACTCAATATAAACAAATTGCCTTTTTTGTTTTTACTTTGATTATTATAACATTACTATATTTTCGTACACTTTCGCCATTTTGTAAGACACCTTGTATAATTATAACATTTAAATTATTGGCTTCGTAACTTTATAAAGTTGCGGTTTGCGAAAATATTAATGTGATAACATGAATATCTAATAACCATTTTCAATAATGATGTAAATCTTAATTGATGCTATAAACAGCATCAATTGAAACTGGATTAGCGACTTATTCAACTAAATCGTCCAATTACAAGTTACTTCTGTCCAGTGACAATCTTGAAATCCAGGTGGCTTTCACATTTTGACACTTGGCTTTAATATCTTCTTGATCTGTTATTGCTCATCAAAATTTTTATTGATGAAGTTTTCAAACTCTGACTTTAGTAAGTAGAAACAATTGGTAAAAACATTAGCACATCAGTGCAAGTTTTAATTTATTTTAAATAAAAACATTTATGTTGTCTTTTTTGTTTGTCTGAAAAATATTAATTGTTTTCGTAAAATATCGGCCAGTGTCTGATCCAATTTTGAGTTAAATTCGACGACTTTCTGAAGTTCTTAACAATTATGAAAATTTGAATAATGACCTTCTGTTTCAATGTTTTCCATCATTTTATTATTAAATAACAGATTGCAATTCACTTTCAATCCACTTTTTATGTTTTTCAAGCTTAGCTTTAATCGTATATAATAAACAAGGAAAAATTGTAGTTAATAAACAGTATTGCGGTTATCATACATATGTAGGTTAATAATTATTCTAATTTAATTATTTGAATTCTTTAATCCAGCTAAAGCCTTCTGTAATTATCAACCAGGAATTAATTGAAAACAATCAATTAATTCAATTATGTTATTGATTGTGTAAATTTACTTCATGTTTCTCAGACTTAAAAATCTTGTTTCCACTATTTGAAATAAACATATTTTTAACTACTTTTCTTCAAACCGCACCAAATTAACAATTTCCACTGAATTAAGATAAAAAGTGGTCTGTCAAATGTAACGAAATATATAATTAAATTTGTTTACACATTCGGTCAGTTTTATTATGAATTTTTATGGAGGGGGGATTGTGGAGAAAGTAGCTAATGGTCGATTAATTTAACCGCTCAGTTTCGGTGTGTCTCCTAAAACATGCCCACAATATTCACTAAAAAATCACACGGCCCATAAAAACAATTAATCCGTTTACAAAATGTGCAATTAATTATCGATAACAATGTCACGGACAGTGTTCCACTTTGACTAACGCGAACTGTAATTATGAGTGAAAATGATGCACGTTTTAATTGTGTTGATACCGTTTCTACAAGAGGTGAGATACATCAAATTTAAAAATGAGATTCTCGCACAATGCGGAAAATGATGAATTTTTTTCTACATCCAAGCGATATTGTTAATAAGATATTCAAATGTAATTTCGCCTTATTTCAAAATACGTATATGGATGTCAAAAATTCGTTCTGCCTAAAATAACCTCGCGTCTCTCTATACTCTTAAATCACGTCACGCACCAGATTCAATTTTTCATTCACTCGTATGAATTTACATGAAGTATTACCGGGGGCCTCCCCTAAGTTAAATATATTTATATATATTTTTTTTCATAAAAATGTTTGGCTTTTTGGTTTAGTTTATTTCAGAACGGGGCAATGCTTTAATAAATTTAACATTATCATAGGTAGAGAAAAATAATTTAATCTATCAAGTTTAATTAAAATTGATTTAAGTAAATTATTACTAATACCATAAATATACAATGATGAATTTTACGCAGAACTAGGAGCACATTAATTTTATACCAATTTGCATAAGTAAACATGAGGTTCACTAGCAGAAACAATCAATAAATTATCAATTACATGTTTACCAGAAACGATGTAGCAATAATATATACAATGTTCATGCCTTTTTATAAACTGATGTACAACAGATTATAGATACCAGATATGAAATTTATTAAATTACAGACAAAAATATTGAAGATATGTAGGTAACGAAGTGGAATATTTACTTTTACTATGCAACGGCGTTTTATGCGAGAGATGCAGATTACACATACCTGTATGGTTTAAATGCATTCCGCTTTAAATCTATCATTACATTTTATGTTGTGCTTTTTCGTAGTGTGGAAGTTATGTTTAAATATTCCGGATTTTTACTTGTTTTTCTTGCGGTAAGTTATTTAGTTTTTTTTAAGCATAAACACACATAAAGAAAATTTGCATTAATTATAGCAAATTTGAATTACTTTTTCCGATATCTATAATAATATAATACGTATGTATTATACTTAAAGGAAATTTTAACACAACAGACTAGACATCTAAAAAAAGTTCAACATAGAGACAATTAGGGGAATTGAAATGTACACACAAATAGAAACCATCTCATTGTCTACGCACCCTCAAGTTCTCAAAATTTATGTTGGAAGTTTGGCTTAAATAATCATGGTTGCGTATAAAATTTAATGGGTTTCGCACTACTCTATATCTGTTCTATGTTTATTTATTATATTATTATTTATAAAATGGGATAATTAGATGCATAAGGAAGTTGAGCGGCAATCAATTCCGATAAAAACGTAATCCTTTATGTCCATTTTCAAAGGAATTATCTTTTGCTCCATAGCTAATAAATCTAGTAAAGATTATTATAATCCGTTTACGGCCAAGTAACAGGTAAGTCACCTTTACGCAGCGAGTATAAGAATCCGCATTTGCAAATTATGCACTCGTTGTCATTCTTTTCGTAGACTTTCCCATCATATCAATTGCGGTATATACAGAGTGAAATTGTTCGTTCTTATCGATGTGCAACCGCACGTAATAGCAAAGTGTCGTCAACATTTCGATATGTGCGAATTTGCGGTGATATATCATGCAATGAAAGTTATTATGTTATTTACATTTGTTAAGCAATGTTAAATAATATGGATGCTGTGATCATTTTATTTGGATTGGTAAGTAACTGATTTTATCTACATTTCTGTTATAGTAAAATTGTCAACAATTGGAATTAATAATTTATGCCAAAGAATCGTTACTTCGTTGTTATAAATTGGAAAACCTAATTATAAAAAAATATATTTAAATATATTCAAATTAATTCCAAACAGTGTAAAATGTTATCTAAAATGTTAATGAATCTTAATTTTTACCCAGAAGAAATAAAAATTGTCATATCTTTTAATTAAATGTTTTTCCAGAAAGAGTCTGGAAGCAGTTCTTTATTGTGGACAATCGGTTTGATCCACAGCATCAAAAGCGAATGAAAAAAATATTTGATAGGGAGTTTAACAACTAAAAATGAACAATTCTGTTATTAGTTTTTTATAAGTCCTTGTTATTGTGGTCAAAATCGTTATATTTTAGAGGAAACATTATAATTCTTTTCTGGTAAAACAATGGTTACAAACCAAAAATACGTGCGTGATTCGAAAACTGTTCACCGCAGTCGCATTTTATGTGAATTTTAAGTAGAAATTGCAGCAACCAACTTGAATAGGTATCACTGTTTTAAGTTCCAGCAAATATTAAGAATTTCCATAAAAGTGCAACTTGAAAGTATATTACTTAATTTTATTGAAATAAATCAAATCATAAAATAACATGAATAAATCTTATTAACTGTTAGGAGAACTTATGAATACACCTTGGGATTTCCCCATTATATACTTTAAGAATATAGTCTTTAGTGCAATAACCCATTTACAATAAAACTATTAAAAATGTATTGTTTGCAGATCTTGATCATTGACGGCAGACCTCATGTAGGAAAACCAATAAATTCCACAACAATAGACAGACCTGAGGAAGTATCGCCCCGAACGTCGATATCTTTCAACAAAACCAAAACCAGAATTTTAACAGGTATACATTTATAAATTTATTCAAAAATTGGCCGATTGCAATAAATCCGTGTAACCCGGATAAATCATATTTTGACAGAACAAGGGAAGTGCTTTACCTTTGTGTGAGGCGGACCCTTATTAAAGTATAAGAAAAGAAACTTTATAAAGTAACGGGATTAAATGGGCTTTCTTTATTTTTGATATTAATCTTTTTTTGTGGGAACGACTTCGTTTATTATTATTGTATTTTATCTGAGTTAATATTGAAATAAATTTCGTTAAGCTCATTTCTTGATATTGGAACGTTTCTGCCTCCTTATATTCTTGGATAAATAAATAAATTTTTCCCAACCGGAGAAGAAAATTTTCCTTTGGCCTTTTATCACTAATAACGGTTTTGTCTAATTTACTTAAGCAATGCCATAATTTAGATTATTAACGAATTGAAAATCGATTTTTACGATATGCATTTATTCATGATTATGCCACTAGTGGCGAAATAGATTCGAAATAATGTTAATTTATTCAATAAATTTACATATACCCGCATTATAATAATTTACCGACAGCCAATCACTTGTTCAATTGTAATTGTTACGCTAATTAAGCCAACTGAACCATCAAACAATCATTTTCCAGGCTACACCAATTTCTTCGGTTCGTCTGAACAAGAAGTAGTGTTTCCTGACGAATACGACATGACCTTCGACCCGGTTCCGAAGATCGACGGTACACCTAAATGCGCCAACGGTTTGACGTTCTGCGAAGAGTTCGACGCGTACCCGTACCACCATGTGAAGGATATCCTCGAAGAGGAGCACGTGCACAAAGACCTGTTCGGAAAGGATGATGTGCCGTTCGAAATTACGAACAGGATCGGTGAGGATGAGGACGTGTTCGTGTGCCGGGCCTCCCAACGAACAATCTACCCCAAACTGGGCAAGAACAAGAACAACAAGTGGAAATTTATAATCAATCAAGACGATACCGACGGCTATATACAGGGCATCAGAGTGGAGACCTGTGTCAGGGAAGGTAACACGTGTGACGTGATTGGTGATCTGCCCAGCGGTTTCACCACGTCCTGCAAGCAGAAATACGTGTACCGGAGGCTGCTTTCGTTGACCGAAAATGGGAAACCGGTACCGGACACTTTTCTGTTACCATCTGCATGTTGCTGCGCCTATAAGAGAAATTTCGATTTTTTGGCCAGATCCATTTCAAAAATTACTCCAATCAAGTGAATACCGTGTTCTTGCTTATTCGAATTATAACTTTCAATTAGTCTGTCGAATGAACAATGCTTTTAAGTTATTCATAATATGATGTATGTGTATGTACAACTCATCCCGTACAGTTCAGTAAACTGATATTACCTTTAAATTAACCATTTTAAATATTTATGATTAGGCAACCCATGTTACGATTATTTTTTAAATCACACTTGATTGAAACCTTTTTGGTGCCAAGTTTAGATACATAACATAATTTTTAATGACTTCGAATATATTGTATCTACATAATTCGACAGACTTGTTGTTCAGCCAGGATGTTAGAAACTCATCCGTTTTACGAAACTTTTTGTAACGTAACACATCTTTTTAAACCAACAATTGTTTCCAAAGGAAATAAAAATAATATTTCAATAGATCAAATCATAATTTATTGCAATAAATTTAAAAAATTAATTGAAAATTATATTTAATATAATTAAAGAAAAAATGTATACTAGTTTGTAAAAGTATTTAATAAATTATTGGAACTGCATTTCTTGTTTTATATACCCCTTATAAAGCATTTATGTATATAATTTTTTGCAGAAGTAGATTTATAATAAAAGAAACTGGATATTTTCACTGTCTAACAATTTTTAGACCCTCTCAGTATGTATACAAATGCAAATTTATATACCAATAGGAGTTAAATCGGTGATATAAATCTTGTTATATAAAAACCACAAATTTATTACTTTTTAGTAAAAAAAGCAATGGTGATATTATTAATGCGATGAATTTTTGATACAAAGGTTCGATCCTTGGTTACCGGAGTTTGTATGGTAGAAATAGCTTAAAATTTATGTAGATATTGCTTTACCAATATGAATTTTGGGTAATTTATTTGTAGATCGAAAATGATATTCAATTTAATTCATGATTAATATGTACACTTTAAAAGACTTAACGTACGAAATGAGGGGGTTGATAAAAGATTGATAAATTTTGATTAGTCCTGAAATATAAATTGGACCAAATGTTCATTACGCTTAAACGTAATACACACTTCTAAATGTCATATTAGATGATGGATGAGTCAATATATTATCGTATAATTAATTAATTAAGCTTTTATTATAAAAACATATTTTGACAAAATAATTTTGGTGGATAATCCGTGAATTTCATTAGCTATTATTGATTTATCATAACACGTTCATAATAAACTTATGACTTTAATTTTTACTAAAAATATCAATTGTAAATATTTATTTGCAAATATATTTAAGATTATGAAATAATATTTTATATTTTGGATAACTTCAATATTTCTCTTTATTTTTTTTTTTTTTTTGAAATCTAAAAATATCCTTTATCAATTTAAATTCAATAAAATTGTTATTGACTTTAATTAATTCAATGGATCTTAGTTTGAAAAGACAAAATCGCAAGTATTATATTTTAATTTAATTTCTAGTAATGTTAACGTCTTTGGCTATTGTCTAGTTTCATTTTACATTCATCCTGCGTTCAACCCGTAAAGGACTTTATTGAAAACGATGAGATTTGTAAATTGCAAGAGACTTCCTATTTGTCACCAACTAATTTAATGAAACTTCTTACACAAGGATACTTTTTACACAAATCTCGATACTGTCACATTGAATAAAAAATGAAGCTCCTGAGGAACAAGTATATATTTTTTTACAACCGGTCTGGAACATAAATAGATATTTCAGCCCATCGGAAACAAATTGCATCAGGTGAGAGCACAAAGAGAATAATGTATTCGTTACATTTGCTGGATTTTCAATACGAATTGACATTATTTTCAGCTAAAAATAATTGCATTTTTTTGTTTTGGTGTAAATGCGACTGTGAATTTTTCAATCAATTTACTGGAGTTTATTGAAATTGGTGGTATTTTGTAAATTTTATAAAATATAGATGAAACAAAAATAAAAAAAATATTACGAAAATGTTTTTATAATTAAGAGACCATTTTATGAAATAATGTTGATAATAAATTACTTTTGAAATATACGGGGTGTTCCAAAGATTTATTTAGTTAATATAAAATGAAATGGTATATTAGAGTGTTGAGATTATAGTACTACTTTAGAAATCAAAAAGTTCTTTGTTCAAATTCAAATTTTTAACATTAAAATTACAAGCACAAATATGAACAGTAATATGTGAATAGATGGTAAAAGTACCATGTTTTTATCTAAATTACCTCTGTCACTAACATTTTACGAAACTATTGTTTCTAACATTCCAGATTCCTGGCAAACTTATAATGTACGGAGACATAAAGCAACATTAAGAAATGTTGTCATGTTCATCGTTTTTTAAAATATTGTACCTATAACTGGATAAATAAGTAATATTTTTTTATAGGGAGATGGGATTCCCTTAATAATGTATTATCATTTGTTGGTATGTCATGGCCTAAGGAGAAACTTTTAGATACTTTTAAATACTTTGTTGTCAAAAAGATTTGACTAATGATTTTATTCCACACTATTACATCAAAAAGGTAGAACCCTTTTTTCACTTATTATTAAAATAATTCGGGTGTATTTTTATCCATTTGTGTTGTTTTTTTATTTTACTTAAGACTCCATTCGGAATAAACGGCAAACTCCATCGAAGTGAATCAAGTTTAGTTTCAAACGTAAGCAAATTATGCATTCAAGGATATAAACCGTTTCGATGAGAAGAACAATAACTTAATTACACCTGTATAATGTCACTTGAATAATTTTTTCAAATGTAAGTAATTTCAATATCCAGTTTTATTTATTATAAGGTTTAATTTCTTTCAGCTTGGTTCATGTGTTGATAAACCTTTCATCTTGTTCATCACTTTGAAAACCAAGATTTTCTAGGAATAGAAAATGAATATTAATTGTATTATTTCGACCAGGAAATTGAATATTTTGGTATGAGTGAATGAAAACTAATTGAAACATTGCGACTCGTGCGTTCCAATTTCCTTGTACTTCTGAAGCAATGAGCTGATCTGTTTCACCTAATTGAGACTTTTGTTGCGTCCTAAAAACTTGTTAAAGATTCTATGAAATAGTCCTAAATGAAATGGCAAATCAAGATTCATTAAATACATTCTTATTATACAATGGAATGATTTGAAGATCACTATGCACTTTAATTGAACATTTTTATAATTTCGAAAATTTTATCCTATATATATTTAAGATTTTTAATAATTTTAATAATGCAATAAATTCTTGGTCCATAGATCGCCCAATTGGTAGAAAAACAAAGTAGTGATATCGTCGAGCAGCTCCATAGGTATCTCTAAAGAAATTCCACTCTGCACTGTTAGGAACCTCCTCCATGTTTAGCTCAGGATACCACATTTATTCTTTGTCTGACAACAATTATTCTTAAATCACTTATTTAATTTTTTAATTTATTTCAGTTATTAATCTATATGTATTATATATGTTAATATATAATTTATTTTATTAGAAATAATAGAAATATTAATTTGCTATATATATATATATATATATATATATATATATATATATATATATGTGTATGTTTATGTATGTTGTGTGAGGAAAGTAGTGTCGAAATAAAATTAATTCTATTTACAAAAAAACTAAAAACATATTTAAATAATTCTTCTCAATTCAAAAGAATTTCTTGTAGAAATTTTCTTATAACATTACTCTAAAGGAAATATTAGAAATATTATATGCTGATTAAATCAATAACAGTAATAAATTTCTGAATGATGGAACACTAAAACCCGTTCCATCCTATTGTACACTTGCTTAAATTTGGAGTGGAATACACAACGACTGTCTGTTCGTGACATGTTCGTTGTTTTCCCATAGATCAATGCAGGTTGGTTGCGAAAATAATTTCAACAAACGGTTCGCAAATGGTTCGCGAACGGCCTCGAGCTGACATTCGACTATCTGGACGCACCATTACAGTTTATAAAGACACTATACTTTTGGGTTACTTACTTGTAGATAGCTATGTTTCAAAATTACAATTATAATGGCAAAACCTTCATAAGAAAGTGTTCTTTGAGGTAGTTTATTAAGCTAGCTAAACAACTGATAAATTATGAATGAACCGAATAATATATGTTAAAATCTTAAATATGTGTTTTTTAGAAATAAAAATTTTACAAACAATTGAATGTTTTTTATTGTTGGTATTCTTATTATTGAAGAATAATATCGACAAAAATTTATGTTTCTACATCTGTAACTCAGTTATATTACTTCTAATCTAGATGGTATTCAGTTCATAATTTATTCTTCTTTCAAACCAAATATTTATTTATTTCAATCAGTCATGATCAACTAAAAACACAAATTTGCCTATATATACAGTCTCAATTATTTTGTAAGAAAAAATTTCTAAATTTAAAAAGTTTACTTTTTAAAGCAGTGTAAAATTTAAGAGAACATTTAAATTATTATTGGATAAATATTGATGTCTAGTAACGTAAGTTTACTGGCCCATTAGCTCAGTTGGTTAGAGCGTCGTGCTAATAACGCGAAGGTCGCGGGTTCGATCCCCTCATGGGCCAAATATTTTTTTCAGTGTTTCACTTATACAAATTTCCAAAATTTATTGCAGCAACTTCAATATTATTAAATATTTTTCAATTAATTTACGTTCCATTTATTTATTATATCAATATAAAAAATTACTCAAATTAATTAGTAAGCGATGAGTGTTTGCTTATAATGTTTGTTCGAACTAAGCTTTCTGCACAAAATAACACAAACGCATAAACTAAACAATGCATTTGTTACCGTATTGAATACATAAATACGCAAATTAATTTCGACAGATTTAAAATATTTACACAACGTGCAATTAATTAAATTACACGTGTTTATTTTATTTTAAAATATGGTTTAAAAATAAGCGTTTTTATACCAGATGCACTACTTAAAGAACTAATTTTCTGTCTTCATTTTCAATTTCCCACTTCTAAAATGCAATTTTTCCCGCACATTTTAATAAGAATCTTTAACAGCTGGAATCTCATTGCTGCAGTTTAATCTAAATCTTCTAACTTTATGTCCGTATTTATAATAACATATTCATGTTATTCATAAATTCTGAGCGTAAGGGTATAATACCTGCAGGGTGGCGTAAATGAATTCAGGAAATAAACAAAATTCCAATTTCTTCCGTAATAAATATGATGACGTTAATATCTGATAACACTGAAATATGCAGACCTTGTTTGTAAACAGCCGTCGAGTTTCGGTAACAAGATAAACGTAAAAAATCAAAGGAAGAACCTGACATGACTCTTGATTAATGTTTGAGATTGGTTTGATAATTTTCTATTTTAATAAGGTAATTATTTCTCGTAATAATTTTAAAATAAATAAAAACTGTGTTAGTTTAATTGTTTTTTTTTCTGTCTGGTATGGGACTGAAATTTCCGCCACTTTTGTTGTGGATAAAACGTTTTTGCACGCGTCAGGATAAGGAAACACGTAGTGCACATTTTTCTGAGTGTCTGCAGACAATAGTCAAGCCATAAATATATTATTTTTTATAAAAATACGGATCAACATTCCCCAGTCTTATATGTAAGTCTGAAAGTTACGCGACAACGCTTTGGAAGACAATTGTGCGCATACTTTAGCTCTTTACTCCTGCATTTTTCCATGTACTTCAGTTTAACGATTGTTCTCTTAATTGAAGAGTTTTATTTCGTAGTCTGTAATGAAATGACTCAATTATTATTGATAAATTACATTGATCCAAATTGTATTAACGAAAGAAAAATTGAACAAAGCGATAGGAGAGCGAAGCAATTTGTAAAGGGAAACGTTTGGACGAAAGGAAACTGTAAAGGAGATTTACATGTTCGACGACATTTTCAATGTAATTTCCTCTCCTACAAAATACGAAATACGACGTGCAGGGTTTATTTAGCAACAACCATGCGGAATTCGATAATATAAAAATATATGAGTTCTAAGCAACCTCTAACACACAAAATATAAATTATGTTATACTTAAGATAGAAAGTATTAAACTCCATAATATCTCAGACATAGATATGGTCTTGCTTGGCATTGATTTAATGAGAAAGTCAATTTCCTCATTACATTCCACATCTATTGGACCCTAAAAGTCCAATAATGTCTATGAATAAAGGGCAAAGTTACCTACCAATAATGTCCCACACGAGTTCGGTGATAAATCCGGAGATCTTACTGGTCTTGGCAAGTAACTTACTTCAGTATGTTGGAAATACTCCCAAGAAGTCGGTGTGATGAGATCGGTTATTACCTTGTAGGAAAACAAGATTTACAAACGTACTATGGTAAGCTAACAAATGAGGTTTTACAATTTCCTGGACGTACCACTGGGCAATAAAATTACTTACAGGTGACCAATTACAAAATTGAATGGGATGGAACAATGGACAGACATCCTAAAGCTTCGACTCCGTTTCTTCTGATTGCCAATTTCCTCAAATGAAAATCAATAATTCCCTCTCTATATTATTCACTTAGATGACTAAAATTAAACGAACATATCTGTAAATTTTGTATAGAAATAAAATTAATAAATGAGTGAAAAATGTAATGTGAAGAAAATAAGTATTGTTTATAAATAGAAGTACTTAATTGTCACTTATATCCCCTTGTCTCTGAATTGGAATCTACGGAATTTAATTTCATTCTAAAATGTATAATTTTATATTGACACTTCTTAAACCTTCAAATTCCCCGGGAATATAATTTTTACATTATTTTATGATGACTACCAAATTAAATTCTTTGAAAATTTAATTTTATTGTCTCATAACAAATAATAATGTTTCATGTCATTAATTGAATTGTAAATAAGCTCTAATTAACGTTGTAATACTCTTAGATAAATGTTTGCCATTACCGATAACAATTGTCAGAGGACCAGAATTACAAGCTGAATAGTTTAACTTTAAGCAAGAATAATTTGCCTAAATTCAAATATATTACAATTATAACTCCGAATATTACTCTTAATTTATGAGAACTTCTCTACATCGACGACAATCAATTGGAATTAAACAGGAGATTTATATAATCATTCATCTCAATAATTCTTTTATAACACATAAAATGTCTAGGGGTATAAAAATACCTGCCCATTACAAATGTAGAAATCGGAAATGATAGACAGATTTTAAGATTATATGAAAAATAATACTCGCTCCACAAAGATTAAAATTTCACTGCTAATAAAAGATTTATAAAAATACCCTTTGTTTTTAAGAAGGGATAACGTTCCCCAAACACATAAACGCAGATATGATTTTTTATAATATGTGTGTATTTGATGTTTGAGTTATGACAAATTGCTAAATTTTTTGAGTTCATTTTTTGCATTAATATGAATAACGTTTTAGCAAACAACTCACTTTTAGTATAAAAGAAATTATTAAAAGGTTAATTAATCTGAATATCCGTTTTCAATTGACAGTTTTTCATTTTAACCACTCATTATGTTTGCCAAGTTTGAATAAAAAACAGTGAAAGGACTAGTGAAATATTCATGTATTTAATTTGGATATTTTTTATAACGATTTCTAAATTAAATTCCCTAAAATCAAGTTTTATTGTCAAACACAATATTGTTTGAAATAAACTTTAATTAAAGTGTTACATGGTATTCCTATGTAAATGTTAGTCGTACAATGTTAACATTTGACACAGGACTAATATTACAAGTTGAATAGTTTAAGCAAGATTAACATCGCCGTATTCAAATGTTTGAAAATTGCCACTTCGAATATTATTCTCAATATATGAAAACCTCACTACAGGGACCATAATCATTATTTTTAATTAATTTTTGCAGATTTTTGTTTAAAGACTTGAATTGGTTACTATGTACAATCAAATTAATTTGAATGGTTACATCCATTAAAGATAAGAGGGATAAAATTTATTAAACATGTAAAAAAATGCTGAGTATTTTATTAATAATATTATATCTATATGTACTTAATGCTTTTACAAATAACTCAATTTGTTTTGATAGAAAGTAAATTACGAAAAGAATTATTAATCTGGAAATTCGTTTTTGGTAGGCAATTATCCATTTTAACATCTCATATTTTAAGGACTAAGCTTAAACTAAAACGGAATCGATTTATTTTTATTTGTCTGATTTTCATTGCAATTTCGAAATGTTCATTCCGGGACAAATTTAATACATTTTAAAATTGCTGTCGCGAATATTTGCCAGGCCAAAAGAGAAGCTTAAATTCAAATAACGGATTGTAAAAATTAAGTGTTAACCTTTATCAAATGAGTGACATCTTGACATCGTTTCAATTTGGGGTTGAAACGTTTCTTTTTTTAAAGTTCTTTGTTATTATTCTCATAGCGAAATAATATATTTAATATAAAATATAATTTGAATTTATTATTGAAAGCCGTAGTTTCTCTTTGGGATCAACCACCTATTTTACATGTGGATTAAGGGTAACAAGCCGGGTAACCAAACCAATACGCATAAAAATTGCTTATAGAACACTTTAACCCAATACTGTGTGTTTTTTATGCGATGTTCTGTATTTTAAGTATCCATTGGAAAAATTTACATAAAGAAAATACAAAAACAAAACGTTCCTTTTTATGCTATCTGCAAATGTTCAGACGCTTCAATGGCGTCTACTTGCGGTTACAGTCCTTAAATAGTGTAACTTTTCTGGATATATATCACTTTGAAAAAAAATCGAAACGGCACAATTTCACGAGCACTGGCATTGGCAGTGTGCTCCACTTTTAAATATCCGCAGAATATTAAATTTACCAAATGGAAACCGACAAATTTTTTTCTTCCATTTCTGTTATCGACATTTACGGTTCAGACATCAATAAAAACTTGTCTAAATACACGATAATGACGAGATTAAAAATGGATACAATTAATATTGCTGGTCCGTCGACCGCACGACGTTTGCAACAGATAATAATTGATGTGCACATTTTATCTAGGTTAATTGTGTACAGATATTTCGCAATTTATACATATTACGTGCCCGTGACGATATCCGAAACTGTGGTTAAATAAAATATAAACGTATATATCAGATAACTTCTAAATCAGTCCAATGACACGCCGTTTAATTACTTTCGGAGATACAAACCTATGAAAATTTATTGGAGAGCATTTAATGAAGCAGATAGAAAAATTATTGCCAATGTTATCGTTCTTGATAAATTTTATTTAAACCGAATATTTTACATAAGTACAATTACAGGAATAATTTACAGAGGATTTCTTTGATCGAGAAATTTAGCAGACGATTTGAAAGGGCCGTAAATTGATGGAGGACGCGTTCTTTGGCGAATGAGATGGATGGCAAGAAGTAAAATCCTCGTAGGGGGAGATAAGAATCGTAAGACAAATTCCTAATGAATGACAAATTAATTTTGAGCGTGTTTAGATTTTTCTTAATCTACTCAAACATTCACCGAGTCAGTCTTTTAGGTTGATATTACTTAATTTTTATTTTAATATTTTATCATTATTTATAGTATAAAACTATTTTTATACTGTTTATAGTTTAATACGTTTTCTACTAGTTTACCCGACTAAACCAAAATTAATATTAAATAAATGTGTCCTTAAATTGTTAAATTCAATTAACACCAAACCGTCCTCTTTGGAAACCCAAATTTCAACTCTATGTTGACTGACATATAATTTTAAATAAATCAATTGATACATAATTTAAACTTGTGGATTGACTCCAAAGTACTTAAAAAATCATACTATTTTATTATAAAAATATTCTTTACTTTGATTAAAGTTTAATTAATGTATTTGTAATTAAGAGTAAATTATGTAGTTAAAAGAGTTATCTAGATGGAAGCAAACTTAATATAATTGGTATTAATACCTGTTTCCAATAAAATATCTAGACTTTCTGCTGTAATTGAAATAAATCAACCGAATAAAAAAGGTATTTTTCACAGTATAATGAAAATAGTTTATGTGATTACAGTACATAATTGATTGCAGTAGAGTTGGTAAGGTTATTCATTTTTTTTATTTATGCATAGACGTAATATAACTCCAGATTAATGGAGTATAGCAATTGGAATGTTAAAATCTCAAGTTAATTAGATTGAAATCAGAGGTAGACTCAATGTTGCACAAAGTGCTGTTCCTTGCTTTTGTACTCAATTTTATCAAGCTGAATCTACTTCAGAAAGACCAAGAAGTAGTATACCAAGAAAACCACGGTAAATGAAGACCGACATTTACTATTAAGAGCCAGAAGGAAGCCTTCAGCATCCTCCTCGCAAACGGCACTATTGATGAATATATACTTAATTTGAAGTGTATAAAATATTTTTACTGTATAAAATAGGCATGTAATTTTATATTTCGTTTAAGTTATATAATTGAAATAGTCTATTGAATATACTAACTGTCTATGTATAAAATTACACTATTTTTTCTAACTAGTGTTTTATAATTAAACGAATTCCACTTGGTACAAAATAATAATATTATTATTGACCTTAAACAAATTTACTTATCTGCAATTTCCGATTGTAAAACTTTTGGTATTTGCAGCACAAACATCTTGTTATAATGTAATACAATCTAAGATGTACCTACTTACTTTAATATGAATGGAACATTTTCCAAAGGACAAATAATTTTAATATAAAAGAATAACATGTTTGAGTTAAACAGTACGTTCAATAATAATTAATACATAATAACACTATTTTAAAGGCGTAACAGTTGTGTCATGTTTGAGTTGTTTGAAAGATGTGTGTGCCGCCAGAGATCTTGAAATGTCAGTTTTAAAATATTACATACTTGTTTTTATTTTGATAAAATTGATCTTTTTTTTAATCAAACATAAGGTTGGATGCAAATTCTTTACACAATATATATTTTGATCCTATAATAAGTGTAAAAAGCGGTTTTTACGTTCAGTAGCATGTAATTTACTATAGCACTAAAATTTCATCTCCTTTCACTTTCATGTAAAAATATAAAAATATGCTCAGGTTATGTTGCTTTTTATGACAAATAAAATTCTCATTTAGTAAGTTCGGACACATAAAATTGAATAATTTAACGGCAACATTTAATAAAATATTATCTGTCCATTAGTGTTTAATTTTAATTTATATTAATCTGAAGTGACAACAATCATTTAACTGTTATAAGTACAAGCATAACTTTTGGCTAATAAAAAGGAGTTAATAACAAAATTGATAAAATCAATTATTTTTATCGTTACGTGTTAACAGAACATAAAGAACCTAAAATCATATATTAGTATAAAATAGAAATATAAATAACGAATAAATATTTAATTAAATTTTAGTGAAGATATAAAATTATAATTATCGAATTTGATTTCAAAGATACCTCCCAATAAATAAATGAACAATGCTTACATTGTTTCAAGGAAACAGGACAATAAAATATGAGCTCATAATATGTATTTTTATTTAGATTTTTCCAAGCGTACAAAATAAACAATTGACACAGATTGTATGTTTCGATATAAGGGAATTTTTGTTGTTTGTTAAATCGAAACAAAATCTGATGTACTTTACGAGTTTTAATGAATAAAAGACAAAGACCATATTAAAAACATGTAATATAAATGTGGGTTTTATTTTGATTTCATCCGTTTCGAAACATCCAGATCCGTTTTAATAAAAATTTCAATTGTCCATTTAACATCCACCCACTTCGATGGTTATTAAATGTCACTGACGAAGAAAAAATGTCAATTTCAAATAAATAAATTTGTAGCGCAAGCGTTCTATGAATAAGTGTTTAGCTTTCGGAAAGCTCGAAAGCTTGGAAATTAGTATCGCGCGGACTTCCATCTGGAACGCGGGATCCAAACATCCACGGACCACCTGTCGCTCCGCATCTAACGCAGACGCGTTCAAAGTGCGATACGATTGCAATATATTTGTGTAAAACTGTTGAGATTTGTTTCAAACTGTGCCATTTTAGCTAAATTTATTGACAGAAAACTTTAGCAGTATGAAGGTAATTTGTTTCACCAAGTTCTAGTTGGCCAATGCATATTTTTTATTAGAAATAATATTATTTAATTAAATATATTTTATATATTTTTAATATTATAACAAAAAAATTAAATGACAAAATTGTATAAAAACACTAAATTCAAAAATTCAAATTTAAATAGTGAAACTGTTATTTTAAATGTTTATAAAATATTATTTGTTATAAACTGACAACAACATAAAAAAATATAACTATAAGTTGTTACTTAATTTTGTTAAAATAATTTACAATTGGTTCTTACATTATTTAAAATTTTTATTTTTCTTAATAAACGTTTAGATTTACTAAAATATAAAAATTGTTAAAGATTCAAAATACAATTAATATATTTAAGACTAATTTTAAATATTTAAATTGTTTAAATTTATCGCTGAATATTAAATAATTTTTTGATGGTTAAATTCATATCAAAAGATTATGTTTAATTTTCAAACAACTTGTGTATTTTTTAGTGTTACGCCCAGAAAATTCAAAGTGATAAATATTTTTATGTCGCAATATACTTTCATTTACTATTTTAATTTTATTATAAATCTTAAAAAATTTGTGGCTACCAATTGGTCAAATTTTATTAAATAATTTATATTTTAATCAGTATTTAATTAATGATTATTAATGTGAAGGTAATTAGCAAGTTTTAATATGTTACTTCATATTTCATATTTTTTCGTAAAATAATATTATTACTTACTTTAATTAAATTTAATTGATTAATTATGAACTAAATACAAAGATACAAGTTTAAAAAGTGAATATTTGTCATTAATCTATGTGTTTATAAAATATTATTTCTGATAAATTGAAAAAAAGAATAAATAAAGAACGATTTAACTTTACAGCAATAAAAATAATTAATGAATAAATGATTTTTTTATTAAAAAATATAAAATTATTAGATGTTCAATATAATAAATATAAATGTTTATTATAAATTTAAAATAAAACAAAAATTGAATATATTTAATGAATGTTCTGTTGCCAGAATTCTTGAATTTTATGTTTTTATATTTTTAACTAAATTTCAAGTCTCAGAAGTTTTAGAATACATAAAATTTTCAAAAGTATTTAAATATAAATATTTAACAAATAAAAATTTAATTCTCAATCTATAAATAAAAATGATGATATTTTTGTACCTTTATGTAATAACAATATTATCTTACTGATCTGATTTTTTACAATTTAAATCGCAAGCTCTAAACATATGCATAGATAAAAATAGGCAATTAATACGTTAAAACCAAAAATTTTCTAAAAGAAACTACCAATTTGTTTTAATATAAGCGTATAGTTAGTACAAAACTGAACTGCACCGTTAATTTGCAATAGTCTGTGCTTTAAGCTATTTCAAATTTATTCCCAATTAAATCCATGCATATTAAAAAGCTCCCTTTAAATTTTTAAATGCAATTAAAACCGAAACGTGTTGTTTTCTCACGACCGAAGTTCCTGGTCGGATTAATCAAGCTATTTACTGTTGCGTTTGAAATTATTAAATATTAACTCGACAAATACGCGAGCAAATAGGACGAAGGCCGCGTTTCCGACCAAAATAACGTTGCATATTTATGGAAAAAAAATCACATTTGATAACCCAATTAGTGGGGAAGGAAAAGACTTGTGTGAAAATTGTTCATCCCTCTAAGTAAACTCGAGTGGAGTGTGAACGCACGTTTACTTGTTTTTCTGCAATTAGCGTAAGATAAATTGAATTGTACATTTCGTATGGAGCGTCAAACTGAAGAATTTAATATTGTGGTGGAAAACGGATGTAATAAATCCTTATCAAAATGTGTTTCTCAAGGAAATATATCAAAGTCCAACTGTCTTAAAAAAGTATACCAAAAATTTACAAATACAGCATAGCAATAAAATGTGGGAAAACAACATAAATAAAGTGTTTTCTTTAGAGACATCTGTATAATTAGTATGGAAATGTATTAGCTGAAAAAAATCTTTTTAACATTTTTATTCCCCCCCAGTTAACTGACTGTTATAAAAAATTTACGTTTAATGGAATAAATTCACGTTTACATTATTCAAACAATTTAAAATAAATTGGTTTAAATAAAGTTTAGGTTTCATTCGGTTTTTTTAAAAGTGAGAAAAAAATTGTGATTTTGGCACCACATAGAATAAAATGGTAAAGTGTGTTCCGTAACTTTATGTTTTTCCGATGACATTTTTTTTACACATGAACCATTTAGGTATAACACAGATTTACCAGTCTCTAACTCCTACTGAAACAATTAAAAAAGAAAACGGGAAAACTGTTAATTTTTTTTAGTGTAAAAATAATTTAACTAACTTAATTAATATTTGAAAAGGAATTAGCAAGTAAATTGCTTTAAAAGTGGTGTAAAGTCGTTTTCTAAAAGTATTGATTCCATCGAAAAGTTTAATGAACATCTTCGGTTTTCGTTGACAACTTTATAAGCTGTCGTGGGAACAATGTAAGCTTTTGTATTGTGACTACATTAAATTACAGTACATTAAATTGTAGTTTGCTTACTAACTTTTGCTTGTACAAAAGTTAAAATAAAATTACTCTAAAACTTAAAAAGAAAAAAATTAAATATTAATATTATAGGTCCATTTTTTAAATGAAATTTTAAACTTGAGAAGTTTTATAATGCCCTAAAGTTACTTTATTACAATTACAAACTTTTATTTCATATTAGATTTCAACGAAGGATTTACTCATTGTTTTTGACAGAGAAATGGGTTAGAAAGCATCGGAAGTTGTTCTGGAGAATTGGGTTTTATTTGTCCTATCAACCGTTATATGTTATCAAAGACACTGCTGTATATTATGTTTATGGTTAATCCACTGGCGTTTTTAAACCTGCAACAATTTTTTATGAATTCCTAAAGAAAACCATTAATTTAAAACTGCCACAAAGGCGGATCATAGCGACTTATTACCTGGAAAGTAGAGTCTCAACCAAGATACATATCCTTATCGTGTCTTGTCATACATGCCGCGGGGATTTTCCAGAATTTACCCTTTAATGAAATACTGTTCGCTTAAATTATATAACTTTAGAATCTGAGAATTTAAAGGTGTATTTGTCTAATAATATGAATCTCTTTGTACTTGTATTAACCATACATAAGATGTATGAGAATTTATATATACATAAGATACTGAATACGCAATTTAATATGTAAAAATATTTAGATATTTTATAAATAATATGTCTAAATAAATACTTTACTTGTTTCTTGGGAAGCTTACAAAATGAATGTTATAAGTTTATGCTTCAAACACTAGGATAACCAAAGATCCAAACTTGTATTTTCTTTATAATAAAAATTGATAATACCCAAAAAGTTCAGTGACAAATGCGTATGAGAAGTCGGAAGAACTTTAAAAATTTTATAATAATTTTCGGTAAATAATATAATATGTATAATTACATTAAAATTGTAGACAAATACGAATTTATATTTAAAAAGTAAACATTTTATTCATATAATATTTAAAATAACTTGCATCTTATTTTTACATCGTTCAAAGAGGCAACTATTTGTAAATCGAAAGCGCAATTTAAAGTCTTTTCCTACATACCAACTCTCAATTTTGTTATAATTGTGTCAGCATGTTTTAGTTTTTATATTTTTCAGATACATCTTGTTAAATAAATTTTGTTTCGTAAGTATTGAATTTTAATAATATTCTTTAAACGGTAAATTTTTTTTTTTTTGTGAAGAAGATAAACATAATGAATATTAATAGTTTTATGCTTCAAAAGTTGGGAGAACTAAATGATTATCAG
This sequence comes from Aethina tumida, assembly GCF_024364675.1. Lineage (NCBI taxonomy): Eukaryota > Metazoa > Arthropoda > Insecta > Coleoptera > Nitidulidae > Aethina > Aethina tumida. The sequence continues at coordinate 32,955,509 of NC_065437.1, forward strand.
TCTTTCAAAATAATTTGGATATTTTGTAGTGTTATTCCCAGAAAGTAAAAAGCGACAAATATTTGAAAATCGAAGGTAAATGTAATTTTATCTAATCTAATCTAATATAAAATATATTTTCAGAAAATTTTAACAGAATGAAGGTAATTCATTTCAGTAATATTATTAAATTAAATAGATTTTATATAAATTCTACTATTAATTAAATTTAATAAGTGTCTGGAAATAATATAAAAATAATTACAATTGGTTTATATATAATTTAAAAAAACATTTTTTTAATGAAAAATTACATTTACAAAACGGTTTAATAAAATGAAACAATTACTACATATATAACCAATTTTACTGTTTAAATTGTTTAAATTTATCACTGAATAAATATATTAAATATTTTTTAGACGATAAATTTATGCTGTAGCTTAACAGAACGAATATTTATAGGTGTATACTTCAAAAGTTGGTGGAACCAAACAAATATGACTGATTTTCATAATAACTATTTTGATTGAATTGTATTTTATGCGGAATTATTCCCTGAAAATATAAAACAATAAATATTTTTTACTAGAACATGAATTACCAACTATAAAAAAATATAAACTATAATTCGGATTGTATCCGCTTCTTTCAATTCAACATTTAAATCATACCACCTGTTCATCTTAAAATATGAGTATAATCCAATCGAAACAAAAAATTACACATTGATATGTTCGAATACCAAAAAATTCCGCTGCACATGTATCGCGAACAATAAATTATAGTAAAATCATAATTAATAAAACCAGCGTTACAGAAAAAACAATATTTAAATCTGGTAGACACTCTTGTTAGAAACTTACGCACATTGTGTTCAATTTTTTATAAAAACTGATTCCATTTATAATTATATTGATTTAACCGTTGTAATTGATAGTAAAAATTCGATTTGTCATTCGCCAGATTTAATTAGTAACTAAAATTTTTTGATGTCGGCTCAATTGAACACAAGACACGTGGAAATTCAACCGAATATGGTGAAATTACGTCATGAAAACCTCCTGCAATCGAAGCAGTTTCCTGCTAGACACTCGAACAATAAACAGTGTTTCAAACATCTGCACGGTTCGTTTGTAAATATTATATTTAGTGTTATACAGGTGCTGCAAATAAACCTTGAGTCGGATACAATTTAGATGTTTACCAAATAGTTTCCCACCTAGAAAGAATATGTTTATGTGTTAAGAAAAATTAAATGTATTATGTGGGACTGACAGGGATACTAAATTTGTATCAAAAAGTTATTGCCAATAAAGAATTAATATTTAAAATTAAACGATATCCTTCTCTGGATCATTTCACATACTTTTATTGAATTTATGGTAATTATATTTCTAAATATGTGCGAAGATTTTCATGTAAATTATGTCCTAATGAAATTTTTGAACATATTAACACCATATAATTAATTTACAATTTCCGTTAATATGTCAAATTATAATTGACTAAATTTAGTCTTTTCACCAATAATATTAATATTTAACTAGTTAGCTGTAATTAAACCTTCATGATGACATGTAATTCTGCCTCACTGATACATAATTACATTATTTTATGAAACACTAAACAATGTTAAATATCGCTATAAATCACCATATATTAGCAAATTAATATTTCAAAATTAGTTAAATCCGATTACACTCTACAATAAAAAGAATCCACAGTAACTTTTATACAACACATTTTCCCTAGGTGAGACAAACAGAAGCAGTCTAACCCAGCCGTAAAACTAGAATAAAGTTCTATTAGAAACTATTTAGTATTTCATAAAATGTCCTTGTCCAACCTATTTAGGAAATTTAATACAATTTATAACTAGTTCATTTAGTATAGTGAACATTTTTCCAACATATATTGAGTATTTCTAGCTGCCGACAACTTTTTATAGCCTCTTATTTTATTTATTAAAGAATGGGTTAAGTGTGCGTATATATCGTATATATTTCAAAAAGTCGTAAATCGTTATTTCTGTCAATTTGTTTTATAGCGACCGTTATTTGTTTAATGGCTACTCCTGAAACTAAATAAGAGCGAGACTGCCAATGTAAATTATTCAAAAATATCAATTAGATTATTTTGTCATTAAATATATTTATAAAAACTCAATAAATATTCTTGAAGATGAAACAATTTTTAGATAGAAGACAATAGTTGGGAGGCCCACTATTGTTACAAACATCCTAATGGCACTTAAAAAGATATATGTATAGTTTGTGATGAATAACCGTGGTGATCTTTTAACTCAAGCAATTTTCTTTCATATATTATTTGAATATTAAAAGCTCTTCGGAATTTATCATTTTGCAGCATATAGGGGGAAAAGTTTGAGTTAATAAAAAATCGGTCACATGTGGAAGAAGCCTTTTCCGCATTCTGAAATATGGTCATCCCTTAAACGATGTCGAAGCATGAATTTTTTTATGATGAAATGAGGAACAATTGAATTGGAAACATTTATATAAAATCAGCAAGAATAAATATCTAAATATTTTCCTTTTAGTTAAAATATTTTATATATTTTTTATAAAACAAGTTGAGTCAAAAGTTCTTTTGTTACTTACAATGAATTGCGAAATTAAAATACCAACTCTTGAGTCCGTTCATTTAAATGTTCAGCACTAAATTATTTTTAATGGAATTCGTAGAAGTAACCACAGACACTGAACATTTATAATGGCGAACTTGATATTAACGTTTTCTAGTTTGTTATGTCAAAAACTTTTTATCCATCTGGTCCATAATCTGGAATATTAAAGGTAATAAAAGTGTCTGTTGTATATTTAATACTCACATTTGGCATTCAGCCATTTAGATAATTTGCTTTTAAGGAATTAAATTTAATTTATATTTCAACAATTATTCACTCCCAAATTAACAATAAATTACATTGCAGAGAAATCAAATTTGACAAATGTAATACGCCCTTTTAACAAAAAAAATTGTAACATATTTATAATAATATAATAAAATATAACTAATATATAAAGTTCGTAATAGAAAGTTAATAAAAATTGTTATTATTCAGAAATTTAGTTTTAACTATATACTTCAGCTTTTTGAATTTCTTAAACATTCTGTTGTTACCTTCAACAAGAGAGGCAAGGTTTTCAAATTTAAAATGCTTTACCTCTATTATATAAATTAGGAACCATAAGGTACACTCCTAATGTTTTTATAATGAAATCTTGAAAATGTGAACTAAACATAGGTAAGGTAATACTTGAAACTAAGTATGTTTTTTCTATGTTTACTCAAAATTTTAAGACGGGTTCATGAAAAACTTTTAAACGAAAACTTGAGCTAATTAAGGGATGAAAGTGTCTGTCAACCTAACAGATATAAATATTTAATGTTAACTTGGGGTGTTCGTTTAACGAATTTCTTTTTTGTGTTCAATTTAATTTTTTAATTACTAAAGTTAAACAAATATTTAAGTTATTGCAAAATTTAATTTTCATAAATGAAATTTATTAATTGAGTATTTTAATCCCTTTTAAATTTAATTTTTAGTTAAAAATAAAAAACTGCATGTCGCAGATTGATATTAAATATTAAAACACAATCTTTATGAAGGTTTATTTTTTCTAATTTTACGTTGAATTTCAACGCTATATTAAAACTCCACTTACCCATATTTGACTAAAAATTTGGATTAATTAGACGGAGAATTTTTCTTGTCTGGCTTCATAAGTTTTCTTTTGTTTGTCCATTTAAATCTTTAAAACAGTTTAATTAATTACTTGACTTTGTAATTTGAATGTCGCATATATACCATTGTTTCTTATTTTACTGTTAAACGAAATGAACTAAATTTTAATTGTTTGTCGCCTTTAAGGAGTTGTTAGAATAAAGTGGTTTCTTTTTCTTCTTCTATTATCTAAATTAGTTACTACAAAATACTTTTCTTATCATTTTTTTGTAACATACAAGAATTTTGATTTAATATATGGTGTGAATTTTACAAATTTTTTAAGTAAAATTTCCATACGTAGTATAGAAACTTTGATAAATAATTGAGAAGGATTAAAGTGTTTACTTAATACCCTCTGAAATGTCATTTAATTAATTTGTTTTTCGTTATACAGAAACTAAACCTAATTGAATGGAATATACCCCAGATATTTAATTTAAAACTGAGACAACAATAGAATTAAGAAGATTAATTAACAACAAATACACACACCATTAATTAATCGGTTTCTCCGTGTTTTATAATATTATTATTATAATATATAATATATATGTATATAATTGATATTAATTAATCACCTAAAATCTAGTGTTGTCTGAGCTTTAAATTAAATGAGGTAACTGTAACATGAAACAGCGGTAAACAAACAAAACTATATTTATGAGACAAATAGGTGAAATCTTGAAAATTCATTGTCTTGACATATTAAAAAATTATATGCTTTAAATGTAAATGTTAAATAATATATACATTTAAAGTATATAATTTAGAAATATGTCAAAACAATAATTGGATGCTCGAGAGAATCCTCCATTCCGCTAATTTTCTCTATTTAACGATGTTTCATGTTATAAAAATAATAAAATTAAAAAGGTAATTAATTAGATTGAGAAAACTGTGGATTTAGATAGAAGGATCTATTCTACTGCCAATAAATAATAGAAAAGCTTAGACTATAAAACGTAATCGATTACTTCTCTGATCATCAACTGATACTTTTCCCTTTTACAATTGCCATTTTATCGCTGAATGCAATCAAAGAATTTAAGACGACAAAGAACAAATAGAAGATAATGCATTATATGTATTTCCGTCACTTAAACAAATTCAGTTCTAACGTCATTATTGATCTAAATTTAAATTTTACTCGTTGATGTGTTTATCAAGTTACAACAAAAAGCTTTTAGAATATTATAATTATTACTTTAATATAATCATAAACCTCAATTTTTAGTCCTTTTCAATTTTATTTAAATCCTGACAGAAAACATAATTTTCTCATTACTATTTCCATTCAAATTATTTTAAAAAAGATCAGGTAGGTTATGTGGTAAAAGTTTTTTATATATAGTTATATATATTTTGCAATTTAAAAAGATTTTTTACTATACTTTTTACGTAACTTTCTAGATAGGTATATTTAAATTTATCGGAATAGGGGTTTATCTTGTAACAAGACTTACATAATCCCAAATCAGCTATCATAATGAACTTTTCAGCTTTCAGTTAACGAATCCTCTTTAGATAAGCTTTTCAAGCTTTGATATTAAAATATTCCAAAAATTAGTTACTTTATAATCTGTTGATGTAATATTATATTTGACTTTAAATTACTTTTAAAATTTTTATCGATGTGAGTCAATGTAAAACAGATTGTTGAGACTATAAAATATTGCTAAAATATTTTATATTACATTACTCTATAAAAACGATCAAGTTGTTTGAAATAAATATGTTATTAAGCTAGAAAACATAAATATTTCACTTCACATGTGAAAAACATGTGTACAGACATAGTTCGCCACAAACTATTTCTCAGTAATATACGGATTTTCACATATAAACTGAGGGAAACCTAAGTTTAAATTTAACTAACTTTAGAACAAAAGTCTATAAACATAAATATGACATTCTGGATTACATCAAATACGTATACATATTACAATACAACGCAGCGTGTTTTATAAATTATTTTCATTGAACATTAATATTTTTGTTTTTGAAACTATTTTAAATTTATTTGTATTGTAATTTGTATATTTAGCTTGTCAATGAAATGTTGCCTTTTATCTTTGTTATTGTATTTACTAAAATTGTTCTAGTTTGACTGGCAGGTATATTTTTTCAGGTCACATACCATTAATAAAATATGCAGAGGCTTTCAATTTATAATTTATATATGCAGTGCGTATATTTTTTGCAGGTTATGCCTATCCAGCAATGGAATATTTCTTCTGCCTAAAACTTCGTGGACCCCTATCATATAAAAGAAAATAATTAACATCTGGCCAAAATGTCGAACGACACACTGGATAATGCAACTTGTGAAATCGTCTCACCAGACAACGTACTACGGAACCCTTTCTTCCAAAGTGCGGTGTACTTAATGTACATAATAATATTTTTCGTCGCCCTAATCGGCAACGGATTCGTTTGCTGCATAGTGTTGTCGTCCTCGCGGATGCGGACAGTGACGAATTATTTCATCATGAACTTAGCCGTAGGTGACATACTAATCGCTGTTCTATGTGTTCCCTTCACATTCGTACCCATCCTAAAACAATATTGGCCCTTCGGATCATTCTTGTGTGCGATGGTCGGCTACGCCCAGGCCGTGTCCGTGTTCGTAAGTGCGTACACCTTGGTCGCGATCAGCATAGACAAGTACATAATCATAATGTGGCCACTGAAACCGAGGATCTCCAAAAATTTTGCCGCGTACGTGATTATACTCGTCTGGATCATTGCTGGAATCACGGTCTTGCCCAGCGGGCTGCTCACCAAATTGGTGCAGCCTTCTTACAACTGGACCAACGAAACCAATATTTACATTGAGTGTGACATGTAAGTTTCAAGGATTTTAGATTAGTGGTTTATCATTTGTTCTGTACGCTCTTTACTTGGATGCAACGAGGCCTGTCTGATCTTAAAAAGCTTATGTGATTCAATATTTTCTTTTGAAAGTTCTCAATCCAGTCAATATTGAAAACAAATTATATTTTACTGGGGAAAAGTTTGTTGCTTCTTTTATCCTCAAAAGGATTTGGATGATCATTTAGTAAAAGTGTGTGATCTAGTAAAAAGGCCAGACAAAAAGTACTATATATCATATATTCATCGAAAATTTGGACACGAAAAAGCTGATGGCGAGATGAGAGCCGTGTTTCTAAACAAATGAACAAAAATAGCATCGTGAGAATGTTTCAATCGAGTATTCATATTTCACCACACCAAAGCTGAATTTTTGTGTGGATTTATAACTGGACGAAACATGGATCCACGATTTCACACCTGAGACGAAAGAACAGTAAAAACATGCACATGGGTTAACTTTTATTATTTCTCTTCAAAAGGGAAAAATCATCAACGGTGAACAATTGTGGTTGATGGCTATATTGAAGTTTCGAAATTGAGAATTTTTTATTTATCTTATTTTTTTGTGTTTTCTTTGTTAAAGTCGAATACTTGTAAAACTACCCTTGTATTGAAAATTTATATATTCAAATAAAACCTAAATACAGGGTGTCCCTAAATTGAGACAAAAATTAACCACACATTCTTGACCTCAAAATACGTGAGATAAATATCGGAAACTAACAAAGGTAAAATAATGAAATTTTGTACAGTTACATAACTTGTTAAGTCTAACAAAATAGACTTGAAATGATTTAACTTAACTGTACTAGTGTTGGAGGTGGTGAGGAGCTTAAAATTCTTCTATATTTTTTATATGTGAGTTTATTTTAATTTTGACATCACAATATGAAATTTTAAGGTTTTGCCTAAAAATGATCCTTTTGTTGAATTTCGATAGCATGCATCGTTCAATTAATTTCAAAGTTACTCATCATACATTCTAGGAGAATATTCTAATATAATATTAAATATGTTTAATTCAAAATTAGAAAATCAAAATTGATTTAGAATTTTGTGAAATTAATTATTAAGAGCATTACACCAACTGGAAAAAGCTTTGAAGGCCTGTATCTCTCTTAGGAAGCATATTAGTATATAGGTAAATTGATTCTAATAGGCTTATTTTGAGGGCAAGAATATGTGGTTAATTTTTGTACACTCAATTTAGGGACACCCTGTATATTTATTAAATAAGCATAATGGTAATGAATAAGGATGACGTCGTATGTTTGAGTTCTACGAAACATGATGGAAATTATTAAATATTAATGATTAAATATATCTAAGATCTTGTTGAAGACTGGTTTAAAGAAATATATGATTTGTGGTTTGCGCGTTTGAAAAACTTTCAATTTGGGGTTTAATTTAGTATGTATGAGCAAAAATCTACGTTTCACAAATAATAAAAAACACTTCTTATAATGCATGTATATGCGAAAATCTGGTAACTCGTATAATGTATTATTTATATTTATTCTACGCCTGAATACATCTTTTTCCATATCACTGAAGCTGAATACCAAATAAAAAATATGAAGACGCGACCCAATATTGTTTTCTTAAGACATCCCTTTATATATTGTGCCGTATTGTAAAAGAGTACGAATGCAAAGAGTTTACAATAATAGGTCTTTTATGTGGAGATAAGTGGTTTATTTTCGTTGTATAAAACTTATATAAAAGTAGTCTTTATAGAAAGAATTCGATGTTTAAGTCCCAAACACAAAACTTGTGCAAATGACAAAAGTAAAAATTATTTTGTCCAACTTAATCAGTGCTTTATCTTCCATACAATAGAAGGTCACAATTTATGATTTATTGAACCGTTTAATCTGGTCATTTGTATTGATAATCCTAAATTAATTTCATATAACATTCGAACATATCCAATATGGGTCAGTTTGAGGTAAATAATGGAAGTGAAATTTAATTGCCCCATTATTAAACCATTTCTGTGTGCGTAAAATCTGACGCAAATAAAAATTTCATTCGGAAAAGAACAATTTCATTGACAGCAGATTTTACGAGATCCATCATCTTGTTTCGAATCAGCTGAACAAACCACGATAAAAGCTAAGGGACCGATTTTATGTAAAACCAATTTACTCCTTCGTAAAATGTTTTTTTGTTGCAGGTACGTGTGTCAAGAAGACTGGGAGGGATCGTACATAGGTCCAGAATATTACGAGTTGTACACCAAAATATTGATGATCTTGCAATACGTAGTGCCGTCTATTGTGCTTTTGTTTACATATTCAAGTATCGCAGTCGTGATCTGGTGTCATAGGATACCAGGTGAAGCAGAAAACTCACGAGACAGACGAATAGCGAGATCCAAAGCGAAGGTGAGTCAATTTAGAGGCTTTAATTAAGATGTCGGCGAACACGGGGAAGCGAAATTTAAATTAACAACGAAAGAGAATTAACTAAGTATACAATGTGATATAATTTAGAAGATCGGCCAAAAACACTAACAAAATTTGGCCCACCAAACCATTTATTAGCCCCACCAAATTAATTTAGAGCACTAAACCGAAACATAAATTACACGATATTAAATTTAAACGTGAATTGTGTGGAGCTAAGTAGATGTCCATAATGGAATTATGACGATTTAATATTCAGTCACCATAATAGGGCATTTAGCAACCGAACTCTGAATAGACCCGTTCCGTACTAAATTGCGCGAGTAGATCCGTCTCTGATTGAATTATTAATTTCCACTCGAGAACCACTAACAACACCAAAATTGCATTCAACGTTTTCAGAATTTAAATTTTTCACAGTAACGAATAAACTGAATCGCTTTCCCAGGTTTAGGTGGGTTGCAAAATTTGTCCGGATGCACAATGATTAAAAGTCGAACCGGGTTCATTTTAATGGCGGTTACTTTCAATTTCAAAGGGTTCTTCCCACAAGTGACCCAACCGAGATTGCGTGTCACACACCGAAACATTTACGCCTTCACGACTTTCGTCGAAACTATCAGACAGAAGCCGTTTGTTTAATCCCGCACGACTTTATTTCATGAATCATGACACGTGATGTGTGTTTGTTAGATACCAAGTTGCTCGTTGTGTCCGATCTATTACAAAGTTTAGAATAGTCTTAGGACATAACGGTCAACCTTTTCGGGTATTAACCTATGCGTTTCGGCAGACAGACTAATTGTTGGATGTTAGTGAATTTTACGGCGGCACGTAAATTTTAGCATTTATTATGTGGCATAAAATCGGGGTTGAACGCAGACATTTGAACCATTCCACCATATAACCTGAGATAATACCAAATGGACCGAAGTATATAGCCGGATTTGACGTACATTTTTCCACTAAGGCTTTGAAAATAAATTCGCCAATTCTGATTAAAACGATTATGAATTATGAAGCAGATTTTAACTTTTTAAACAAACCATTTTTAAATTTTGTTCATTTGATTTCGAAAGTTAATGGTTATAATTGATTATTATTATATAATAATTATATTACTATAAATAGAAATGTTGAATTAAACTTGATTTCAATAAAGCTTTCATATCTTAATGTCTCCTTAATTCCCGGTAATATAGTAATTTTACTATTCAATAACATATGTTATTACTAGTTAGTTAGTTTATTAGTATTTTGCTTAATTTTATAGAATTTTTTAATATCCAGAATATATCTATGATAAACTAAGCTTATGCTAAATTCCAGTAAAATTTATCAAATAGTTACCCCAACATGTACATGTCTAGAAATAAAAATTGTGTTAATAATAATAATAATAGTAATAATTAAATTACTCATTGTAAAAAATGAATGCATATAATTAATAAATTTATATGAACATTTTGTTTTACATGGAAAACCTTATTTATCACTTCAAACTATGTGTTAAGATTAAATAAAAGTAAAGGTTTATTGAATCTAAAGAATGTTATTTCTACTTCAGTTCAGACTTGGATAATAATAAAAGTAATATTTATAAATTTGTTCGCATACAAACTGTATGTTTTTGTTACGATCAATTTCGTTCTAGGTGTTGGATATACATTCTACATATCCTTGTTATACTGTTTCTTGTAATACACATGTTATAAATGCAATCGTTTCTTATTTATGTGGATGGTTGTCAGTAGACTATAGGATGGAATTTACGAACAAAATAAAATTCCGTGCTTTATTAAGAATATAAACATTTTATGGCATTTGTCGTAGTTAAGTGGAATTATTAGAGTTAAATTGCCTTCATTAAACTTAACTGTCAGGATTTCCTTCCAATGATAACAATGAGCCTTACGATGTCCTTTGATGGAATCTTTAATAATAGGTTTAATTAACCTAGATTTAAATGTTAACTGCATTGACACGTACAATTTAACTCACTTTGTCGCCAGCTTTATTTCTAATCTATTCTTTACCCGACTTTAATTCAAATTATCCCTATCAAAACTAGATTATTGGATTTTAGTAGATTTAAATATTTTCTCAAGGTTCGCTTAAACAAAAAGTAGCAGAGTAGGAAAGTAATAAAGTATTAAAAAATTAAAATTTTATTTGACTAACGACTGGAGAGAAAAACATATAACTCTTAACACAAGAAAATATAATGTTATATTGCCTCCGAACGTTTGATTCCATGGGGACATCTAAAAGTTTTCAAACGTAAAGTGCAATAGATATTTAATGACAACTATAAAATACTCGAGGAATAAGATCAAGTTTTTCAAAATTTAACCCAACTTGACTGTATATATTATAACAATATATAAAATTCCAAACCACTCACCAAAGAATCTGAGTATTTCAGACATCTATCAAGGAAAGTAAATTGAGGTTTCAGACAAATAAATAATCCCTTTCATATGCTGCGCTATTCTAAGAAAAAGGCACATTTTCATAAAGAAGACAATATCCCCATAGTTTTATTTTTGTCAACAAAAGAGAAACCACCGTGTCTATCGTCGTTTTGATAAGTGTTTTATTCTAGCTTCCATTATTGGTTGTTTATTTAAAAGAACAAACATAAAAAATGAGAATTTTAACTTTTAGTTCTTGTATCGAAGTTCTGAATACGTAAAACGTGTGCCACATAATATCTGATGTGAAAATCTGGATGGTCAGTTTTCATATTTAATTGATATTTGTTGGAAATCTCGATATGTACAATTAACCTCTTGGCAATTAAAAGTTTTTTACACCCAGCTGCGCAGCTTAGAATCCATATCGTTGAATTCGTTGCTATTGAACTTGTTTATATTTCTATATATACTAGTATAATAAAATTTAAATCTATTTGAAAAGTAATGTTCTATTTTGCACCAACTAATTTCATTATAATCCTATTTAATGATTCATTTGACTAACGAAACAATCATAAAGTGTAAGTATTTAGTAAATTATTCAAGTTATTTATTATTTCAGATTCCAATAATTGTAATTCCAAAAAATCCGAAAAAGGTATGTATGTATCATACTTTTCGATGGTTAAATAATAAAGCTTAATATATTTTTTAAGACATTAAATTCTTTACGATAAGTTAGTCTACGTGAAGTTTAAAATTAATCACACTGCCTAAGATTGATTGTTCGTTTATGTATTAACGAGATTTATTTACCTTTATCCAAATGTACCAAAATCAAATAAACTTAAAAGCACTTGACCGAACTGATATTTTCCATCCGTTACTCGTGTAACCTTTATCTCTTACTAGAAAACTTCCATTTTGACGGCAGTAAAAAATCAAATAACAGAAAAAATAAAGCAGATTACAAATGGCTTCATTATCAGTGATCATTTTGTGTAACTGCACTAATAAAGGTGATATGTAACCCCGACAAATGTCTTGCTCCTTTTTGTTTATATGGGATTGTTTCCGTTGAAAGGGAGAAACTTTCATTTCGATGTCATCAATTCGGACCATTTGATACAGACGTGAATTGAAGTTGTGTGAATCAGTTTGCGTTGTTCCATTATAGAATGAAAGAACATGGATTCCAACACGCACTTTATTTGTGTTAAAGTCTTCAACGTGTTTTTGGGTAAATCTTCGTATTTCAGTTTTTTAATTAATAAAGGACTTCAAAAAATAAGTTTGATAGAAGCATTACCTCTTAATATATAGATCGATCAAACATATCACAAATAATTTCTCACACAATAATCAAATGAATAAAATTCCCCTTTAATTAATTGTTGATATCAAAGACAGACAATAGAACTAGTCCATTAAAGAAAAAGAGAAAGAAAAGGCTTTATTAAAGAAATGAACTATATTTTATTCAGGACAACGAGGGTAATATTTCTACATTTGTTACAAAGGGATTCCTGGCACACAATATCTTCTAACGTTTGTAGCATGTAAATGTTTACTTGTTTAATTTTAAATAAAGATGTCAGTGAAAATGAAATGAACCTTTAAACAAATAACGTTTATCCAACTTGTATAGAATCAATTTTGCAACTGAAATAAGAAAAACTGTTTTTATGTTAATGTGTTTCATGCGATAAAAGATTTTCGGCTTATTAATTATTTGGAATGTACAATAATTTTGATGTCCATAAAATACGTGTTAAAATAAAATTGGTTGGTGAGTAAATAGCGTATGAAAGATTTAGTACAGACCAAAAGATTTATAGCATAAAGTTAGAAACATTAAAAGAATGATCTATTTGTCACAGCACATCAATAAAAAACTTTCTGTCCCTTTCATTGCACTGACAGATTGTTCAAATTGAGGCGACATAGCAATAAAAAAGCATATACAACTTTTATTATTTTAAAATTACATAAAAAATCAATCATTCAAAGATAATTAAGGTTACGAACTATTCTGTTTAGATTTTGTCTCAGGTGAAGAGGAATAATATCTTATTATTAAGATTGATGAAGGATGTAACATGAAACCTCATCATTACGATACGAATCTGAATGAAATATTGATTACAATTAAAATTTCTCCCTCTTGCATTACTTCATAACAAATTGTTCGAAATCCATTGAATGGATGAATCATTAATAAATTATTAAAAGAACATGTGCTCCCATTTATTAATACATACTCATGTTAAATCTTTAAAATATTAACTCAACTAATTATTTTTAAAAAATATAAGCCTTTAATTATTTTTTCTTACTCATTTTTTTAATAATATTATTACTGAAAGATACTTTTGAATCATCCAGCTTTCAATAGGTATATGAACGGAGAATATTAATGTTGTCTTATAATATGATTATTCATATTTTAATTGCCTCTCAAATAATATTTCCGAATTAGAACTGTATATTCAGAATTATACTATTTCAAAATCTTTCATTTATAATGAAATTTACAGTAATAATTAATTCCAATGAGTCAGTAACTTGGTGAACTTTCAAAGTAACTGCAATACTTTGGCATAACCTGAAATCTGTATACAATGAATGGATTTCATTCATATATTTATTTTTATTTGCTACCAGCTAATTATACATATAATATAAATAAACAAACGGGATATTTTAGTGTGAACATTTCTCTGGTTAATGATTTTTGTTCACAGCCGTTGTAACAACAAATAATTTTTACGTAGTCAATAAATGACTCGTTTTAGAATTTTAAAATGAATTCTGCCCAACATTTTATAGCTCTGAAATAATAAAAGATACTTTTGCCTTCGTTAAGTTGCGCGTTTGTTCGTACATAATAAATACAATTTATGTTTGTGGCTTTTATCTGATTTACAAGTTTGGGAATTTAGTCAATATGTGCTTTGTATTTTTACAGGTAGTTATATAAATTATTATATAAATTTTTGCAAGAGACAATAAAATTCCAATTAAGCGGGAAATAAACTGAGCCCATCGAATGTTTCATTTTTACATTTTTTATTTTTATTGCCACTCAAGTAAAAATCGCTGTATAAAAATATGGATAATTTACAATTAGTCTCACAATATTGCAATACTTAAAAACAATTTCCAATCTTTTGAATAATTATTATAAGAACATGTACTTTTATTTATTGTTATATATTTACATTAATTTATTATATACCATATTTGAGTTTTAATCAATATTTATTAGTAAGGAAGATCTTTGTTATTTTGGGCAATTGTTACTACCCGTTACACAGCAGTTGAGTACTAATTTACGTTTATAAAAGAGGATAAATAATATTACAATATTATAATTTAATGTGATATTAAGTATAACTATTTAAGAAGTGCTCGACGGGTACTGCTCGTTTAATATTATTTACTATTACACTGAAATAATAAATAGGATTTTATCTACATAAGGAATAAATCACAAATATTAACAAAAATAACTTCTACTGCTACTCACAGCAAGGCTAATCCTGCTAATACCCATAGTAATCATCATAGAACAAGTGACGATTTTGAATTCGTTCTCCTACTATATATTGGGACAATATCAAATTCGTACAAAATTTAGTTCCTCATAACAAATGTGGGAAAAATTAATTTTGAATATCACACTAATAATTGGTAAAGACACAATTTTTATTCTTAAAATAAAGTCATACTTCCTTTCCGTAATTACTGCCTTAATCCGTTTGGGACTCAATTAAAGCACTGTTCTGGAAGTAAAGTCGCTCCAAATTTGGTAATGTTATGGCAATGTCTGTTGCGGGTCTTTTCTTAACTCTTATTTCGTCGTATGCCAAACAGTCTCAATGACAATTAGATTAGGACTGCTAGAGGGCTAAGAAAGAACATTTATATTAATTAATTACTCACAAAAGTCAAATTTTGATTTGCCGTTAATCTTAACTTTGGAACAATTCTATTCATTCCAAGACACTTTGAACTTTACCCAATAAAGATTAGCTAGCCTCTTTTGTTTTACTAAAAATAGCTTGTTATTTACTTGTAACATAAGACGACACATTTAAACCTGAAAATTATTGTCTCTGATATTTTTTTATAAAATGTAAGTCACATCTATGAATCCACAACATTATCTTAATAAATTTAATCTAGCCACACTATTCTACTCAGCCACAATTTATATGAAAGTCGTCTTTTTGCATATTTGTATTAATCCTAAACTAAATCGCCGTCCAGAAGTTTAGAATTTCTTCGCTTTTTCTATACTAGTTTATTACAATTCAAACCATTGATTTAGGAATATTAGGTTCATCAGCATCTCACGTATTGTTCCGTTACAACAATAAATTTTAAATCAAGTTTTAATTATCCAAAGGACACATAAAACAATAAAAGCTTTTCGAAAACTTTCCTTTGGGAAGATAATAAATAAAATGTAATGGAGCAAACGTCAATTTGTTCTACCTTCCGCAGATATTTAGTAAAATAATTGATGAACTGTACCATCGAATTAATTGGGGTGGATGGCACTGCGGACCACCACCCCCGACCGACCGGTCAATACGCGGATCGATAACAGAATGTGTTGATGGCGTCGTCCAATAATTAGTCACACCATGCCTGTGATTGATCAACGTTGAGGTTTATGTAATTCCTTCAAGAAGTTTTTTGATTGAAACGGAATTTTTTCGTTAAAACATCTGATTTTATACACTCTTAAAAAATATTTTATATTAATCGTTTTAATATTATTAGCCCATTTTACCTGTTTAATGATAATAACCAAAAAATCTGAGGTACTAATCGACAAATTTTAAATAAATAATCATTTTTATCCAAATTCAGAATATTATAAACCATCAAAATACAGCAATGTTAATGTAAAATTATATAAATAGTTAGTTAAGATTACTTTCATTTATTTACTTTTAATAAACAATTTGAACAATGAAACATTTGATGAACACACAAATCATAGTGTCTTTATTTGTATTATTGTCCCAGTTATTTTATTTATGATATATATATATAGTGAATTATTTTTATATATCATTAAAATTTAACGGAGCAAATATGGGTCGTGCAAACATTCCACTCCAGAAGAAAGGCTCATACTCTTTAATAGCGAAATCAAAAGAAAAATTACTCATTCATTGCAAAAGCATTAAAGCATTCTAAAAGTGTCATTGTCACAATTTTAAGGAAACAACACTTAACAAATGAAGTTATCTTCATTATCTTGTTTAGTAATTAAATAAAAATAAATTTATATAAATCTGATGGAAAACGATAGATATATATATATATATATATATAAAATACAATAGATACTGTGAAGCACGGCGGTGGAAACACTAAAATGTGTTTTTTTTTCTTATTCTGGTGTGTATTTTATACTGTATAAAAAAGGACATTTATAAGGAAATATTGAAAATAGTTATGTTTACTATGCCATGATGAATATGCCTTTAAATGATCCAAAACACAGAGCTCAAATCATGAAGCAGTTGTTCGTAAACAATATAATATAATAAAAAGTAAAAACAATATGTTTTTAATCAAAATAATTCAAAAATTTGAATATTAATATTTGAAACCAGTTCAATCAAATAAAGAGGTAAGTACTTAATGCCCCTAATTTTTAATTAAATTAAACCAATTCGACAAGCAAATTAATTCAACGTTTCAACTGAACTAAAAATACATCACTCGACAACTGCATACAAAATTTTCAAATGTACCCATGTCGTCCGTTTAAGATAAAAATAGAAACAGTAAACAGAAATAATCGCAATTAATACATTATTTATTATGCTTTACCGCTAGTTAATTATAGATATAATGTATATATAAAAACGTGATATACTATATTAATAGGAAAATTTCTCTGGCTAATACATTTTGTTCACAATCGTTGTAAAAACAAATAATTTTTACGCAGTCAATAAATGACTCGTTTCAGCATTTTGAAATGAATTTCGCTCAACATTTTATGGCTCATGAATAATAAAAGATACTTTTATCTTCGTTAAGTTCAAATTTATGTTAGCACATAATAAATGTAATCTATGTAGGTGGCATTTGTGGCTTTTATCTATGCCACATGTCTATAAATTTAGTCGATATGTGTATATATTTTTACAGGTGATATTTAAGTTGTTGTAATTATTGAAGAGGCTGCAGAGCAACTGAAAACACTATAATATGCATCTTCCAATAAAAGATGCTGTATTTCAGCTAGTTTCATAAATGTGGAAGAAAGCAATGATCATATTGTTCCCTAATGTCAGCAATAACATGATGTTTCCCAAAATTGCATTCCCATCATTCTCTCTTCGCTCAGAAAATAACAGAAAAAATTATTGCTAGTAATCTTAGGCAATATATTGATACACTGGAAGTAGTAGGTATAATAGGAAGGAAATCATACCAAGTAGTCACTTAACTTAACCGGTTCCTCTGTTTGGACATATGTATGCAAGACCCAAATTGCTGAAGTTGAGAGATTCTTTCTTATTCATTCGCGAAGTAACCTGAAGTTTTACTAGGTAAACTCAGTAAACCGACAATGTATTGATTACCATGATACGCGGTCGAGTTATTCGTAAGAGCCTTCCTCCTCCTTAAAAACTCATGTTAAAAATCAACATGTTGTGAAAAGTAACCATTTTAATAATTTTACTTGGGATGTTTTTTAGGTTGACACTATTTCCAGTTAGAATTGGATAAACTGGCAAATAAATTATTACACTTGCGTGAATATCTAGATAATTAACTGCATTATTATGTCGTATGAGGTTAATTGTTTGTCAGTTACCCCCGAAGTAAATAAAATGTCCTACTTTTGTTTGTTTACACTGTAAATGTTTACGGCCTTTGGCGATTCAGTTTGGACCGTTTAATTATTTAACGATTTTCATAGGCCTGAAAAAAATTTTTGTTGTGAACTCAAAGAGTTACCACTTCAATTTGCTTAGGGACAACTATTGCAGGAATTTCTAAGTGTAGTGTTTGTCAACGGTCGACGTTTTCAAAGCGAAACACCAGCATACATTATGTATATGCTTACGGCCAATTAATGCATGTTTCCTGCATAAACCGAAATAAATCGGGGGTATTTGGCACAGCAAATGAAAACTTTAGACGTACATACTCATATAAACTTGTCTGTTGGTTAACATAATGTAAATTTGCCACAACACTAACAGATATTCTAATGAAATACGCATATAAAAATTTAATGAAGGCATTTTTTGTTTAGCAAATCTTCGTAGCTCGTTAGAGCCTATATGAGCGTATACCTCAGTAATATTGTGATTAAATAAATTATGTATTTGTTTCGCATGTTGAAATCCATTATAATGGCACGTATTCGATGCTTCTAACGAATGTGTTTCCAGTAAAATCTACAACGCTTAACTACACACTAAATTAGACAAATAAATAGGTAAACAATGACTGAACACAAACGAGCTTTGTTTTTCCTCATGCAATTAAGTACACAGTAATCTACGTCCACAATTGCATCCTGCAAACTTTGTTAACATTGTTTAGTTACATTTTTAAGTTATTTATTCAATAGACAAACGTTATAAAAACAACGGAATTCGTAATCGTTTTCTATCACTGAAATTTGCTTTTAAAATAGTTAATTAAAATCAGTCACCTCTTAAGATATACAGTAAAACCTGGAAGCTTTATTTACTTTACAAAATTAAAAGCTAAATTGTATATGATGTTCTTTTACTTTTACATCAGTCCATTGTACTCCAACTTCCATTATATGAATTAGCTCTTTTTACTCATTTTACATTATTTCTCGATCCACTGTTCCAGTGAAATTACGCGAGTGCACCACATGAAAGAAACTGTACATTCTATCCACTTAAATTAAAAAAAAGCTAAATTACAACCTGATATTAAATTCGGTATTTGTAATGTTTTTTGTTCAAGCCGATTGTTTAAACATAAACAAAAATGTAACCGAAAATCGAAAGCTGTGATAAGTTTCGCAATTTAACTGAAATTTATGAAAACATTTTTTTACAATAAAATGCGCCTCCACCATAATTTGAAATATGAAGTAACGTATATTTATCTGTTCACGTGCAATGTTAATGTGTTTATTTTATCTCTAAGTCATATCTAAATTTAAACATCGATTAATAGTGCAGTCTACGCAAATTGATGTAGTTTAATTTGTCAACGAAAATAACCTCTGTTCTCAGTATAAAAATAAATGTAAAGGTTCACGAAGACGGTGATCGGTGAGAGAGTTTTCCGCACTTTATATATATTAAAATCCGCTTAAATTCGGATTTAGGGTTAATAATACCACAACTCTACCTTTCAGCACGTCTTCATATAATCTGGAAAATAGGATTATCAGATAATTTTACATGAAACTGGCAAGTTCGTTTTAGGGAATGAATTTATAAAGGGACTTATATTATAAATATGATTTTTGTATATATTTTAACGTGCACAAAAAGTTTTTGTTTAACTTTAAATGTAAATTTGAAATACAGTTTTTTCAAATATTCATATAATATATAATTGTTAATACAATTTAATTAATTGTTAAGCTGCCATGAAATGTGCAGTATGGAACAGCCTCCGACAGTGATTGCAAAAACTAATATTGAATGAAAAATAAAATCATTATCAAATTATTCACTACAACATACATATTAAAAACTAAAATTTCATTAGTTATTGTATTGGAAAGTGATTTATTTTGATTTATTTTATTTAATATTTAATACTAATTTTTGCTATAAATTTGAAAACAATATTTTTTATATAAAATGAAGAAATTTCCGATATAACAATTTGGGAGTTGCAACTACCATTCATTGTATCTATGAAAAATGTTATTTCATAATCCAAAATTGACACTTGCTGTATGTACAATAAAATAAAATATATAATTTCTACAGATTTTAAACAACTAAAATTTAATTAAAAATATGAATAACTTTTTTAATTATTTAAGCGTCATTTACATTTACAAAATTCCTCACTTGAAAGTTGAAAGTTGATACTTCACAGCAATGTAAATATTTTATGTTAAAGTTACCTTTGTATGATAAAACGTTCCAACATTTAAATAACGTATAAATAATTTGCACTTTAAAGTTCCAACAGTAATAAATTAACTTTTTGAATGTTGGATTTTAATATTAATTGAATAGCTACCTACAGTTTGATGGATTAATGTAATTTACATGAAAATGTACGCTATAAAATAAAGTTTGTTTTAACATTGTTAATTTATTAAAACTAAACATGTAAATATAATAAAGCAGAAATAAAGTAGTATATAGTACCACAGAAATAATTTTTCTAACAATTTATTTTTTCTTTCAAACGGTTTAATTATGTAACTTATCTAATACAATTCAATTAGTTCAACAAAAAGGCAAAAAAATCACTGAGTTCGTTTTTCGATGACGATGTGAGGACAATAATCCGTTCTGCTAAAGTGACATAATTTTAGAGTTCGGAATTGGGTCACGTCCAATTTGATGGACGCACTTGATCCGGAT
This sequence comes from Aethina tumida, assembly GCF_024364675.1. NCBI lineage: Eukaryota > Metazoa > Arthropoda > Insecta > Coleoptera > Nitidulidae > Aethina > Aethina tumida. The sequence continues at coordinate 32,976,525 of NC_065437.1, forward strand.
GTTGATTATTTGTACAAATCCAAAAATGAAAATCCAGCGTAATTTAGTAATTAAAATTGTCACCGCTTAAATGCTGTTGAAGACGAGATCTTAAACATCGAAACTGTTTTAAAAGTTCGTAGAAAGCTTTTAGTTCAGAATAAAAACTCGTGCCGCAAATCAACTATTGTGGGATGATTTGTCTCTTTTCAGTTTAATCCGAGCTCCATTGTACGGGAACTATTATGAGCGTTCATTAAGTATTCTTTCAGTTTGCAAAATCAACTGTTTTATTAGGCTTGAACTGTATAAAAACTGATAGAACTTTTTTTCGAACAGGCGCCAAACAATAATAGTCCAGCCGTGATTTTGATCAGTTATTCACAGAGAAACAGTAGTCTGAAATAGAGTCAATGTAATTAGTTTTTTTTTCATTTCCAATCGAAATTGAATATTTCTTTTTTTATTTAAGGTTCAATTTTATAATAACATGTTAACTATCTTTTAAATAAGTTTTATATAAGAAAATAATTACCATCATAATCAACAATTTTTACCATTTTTCTACAAGCTATTATAATTTGAGTCACGAGAAAAATATTTTTAGTTCCTTGTTTGGATTGAAGAAAAGATGAACTGATAATTTACAATGTTGATACTTCCATTGCATATCTAAAAGAGTAAGTGGTTTTGCAATGTAATGCAGAAGCAGAATTTTTTTCTATTGAAAAATGTTTCTTTTGAAACTTTAACAGCTTTATTTGCGTTTGCGAACGTAGAAAAAAATAGTACTTAATATTTCACTAATTATTTATTATCATAATTATATTTTGAAATATTTTATTATATGCAATGTGTAAATTTCGGTGTTTGTAGAAGAAAATCAAAAATTTGTTTTTTTCATATTTTTATAACATTTGATCAAATAGTATTTAAATTTGGTACTTTTTTAACTTTTTCCAGAACGCCCTTCTTTTTACATCACTGAATATTTTTTAAAACTATAAAGCTCTTCATTTTATTTGCACATATTAGAAAAAAGAATTGATTACATTTGATTATCACACCCGTTTTTGAGTTTCAGTTTCATTATGAGGTATTATATGTAATAAGTACGATTTTATTAGTTTTGATAATTAAATAATAAAATAAAAAATATTTGCTATATATTTTTTTAATTAAACTGTTTTTCATTTCGCCCCAATGTAAAATTTTAATGGGTTAATATCTGGCGACCTTGGAGGCCAATATATATGACCGTTATTCCGATTCCCACTGCCAAACCATTGATGTGGAATATTTTTGCAGAACCACTGTCCTTGGTAGTTCGTCCGCTAAATTAAAAGTTGTGTATATTAAAACACTTTTTCTGAAAAAAGTTGCCTCCTCAGAGAAAATTATTTTTGAGAAGTATGTGTGATGGTGTTCATGACAATGTATATATTTAATATATTTAATATATTTAAATTTTTCCTGTATAATATTTTAATAAATAGTTAATGAGATACGAGATATTAATCATGAATAACTCCAGCAACAAATATTTTCATTATGTTCGTCGAAAAAATTCTAAGAATTTTATTCACTTGGGGATCCACAAGTTGCCCGGCACGCTACTTAACCAACCAATAATGTATTAAGAATTCTCTTATTAAAACAAAACTGAACACATTAAAGTGCAATTATTTACATTTATAAAATATGAGAAAGCTGACACTTCGCAGCATTATGTATATTTAATCAAAAAGCTGCCTTTGTTTTATAAACCATTCATGGCACAGTCAAACTATGTTTTAAGTGATTACCAACCCTTTCAGCAGTAAACTTTTTATTCGCAACAAAAATAGATATAGTAAAGCTTTTATTAGTAGCGCTGCATTTCAATGAGTTCGTTTTATGTTTGTGAATTAAATAGTTGAAATTTAGTGACATGAAAAGGAGATTAGTAAATTTCATTTAACAAGAAATTAAATGATAATTATCCAATTCACATGAATACAACGTATTAAATATAAAACAGAATTATGCAAAGATTACTTACCACATATTACATGATGTAAATTAAACCATTCACAATTTCATTTTCATGCATATATGGTGATAATGTGAATGTAAATTATAATGAAGATTATTGTTTATGATATTCTAATGAAATTCCAAATCAATTAAAATACTGGCGTTTATCATTTATAATGCGGACTTAAAACTATGCACCGGAGTAAGATAAGTTATATTTGTAATTAAATAGTTACCGTTTCTGGAATATATTGCATCGTTGCTATCTCTGCACAGTAAAACTTTGGCCTACAGTAAATCTCCATTGAACACAGCATTTATATTAGTTCGTGCAACTTTTAAATACCCCTAAACCTCGCCAAACTTTGGAAATATACGTATTTCAAGCGAGGCGAAAACTGTTTTTCTACTTTTGTGCGTTTTATACGTCGACCACGCAGTGAAAATAAATGAGGAAAAACTCTTCTGACCATGTAGAAAAAAAATGAGGAAAACTAAAGGCATTTAATGTCACACTAATCCTATTAGAGGCACGAAAGTCCAACGGTAAACAAATTAATCCTTTAGAATAACTATGCCATCCCTAAAGAGTCCCCAGAGCAATTGATCTACAAATACTTTCATCTCAATGCAAATCGGACGATGGTATTTCAAGTACTCAATCCATAATGGATATTCAATTTCTATAGTTATGAAAAGGGTTCATTTAATTAAATGTAAACTTTAGTTCGTCTAAAAATTGGAAATCCATTAATAAAACTTCATCACGATAGTGAATTGATTAATCCTGTAAAAAACTTTTCCACAGGAGACAATAGAGACCCTAAGAGTCCCCAGAGTAATCGATTCGACAACTTTTATTTTAACCGCAATTGTCCAGTCCCTTAACAAGCATAATCTCGACCTATCAATATGTAATTAAGATTCTATGCGATTGTGCAAATCCACTCAGTTATGTGAATGATTAAAATTGCTACAAATATTGTATGTAAATATCTTTTCAATTGATTCGAATTTGATGTTTACATTTAATATATTGAAAACTTTGAATGTGATTTAAGAGGATATACCAATTATAAAAAAATGTTTACATATATCAGACCAATCTTTGTAGTGTCTAACCAAACATAAGGCTTCATTAATTTTGTTCCACACTTTATAAAAATATAATTGAAGTCCATTAAAGAATTCGTTTTAACCTCAAATTACTAATCACTTTACAAGTTTTTAAAGTAGGATAACAAGATGGAACATTTTAATAGCGTTTTAAGGACAGGCTAAGAAAAATAAGTGAAAAGCTTTAATTTAAATATATTTCAAAGTTCGAAGTGAATGTGAGAGAATAATTGCATATTCGATAAGCTCTTGTGGCGGGGAATTGAGATAGAAGTTGAATATTTATGTTGTGGAACCTTACATGGGGTGGATTCTATTCTTGCACCACCGTATTAGAATACTTGATCGCTTTCGATTTTCTATACACAATATATTCGAACGTCTGGATGGATCGTCAATTTATGTAACAATACTTTCAAGCATTTACATTTTTAATCAACATTTTTCGCTCCCAAATTTGGGGAAACTTAATGGAACAAAAGCACTTCGATGTAAATAATGTATGATCCAAGTTTTCAAATTTTGTAAAATTAGAATTAAATCTTAAGATTATAAACAAAGTGATAAGGTGAATTTCATTTTTCTCAAAACAACGAACCGAGATAAACTCGTTTAACACAACTATTCAACAAAACATTCCTTTCATAAAGGCAGCCAGTTTCGCATTAGGACGAAACGCTTTGGATTTTACTGCAGTTCTTTAAATGGAATGTTACATTAATAACCTTTATCCACTTTTACATTTAAAAACGGAGATATAATTTTAAATTTGTGTAATTTATTCATTCAACCAATTTTAACCGTATAATTTAATGTGAAATAATGCTGCAAAGCATTGCAAACAAACGGATACCCTAAATTTAAGTTTATATAAAATTCATATATTTTATTAAATACAGTAAAATCAAATTAAATAATTTTTATTAGTAAATAACACTCGTATTTTTTCATGTATCAAGTACGCTATAAATTTCACAAAACTCTTTTATTTGTTATATTTGTTAGTTTACATTTATTTAAGTTTGATTAAGATTCTTAATAAAATATTAAATTAGTTTCGAGAGCCAATTAAATATCTTTTATTTTAAATCACAATTTATGCAGCCAGTTAAAATGGGAATAAAGAAAAACTTGTGCATCCAGTTAATAAATGCGCCCGTATAATCCTATTTAAAATTGCGGAATTGCTACAGCTGGAATACCAATCGTACGGACTCAAAAATCCGTCTAAATCCTCAAGGCAAGAACGAAAATTGCCCTTTATACCACGAATTGAATCATATTTTAATGCACTGTATAAAAATCGATCGTCCAATTTATTTCAAAACGACCACAAATGATGTTCATTTAAATAAATAAAATTATTCGACTCGTCTTGAAACCCTTGATACAAAATAATGAACGCTGTAAAATTGATTGCAACGATTTAGGAAGAGAATACGTTGAGAATAGCTAATTACTAGGGTACAATTTGTTTACAAGACGTCGTCCTTGATTCTTGTGTTCTTTGTGGACGAATTAGCTAATTAGAAATTGTTTTTGCGTCACTCAGAAAATGAATCTGTAACGAATATGTTTTTTTTGGAGGGCAAAATATATTCAACATTTCTGGTGTAGTAAGGTAATTTTAACGTTAATTTATTTTCAGGATTAAATATACACCTTCAAATTACATGCCACAAAAAATTATTGCAGTAATGGCTGTATTGTCTTGTAATTTGAGAAGCTTTTTATTCAATTCAAAAGAACTAGGCTAACGGCCTCCTTAAATTATAGTAACTTTACTATTTGTCTAAATTGGATTTTGGTTTCTTGATTTGATAATAAATCATTAATAAAAATAATTTGACCCCGATTTCATTTTACCTCAAAAAACACAACAAAAATTTAAAGTGTTGGGGAGAACTATATCATTAGATATTATCAGTTCGGGGTTATTTTGTTGAGACGCCTCAGCAATAGTTTGGCCGCGTTACACAAAGAACACGTCATAAGTGACAATATAATACGAAGCACTCCCTTAAATACAAGTATACCTATTAATTATACCCATAAAGGAAGCATTTACTTAACTATCTAAATATAATTTACATTTACTTGTTATTTGTTATTTGAATATGAAAAGATAATGTGTAATAAACAATATGTTCATTGTATTAGGTACTAACAAATCTAATTTAATTTTTATTTAACAAAATAATCATCATATACTCAACATTTTTTCCCTAAGTTAATATGAAGATGTAAAACACTTTTTCTGTTGACTGCTCATCTTTCACTTTTTGTATAACCTTGGTTGCATTAATTTGACCTCTAGTAGTCAATATTTAAAATTCCAATTGACCAATCTTGCTAGACTTAAGTGACTTCAGTACTTTTTATTAATTTCAACCCAATGATTAGATTGGCGCACATTGTCGTAATAAACCTATATTTCGTCTTTATGACAATATGATCAATAAAATGCTCATTAGGATTGTATACAAAGAGAAAATTGACACTTATCTATACAACATTTTGGCTTATTTTCAAACATGTTCATCAATTCAAAACGAATAGACCAAAATATTTCCTCACGTACTTTATCTTTAAGTATGATTTTTTAACTCCTCTTGTAGGCCAGAAAAAATGTTTTAAATACAATATATGAAAAAATATCATAGTTACTAAAACCACAAATACATAATTCAACACAAAAATGTTCAAATGTGATATAAAATCTAAATTATTTTTCTGGTCCTAAAATGTGAAAACATACATTCTGATAATTGGATCATATTAAACTGGCAGCAGTTTACATATATACATATAGACATTCGATTTACTTTTCTGTACAATTCTCAGTCAAATCGACATTTTTATTTACTTTATCATCTGTCATGTACGTGGAGAAATATCCATTTTTATTGTAAACAGTGACACAAAGGCCATGGAGATGTTTGCCACTTAAAAGTACTCATATATATAATATTTAGGCATGTTTGAATGACGAAGCAGTTACTTCTATATAAAAATTTCATAAATGTTTACGAATTTGAGCTGGCGCTAGTTTTAATATTTATTTATTTTATTAACGGAATTTTATTTGTAATTAAATCAACTATAGAATTCGATAGCCTCCGTTTTGAACCAGGATTTGAAGGGTTTAATTGTGAATTTAAATGGTTATCCAATTGCCCCTGGGGTAACAAAGTGGATGTTTAATATTCAAACTGCTATTGAATTTAATTGATATGATGAAAATGGCCTTTGTGAATAATCAATCAAAAATAATATGGTATTTTTCATATGGACCATTTTAAAAGCAAACTTCATGTTCAGTCACCCCACAATTTATAAACCTCTTTTTTGTGGTAAGAGGCATTTTAACATCAATATTTGTGTATAATATTTAATTCATACGTTTAACAAATTTTCTTTATGATACATAAATATAATTTATTATTTACTAATGATAAAAAATATTTAATAAATATTTAAATTAAAAATGATTAATCAAAAATACAATTAATTTAATTATTAATTAATTATTATTTTATAAATTGTTATTACTAAATTCTTAAAAATTAAAATATTTGAATAAAATTCATGCACATTACAACACATATATCTCCACCAATTTACTAACACCTCAGTACACGTTAGTTAAAGAGCCTCGAGTCCAAATTGTCATAAATTAATAAAGCGACTGGCGCACAAACAATCAAAACGCCACCAAATTACAATCAAATTACCATAATAGAGTACATTTAATTGTAAATTGAAGGCATTGTCGGTGCTTACCGAAGATAATCCCAAATCATGCATGAACACGTAATAATATAATAGATAACTCTTACGTAAAGGATCGTATTTAACAATAAAATACCTGTTTGGTGTTATATTTTAACACTAGATAAAAAAAACCTCAACGATGAACAATGAACGAAAATACAATTTTATATTAAGCAATTTGCAATAATTTTGATTGTATAAAATAGGTGAAACTGAAACTAAATATTTATAATTTAAAATTTATAAAATCTATGATGCCATAAACAAACTCAATTTTATCTTAACAAGCAGCGATAAAAGATATATTGCATGCACCGAGATTAGTGGTAAATTAGATTTACAAGCTGCATTTGGTAAATAAGCTTAATGGAAGTGATCCATCATAAACGTGACCAAAGTCTGTAAACAATGTGCGTACAGAAAAACTTTCATTAATATCGGAGATTACACCAACTCCAATTGATAAAATGCTGCCTGTTAATTTAATACGCAACAAAGTTGATGATATTACTCCGGAAAATTTTATTTTCTATGGTCCAAAAATATCTTGTATTAATTCCAAAGAAAATTAATTATTAAGTCAATAGAATCAAATATTATTAAAGAACCATTAAATTAAAAGTTCGGAACATCAGGCAGCATCTCGAACAGTTAGAAATAAGCCCACGAGTTATTCCCTTAACGAGTTGCGAATGATTTAATTTTAAAGATGCCGGAGAAATTGCTTCGAGATTTTCTATTAAACGTTAATGTGACAGTATCAGGAGACCAGTTTCTTCTTTCACGTTATTTTTATAAAATTTTGCTAAACTAATATTTCTCAAGTTTTGCAACTTATCGCTTCGTCGCAGTCTTCATCATCTAATCCGTTAATCGAAAGTTGCCGTACAAAAATTAATTATATAATATTTTGAGAGATTTAAGTTATTATACTAAACAATAATAACATTAATTTGAAGAAAATAATATTTTTTTAATTAATTTTCAACTAATACTTTTTTGTTTAATCTATTAAAAATCTTCATAAAGAATATAACTTTTATAAATATACCATATATTTAAGTCCATATAAATGAAATAAATGGCATCATATTGCAATAAACATATTTTCAATTTAAATTTTAATAAACAGAACTTTTAAACCAATAATAATGCTTATATCAGGAAATTCTTTGAGAAATTAACAAAACAAAATTAATTAAAGGAATAAAACAACAGAATATTAACCATTAAATTTTTCAAATTAGTACTTAGTTGGTCCCCCTTGCTCTACTAACAGCTTTTACTCCTTTTGGTATACACAAAATTAATGAACGAATAAATTCTTATGACATTGTATGCATAGTTTCTTCTGTAATGACATTAGCAAGCTCGCCCTCCTCCTTTTTTGAGGCTGATGGTTTCTAGTGTAAATGGGGAATGAGGGGCCCACATTCGAGTATTGTCATCATTACGCCATTCATCTTAACAGATGGCACCGAAGACGTCTTCTGGCTCTAAGGGCATCTTTATGCAACTTTTTTCTAACAGGCTTACAGTACAGTATTGTCTGTACGAATCATGGATGAAGAGAATGTGTGCGATTTCTTCTAGCAAAAATAATCATTAAATTACTCTGTCTTCTGGTCGTAATTGGTTGTTAACCACCACTATCATGAGACATTTTACGGTGTCCGACAGATAAATTAATATTGAGCCGAACAAAATGTGTTGTAACCCTTAATCCATTTCTTGCAAAAAATAAAAAAATATATATATTTTTTCATGGAGTGAAAAGCGCAAAGGAGGTAAAGCAGTAGCTAAGAGCTACCTTAGAACCACAAGACGGGATGAGTTCAACGCGGATAATTGCTGAAGAATTTTTTGCCGATGAAGGTAGATCAATTGGTATTCCACCTATTTACCTTAATATAAAGTTTTTTGGCCTACGGAGTTATCGTCCTTCCTACACTGTGGGTTTAATGGCATGGGATACTATTGTCTATATTAGCAGATCACCTTTAGTTTTCATTAGAGGAAATGTGAGGTCCCAGCGATATGTTGGTAACGTTTTGGAGCCTTATGTTTTTCCCTACATAAGAAGAAATCTCTAACTAATTTTCCAGATGCAGAAAGTTACTACACATATTGCCAGGAATACATTAAACTTCCTAGAAGCCTTCCATGTGGATTTACAGCCTTGGCCACCCAGGTCTTCACACCTTTCCCCAATCAAATGTGTGTGGGATATGATGGGCCGACTGTTAACGATTCTGCAACACCCTCTGCCTACTCAATTATTATTTTGTAATGGGCTAATATTTTTCTAAAAAAAAATTGTAATAAATCAATTATATCTAGGTGTTTTTTACCCTCAGTATAAACAAATAATAATTCTAGTCAATATTTGTAAATCTACTGAATCTAAAAAATTCGTATTACCCACAAAAACATACAATGTAGTAAATAATATTAATATATTTAAATATTTATTTTAGTATAAATAACGATTTTTTTATTTCAGATGATAAAAATGATGGTGACAGTCGTTTTCGTCTACTCCCTTTGCTGGCTTCCATTCAACATTCTTTTGGTACGTATAATTCATACTATATATTTTTGTCCCATTCTCATAAATAACAATAAATGCGATCAACTTAATAGCATGTTTTTTTTTGTTGTGGAAATTATCTACAAAAATATCTTAAAGCTCACAATAGAGAAATTGCAACTAGACTTTTATCTGAAAGAAAAAGCATTATTCTGCTTATCTCAGATCCTAAACCGAGTTTTAAGCGTTGATTAAAACGTCTGATAACTTTTAATAGTTGTGATTTTATATCTTAATGCGTTCTTTACATGTTACATATGTTAATTTTTCTTAGCATTACTTTTAATTGTGATGAACTCTTTTATTAGCGTCCTTTATATTGGAACGGTTTAGGTAAAAGTTTGTAACAGTGACTTTAATTTACCGATGCAACTATTCTAATAAAGCAAAGGGGGCAATCTACGAAACTGTAATTAACTATTGCATATTAATTAATCATTGTCCATGAACTATGTATTGAACAGCGTAAACCTGAACGTTTCAAAGTTACCTCCTAATTAAATATGGTAATTACTTTTGAATATTATAATTTGAAAAACTTGCTTATATTATTGCATTGGGTGTTTTACCATTTTAAAAAATTAATTTTACTTTATTTTTTAATTAATGATATAGTTTGTCACAATAAATCGTTTATTATTTTATTTATACATAATTTATTATAGTGTTATAAAGACTGTTAAATTCGTGTCTCAATTGGTTTTTATTTAAGTATAAATATAAACTTGCATTAATAAATGATCTGCCAAAAAGTGACATTTATCATGATCCAAAAGGCAAGTTCGTGAAAGGACTACATATAAATTTTCCTTTTACGTGCTCTTGTCAACAGACTAAAGGACACATTAAGGGGAATAAATAAGCCATACAAAATTGCTACAACATATTTTATTCAAGACTTTTAAACTTATAATATTACCAATTCCGGTATACACATCTGAATCGGTGGTGGCAGAAATCCTGCCCATAAATTTTTCCCATTTCCGCCTCTTTTGAGTGTACTACTTTATGCACCCCGTTAGGAAAACAAGGACCCAAAACTTAATGTTCACAAAACCTTTTAGGATAAATCGTTCAATTCGACAAATGTTGATTTCAGATATTCCAAGACAGTATTAGCCCGACTGTTTTAAAATTCGTCTACTTTCCACTACACGGCTTGGCGATGTCTCACGCATGCTACAACCCGATAATCTACTGCTACATGAATTCCAGATTCCGCGACGGACTGTTCATCGTTCTCAGGTCGATTCCCTGCTGTCGAAAATACCTGGCGCAACGTACCTCGTCCTCCGCCTATCCACGAACAGGTAAATTTAATTAAGTCAACTTAATTAACCGGTTCCTGAATTTTGTGCGCTCTTTATTCTTAGGCTACTGATGGAGATTAACCGGTTTCACTGTTTCGTCCTTACGAGTTATCTCGTCTAGTTTGTATGGTTGCGCTTAATTAAATCTAACTGGGATGAAACTAGGTATTTTTTTATAAAAGTAACCTTACGCACTTTTTACAGAAACTTCAACAAACAAAAAATAAAGGATGGCAGTTTCATAACGAACAACGACACTGTAAAAAACTTAATGATACTTTAATGAAATTTCATCTACTAAATTTGATTTGAGCACGATTATCCCATGATGTAATTATCTATATAACAAATTGAAATCTGCGGTTGTATACAATTGAATCACTAACCAATTACCTAAGTTCGAATAATGGAAAATTAATTATGAGTTTTGCAACGCACTGATTGTGAACATAATCTTATAATCCGTATGTGATTTTCCTGCAATGTAATTAATACTTTTTATGAGACCCAAACAAAAAGATGCGTGAACAAGCTACTGTAGCCCATTAATTAACTGGGCAACGAAATGAGACAGACTTTTTTATTCAGGATTCGGTTCATTCGCCTGCTTTCAATCATTCCTGACAAGCTTGCAACGATCCTATAGCATACTTGACAGACCGTAACACATATAACATGCTGACGTGAAATGTACATTCATTATTTATAAAAATTTCATTAATTGTAGATGACTGTCATCACATGTTTAATAGCTAGTCTCCACTGTATGTTCATTAACTACTTATTTGTTTACGATAATCAAGTATATCATTAGTTTCTTACATGCAAATTGTACGTTTTTATTTGTAATTAAAACGGGATATTTTAAACGCCAAGAGAAATACTGAACGGGATAGATCTCTTCGCGAGCCCCTTTTTTAATTAAAAATATTTATATTACAGCATTTACTTAATGAAAATAAAACAAAATGAAACACATCTCGTGTCAGGACATCTGGAACGAAATGGCTTTTGTAAATGAAATTAATTCGGCAAAATATTCGCATCTTATGCAACAATGTCAAAGCCACGATGCTTATTTTATTAGTTTGTGCGCTGGGTGTAAATTTTGATTTACAGATACATTAAAGATTTTTAGCCCCATAACAATATTTCATACGGTACACTCACGTATCTGACGGGTTTATGTAACCACTGATTATGTCAGATAGTTTCATGAAAACAAGCCTATTTTGTTTTTCCAGATACGAAGAAAATTGTACCGAGGTTCAAAAAATTACCGGCTCTGAAAGAAGATTCTTTCTGATTTGTGTAAGTGTTGGTTGATTATGTTTATTTATAATTTGACATTATATTTTGAATTGACTTGAGTGAACCGTTAATTGATTTTACCATGCATGGTTTTGCATCTATATAATACGTATTTTATATTTGTAGATAATTTTTCAAGTATACGTTTCAAGTATTAGTTTCGTTAATAATTTTTATTGTATTTTAGCTTTGTAAATTTTGTATAAATTTACTTATTTAGATAGAATAAAGCATTCCCTATTGTACTATATTTATTTATGATATACAAGATGTCTGCTATAAGACATTGAGATTGACAAAATATTCATACTCGAATTAGTAAACAAAAACTCAATAAAATGTATAATATTATTAAAATCTTGTGGATTTTTAAAATTTGTAACTGTTTATTAAAAATTTCGAGTTCTGCTGAGTATGAATTTTAATAAAAAACATCATTGCGTCCAATTCATCTGTAAATAAAAATAATTTGTTAACTACAGAAGATAGGAACTAAACATATCAAATATTTCACCATTAAAATTAATATACAAACTTCTTATGTAGCTTTTACAATAATCCAAATATAAATTATAATTAATTTGACATATTTTCAGTTATTTATTAAAATATTAAAAATACTTTTTTAATTTTTTTCAATAATTTAATAAGAAAGATTAAATTAAATTAAATAAATCATTTAAAATGATTATGTATTGTTGCTAAATAAATGTTAATTTACCACTAGTCATTCACGTTCATTGTACCTACCAACATTTTCATATTTCGAGTGTATTTTTATCCTAGTAAATGTTTTATTTACAAATTTGTTATCTATGAAATAATTGTTTTGTCAGTGCAATGCAAAACAAATATTATCATTAGGCTGATTTGAAATTAATTATAAAGCTTATAATTTAGTCTCCCTTTTGTTTTTGTTTGGATGCATTTTATTGCTATTGTTTACAAACATGTCAATTAAGGACATACTAAATTTCCAGTAATATACTTAAGTAATAATAAACAATTAAAATGTCCGTATAAGTAAATTTAATTTAAACTTGCGCATCCACCAAAATATTAACACATGTACCAGTTAATTTTTAATTTGTAAGTACATATTTAGAAAATAAAATCATGCTCATTCTAAATAGAAAACCTTTATTTATATATTTTTAAAGGAATCGCTCAAGTCACAGCAAATTAATTATTTTTAAATTAACAAACGTAAATTAACCTCCGTCTCTGTGTTTGAAGAATTTGTCCTAAATTAAAATAAAATGAATTAATTAAAATCGCGATAAGGATTCGCGGTTAATTAATATTTCAGTCAAATTAAAATTAAATTTCGAATGAATTACCGAGCGTGTTAACTTTTTTACCCACTTCAGAACTGTGTAATTTTATTTTTTCGACTTCACGATTGTACTTAAACAATAATGCCATCCACAATTCCTGGACGAAATAAAATCCTAGTGATTTTAATAAAGTATTATGAAATATTTTAGTGAAACGATTAAAATTACTTTTTTTAATGACTGATAAAAATACTGCTCATAAATCAGTTTTTTATTAAAGTAGATGACACTAAATTTAAACGAATATTGATTTTATAATTTCAATTTGATACAACATTGCATTCAAATTAGTACAATCGCTTCTACGTAAGTGATGCAGAAAATTGTATATTGTAACAATCATAAATACAAACGGATTCAATTTTTTTGTCTAAATCCTGGTGTAATATTTTTCTACATTTTATTATTAAAGCAATTAATAAAGTAACCATTAACCGTTGCATTCATCCCCTTGTTAAACCCCTTGCGATTTAACCTGGCTTAACAGTCCCCATTTTCTCTATTTTTATTTGGATGCACCGAATGATACGAAATTGTTTGACTCCGTAACGAATGTAACGAGTGCGAATCGATTTACGGGTATAAATGCAGTGCATGACTGCTTTTATACTTTGTTTTATGAACGTATTCAAGTTTTAACACGAACAACAATATTGACAGTTCAATTACAAGTGTTTTCTCGCCATAGAAAAATCCACCGAAAAAAAAATCAAAAATTTATATATAAAAACATCTGACCATTGTCTTAAAGTTAATGCGCGCTAAATGTGTGGGATTAGAAATGAGTGATCCGAACTGAAAACATTATCACAGTGCGACAGAAGAAAGTTAAAAGGAACCGAGGCGAAAATGTTTTACGCCCCCGTGTAATGCGACTTCGCAAACTTTATCATTTCACCATCATTCCAACACCGCACGAAAAGTGCGAAGATCGATCGCTCACGTCGTGAGCTTTTATCTAGAAAAAAAGGTATTTTTATAAATAAATTGCATTATACAACATTGATCGCGCTCGAATGAACTTATTATTATTTTATACACTATTTTGATTTAGGTACAATATTTAACAAATTTCAACATTTGATATATATAAAAATTTTCTCTTAGCTATTTTAAGATATATCAAATGGGTTGAACACAAAAACAAAATTTTGCGTCCATATTTAATCATAAATCGGATTGCGATGAATAATATTTCATTAGAAAAAGAAATTGTTTATCCAACGATACGATTCGTCTCTATTGTAAAAGAAATAGCTGGATTACCATTTGAGTAATTTTTTACAATAATAAATATTTTCAGTATTTTAAAGCTTTAGATATCTAATCGACATATTATTACAAATAAACTGGTCGAAAAAAGATAAGCATAGTAACATATTTCAACCAAAATATAAATTTAAACATACATTTTTATACGCCCTATATACGTTGATTATTTGTGAATAAAAAATAAAAATGAAAACAATAAAACCTTAGACAAAAAATAATGAGGTCGTAAAATGCTTCAGGTTTCAGGTTTCAGTCGATGTTTAAACATTCAGTTTGATTTTAATTCTGTTAAAAAATTCACAAGGAGCTTTAAAATCATGCGGATAATATGATATATGTTAAATATCATGTACGTCATTTATCAGAAGCAAACAGACATCTTACCGTAGGAATGCGTCAGGCTACCTCAAGACAAGTTGATGTGACACCTGCATTTAATATTGACGTATCGTAGTGTGCAGACTGTATCAACGGTTTCTAGAGACCGAGATCGGCCTAGATAAGGTTGAGCAAGACTTACGTCTGACGGAGAAGACAGATTATTACTCGGAAAAAGACGAGCTGGCCCAATAAAAGACTGTATACTTGCCAGACAAAACCTGATTTTGGCTTCTGGACGTCATATAACCCCAAGAACAGTTATGTGCAGAACGCAGTGCTCTACATCTGCGACCGTAACATGACCAGTGAAATTTATGTAACAGACAGTATCAATAATATTGTTAAAAAATGGAATTAGGAACCAAATTCTTGATTTTTAGACGACAACGTGGTTGTTCTCAACCACTTAGAAAATGTCCATATTGAGCGACTGTCCTTGATATTAAAAAATAGTGTATTTTTCATTTTATATGTAGAAACAAAAATTCTTATTTATTTCGTAAAATAAATTTTAAAATGTTTAATTTCTTATTGATATTTATATCTTTTATTACAATTCTATTATTACAATTTTAATTTTTAATAAATAATCATTTAATTCTAAAATAAGGCTAATATCGTAAAAAATATATAACAAAATATATAAAAGGAAAAAATAATAATCAATATACAATGTGGTCCATTTGGGAAAATTTGTATTTTTTGTCCGATTTCGACGAATTTTTTTTTTTTTTCAATTATAAAACGTTTTTTGACTCAAAACCAAAACCTACAGGGTAATTTTTTAGACATAAAAATTATAGAAATCATACTAGCAATTTTTTTATAGAAAATCTAACTACACCAACCCCCTGAAATAGGCATATAACAATGTTCATAAAAAAGTTATACATATTCATAATTTCATGAAAGAGACTCATAATAATACCTTTATAATTAATATTATATGGAATTTCAGTTAGATACATGAATAAAATATATCAAGATTTAGGAGCAATCTTTTTCTTTTTTCTATCACAATAATATCATTTTTATTCGACCCGATTGTCTGGTATGGAATGAATTTATCAATAAATAAACTAACGATATAAATGTAAAAACTGAGATATTGGAATCATTTGTTGTTGAAAAAGAGTAACAGAAAAGCTTCAAATAATTACATGAAATTTGATATAGTAAAAGTCTCCTACAACGGCAAACTTGCAGACTTTTACTGTCTCTGTCGTACATGATGTCTGTCTCAAAATTCAGTCGGATCAAACACTTTAGGATCGGTACAAACATAGACCATAAATGGATACGCTAAGTTCAAATTTGACATATTTTTATTAATATTGTGTAACTCATATCTATGGGAAAAACATTTTCTCTGGAAAATTAAAAGACTAAGTAATCAAGAATCAAGAAAAAGAAACTTTTCATAAGATACATCTTTAGTCAAGTAATTAAACAATTAATTAATTCGTTAAATAAGTTAAATATTTCATTAAACATAGTATTCACATAATTTAATATTTTTATATAATTTTATAAATATATGGCAATAATCCGATTATTGTTTCAATTTTTAGCAATAAATTATTATTTTCTATAATGAATATATAATATAATAATATAATGTTAAAATACAACATGTTAATTAACACAAGCAATTTCCCGCAATAATTTGTTAAATAATTTAATAATTTGCAAAATTTAATTTTTAATTTTAAAATATTATATAAAAATATAAATATTAGGTGGTAAAATGTATAAATATTTCCAATAAACCAGTAAACATTGTGAAGTAAAAGTTTTAAATTTATTAGCAAATACTTATAAACCTTTATATATTTAAAAATCTTTCATTAATATTTTGATATGAATAGGCGTCAGTTGCTCCATAAACATAACTTTTCTATGCTTATAAAATTATTTTTCAACTTCATAAATTATATAAACATACAAAAGTTCAAAGATCAACCTACCTCATCTACTATATAATTTAATAAGATATTACGCCGAGGACTTAACTATAAATATCAGCTGCGTCTTAAAATTTTGATATAAAACCATTTCTCAAACTGTTTGAACATTTAATACGCTTGTTAATCTTGTATAATAAAGCTCACCCTATACGCAGTCAATTTACACCGTAACTTTATCTTGAGGCTGGCATTGAGCTCAACTTGTAATGATATATTGTCTTGTGGCGACCCAAGTTTTCCGACATAGTTGA
This sequence comes from Aethina tumida, assembly GCF_024364675.1. NCBI lineage: Eukaryota > Metazoa > Arthropoda > Insecta > Coleoptera > Nitidulidae > Aethina > Aethina tumida. The sequence continues at coordinate 32,993,829 of NC_065437.1, forward strand.
TTTTATTGTTTACAGATGTCTTTGTCAAATGTATGTGTTGGTTTGCTCTGTGTTCGTTGCGGAGATTTAGAAATGAATGAATAATTTATGCGGGATTCGTTTACTTTCTTGTGGCGAAAGTTACAAGACAATGAAGTCAATTAAGTCAAACGGCTTAATCTTCTTCAAATTGGGCGCAAATGTGCTTTATTATGACTCATAAACTTGCCACTTCTTTGGATTTATTGCCTTTGGAAATTTAGAGTATGTGAATTGGTGGCGTCAAATATAATTTAAACAGCGTATAAACAACCAACAGAAAATGATTTATTTAAGAAGAACTTTACAAATGTAAATTGCGAAACTTCGAGGCCGAAACGACTTTTATCTTTATTTCCATTTTCATGATTTAAGCCATTAACGATTTACGGTTTATTCGTTTCCTCATTTCTTTCTTTATGTCACGTTTTTCCTAGACGATTCAAATAAACCCAGTTCTTAATGTATAAAAGACGGAGGCGAAAAAGAATAAAGAGCGTAATTAATTAATTTCACTTATAGGATAAACAACAATAGCTTGTTTAATTTCAGGAGTTGAAGGCACTGAAAGTTCAGTCTTGCATAGGAATAATACTTGTACCACGTACATAAGTATGAAAAGAAAAAATTGCACAAGATTGTCGTCGACTTGCACCCATCAGTTGCCTGTCAGATCGGCGTCCATGATGCGAACAACTGGCAACGCGAACGGGACCAGAAGAATGAGATACCAACAGGGTATTTTAGATGAACAAATTTAATGTGTCAGTTTTGTGTTATAGAAAAGTTAAATTATTATTGTAAATTAATTAAGTAATAAATAAGTAATTGTGTATATAGGAAATTAGTTTCATTTCTAATCCATATGCAAATGGTCACGGTTGAATAATAAATTCAGGGAAAAAAAAGTTTTGGCTGCATTAGTTTACGTACAAATTCCAGCATATCATTTGTCGTACAAACCGAAAGTTTTTCCAATATCTCGCACTGAGTTTATGTGCATTTGAAGTTTTAATATAGTTTATTAAATGTCGAGGGATTCCATTGGAGTGAAAAATCGCTTAAAATCCTCTTAAAAACAGATTTAACTTCGCAAAAATATATATTGCTGTTGAAATTGGTTTTTCCTATAGTCAAGTAAATCTAATTTTTAATTCCATATTATTATTAATTCACAACTTTTTCGAACTCTCTATGTATAAAATAAATAAATTATTTTGACCCAGCAAATTTCGTATTTATGAGTGCATAAATATAAAACATATCAATAAAGGTCAAATAAATTTCCATGAATAAATTGATATTTACGATGAACCCTCTTTAAGCACCTAATCTAAAAAGCATATTTTGAAGGTACCTCATTTAACGCTTAATAGAAAAAATAATGAACTCTGATATCTTGTCAGGTCGAGTGTTAAATTTGGTGACACCGCTTGTTTTTTTCCGCTTACATAGGCAGTTCACAGGATTTTGGGATTGGTTGCCTTTTTTTATTGTCATCAGTTTATTTGGACCCCTCGTTAACACAAGCATCAGCTCTAAATAATAAGTAACACCATTTTGGGTAAGTAATTACTTGTTTAATGATTAATTTTCAATTGATAAAGTTTATCATAGTTTCCATAATGTAAAGTCATTTAATACTTGGCACATATAAAAGAGGTTCGAGCATTTACTTCCCACGAGAGAACTAGAAGTTTGTTGCTAATTTACTCTCTGACCTGTTTATGGCATCAGACTATTATTATGATTAAACATATTTTAATATAACAACAAGCCTTTACTCTCAAAATAGTTATGTAAGATTGATGAATTATCTACGTCAGAGGTATATTTACAAAATTCTACTCTCATCCAGTTTTAATATCGGAAGTAGTGAAATGATTGTGTTACAGTTTGTGGTGGTATTAAGTGTATTAAATTAAAATGCTACCGAATGTCAAGTGATATCAATTCACGTGTGTTTAAATGGAATGAATTACAAACATTTAAATATCAATCAATCAATATAGGTAGTACGATGAAAAAATATATTATTTAATATAGACTTTAAACGACCCTCGTCACTTATTTCTTCCATCGTTTCTTTGTCCTTATTCAACCAAATGGTGATGGAAGGTATTAAGTAAATGGAATTTAAATGGCCCTTCTTCTACTCAAAGTTTAATATGTTTTGTTTTCAAAGTCCATATAATGTTACACATTTTAAAATTAAATATATTTTTCATGCTCGAACATGAAATGTAGTTTATTTAAATGAATACAAATATCCCCATTAATGCTAAGACATTAACAATCGTATTAAATTCTATGTTCTTTAAGAAGAACTCGAATAATTACACAGATTTCCGTCGCTGTATAAATAACTGACGACGTAACTTGAATTTCCAACAGGTCTCAGGAAGTAACTATTTGTAGAATTAACAGAAGTTTTAAGTAGTCGAGTCGAGTGAAAATTACAAATCTAATTATTTGCAGAGACTTGTTTTAATGTACTTTAACCAATGTAACTCTTATTTATAATTAACAATTATGTCAAAATACTAATTTTAAAAATTAAATAATAATGTATCACAATTATGATAAGCCCAATAATCCGCATTATGGATATTTTAATTAACTGTAGGGTTTCGGAGCATCATCTGTTTAATTTGAATATAATTATTTAATTGGATTATGTTAGCATTTATCCCATTAACGAAACAATATTCGCCTATTAGAAACTTGACAGCTCAAGAATTTTCTACAAAATTTAAACATAACATTAAAATTAACAATTCCTTGTTGCCATTAAATTATTCATTGGTAATAACCTTTAATAACACTGTTCAATACAATTTTAAATATAAATTAAAACAAAAGTATGTGGAAAATTGGTTTCCGGGATCATTTGATTTATACACATATTACTTCCGTTTTTCAATGAATTTCATTTGTACGAATGTTAATCTGCCTCTCAACAAGTTGTATTATTTGTCGTTGGAGTAAAAAAAGACAATAAACCATATTACTATTAATAATAATTACTTCCTTAATATGAAATAAGTATAATAGAATTTAATAAAATGACTATTTAGTTTATTTAGCTGATTTATTGAAATCAGAGTAATTAAATTATAATTAGGCAATATTGTTAATGCATCCGCCAAATTTTAAACTTTATACAGGATATTTATTTTTTTAAATAAACGTCTTAATACTATATCCTTAACAATAATTACATATTTTAATTATATTATATTTTTAATTATTTTTATTTGCATATATGAATTGTGTGATTAAATAAAGGGAAAGTGATAATGATTAGTGCTATATTTTTTTTCGAGCACTCATTATATCTCAGTAGTCAATCAGTGTATTTAATTATGTATTCAGCATACAAAATCAATTTTACCAGGAAATTCAAAAGCATAAATGACTTCAATTAACGAGCTTCTTAATATTTTCATATATTACAATAAATAATTATTTCCTACGTTGACAGTTATTATTCTTGTTTTAAAATTTATACACTATTCGTAGAAATTAATGATTCTTAATATTGCTATTATTGATCAAATTTAATATTTATGTTATAAATAATATTGTATATGTTAAATAAATAAAACATTTAATTAACTGCACCCCTATGTATATTTAAAGAAATATTAAAGCATATAATTCTTATTCTTGATGTCAGTGGTAATTGAATTATGTTTTGTTGTATTAATGTTCCATCAAGCACCATTTTCTTTATAACAACCCCTCAAGCTTGATATTACCTTGTAATTTATTACGAATGTAACAAGACGCTTAAGGATTGCGTGGTAAAGATATTTGATGAAAAAACATATTAAAGTGGAGCATTTTATGTTTAGGATGATTTATAGCTTGCCAGTGATCTTGGAAGCTTAATCAGTCTTCTACAAGTTACTAAATAATAGTGTGAGAGATTAGAACTACATACGGATAACAGTTTTATGTTAAGAAGTAGGAACATAAATATGGATATAAAATTGGTCTTGATTACATTTATACATTGATGAATAAAACCAAATCAGCAAATTTAATAGTATATTTATATTATATTTATGATAAAAATTATATAAACAATTTATTATTCATTATTTATTTTTAGAAAGACACTCACATCCAGCTGGTAGATGAATTTGGATCATATCAAGTTTGCAATCTTCCCTCCTGTCACACAATGATTCATTAAAAGCTAATAAACGTAATTCTTGATATTTCTGGACGCAAATCAATGTAACAGTACCTAAGTTTTCTTTACGCCTAAAAGAAAAACATCAAATAAAAATGTTATGCAATTTTTAATTAAAACACACGAGTGGCACCAAGAGACACCAACAAGCTTATTGTGCAAAATATAGAGATTCGTTTCAACTGCAATTCCTTTAATATACTGCAGTTTCTCTGAAATATCACTTGAACAACATGGATTAATCGGTCGAATGTTTATAGTATGCGGACCATCTTCTCTATTATCAATAAACCTCCCAAAAACGTTTATATGTCGCATTTCAAGTGGATGAAAAAATCCTGAAGTGATATTAAAATATTTATCACCGGCTAACTGAAACCAAATTGTAAGAAAAGTGTTCTAGAAGGCATTTTAAATTTCATATCAGTTAAACTGTTAAGATTACATACCGCTTGTTTCCCTAAGTAAAGACAAAAGAACCCAAACAATGTAGCGGCCTTCATTGTAATCGGATCGAAGTAAAAACGTCAACTGGAACAATTTATTCAAATTTTAATAAATGGATATTGTTGACTAGTGGTAAAAATAATTGCGGTTAATTTAAATCAACCTTATCAGTGGAAGAATACAAATTATAACTCACACATTTAATTGAGACTAATTCAAATCACAAATTATTTTTTCCCTACATCTCGTTAAGTAAATATTTTATTACACAACATTTAAAATTTCCAATTCCTTCGCATTATTTAACACTTAACTTTTATCAAATTTTATGCAGTAAGAAGTGTAAGTACAAACGTGTGTAAAATTATCAAATTTGGAGTAAGGAAGTTTAATGACGACTATTGATACGAATTACATACGCGTAAGTGACATGAAATGATTCACAAAAAGGTACCTGCTTACATAAGAATTATCACAGGTACTGTAAAACGATTACATAAATAAGAACTGAAATTCAACGAAGAGCAGGAAATTTTAGGAGTTGTATAATGGGGTAATAATTCCAATGAATCACTTCAATTTCTTTTTTGGTGTGCCAAACCTAATCCTTCAATATCGATGTGCATTTCCTTGGATGTAATGGAGAAGGCATTATCAAACAGTTTTAGACGTAAACTTCAATATTGGGTCATTCGGATCCGAAACAAGAACTTGGCTGCTACACTAAAGCAAACATATTAGATTTATCAAACAGTAATTTGATATATTCACAGGTTTTCATTTTATTTCATAAAACGACGTTACTATTATGAATTTCCATCTAATATATTACGTTTCCTGCGTCTTAAGTCATAATTATCCAGGGAAATTATTCAGTTATTTAATGAGCTTAGTGCAAAATCTTGTTAAAGGAGAGCAAATTCAAAGGCGTTATGGAAACCATTAAATGTCGTGTGTGTATAAAATTATGCGATTATAAGGCGACGGTTTATAAGATGAAACTGTTTAACTAATAACAATGATTAGCAAGAGAAACGTTTTATTATTAAATACGTGAAATATATACTTTATCTGAGACGATTTTAATAAAGTACTTTCGATCGAACCCATAAAACACTCGCATACAATGTTGTTTATTTGGATACATAATAATATTATACTAATTACAAAACGTAATAATACCACAAAAAATGTTATGAAATAAAATTTGTGATTATAAACCATATATGATTGACAATAATTTACATACATTTAGAAAGTTTTGAAATTAATAACTATTACAATATTTTTGTATCGAACCAAATTTTTCATACACAGCATAATTTTATATATGTATAAAATATAAAGATTCTTTATTTAATGAAATCTATGATTTCATATAATTATTAACATATTGGGTTAATTAGAAAAACAAGTTTACATATTGTTTAAAGGCACAAGGATTAATGTTTAAACATATCCTCCAATGGCGTTTTTGCATAATTTCCTAAAGCATATTTCATCATATTATCTATTTAAATATTTTATATTTTATATTAACATTTTAAATTTTATTTTATGAAGATCAAAAATTTTTCATTCCAAAATGTGATCTAAATAGTCCATAATTACAATAGTTGCTAGTCACTATTTTATTGAAGTTTCACGCATAAAAAGAATTCACACTTTGATAGTCAGAACACCCCAAAACAATTACATCCGAGTTATCTCCCCCAAAAGGCCGGTTAAAAAGGGGTATTTTCGCAAAAGTGGGGACCTTTATAATATTGTATAAAAGTGGGTCATTAGCAGTAGCACCGCTTGAAGTGAGAGTGAAGAGTTTAATACGGTGCACGGCTTCAGTGCTAAGAACTCGAGTGAGTGTTTTCACTGTTGTGTATGGAATTAACATCATCGACATGAAGGTAAGTCTCAATGACCGTGATTATTTAAAAATTACAAGAAAAAAAGACAATTTAATAGCCAGTTAACGGGAAGTTTTCATTTTTTTATCGGGGCGATTGAATTTCCTGCTCCGGGCAGGGTGCACATCGAAAACTTATTTCGGACAAAATTTAATTTATGACACTTTATAAAAGAGATTGGACAAGTCCGAGGTGAAATTTTCTAAAAATGAATTCTCAAAATATATATCGAAATTGTGGCGCCTTTCTCATGGGATTGGCCGTAAAATTATTCGGTGAAAACAAGCGGATACAATTAATATTTAGTGAGAGTGGTTATCTTCTAGTCGTCTGAATCATATGTGAATGTATAAGGATTTATTTGTTGCATTTAACTTTTATTTATTTAAATTAGTAGAAATTGTTTTTTTTTGTTTATTTAAATTAAAGTAGTTTTTACTTTTATATGAGATTTTTTAAAATGACAATTTATCACTTTTACTTGGGTTTAATAAAAACTTTTGTTAAATTTTTATTTTTATTTAAAAAATATCAATAACAAAAACATTTTAAAATGAAATAAAAATAAGATTTTTTCGAAACAAATTACCATATGCAAGTCACATAATTAAATAATATTTTAAATAAATTTCCATATTCACATAACATGTGTCGATTTCGGAAAATTAGAAATCTAAATTAATTATTTATTTAATTACCAAATTAATTTTTTATATAATTTATGTTTTAATACAAAAACGTTTTCATTACAAAAACTATAAAATAACATTTCATAACCAAACCCTATGTTTTTATTAAATTTAATAAACAATAAAAGCCCACGTTTATTTAGCACACCATATAAAAACGATGTTCAGCTTTAATATAACTCTTGATAGTGACAAATTTGATGCAAATCGAACTTATCTAATATGTATTGTCAGTTCATTAACCACATTTAATAGATTACGCATCACATAATATCATCAAAGTGTTATTATCGTTCCATTTGATCATTAAATCTTAAGCTATTGATTTGCTTAATTAATTACCTAATTAAGTTATTAAGCAAAACAATTCCCAATACATTGCGATTTCCCTATTATTAAAATTTTATTATTTTATGCTGTTAAAACGAAAACGGTCAATACTAGTGTTATTTTAGGTAAATATATGATATTATACAATAAATTATTTTTAAACATTTGGACTCCCTAACAATTAAACCCCATTACAAGCATGTAATTTTTGGCAGAATTGCAACATCTCATTAGAAATTTAAATATTACTTGAAAACCCACAAACAACAGAGGACGATACTTGATTTTTTTTGCTTGGTTGATTTATATAATGGTTCGATTTCTTTGACTCTTTTTGTTTTGTAATTTATTAATTATTAGGATGTTAAATTTAATTAGTGCACCGAAGGTTTTAGAGCAGGCAGCAACGGTTTCGCCACACGTTCAAACTTTGAATGAATTCGAATTTTAATTAACGGAATCCGTATTAATCGAAAACTCTATAATTGTTTCATACACACGAAGTATTTACAAACGAAAATTTTGAACTAACACGAACTTTTCCTGAAACAATAAATTTAATGTTGTAATTGCGCTTAATTTGAAATTTACACAAAACGATGCATGTAGGATGTTTAAAAACTTTAGATAATATAACACATAATTTATACACAACTGATGTTACCTAAAATTTATCTCGTGAGGTAAACTGTATGAAATTCATGGAGAGTTGAACTTAAATTTTGCATTGCTTTTGATGCATGTAAATGATTGCATAATGGACCGATTAGAATTAAATAGTTTGCAATAAGGCGTAAATTGTGTGCGTCAATGGAATTATGTCAAGAAATATTCGTTGAATATTAATAACATGGTGTATGGCAATTTACTGGAATTTTAACATTTCATATTTGCATTATTCAGTTAATTTAGTGTCAGACTTTGATTTTCTCAAATAGTTATCGAAATTCTAGACATGTTTTGCAATGTTTCTTTTTGTACAGGTTCATGTAGATGAACCGGAATATACTTTCTTAACTGTGTGCAAACATAGTTAAACACAAATATTGACCCAAGTTAATCAGAATCGAGTGAAAGCTACTAATCTCACTATTTATTTTTATTAACATCTCCATTACTCGTTAAACGTTAAATTTTGTCTGACCATGAAGTGTGTATATAACTACACAAAATCGTAAAGAGGCAAAATATTCAACGGATATCTTTGAACTTCCCCAGATGGTACCAAAAATGGATATTAAGAATATGTGGATTATGTGTCGATTTAAATTTGTGACAGATTCAAATAGCAGAAAATTGTTTAATAATATAAAGTATAAGTTATATGTGTCACGATTTTACCTAACACCACGAGAACTTTCTCTCAATATAAGAGACTATTGACCGTGAACTTGGAAACCCGCGCTCGGTTTAGCACGCGAATCCAGTGTCAATGCTAATGAAAGGAAAAATATTCTTCCGCCTTTTTTATCCGCTTTTATTACATTATTTACTTTTCTCGGTGTCATATCGATACTCAATCGATATAGATATTTAAGTTCGATATTACAAAAGAGTAATCTAAAACGATTGGAAACAAATACTAATTCTACACTACACATTTTTTGAAGTGGATCATATACATATACATTTATCTTAACATTCTTTGATTTTGCTTGATATCTCAAACATTAGTCCAAACCCAAACTTTCATATAGTGGTGCTTCCATTTTGAATAATGTCATGTTACAAGTGAGCCTTTCTCTTTCTCAACACCCATCTGCATTTATCAAATGTTTAATTTATGGGCAATAATTTTTAACTGTTATTTTTCTTATTTCGGTAATTACTTTCAATGCACACGTAATTATACAAAAAGAAAGAATGAAGACAGCCAAAGTGTGTCAATAATTAATTACAGCATGTGGATATTTCCGCAAGTGCGTGTTCTTTTCCAAGCGTAAATACGAAAATTATAGTTTAAACTTCTTTTTCATACAAGCACATGGAAACGTTGCAGTAGAAATTGGCCGTATTTGCCCGCGGACATGTCCAATTTGCTTCTTGCGGCAAACAAACAGTCGACATGTTTGACCGTCAAACCACCATAGAGGCCAAAAGCATTAATTTATTCCACGAAATGCAATCTCAGCTTCCTAAGAGTATTCATGAACCGTCCGCACTATTTAAACAAATTAATCATCAACGTACTGAAGTGGAGTGGTGTACCCGCTACCAAAACTGAATTTATCAGAGTGCAAGGATTTTCGTAGGACCGGACCGGAATCGGGGTTCAATACGGCGGAAATTTGTACAGTTCATGCGTGCACCAGCATTGTTTTAGATGCAGATCTGTTTAAGGTGGCATCTATGCACATAAATTTGACACAACGCGTAGTCTGTGTTTACACCACCGGAAATTGTTCGTCATTTACGAAGACTACTGCACAATTTGTGTTGGCACGGCGAAGGAACGTTTCAAGTTTTAACTGAATGAGTTACTTTTATGTGATTTTTCAGACACGGAAAATGTCAATCCAATTTATGTGACCTTCAAGTTTACCCGGAAGGTTTGATGTTGGTGCTGACAAAGGAAATAATGCGATCCTCGTATTAAGTGAACCAACCTAAAATAAATTAGAATTTTAACCAAACTCTTTTCAGTCTGTGGGGGTTAAAACAACTAACGCCTATTATTGCACAACCGAAGTTCAAAGCAAACACAAATTACTTTTCTATCTATCATCTTTTAAAACTAACTGAAACATAACCACTATATACGCGGTGATTATGTAAAACGTTTATATGGAACTATTCATTTGGTTCAATTTATGATTTCTGTCGGCGACCGATACATAATGACAAACCCAACAATTTAGGAATGCCAATGATTACACGGGAAACGATGTGAAATAGTATATTTAACATAATGTATTAGGAAGTATATTTATTAATGCAATTTAAATTTATTTTACATAATGTTACTCGACTGTCATCAATGATCTAATGTAATTTTCATTAGGTTTGTTGACATTAAATTTTCTATTCCAAATATAATTTACATAAAAATTATACATAATGGAAAGTTACAACTCTGTTATGTATTATTTTAATTCAATTAATTTTGCAATTCAATGAATGAAAAATACATAATAAAGCCATTTAATATCTAAGAATAAGTTATCACCTATTAATTAGGAAAACTTTCCTCATTCTTTACTATATTTAACATATCTACTGATGGAAAAATTGTTTAATAGGAACACTGATCAACTTTTTTATTTTATTTAATTTTTATTTATTTCATAAAATATAATCGACAAATTAAATAGGTAATTAAAAATAATTTTATTGTACTGTATTTTTAATGATAAAATATTGCCTGTACCAAAATAGATTTAGATTACTAAGTTTTATCTTAATACTGTTACAAAATCTACTTGGAAATTCCATTTTCTCCAAACCCTTGATTACAGATACCACACACATTATGTAAAATAACAACAGTAGATTGTGATTGTTCATAACGCAATGTAATGACTCAATTTACTTGGGATAAGTAGAATAGTTTTACAATGTGGCGTTACATGGAGACAAATATTCTGTTAATGAAACAAATCTTAACAGAAAACAACATTGTGAATAACCACTATCTACAGTAATAAAATGAAGTAAACAAACATAATTTTTTTTCATGTGTTTTATAGGTAATTCCAAAAGTATCTAAACTAAGCAACTTAGAAAAATAAAAATTTGACAAACTGAAAATAGATACATACATTCAATGTCTTTTAGTATTATGTTTTCAACATGATATATATTTAAACGAAAAATAACAGAATCCGCCGTTGTTTTATCGTTAATTAGAAACGTTTCATAACTGACAGTGGTGCAAGCGTTTGATAAGAAGAAATAACCTAATCAATACAACAACAGTTTCTCGCTTAATTGGAGTATGTGGCTTCCAAGGCTTGCGGTACACCAAAGACTCCTAAAAGCATATTTTAATGCATTAATTAATTTGCAACCACAAAAACACAATTTAATTATTCTATCTTAAGATGCATAGAGCGATGGTAGCATACAAAATAATTTCTTGAATATGATGCTCTTGGAATTTCGAAGGAAGGGAATCTCTTATGAACTACCATTGTATACAACATCATCGCATCCTTGATCTTGTGTTGAGTGGGTTTTATATTTCCTTTCGAGTGAACTTCCTGTGCACCGTCAAGAATATTACCTGCAAGTGCAGAATATTTTACATTTTTACCAGTTTATTTGGGTCGATAAGTACTATGAAATTAACACAAGAATTTTAGTAGAAACATATTTAATATTTAATTACAATTAAGACATGATTTAAATGGGACATGTCAATGAAAATTTAAAAACTGTAAAAACTTGTGAAATAAATATACGTGTATAGTTTATATAAAAATAGAAGAATGTATTGAACAAATAAAGTAGAAATACTATAAATAATCCACCATTTGAGTTCAATTAAGATAAAAGTTATTTTATTCTGTTTTAGGTATGTATTTTCGTCCACTCAGACAATTCATCAAATACTTTGCCCTCTTGATTGGACCGTAAGTATCCACACATAACCGAATTTTAAACAATTTTAAAACAAATATTGTCAAATCAAATAAAGCTTTAAAATACAACCTCAATGTTTCTAGTGAAAAAATATAGTTATAAATGTATGACTTTAATAGAGTATTGATTTGTTACCTTTTAAGAATGTTTATTTCATTCCCTTGTCCAAAAGTCGTCAATAATCAAAACCGGTTAGATCATTTATAAGTAACCGATCATTTTACAACATCCCTTCGTGGACCTTTACGAGAATAATTCATTGTATTACCTTCTGTTACTCCATGGCCACAACTACATTGTATCCCCGCAATAAATACTGAAGTCTTAACATGTTCCTTTACCCTTCACACGTGTTTTAATCTCTAGTTGTCTGGCCATCGATCCCATTCACGGGAACCTAGAACCTCTCTGTAAACTTTTAATACTGCCGTTTACTGCTGCTTTATCGAGATTATGGTGTGATTGAACGGACAGCGCCTGGAAAAGCACTAAATCGCCTGTATGAGATAGTTTACGAGACTCATAGACGTAATGCAAGCCTTTGACAACATTGAACGAAGGATTATCATTCAATTATTTTCCAAGTGATGATCTTTACTATTCAACTGATACATTTAAGCCAAATCGCCTGAATATAAGTTGTCCATTGATTGATACAGAAATTAATTTACTGTTATATTTGCTATTATAATATATTCAGATATCAGGAAATACATTTTGAATTTGTGATTGATGAAACTTCGTACTCTGCTGCATCATTGCATGATTATAAAGTTATTTTTTCCACGACCAATTTGTCTCAATGCCTATTTACCAAACAATCGATCGATTTGAAGCGAGTAATCTAAAACTTTTGATATCCCTTCATCTAGATTATGACTTGATTGAAGGAACAGTATTTGAGGAGTTAGTCGTGTCCTTTGACAACACTGAATGGCACAATTACTTTCACGATGGTCTACACTACCTACTTACCTGCTGTGTTTGCTCCAAACATTTTGGCAAATTGAATTGGCTATCCACTCGAATGCAAACTGAATCGATTCATGATCAACACATATTCGAATTAATTTTCAACTCTCATTGGTATCAATGATATCGAATGTCTTACACAATTTAAACGGGGATATTTTGAACAAACAAATGTCCAATTTGATTAGATTGTATTCATTGAATTCCGGAGTTAAATACACAACATTGCAAAGCTTTTTAAAGGATTTAATTACATAAACATAAACATAACGTACGTAGCTGCTTGAAGACTTGGAACATCCGAAAGTAAATGTACTAAATAAATATTTATCTTAAATTAATTAGGGAAACCAAAAACAATTAATTACACAAAAGAGATAAATTCGAGTTGGTTTAATTTGGCAGTGAGTTGTAAAAAATTATCTGTTGCCAATTTTATGTAGTGCGAATAAGTAGTATCTTATAAAATCCTATGTAATAAATATCCCATAAGGATTTGACATTAATATTCACCCTTATTTTACACAGTCGTAATGTTAATTAATGAACATTCAAGTTTTAGCTCGACTCCACAGTCAAGAAGGGATAAAGACAAAGTAATAATTTATAGGCAGAAAATTGGTTTTAAGGGTGATTCAAGGGTGTCAAATTTATATAATTAATTATATTAAATTTAATTAAATTTAATTATTATTTTAATTATATTAAACAACATGATTTTTTCTTCCTTTCATTTTGTTAATTCTCTCCTAAATATTCACATAAAAAAACACTTTTGCATTAACAAGCATTAACTGATAAATGAGAGATCATTACACAAGATTAATCTAGCAATGCGAGAGTCGCATCCCTTTGACCCAAATGGAAAGCAATAACATTGGCTTTCAATTACTGATACACTCATGTCCAAGTCAATTTATAATCAATTTCCGCTTATGTAGTGGTACAATCAAATTTCAGTGTTTTACTCGTTATATAATATTTGTATTACTGATAAAATATGTAACTGAACTTCACAAATGAAAATCCGTTTCATCCATTTTTTGGTTTTGATTTATCATATATGGTATGCGGTTGTGAAATGTGGTTTGGTCTTGGATTTAATTGAAATTAATTAGTGTATTTAGTTTTATAAATTGCGTTATTAAATATTTAAATTTTCTAATACACTTAATTAAAATTGGTTACAAAATAATGCATCCAAAGTCACAACATGGGTCAATAGAAATTTATTTCATTAAACTAATGAAGTAATAAAGACGTAATAATTTTAATATCACATTAGTTTTCACGAAAGTGAAACTATATGTATTAAATTAAAAACACATAAAAAATAAGTTCAATACCTTCAACATGCGCATATTATCTTCAGTTGAAAACGACGAATTTTCTAAATAAAATGGGTTGTAAAATAACACATCTCCTAATAATGTGGTACTAAGAGACCCATTTCTAACCACAAGGACATTACCTAATTAATGGCTAGCTGAAGAAGGGCCATTCGAGCAGTTGATCACTGCATGCAAACTTTCGAATTCTAAGAACATCGCCCTCACCTTGTCCTTTACGTTGAAGTGAAGAAAAGCAACACGAGGATCCTGAGTGGCACCAAATGTTGTTCAGTGATGAGTCAAAGTTTTATTTAGAGGGTTACGATGAGCAACGTACAATTAGAATAAATAGAGGAAAAAGACGTAAAACGAACGACTGGAGTTATGGTAAGGAACACTATTGCTTATGGAGGAAGATCTCCTATAATATTCATCATATATGTTAGTATAGCAATTGCTGAATGGAATGTCCAAGAGATGGTAAAGTTCTAAGTCCAGCGACTTAAAAATCCAAGTTTTCAACGTTTTACATCCATATGTTTCAAGGCAAATAATAAAACTTTTTTGCTTTGAACTACCACATCCATAAGCCCAAAAGTGCTCAACGCGGCTGAAGAAATTTTCTCTTCAAAAAAATATTGTTTTCATATCCTTCCTTCTGTGTATTACAATTTTTATGTCAATTAGTATGTATTTAATTAAAAAATTTAATAGCTCAATATTTAAATTATCTAATACACTAAATTAAAAGGGATTACAAATTAATGTATCAAAACTTACAAGACTCAATACAAATTAACTTTATTAAACTAATGAAGTAATAAATATGCAATAATATTAATATTACATCATATTTCGAGAAAATGAAACCATGTATACAAAATTAAAGACTCTGAAAAAATAAATTACATCTAATTTGACAAATTCTTAGGGACTTAATCTTTAATTTTGTTGATACACCATCCGACGTTACATTTAAGGATATGTTCATGCATGCAAAATGCATATCATTAGCTGAGACGATAAATTGAAAAAATAAGTCCAATAGCTTCAACATGCGCATATCATCCCCAACTGTAACGTTGAATAGTGTATCAACAAAATTAAAGATTGAGTCCCGAAGCATTTGTCAAACAGGGACTAGACCTAATAAATTCCGCACACGTTTCACCTGAAACAGATAAAGCCAAAATAAAAAGAAATTACACAGAACAACTAAATAAATCAAATAGTGTGCGAGAAATGTGCGTGAGACGATAAATCTGTCCTTAAGTTACGAATCGGACTACCATAAACGTACGTTACATCATTCCAAAATCATATTAATCTTTCGGATTATTACTCCTTCACGAGCTGAATAAGGTACGCTATTCGCATACCGTGTCCGTGATTCGTGTCGCATCGAAGACTAAATCAGTTTAAATAAAAAATGAGATGCACGAAATCAAATGAGTATCGAATACGGGTTGTACATTTCAAAAAAGAAACGTAACTAGCTTTGCACCAGCTTCAAAATCCCTTTAATATATCTCCACCGGATACGGTTGTAAAATATTACATGTCACTTCCCTAAATTCTCTACGATATCAGACGGCAAACACTTGCCAAATCGCGTAAATTTCATACGACCGGAAAAACTTGGATTAATTCCATTCGTTTTCGGTTTATTTTTGCTGTCCATAGATAATTACAATTGTATGTAATTTGTTGCTTTGTGGAATTCATCCTTTACTTAATTACATAAATAGTACTTATCTCGACTGAAGTTTAATTTATTTCTAAAGTTGTTTTATGATGTGCACAATTTATTAAATTATTTCTTTTCATTTGATCTTTTCATGAATACAACGTTTCAGTCCTTTCATCGTTTTTTACGTCCATAAAATATGTTGGGAATACTCCATTGAAAACTTTCAGGTCGCAAATTAACAGTACAGGCACATCATTTAATGTAATTTGATGTCACAAATAATTTTGTTTCCAACAGGCAAAAAGTTTAAAAAAAAATGAATGGATCGGATTCTATTTCAGATAAAATTGTGTTTTTCAGTGGTGTGATACTTTTCACGATTGGTTGACAATTTGTATATAGTTTTCGATCAATCACTCATGTGATTTATTATTCAGCAAAAATGTTTCGTTTATTATAGTTTTTGTAAACATTGCCTCACTTATCCCCAATCTATGAAGAACGATCTCTCCCCTAAACCATTAAGTTCAATATTTATTTGGGGTGGCACAAACGTTTCAGTTTCTCTTTGTCGTGTCCTGTGGAGAAAAACCTTATTTACGACTCTTCACAAAAGCAAAAATTATATTCCCACTCTCCAAACTCGTTCCTATTACAAATAGTGTTGCTACAAAAACAAGTACAAATTTATGCATGTAAAAACATGCGTTTTAATGAGACATTGTCATAATGAGATTCGCTTTTTGTATTAAAATCACACGGTTAATGTCTCTGTCCACGGAGAAATTACACTGTGTCTAATACACAAGTGTGCGGAAGTGGTCTGAATAAATCATTAAAAAATGTGGTTTCTCTTGATTTAATCTTGCCTCATGAATATTTAAAGTAAATGTACTTTTAATTATTTATATTTTAAATTCCAATACCAAATGCTTTTTCAGTCATCAAATTAACGCACTTTAGTGGATGTTTTGTAATAAACTATTATTTCAGGTTTCGTTTCTAATCGCTTGCACGCTGGCACTCCTCTCCAGATACAAAGTAAAATCAGCGGCGGCCGTGAAAGCACCACTAGACATAATCACATTAGAAGACTTAACGCACGAAGACCGAAAACAACTGGAGTATCTCAACGAGAGGGAGAAACGATCCGGCAGCTACGACATACTGAATTCACTAAAAACGGCGATCGGTAACGGAATCAAGAAGAAAATCGGACAAATCGCGAAGAGTTCAGCTTCAGCTTCTGGACATTTCAGCAGCAGCAGCAGTGGAAGCACCGGGCAAGGATACCAGCCCATTGAAGTAAGTTATATTCCAGTCTAGGCTCGACGAAAACTTAGAAAATAAAATAGATGTGCAAATGTTACACGCAACGACTCGAACCGGTTCGCAGAGACACTCTGTCAAGGAAAGTGAATGATTATATTAAACCAGAAACTAATAAACTGAAACAAAAGCGTAACCGAAACGATTCACGTCTTGATGCAGATGTTACTCTTTATGTATTCTAAATTAATTATATCTCCGGACATTCCCAAAATATAATTTTAATCTCGTGTCTCGTCTTATTTTACCAAATTATTAAACTCGTTTATCACATAATCTAACTTTGTCAGATTTATTATTCTTTTTCTGTCTCTGTTATTCGATTAAAGAGGCAATTTTTATTTATCAAAAAGAAAGTCAATTTGAATAGGGACAATTCTGATGTCGAAACGTAATTTAAAACTTTGCTATTGCAAATTTGAGCAATTTAATATAGTAACTAGTTTATAAAAAATTATAAAGTATCAACTTTTCTTTCGTTTGATCTGAGTACTTCACAAGTTTAATTAGGAATCTAAGTTTAATTTACAAGTTGCATTTTTAGATGTTCACTAGTGATATATTTCAACAGAATCAAAAACTAATTATGAATTTATGGTGTTAAAATTGTCTGTGCCTTTAAAGTTACCTTTAAATTTAAATTATTAATGAGAGAAACAATTCGCACCTGTGAGAAATGTCTTTACTTTAAATTTTGAAAATTATTATACTTTACAAAACACTTCTCAATCAGACTTAAGTACAAAATTGGGAAGGACGTTTATTTAAATAAAATTATAAACGAAGTATTTCAGATATTATCAGACAAAAATATAAAATATCTTTCATAAGTACTTTAAAAGTTACTGCTGCTTTTAGGGATGAATATGAAATATTTAAACGTTTTGACCTTTAAGTATATAACTTTGTCAAAAGTTTCTTTTTATCCATAAAAAGGGAAGAATTTCACAAATTGTTAATTAATACGTTTTCCATTTAGCCTTAATCTGATCCTTTTAAATGCGACTCCTCGAAGAAGTATCCTGCGTAAGCTGATTAAAGTAGCAATTTAACATTGATCAGCCGAACAACAGCTTCAAACATTTATATTGGAATGCGGTTTTATTGAAGCTCCGGGCTCGTCAAAACGACGAACACATTTACATATAAATGAATCTAATTAGGGATTATTTATTTAATTGAAATAAGTAAATACGTTTTTTATATTAAATGGACAAGCTAACACTAAATAAGGTGGTGAAATCTTTGAGCAACTAAATGATATCGCATACTGTGAAATTACATGCCTAGACTGTAACCATTGAAACGATAACATTAGGTATTCTTTACTTTCAGAAGCTTGATTTCCCCCCAAACTTAAATTCCGGACATTTTCCTTAAACTTTTTTCCCATTAATCTCATTTCGTGTCAGGCCATAGAAAAAGCCAGATTACAATAACACAAAGGCCATTATTTTATCAGTCTTGAGCGTTTCAGTTTAATATCATCTGTACATGCAATTATCTGAAAAAATAATAGAAAAAAAAAACAATGGTGCAATACATTCAATGTATTTTATTTAGTTCATTCAAAATAAATTAATGACTGAATGTCCAATTCATAATTTTCATTGTTGTGTTTTTTTAATTAAAATCGCAGTTTATTTTGGACTTTTTAAATTTAATAGAGGACATTTGTACAGCTCTGCATATTTGTTCCCAATAAAAATAACAAAACTTCGTTAATAAACGCATGTGAAATTGTAATAATAATGGCAATTAACTAAAAAATATATAATAAATGTAATTGTAATTAATATCAGTTTTCCGACTATGACAATACCATACATATTTACTTATCATATGGAACATATCTATTATATGTGTGTCAGTAATATTGTCCCATTAACGTGAACTTTCTTCTGTGTGACGCATTTGTTTGTATTTATTTTATATCATAATATTTACCATACAGAGGTTTATAAATATTCATATTGTGTAGTTATTATTGTTAATTAAGGTTTTACATCATTCGCTCACTTACAATCGCGCTTACCATACAATACAAAATAATAATATAATAATATTGAAACTGTATTTTATAACGCATTGTTAATGTCAGCCTTTAGTCTCAGTTTCCATATGAATTCCTTCAAGATTTGCATAAGAAAACCATATATTTAAAAAATTTATTCTGAAATATTATAATAAAGGAGCGTTATCTGAAGTTGTTTTATAACAAAAATAAGGAAATTTCTCACGGTTTATTATGTGCGATGTATGTATTTACAAATTATGTATGAAATTGTTTCATAACTTTAAATGAAACCTGCTGCTATTGGTTTAAAACAATTTTGTTCAACTAAAACTTAAAATTCTATCATCACAATTATTATCCACATCATTAGTTTTGATTATATTTTAATCCTTGTTTAATTAAAAATACAGTGCAAACACCTCTCTGTAGACAGAAAATTGAAGGTTTTAATTTTGGACTTTTCACACTTAATACCCAACATTAATTTCTATTAGTCTAAAAATATGCAGCGTGCAAATTGATAAATTGCTATGCTTCTTGTAGTCCGAACGTTAATTAATTATTGTCTTGTTTGTTTCAGACTTACGACAAAAAATCATTTGATTTTTGGTCGCTAAAAAAATCAATATTGAATACGCTATTGCAGGCAGTTAAAGCGATTAAAGGAGGAGTGATAGCGATTAAAGGTCAACTTATAAAAGGAAGCGGCCATTTAATATCGGCCAAAGGCAAACTCATAACGTCGAAAGGCGAATCCATTACAAACCTTGGAAAGAACATTGCCGCTTCCGCCTTGCTGGTCCCGCACGGACAATCCGCACACGGATACGCAGGTAAATTAAAATCAGATTTTCAGGACACCATTTCATTTCTGTAATGATAAATCTATATTTGGAAAGGTTTGAAAACTGGATTCAACCAATCACTAAACTCCTATTCATCAACATAGAAATGTTTTGATCCTCATTCCATTACCCAAATTCGTTTATGCAGGTAAAAAGTCTTACATACATAACTACTTGTTTACATGACAGTAATTAAAATAAGTTGTAAATTTTGTGCTGTAACTGAAATTAAACAAAATAATATAATTTCTTTTTATAATTTAGCGGCTTTTCATTTTCAACTTAAAACATTGCAGTAAAACATAATGTCAGACTTTTTGACTGCTTGTATCTAGAAAAATGTGTGTGCCAATTTTTTGTACAGCATTCTGCCTTTACGATAATTCTGGTACTTCATTTCCACAGTAAATTTTGGCGAAAATTGTAAATTCTTAATTTCAATTTTTATATAATTATCAACAACTGCCTAAAATAAATTCCAAGATCATGTGTCATGTTACTTTTATTTCTGCATTATGCATATTCTTCATCTTTTGCATCAGCTTACGGCTTTGATGGTCTCTGAAAAAATGTTCTTTAATGTTTTAGAAACATAATTTCGGAAAAGCTATTAGGACAAGATTTTTATTATATCAAAGTAATTTAACATATATTTAATAGCATTCATGAACTTATTTTGAACTCTATTCTTACTGGTCAAACTAACGGTATAATATATTCTGTTCTGGCTCTTTGAGAATGTAATTTTAATAAAACAGAAGAAGAAAAAAAGGGAATTTGTGAACTAATTACTGTATGGAAATCCTAGAAACTAAGGAGAAATTAACATCTATAAAAACTCAAGTTTTCATTTTATTTAATTTTAAGTATAGCACAATAGAAGGAATTATCTTTTTCGGGTACTAAATATATGGCTATGAGCTTTAAATGATCGCAAACACTACATAACCAAAAAAAATCATTTTTTAAATAACACACTAAAACTGTTAATTTTGATTTAATTATAAATTAAATTTTTACTTTACCTTGACGTTTAATTTTTGCTGTATTTGAAAATAGAAGAATACCTGATCGTTGCGCGCATTTTCCACGCCGCTACGTGGAAAATTTGAATGCCCCCGGCCGTATTCAAATTTTGATTAACTCCACGTTTTGTCAGAAGTTTTATAAATGTTAAGGAACCTGTTTAAGCTTTGAGATGGTTAAATTTATTGGCGGACGAATCCTTATGTAATATTTACGTTATTATTATGTTTCCAAATAATAAAAACGTGTCGGAAATTTCTACGATCTCTTATAAATATATTATATTGATTTTACTACGATATAAAGTACTTTTGTATCACAAATTGTGTTGTTCGCACACATTTTAAAGTATGTTTAATTCACTCATTTTTGTCGTGTGGGCATTTACCTAAAATATATGAACGTTTGCTTAAAAAAAGTTACGCAGTATGTTACAACAATAGACGTGACCGTTCAGTCAAATTGCCACATCCTATTCAAATTTCAGTGGATCCTAAAGTTCTTGCTTTAGCTGAAATTTGTGGACAGATAAAGTTTAATTTAATATTTACACTATTCTGTTTCAGGACAGAGAAAACTGTTTCAACTGATAATGTTTTGTGCGTACGTGTTTTTCTCGTATTTTCTGAAAAATCAATGAATATAATATTTTCAAACAAGAAAATCCCTGTCACTTCCATCATATTTTTATTTTTC
This sequence comes from Aethina tumida, assembly GCF_024364675.1. Classification (NCBI taxonomy): domain Eukaryota; kingdom Metazoa; phylum Arthropoda; class Insecta; order Coleoptera; family Nitidulidae; genus Aethina; species Aethina tumida. The sequence continues at coordinate 33,015,905 of NC_065437.1, forward strand.
TACCAATATAAGCGTTTGTTACAAACATTTCAACTAAAAGACCTGGTTTATTATTTAACACAGTTGCTTTTTCATCATAAATTATTACACATGTACTGTAAAAAATATATCATCTGTGGGGAATCGTGATGCTGATGTATTTTAAAATTTAAAATCCTCTCCACATGTGAACGCATTTAAATTTGTTTTATAACAAAAATTTTCAGTTGTTTGTCTTGAACTGTCTATTAATAATTATATTGCCCCAGACCATAAATAAAGGGCTTAATTCGGCGTTGAAGGATTAAATTAATGACTGAAAAGAGTAATTATAATCAAAATTGCATCTTAAAGCAGAATTGCATCGTTGACGCAAAATTCACGAATTAAAACATAATTAAAACAGCTATTGTACTCACTAACTTAGAATTTTATTACTTCCAGTTTAACTGAATAAACCTGATTAGTTTCGAGGGTAATTCCAGCTATAAAATAAATTTAGCTTTCCATTTCAAGAGTGGTTATTTATGGCGGATGAGTTTTATATTTTGTTTACCAACTACCCTTGAGATTTACCGATGGAAACTTCAACTTTCCGCTCGTTCGAGTCAATATTGGGATAATACGTTCGCAATATTTTACGTACAATTATTATTTTCCACGTTTCGGTTCGATTTAATGGGTGTAATAATATTATGCTGTAATAGGCATTGTGTATGCAGAGAGTTCCCAACCGTGCACGTAGTTCGTTAAAAGTTTTTTCGTACCATTTTTAAGGTGGAAACTGATGTAGTTAAATAACGCCGCGAAATGGAAATAATACTCTTCATCGTAATAACGCGGAACTTTTAGTTATTCAAAACCAACAAAATAATTAATGCCAAATCATCAGAATAGAAGCGAAATTTCCGGTTCAACCGTAAGAGTCATTATTTTTATTTTTGCAAAAATGAGGGTGGATGTTTTTACCACCATTTGCCACTAAATTTCTTATTCCAAATGGAAACATCATGCAACAATGTTACACTCAGAATTTTATTTTTTATTTATATGATCTACTATCTAAAATGAGTATTAGAGATATTATGAAAATATTAGAAAAGGCATATTGCTACAACCATTTTTTGAATGATATAAAATTTCATATTTGACAAATATATAAATATTTATAAATTTAATAACTCGAATCATGATTTACCATAAAATAAAATCGAGTTATCAAGACTTCGAGTTCAATCGATATTTGGTCTGAATATCGAGAATTGTTACCAACAGGGAACATCGTTCCGGGCATAAGGGTATCGTCGGAAAGAAAAAACCTCGAGGAGTTTACCTGAGGCAGAAAAAATTCGACTTACCAAAGAATGTACCAAATACAATAGAACTAGACATCAAAAATTCGAATTGTCAATGTCCGACTGTATTTCAACAACAAATAAGGATAGAAATACAAAACAAAATGCAAGGCCTAGAATTTTACACAGAATAGCAAAACGTAATAATATTTTCGTTCAAAGATAATGTCACGATTATCCGTTGAAAATTTAAGAAATATATATTTCACTCTGTATATGTGACATTTTTATTTCCTTACGAAATATAGATCTTTACTGTTTTCAGAGTTGTTTGAACTTCAAAACGATTATTATTGTAAACTGGTTACTTACCAATTAATCATTAAAAAAATTATTCATGAAATTTTTAAAGAAATGCCATAAAATATATTCCGTTTACGGTGTTTTAATATTTTATTATACTACCAACTCACTTTCTAATTGGTCCGATTTGTACAAGTCCTTTCTCGGATATAATTTAAATTTATTCTGAAAATAAAATCAGGAACTCGATATTTATATATTTAACGCAATAATTGTGCAACAGTTTATTCGATTTTCCATAATTTATTTGAATTAACATTACAAATCTGCGCGCGTGTGTGTGTAAATATTGTGCGTTATTAGCATGTCTTTTAGCAGAAAATTATATTGTTTTAATATGCACTTTGAGTGCTGATGTTATATCTACAGATTTGTTAATAGATCACGTTTCTAAGCCGTAGGTGTCACATAGCAATTTACAGAAATGTATAGTTGTTAATAACGCTGTACTTCACTCTTTTAATTTAATGTTTCAGAGTGTAATCAAGAAGCTCCTTTTGTAGTTTAAGTTATTATTAAATCATTCAAAGGATTTTACAAAACAACTGTACTGTACTTTTAAATTGTGCGGCATTCAAAGCATTTCCAATTAGTTCGGGTAAGGGTTAGTGAAAAACGTGGAACATGGGACAGAATCATTTATGACACACCTACAAAAGTCAGAATCATTCACACCAAATTAATTATTAAACGTTCCATTCCAGCTCGCGACTCTTCAATTTTGTATTCACCGAGAATGACACTTACCTAGTCGACAAAAGGTTTCAAATCCCTGCTGTTAATTAATCTTCGTGTAAATTAATTTGTTTCACTTGAATTTTCGCACAGTTATTAATGGCCCCTAAGTATTTACAAGTGAAACGACTCGATATAAGTAAATTGTAGTAAATTTAACTAACCCTCGTTATGTTTCAAATCAATTTTAACTGAATGTAACGGAACCAGACGTAAGAAAACGTGACCAGTTTGCTCATTTTGTCCGACGCACAATTGATAAAGGATGATTATTAAATTGCTATGCTTCTTACGCATTTATATTCTAGGTGCAAGCCTAGCACCACGAAATATTTTCTAATTTCGCATGAATATTACTATAAATCTTGGTGCTGAAAGTTTATCTCGATTAGTGAAATTAATAGTTCCAACAACTTTAGAAGTTTAAATTAAAGTGTAATATAAAATAATATTTCAGCAGAGTTAATATACGAACTTCTTTGCACATCATAGTTTTCCGTAAAATAAAATATACAGACTTTTGTGTTCAACATTCATTACAACAACACTCAAAAGAGGAACATCAGCTCTTTCAGTTGTGCATTATACATGTAATCTAACAATAATTTTAAGTTAATAAATTACTAAGAGTACAACAAGTTCAGTTTTCATCAGTGTAGTTCGAGGAATCCAAATTATTTAGCACGAAAATTATCTTAGGTATCACATTGTATGCACTCGCTGGTAAAGTTTCCCAATATTCAGTTTCATTTGAAATAAAGTTTAATAGCATCGTAAGACTCGCGAATCAGAATGTTAAATAAATTAACATCAACCTACATATTATTTCGGATATTTTTATCGTATAATTAAATCAAATTAAATTTAAACAAATATCCGGAAACATTCGGTCCACTGCTGCATAAAAATTGATTGGAACAAAAATCATCCGCTGCTTTTGCAGTGAAATTCAAATTAACATTGTGGTAGATTAAACAATTATTTAATCATTTAATATTTACATGCTACACGTCGAATTGTGATAAATCAATTTACATTTGAACGCAGTAAATGTTAGTTTTCAAAATTTCTCTTTACTTTCCTGTATTTGACGAAAATTTCGCTTTAAAAGCGATTATTTGAATATCTAAAGAGGTTATAAATTAACAGAGAGCTGTACGAACAATACAGCAGAACATGTTTCGTACATTAAGGCAAAAAGTTTATTTCTAATTAAAATAATAATTATCCTATTCTATTAAAAGATTTATTTGTTTTCACAATTAACTATATATGTGAACATTATTCAAAAGGTAATTTTAGTTAGTCGAAAATTTATATTTCGTTATGGACGTTATTAACAATATCTTTCTTGTGCAATTTTAAAATTATTCAATCCTCGTATTTTATAATCTACATAAACTTGTCATTCAAATAGGAAATATGTAATAAATATGTATATTAGGATTTCTCAAGGGAAGTTGTCACGTGTTGTAACCCAAGACGTTACTCCTCACTATTATTTACATACATCTTAATATAATCTATTTTATATTCAGAAATTGCAATGATTAAACAAAGGATAAATTTATGAAATTAACTTACACATTTCAAATTATCAAACTACCATCGGTTTCTAAGACAAAAGTTTTAAATGCTCTCCTCACATTTACGACATTAGGATAGATTTTATCCAAAAGCGCCAATCCATATTTCACTCCATTTACAGTAATAGTAACATTGTAACTTTTATAACAATCTGAAGTTGTATTTGTGCTATATATTGGTTTGTTTATTTTTTAATTAATTTCACTGTGATGGAAAAAGTTTACAATCTGAAAACAAGAACAAACAACACAATATTAATCTAGATTACAGAAATTGCTTCTGATAGGGCATGTAACAGTACTTTTGTGAATGTCATTTCTATTAAAAATTACCTATTTTTCGTTTTATTTTATTAAATTATCTTTAAGTTTTCTCAGACTTAATTAAATCCGATACTGTCCCTGAGGTTATCAAAGAAAGATTAAGTTATGCTTAATAAAATATTGCAGATTCAATTTCATGTATCTGAAATATTCTCCAGAGAATACCCTAAAAATGTTTCAGATGTTAGATTCTAGAAAAAAAGAAATACCTACATATATTTGAATTTTTCAGAACCGGCGCATCAAGTACATTATGACCATGCACATGGTGGATACCACGATTACCACGGATCACCATCCGCCCCAGGACCAGAATACGAAATTCCGGAAAGCTACCACAATCAACATCATGACGGTATTTTCATTTCTCATTATTAAACACGTTAAACAAAAATTGAAAGTTACTGTGACCAAAAATTATCATAAATTATTTAAAATAACAGATATTTACGCCATCTCAAATGTAAATTAAGTTTCTCACGACGATTCGTAAGAAAAATATCAATTAGCAGACGTAACAACTAAATGCACGTTTTTGTATTTACATACAATAATTCAGGTTCAGACAATTGTGTTGAATACAATCGATCATAAGAGCACAACTTTCGTTTTTATAAACCGATACACATCAACTATCGCGGTAAATTAATTGCCGCACAAAAGAAATATGTTTGTGCGGCGTGTCACCAATTACGTCCATTTATTTAAGAGAAATTAAACGACACGATAATATAGAAAACTTATGCATTGTTCCCCACACTATTGATACGCATAGGTTAATGTTTATCAAAAGAGTTTAATTTTCATGAATCAACAACAAAAGCGTTGCGGTTCTTTTGCGTTGCTGTTACACCGATTTCGTGATGAGTTGCCATAAGGGAGGAAAAAATCCGGATATCGAAAATGTTTACGCTTTGATCACTTTTACAATTTAAGGCGATTGTGCAAAATCCTGCTGAACCCAAAATATATGTGCCTGTTGATTTCACATACACATTTTAAAAAAGGTCCCAATATAAATTTTATTATAACCCAGATATATTGAATGTTGGGCCGACTAATTCCCATAAGTCACAAAATACTATATGACAAAAAAGCCTTTTTATAACCATCATAATAGATGAAGTCATTTTTTTTAAACGATAATAAAATAGAACCTTAGAGCAAATGGAATTTTAGAAATTTATTCTTCACCGAAAAGTTGTTATATAAATTAAATAAATCACTTGTTTTCATCTTCGAATAAAAAGCAAAATTAACGTGTGCATAAACAAGAGTTTAAATTTGGACAAAGCAAGTATGTCACTGAAAGTGCATGTTGTAAAGAAACTTGTTCCACTATATAATCATGAATTGCTACTGTCTTACAATTTAATCATTCTATTTCCTATGTTATATTGATTATGTGCTCTGTTTATAAACTTGTATATATTAAAAACTGTCATTGCTACTTTTGTTACACATACGAAAGGGAACAAACAAATAAATGGATGTCTCATATTAGGGAAAGTTCTTTTCTATACATTCCCAATGATTACTTTCGTTTTTCTCCGGTATTTTACGATGAGATGCTGTGAAAGTTTTAGTCGTGACCTTTGATTTTTTTGCCGATGAATCTGGAAATAAATCCAACGCAAAAAAGTGCATGAATAAATAACAGTAGAAAACCACCTTTTGCCATAAATTAAAAATGTAAATTTAATGAGTGGGCCATAATTTCAATATAATTACTCAGAGTCTGGCCATTTACTACCAATACTACTTGGAAAATTACAATTGAAAATCTTCAAGGTTTTTTACTGTAACACAGAAAACCCAAACATGAGTCTGTTTAATTGAATACAAAACATATTCATTAATTAATGTAGGCCGATGCAAACACTTTTTTGCAAAATACTTCAAAAATCGCCATCAATTTTCATTATAATGACATCATTACAAAGAACCATTATTCAAATTAGAGGAATAAAATTGATGAGTAATTTATTAAAGCAATTAGAATATTAAGCAGTAAACTTTGTTTTCCAGCAGTGAAAAGACATTAAGACTTTATTGTGACATTATAACAGACATACCGAGAGGCATTTACAAAGCAACAAAAAATTAGCAATCTACTTAATATTCTTATACAATCCAGAAAATACCGTACAAATAAATAATTTCGAACTTTTTTACTTTAGAGACACACAACGGACATTCAGGAATACTCTTACTCAAGAAAATACCTAATGATGGCAGAGACTTTAGTTCCTCACATACTTCATCAGTGATTGAAAAAGTTCCCAGTTTCAAACCTCTTGAATCATCCGGTCCCAGTTTTACAACCATCTTTGGTAAATTCTTCAAAGCTTCTACATCCTTAAATCCCCAAGAACCAATTGCTTTCGGAAACAGTGCTCCTTCGCATGAAGAGTCGCATGTTTATCACGACGAGGGACGTGACATACATCATGACCATCATGATCATCTCGATCACCACAGCCACCATGATCATCTCGATCATCATAGTCATCATAATCATCAAAGCTCCGAATTGCATTATTCCAAAGATGAATCCTCAATTGATATAAAACCACCTTCAAGTAGTTACGGAAGCCCGTTCGAATCTGAACCCAGTTACTTAAGCGAATATTCCGCCTCTAGTTCGAAACATCATCCGGTTATCGTGAAACATCCAAATTCAATTCCAGACCAATCATCATCGCTGTCGACGAAAGAGCCGAATAAAAATACAGCGTCATTAGAATCAATTGAAGAATTGAAAGCTCCAGAACCCACCAATTCAGTACTTTCCAGCGAACAGATCTTCTATGCGCCATCAAAATTGCCTCTTAATCTTGACGACTTGCCAAATATCGAAAGCTTCCCGCCATATCCTGGTGAATTGCCCCCTGAGTTTATCGCTAAATATGGAAAGCCCAGTCCAACAAAATTAACTCCTTCATCCCACAAAGGCCCAACTATTTTCTTGCCCACCCCATTAGGAAATGGAATTCCTGCAACAGCTTCGTCACTTTACGGACAAAAAATTAGACCGAACCAACAGCAACCATTTATTAACAGACCAACAGTAATGACACTGACAAACAAGCCATTCAATGCAGAAATTGTTAGATCTATATCGTTTGAACTTGGACCAAACGGACCTAAAAGACTGACATAAAACTGTAAGGTAAAAAACAACAAAACGATTTATTTATAATTCTGTCATATTTTGTTAATGCTAATACGTGTTTTTTTTTTGTTTTTTAGGAAACTACCAATATCAATACTATGAACAACAGTATGACCCGTTTTATTAAATGTAAATCATCCTCGTCATCTGTATATAAATTCTCCTACTTCTTGTAAATAGCATGTAGAGATCATTTCCATGTATCTAGCCATAATATGTCTCATATTAGGTTTAATTTAGTCAGTAAGTAGTTACGTCCAAGAAAAAATGGAAAACTATTTATATCTTTTAAGAAACGTACCATATATAGTCATTAATTTATTATTATAAAAATGTTTTAATAAATGTTTTATAAAAATATGTACTTCTTATTTTTCCACTTACCACAAAATCTAAACCAAATTAATTAAAATAAATGCGTAGTAAAAAATTAATTTATTAGAAATTATTCATGTTATAAAAGTTTTACTTGTGAAAAAATACGTGTAAAAAACATATTATTTTGTTGGATGAATTGGGTGGTCCATGTGACTAAGATCTGGTGGGTTCTTTTCGAATTCGCTGATCTCTTTCATGCCACCTTCAACAATGGCCCAAAGTTCCGGATACTCTTTCTTGTAAGTCTGGTACCATTTAGTGACTAAATCATACTTTGAAAAGTCGAAGTTGATGGCTTCCAAACACATAGTAGCTGTAGCCAATTGGAAATCAGCAATGGTAATTTTATCTGAAAATACAACGGTAAATACATATGCAAAATAATGTAAAAATTAATTTTTTGCAGAGACGTATATTCTAGTGTAAATTCCTTATCAAACATTTACAGTGGTGTACTAACGATATTAAAATGCAATGCTGGTACTTTTATTGCCATTTTTATTGGCATAAGATGCAATTTAATACACATTTAGAAGCACTAAAGATTCCAGTTTGAACATTAGAAAAGTTGAAAAACATATATTTATTTATGCATTAATTCCCCTTAGTTTTTAAAACAGGAACAAGATAATTTTTCACCATGACCATTGCACGTCATAAAGTTTATCCGGAAACGAAACGACAAAGGAAAATGAGAAATTGCTTCTTAATAAGTCGGGGACAATTTCAAATTACAACGTCATTCGAATATTTAAAAGACATTGGTGGGGATTTATGTTCTCGAGTTTCTGCTTATCTAAAGTTTGTTGAGGATTTAAATTAATCCAAATGTTTATTGCTGTAGAAACTTGATTTACTTCGTTTCAACCTAGTTTTAAATTAAGTCAACAATAGACTCTGTATTCCAAATAATTCAAATGTTTGACTTATTACTTTGTAGTTGTTTCTATTTCAAAATACGCACAGACGAACTTGGCGAAATAAAAAAGATTTAAACGGTTCCCTAAATGTTCAATTTTTTATTTTAACGAATTTAATGTGAATTCTATGTTACGTATTCTATCAGTAAGTATACGAGTGCAAAATAAATCACCTATTGTGAAAAGTTGCTTGCTGAAAAGGCGCTGTTCGATTTTATCAAAGTACATAAATCTTTAGTTTTTATTAACCATATGTTGTTAAAAGCTCAGACACCTCCAACGTTATTAGCTGCTCAGTAATAGAAAGAGCCCGATTAAATTACGTCGGCAGAATAAAAGTTAACAGTGATATAACTTTTATAATTCTTAATTAAAATTTCATCATAAAAAATATAATTCAAATGCGGATTTATGAGATTTATCACATTTTATGCGGCACTTCACCTGCTAATAAATAATGAATGCATTTTAATAATATATTTTGCTTACCTCCTGCTGCATATTTAGTACCCAATCTCTTTAAATAGGTATTAAAATTGTCCAGGGCAATATGAGTTTTTTTAAGACTCAATGGAGTTCTTTGATATTTGAAGAAAATAGGAGCCATCTTAAACCAACATTAGAGTCACTAATTAATCATTTTAATGGGCCATAATACTTACAACATGCTCGGAAATGTAACGATAATAAGTGGATAAATTAAAGCACAGACGATGATTTACGATAGCCCTTGCTTTGGGGTCTTTGGGATACAAGCTATCATCTTTTCCGTATTTGTCAACTAAATACTGAAGAATTGCGTTACTGTAAAAATATATATTTATTAAAATATAATAAAATTATAAGGTGTTAGTAATAATTAATTAACCATTAATTAACATTAAAAAATATGTAGGTATTAAATATATTTACAAGTGTTATGTTACAATTCGTTATTATTATTAAACAACCTTGATGAGACCTGATACAAGGCCAAGATCTTACCTTTCACCCAGATAAAAACCATCGTCATCTAAAACAGGAATCTCTTTCTGTGGGTTTTTCTATAACAATGGATTTAGAAATTTATACAAAATATTCACAAATAAGTCATATTAAAAACGCAACTTTCTTCTTTTAATGTATTTAAAAATAATATAATATAAACACAAGAGACTTTCATGTTTTTAGAAAACAAATTATACAGCACTGAAAGAAGGATTTATGTTTCTGATGCACACAGCAAAAGAAAACATAAAAGTTATTCGTTAAACTTTGCGTTGCATCATTAAATTTTGTTGTAATATGTAAAACGAGTATCCCTTCATTTTAAAATTTCAAACTTCTGCCAAGTTTAATGGACTTTAAAAGGATTTTTATTTCGTTTTATTCAGTGTTTCTTTATTTTAAACTTTGCAATTTCATTTAAAATCTATTGTTAACAGTAAAATTACAACTCTTGAACTAAATGAAAACACAAAAATTAAAATTTATACATAATTTAATGAATCAGGAAATTTTGAATAGAGATGTAATTACCTGCGCAAATTCTTCAGTCATATGCTCTCCGAGTCCAAAGTCGACGTTAATCAAAGTAAAATCCAAATTTAAAGCTTTCAGGGCCTGTCTCACAGCCAGAGACGGTGGCCCATCCGAAACAGAATACAAAGTAAGCGGCATTCTAAAAATAAATTAAACTTACTTTATGTACGGCAAATCGGCGTTTGAGTAAACGAATTAAATTTCTTTTAACCTACCTAAACACTTGCGTGCTTTATTCACTGTTTAAAAAACCAACTGAAAGATACTGAGCAGTATTCAACAAGAAACGGGAAATGTAACAATTTAGATCAAGGACATTATTATGAAATTTTAAATCTTGTTATATGCAACCCACATTACGTGTTAGAATCAAATATGGCAGTATAGTGGTTTAATATATATTTAATATATTTATTAGATGTTGAATAAAATTAAACAAACAACCCACAAGTACGTATAAAATCAAATTTTGTTGGTAAGCAGCACCCTAAATTATACACTTAATTATTATCATTTACTGTGTTTAAAATATTTCTTCCAAAAATGAACTTAATTTAAAATTAAAAATGTTTAAAGGTTTTGTGTGTTAAATATCCTATTATTTAATGTTTTTTACTAAAACAAAATATTTGAAATGAATTTTAATCTAAGAGGATGTTGGATTGCAGTGTTGTCAACGCAACTGACTCGCAAACCACCAACCGTGTTGAAAATATGTATTTTGTTTTCAACTAACCTCAAAACAAAATGTAGGTAACAATTCAACCATAAGCAATGGAAAACACTGAGAACAAAAAATTAGCATTAACAGCTGGTAATATTTTGATATATTAGATTCTGAAATCTTGTTAATCCGTATCCGTTTCAGATCTATATTTTTTAATTCAAAGATTTTTGAGTGCTGGCCCTTTAAAGAAAACATTAGCAGTGAGTAAACAACAATGTATTTTATTCTTATGTGCTTCATATCATTTTTTTCAGGTTCTCAATGAGGAACTTGAACAGCATAAGGTTAGTAATGTCACATATGTTGCAAATATATTTGTTAACTGTTCTCTTTTAGATTTTACCAAGTAGGATTGACTGGGAGGGAAACAATCATGATAGGACTGTTGAAGATATGGTAGATTTTATTATTAGATGTTTTAATTGGATCTAACATACTCATTCTAGGAGCAACAATTCTCCCACATCAGACCTGATTTCCTATTACAATTGTGCTACCAAGCCTCAGATACATGTGGAACCACCCTAGATGCCTCAACAGTATGCTCCTTATTAAGCACAAGAAACAAGGATCTCAAAAAACCTTTCAGTAATTTTAATCAATATCAGAAATATGTTACAAGATACCATGGTGTTCCAATTTATGATATTAAATTACCTTTTAATTTTAGTAAGTTGTTTGTTTGTCTTATGTATGGGCATAGTTGAGTAGTTTTTATGTTTTAGTAAATGGGTTAAGGGGCAGGGAAATATCAGGTCCATTTGCCAGACAACGAGCAATTACTCCATCTTTATACAGTGCCATTCAAATTCAGAGGATTACGCTTGGTCATTTATCAGCTGTTTATTGTCTACTATTTGATCATTCAGGAAAATATATAATTACAGTAAGTCTTCATACAACAATAGTGACTACACAAAATGCCAAATATAAATATTATAATGACAGAATAACAGTGTATGTTTTTTGTTTATTAATATTTTTATTAAGGTGTGATAAATATTGAATTTCACATATATTTTTATCATTTGTTATTTCAATACTTGTATATTGTAAATTATATAATAACAGTCCTATCACATTTATCAGGTTGTGAGGATGATTCACTGCAATAAAGTGTACATTTCCTTTGATTTAATAATAATAATAGTAAATTGATAAGTCGATAGTTCCTGAAAATTTACACATATATGTCAAAAAATTGACGTAATTTTCTCTTAATTTTATTCTGTATTAGAATAACTAAACAATTTAAAATTATTTAGGGTGCTGACGACTTACTAATAAAATTATGGTCAGCCAACACGGGCCGATTGATCGCAACATTCAGGGGTGCTTCGTCGGAAATTACGGACATAGCCATCAATGTCGAAAACACATTAATAGCAGCCGGATCCATGGATCGCATACTGAGAGTATGGAATCTGCAGAACGGCGTGCCCATTGCCGTCCTAACCGGACACACCGGTTCAATAACTTCCGTAAACTTTTGTCCCACGGACTGTTGGAATTTTCGCTACCTAATCAGCACAAGTTCAGACGGCAGCATCGCATTTTGGATGTACACACACGAAATCGGTAAAGTCAATTTCAGATCGACTCCGATAATGTACCAGGAAAAGATCAGACCGGGCCAGGCCCAAATGATATGTTCCTCGTTCAGTCCCGGCGGCACGTTTCTGGCAACAGGTTCTGCCGACCATCACGTGCGCGTTTATTACATGAAAGGCGACGAAGGACCACATCGTATCGTGGAAACGGAAGCGCACTCCGACCGTGTTGATTCCATACAGTGGGCTCACTCTGGGCTCCGTTTTCTCTCTGGTAGCAAGGACGGAACTGCTATCGTCTGGATGTTCGAACGTCAACAGTGGAAGAATGTCTGCCTTAACATGACCACCAAGTTATCCACGTAAGTTGTGCGCATAAGGTTTAACGTGGAGAGCATTAGTTTTTGTTGTTTTAGCGCAAAAACCACAAGCGAAGATCCAAAGAAACTAAAGGTAACGATGGTGGCTTGGAATTTATCGGATGAATGGGTGATAACGGCAGTGAGTGACTACTCGTTGAAAGTCTGGTCGCCAACCACGGGTGAACTGGTCAAAGTACTGACCGGCCACACAGACGAGGTGTACGTATTGGAGTCACATCCCCACGACGCTTACGTGGTCTTGTCGGCCGGTCACGATGGCCAACTGTTCATATGGGATTTAAATCGTGGTGAAATTGTATATAGATTTTTGAATACAATAGAGGGACAGGGTTATGGAGCAATTTTCGACGTGAAATGGGGTCCGGACGGACGAGGATTTTCGGCATCCGATTCTCACGGGCACATTTTGACTTTTGGATTTGGTACTGGAAGCGTCTTCTTTGAACAAGTAACATTTAAAAACCAGCAGAAAAATCTTACGTGCTTATATGTATATTTCTTATTTTTAGTTACCTAAAGAACTATTCTTTCACACGGACTACAGGCCTTTAGTGAGAGATGCCAATCACTATGTCCTCGACGAACAAACTCAAGTTCCTCCACATCTCATGCCTCCTCCATTTTTAGTCGATATTGATGGAAATCCTTATCCTCCGATGTTGCAACGTTTGGTTCCTGGTAGGGAACACTGCAAGACTGAACAACTAGTACCGAATATTGTCATTGGCAATGAAGGTATATACTGCACAATATTAATTTCACGTATCAATTTTTATGTTTTGAAGAGTTTATAGAGTAGATATACATCCTCATTAATATTTATATCGTTTTAATTGGGACTCTTCTTGTTCTATTTTACTCAATGGGGAAAGGAGGTAAGAAAATTCTAATTCTTACGATAAATACTTTCACCATACTTTTTTTATGCAATTATTTATCATTAACGTTTCATATATACGTATATTATAATATACATATAGTATACATACATTATTAGTATAATTTAAAAGTACCATGCAGAAAATTGTTTAAAAAAACCTATTCCAGGTACACAAGAAGTGATTCAAGATATCGAACATCCACCGGTGTTAATACCGAACGAAGAAGACAGAGGGACCGGTTCCGGATTGCGTCTAGCTCGCAGGTAAATCGACATTGAACCCAAATTATTGTCCTATTCATGCAACTTTTCAGTTTGTCAAACAGAAGTAGGGACATGGAACGGTTGAGGAACAGCACCGGTGATTGGCAGTCAGATCCCAATATGGAATGGAAAAGGAACACCCTAGTGCCTCCGCTCAGGCCAGCACTGTTGGAAAAGTTCAAGGAATACCGAGAATGCATTAAGGACAACGAAATTGAGGAGTATCAAAAGCAATTGAAACTGAGACCGCACATGATTTGCACAAGCACATCCAACAACGTCAAATCCACTGATAAAAAGAAAAACAAAACTGCCAAATATCTTACCAGAGCTCAACGGTCTGATCTTCCAGCTCCTGAAGTACAGGTTTGAAATTTATTTTTTTGTTGTGGATTTGTGTTAACCTATGGAAAAATCAACAGGGTCCTACTGATCCAGTAACTTCGTCAGATAATGACGACGACATGTCCGAATCGTCGGGCTATTCGGATTGGATGGCGGAGGAGGGGGTCAATTTAGAGCCGCCTAAACGATCAAAACGTCGCCAAGTACAGTTGAGTATCTCGGATCCTGACGACGACGACGATGATGACGACGACGAAGACGACGACGATGACGAGGAAGAGGATGATGATGAGGACGAAGATGAGGTAATTGAAGGGCGCGCAGGAGGGAGTAAAAGACTTGAGAGGACAAAACGGAGGAGGAGGAGGCCACCACGTGAGGTAAATGCTGATAAACACAATGAGAGAGATAAAGACAAGGTAACTTAATTTCAATGGAACAACAACAATTTTTGATGTTGCATGTTTCAGGAATTAGACGATCCAAAACCATCGACGAGTACCGGAAGCGTTCGAATATCTAAAAAACTTAGTGAGCAATACAGATTGAGCGAATGGCTTTCTGAGACGATTCCAAGAAAGTCTCCATATTATCCTCAAATGGGAGATATTATTGTGTATTTCATTGAGGGCCATCAGTTGTATCTAGACGCGGTGAAACTGAAAAATGCCTACGATATAAATACGAAAGACTTGCCTTGGAATAAGTTGGATATCAGAGTATGTAAAATTATAATTGTAATACTCACATTTATGTACTAATACATAATGTTTTTTAGGATCACGAGTACGTAAAAGTTATCGGTATTCAATATGAAATTAAACCGCCAAGACTGTGCTGTCTGCGTTTGGCTTTATTGGATGACGAGGGTCGAATGACCGGCAATATTTTCACCGTCAAGTATCACGATATGCCCGACGTTTTAGATTTCTTTGTTTTGAAACAAACTTATACCACTGCCATTTCACGCAATTGGAAAATTGGTGATAAGTATGTCTGATTTAGTAATTATGAAGTAAAGTAACTAATAATCTGTAATTGATAAATAGATTTCGTTGTATGATTGACGACGGATGGTGGATAGGCGAAATAATCAACAAGTCCCCAGCATCGGAAAAATATCCGAATTCCTCGTTCTTAAGTTACGAAATACGATGGGAAAATGGAGAACAGGAGAAGATGTCACCTTGGGACTTTGAACCAATAGATGAAAACCGTAAGTTTTTTTATGAATTAGAAATTATTATTTAAAAACGAAGTGATTCTAGGTATGCCAGCTAACGAGAACGAAGCACTGCCAGTTCAAGAAGAAGAAATGAATGCAATATTGTACAAACCAGTTCCGGAAGACTGGCCTAACAATAACCGGGACGAGGTATCCAAAAACATATTGGAAGGTCTCACCAAAGTGATGCAATTAGCGATTGCC
This sequence comes from Aethina tumida, assembly GCF_024364675.1. Classification (NCBI taxonomy): domain Eukaryota; kingdom Metazoa; phylum Arthropoda; class Insecta; order Coleoptera; family Nitidulidae; genus Aethina; species Aethina tumida. The sequence goes on from NC_065437.1 coordinate 33,031,759, forward strand.
GAACCTTTTTTGGTTCCAGTAGATTTAAGTATTTATCCTACATATGCAATGATTATAGAGTATCCTATTGACCTGTCCACGATAAAGGCAAGGTTCGAAAACAATTTTTATAGAAGACTGACTGCCGCACAATTTGATATTAGGTACCTGGCGACCAATGCTGAAAAGTTCAATGTCAGACATAGTGTAATCGTAAAACATGCCAGAATATTAACTGAACTATGTCTCAGGATAGTTAAGTAAGTACTTGTTATTTCAAATTCATCTTCTAGTAACTTCATCTTATTCTTACAGAAACTGTACTGGTTATGTGGATGTACAAACTATTTACCACGAACTAGTAGACACTTATGATTCATCAGATACTGAGGACGAAGTGGAGATTGATCCGTCTAGCAGTAGAACTCTGAGGTCGCTGCCAAACAGAACACTAAGAGAATCCAGCGAATGGAAGAATGAAGCGAAGAATCTCATCGACGCTATGTGGGAAGCTGAAGACTCCATACCTTTTAGAACACCAGTTAACTTATTCAAGTATCCTGGTATGTAAAATTTTAATAAATTTTGTAGATATTAAAAGAGTTTAACTAATCTATTAACAAACAAAATGTCTTTATTACAGATTACAAACAAGTTGTGAAGAATCCAATGGACTTAGGCACTGTCAAAGAAAACTTGTTGAATAATAAATATAAAACTCCTGAAGCCTTTAGCAAAGACATGAAACTAATTTTTCAAAATTCTAGAACGTACAACACTAACAAACGATCAAGAGTAAGTACTTTTTGAACCTTTATTATGTTTGTAACCATACATTAATTTTCAGATTTACGTTATGACCGTACGTTTGGCAGCTATATTCGAAGATCACATGTCTAAAATAATAGAAAACTGGAAGATTGCGAAAACTCAAGAATCCGATGATAATTCTGATGAAGAAACTAGCCGTTCCTCTCTGCGATCTTCAACATCCCGAGCTGAATCTACAATTAATCCAGTCAGCAGGGTGAACAACAAGATTGAGTCTAGTGGCAGTGACAGTGAAGACATGCCGCTAGAAGTGTTGAAAACTGGTAACAGAACCAACACAGAAACGGACAGTACTAGTCAGGAAGTAGTAGATGATCAGGTTCATGTTGAGGAAGAGCAGTCGTCGAATTCTGAGTCTGAAGAGAGTTACAAGCCGGAAGAGGAGTACGCAGGACCTTCAAGGAACTCGAGGACTACTAGGAAAAGGCACCAAACGACATCTGACGAGGAAGAGGAAGAGCAGGAGGAAGATGTAGAAGAAGAGACTACAGAAGATTCGGACGATTATGATAATTACCGACGGAAAAGGACTAGTTTACGCAAGAGACCCGCGAGAAAAAAACAGTTTTATGCTAGTCCATCCGACGATAGTGATGATGATTGTTTGTCTGTGAATACGAGAAGTAAGCGAAGAAAACTGGCTAGTGATAGTGACAGTGATGATAGGCCTCTTAGGACTCCTCAAGAGGGTGAGCAAAACGGAACGTATTTCTCTTCGGTGAGCAGTCGGGGGAGGCTGAGGAAATTGACACCTAGAGCGATTGCTTTAATGAAAAAGTAGGTTTTATGTTACTTGCATCTGAATTTATACACTATATAATTGTTTTAATTTAATTGTTAAAGTAATTGACAACAATTTTTATATTTTCGTATTGATTATTACATTACAGATATTATTTGGGTTGTATTTAGCAACTTTGTAATATACCTACCTACTTTATTTATTTTTAATTATGATTAATTTCATTTAAATTATATTGTTACACTTATTGATACATTTAGTTCATTCCAAATATACACATGTACGTTTTATTTTTTTCCTTTAATGTTTTCCAAAACCTTATAGGTAAGTTTATATTTATTTGTTTTTAGTTTTGCTAGAATATTCAAAGTAAAAGAAAATCGAAACATTACCCTGTAGAAGAATCATATTTCATAGAAATATTTGAAAAGGACTGTTAAATTGTTATTTCATAATTGTGTGCAAAAACATGTTAGTAACCAGCCAGGTAAGATAAAAGATTATTCTTTATACCACCTTAACACCACACTACAGTCCATGTCAACACAGGATCTAGAAATTATTCGAAATTTCTTTAGAATTGTATAAACATAGAACTATGCGTATATATTATTTAATTTCAGACACTCTCAAAATTCTGAGAGCGAAGAAACAAGCGACTCGAGAAGCAGGGAAAGAAGAACACACAGTGACGACAGTAACAGTATGGACAGACCACAGTCGTCTGTGCGTTATGAAGCTAACGGCAGCTATTTCGCAACTGTTAGTAGCAGAGGAAGAATTAGGAAACCTACGCCCAGAGTCAAAGACTTACTAGGGGGGTGCGTTAATTAATTATGTTCGCTGATGACTTGTTTAATCAGTAAAAATGTTTCTTATGTATTCATGTCTATATTTGGAAATTATGTAATTCTTATTGAAACATTCTCTATTACTTTGTTGTATATCATTCGGTTGTCACGATTTTATATCAAGGCTTAAGTCATTGTTAGTACATTTTATATTTACTAATGTATATCTGTATTTAAAATATACTTTATATCTAAATTTCGTATCATTTCCTTACACATTATCTTTTAAAATAATGTAAAACCTTATTCGATAATGGTTCAAAATATAAGGTCTCTAAATATGTAACAGAATTTAAAATTACAATATCCAAATGAATTTATCATCTGATATGAAAAACAGCTAGTAATTCTGATTTAAACTTGTAATTTTCATCGCAAATCGGCAGCATTGTTTAAGGAGCTTAGAAGAGTTATTTCAGTAAATAAGAATGGTGTTTTATTTGCATATAAATTAAATATTCCTTCTTCCCCTTTCAAGCGTCATTTGATATCTGCCTGGAATTGCAAAACATTAACTGCGAAGGAAATCTGCATAATTAAAAACAAACTTCCCTAGAAAAATAAACAGACCTCAAAGTGGAAGTCTGAAATGTGAAATAAATGATCAAAGACCTATTAATGAAATTTGCATGTTTACATTACGTAAATTAACTCTGGAATAGGGGAGGGTGGCCGCGTTATTGGACGTGGACGCTCGAGGGTAGAGAGCGCTGGCACGTTCGTTGGGGAGTGCGAACAGGCGGTTTTCCACAATCCGGTGAAAAGTCGGGACATGCGCGCTAATTGTCCTGAAAATGCGCCACCGCTAAAACACGTTCCGGGTTTCTGCTGAATTTTATACGAAAAGGAAAATCAATATTAAGTGGAAGGATCTCGAGGTGTAGACAGACAGTTCTGGGTATTTGGAACTGTTATGTTTTCAACATACGACATGAGTTTATGACTAAAAATATGATACATTTCACTCATTTAACACATACACGACCAGTGCTTAACTCGCGTTTGATTCAGTTTAAGGAGCGTAACATGTGAAAGTGTTTATTTTTCCCTTTTGCAAAAATGCATCTACATTTTGAAAGGACACTGAATGCCAAGAGTGATTGTCCTATTCTTTCGTTGACGTGGATGGGTAAAGTTCCTGACGAATTGCCAGAAGTAAGTAAAATTTATTGATTTTTAATTACTTTTCTTACATTTATTTTTTTACTTTATATGTTACATTAAATTAGTGTAATCAATTTATTTTTTTTTTATTTCATATTTCATTATTTTATGTTTGTATTGTTTTCTCAAATATATCTTCAAATTAAATAATTATCCTTATATAGATTGTATATTGTTATAGTAATTAATTATAGATATTGGACTAATAAAATATTTTTAAATAGAAATTTATCTAAATAAAAACACAAAAAATGAAAATAAAAATGTATTGTTCAACCTCCTTGAATAGATTTAGCGTGATTGTTAGAAATTACGGCACTCGATTGTTAGAAATAATTGTTCATGCATGATTCTCGGTCAACTTTAAGGAAATTAAATCATCAATCAACTGTGTTTGATCGATAAAAACATTAAGTGTGTTTTAGAGCACTTTTGTTGTTCTATATTCGTTCTTAATGCATTAACAATTATTAAACAGCAGTTTTTTTTAAACTGTGGAAATAATAAGACGATAAGTATTTATTAAGGATATTATTGAAAGCAATTGAGGCCATAGGAAAATTGAATGAAATTAGGACATTTTATCGATGGAATATAAAATTAAGATAATGATGGAACTAGTAATATCTTATTCGTAATCTATAAATAGACTTAAATTTAACTAAGATTATATATCATAAAACACAATTTTGCCAAAATTATTCCACTATCGAAAACCAACATAATGATAATATAAAAATATAATTTGATTTATCCCATTCTTGGGTAATTCGAAACGTCAGACCAGAAACCTGTTCTAGATTAATAGTTATCGAACATCCATTTTAAACCAAAAACATGCTAATTACGAATGAATATGGTAATTTGGGGCGAACTAATTTATCAAGTCCCTGGATTACGGAAACGGTCTGCGTGTTCGCGAAGTTAAAATACAACCACCAATAATTCAAATTGCAAAACAGCATCAAACCATTATCGAATTCTCGAATAACACTTTAAATGTGTGTGGGTAGTTACATGTTTGCACATAATGGCACAATGCACGTGTGTATGCCCCAGATAGAAAACAACCAGGAATTCCGCAACGGATTTGTCAATATTATATTTTGCCGTTATTGGATGGCTGTTCAATTCAACTAGCAAACATTATCTATTCTATTTGAAGTTCATCTTAGCATTCTTCTTATTTTCTCACTTTGTTTTGATATACTTTCCTTGGAAATAAATTAGGTTATTTATACTCATAAAATTGTATTGTTTTATTTCTACAATAAAATGTTCATTACTTTAATTCGTAAGCTAGGCAGTTCAATTCAAATTCAACAATGCTTAAATAAATCACACAAACTAGAAAATGAATAAATTAGGGAGACATGTTCTTGAAGACCGTGTGGTGAAAAGGTCGGACTCGTTGAAACTCTGCCAAATTCGTATCCACAAGCGAACTGGACCTTTTCCAGACACTGGTCAATAAAGTAATTGAATATAAATATAATTTCATTTCCCGACAAACTTAAGTATTACGTCTAGTACTGCATACTAAAGCTAAATAACAAAATCGTGCCGCATTTGCAAAAAAATGGAATTTATTTTTTAAGGATGAAGGATGGAAATTAAATAGGACCAATTACTACCAAGAAGGATGGCTTGCAACAGGAAATGTAAGAGGCATTGTTGGTGTTACTTTTACTACAAGCCACTGTAAAAAAAATGTTGAGTTTCCTCTCCGTACAAATTATAACCTTAGGGGCCACAGATCGGAGGTAAATCAATTTAGTTAAATTTGCGTCATTGCTAGAATAAAAATCTAATCACAATCTTTTATGAAAAAATTCTTTTCCAGGTGATATTAGTAAAATGGAACGAACCTTATCAGAAGCTAGCATCATGTGATAGTTCAGGTATTATTTTTGTATGGATCAAATACGAAGGTCGCTGGTCAATAGAATTAATTAACGACAGGAATACGCCTGTGACTCATTTCTCTTGGTCCCACGATGGCAGAATGGCTTTAATTTGTTATCAGGTAATTAAATTTGCATTTGATTAGCTGCTTTAAATTACTCACTATGTCAGAAGTATAAGACCCCAATTAGTTCAATGCTAATCACGACAAACATATTTATGTGGTAGATTTAAGATAATAAAAAATATATTTCAGACTTTATTATTTCAGGCGCCACACAATTCTCATACTTACATAAAATTGATTTTCCGTAAAGTCTTTAATTATGACAGCATGATTCAATTCACAGAGACACAATAAGATGAACACAATATTCCATTATCGTATGTTATTGTCAAAAGAAACTGTAATATTTCATCCAAACAATTTATTAATTTGCCAGTTATAAAGTGTCGCTTCTCTCTAACTAACCATCTTTACATATTTATTTCAAAAATTCTTATTTTAATTTTAGGATGGTTTTGTTTTGGTGGGTTCAGTGGCTGGCCAAAGATATTGGTCTTCAATGTTGAACTTAGAAGCGACAATAACATGCGGAATTTGGACTCCAGACGACCAACAAGTTTATTTCGGAACAACCTCCGGACAAATCATTGTTATGGATGTCCATGGTGCGATGGTGTCTCAAGTCCAATTGGGTTCAGAGGTGGGCATAACTTCAATGGCTTGGTCATGTGAAAAGTTTAAAATGGAGGAAGGCGACGACAACGAAGCGGGAGTAACGAATTCAGGTATTTTATTCAGTTTATCTATTATTCTTATGACTGTGCTCAACTCCCAGCAGATACGCGTCGTAATTCGTTAAATTTGCGTATTGGTTTTTCATTATGGCCATTCGTACGATGATAAAAAGCAATTCGATAGATAATTACTTCCGAACTGGCAAAATTGAAAGGAAATTGGTTAGATGGAACATAATAGAATTAAAAAGCATTTAGATATATGAATCGAAACTTTCTGCCAAACTCGCATTTAAATTTAATGGTTTTCAGAGATAGATGGAATGGAACAAACAACTAAATTTATATTTCCTTTTACATGATTCTTTTTATTTTTGTATTCAATCTGAGTTATTTATATTTTTCCAGCTGAAAGAAAATTTGTGCTAGCAGTGTCATTGCAAAATGGTTACATTTATCTTCTGACCACATTTGACGACGTGTCTCCAATTCACATAAACACAGGTCTTCAAGGACCTCTTTGTATGGAGTGGAGCAATTCTCGAGAATTTTTAGCTGTATCCGGCGTAACCATTAGAACCTCACCCAACGGTCCACAATTGGAATACACCAATGTATTAAAATTCTATAATGAAAAGGGAATTTTACTATATTCAACAATCATACCAGAAACACATGTGTGTATTTAATTTTAATTTGAAAACTTGTAATCTATATTTAATTAATTTAATCCTTTAGACCCGTGTATCAACTTTGACTTGGGGCCACAATGATAAAAGGTTGTTCATAGCAACTGGGACTCAAATTCATATAGCTTGGGTGTCCAAGAGGATTGCCTCTCTTCAATTACTGTGTCGTCTCCGCATCCACGACATGATTCCCAATGAAGCACACTTGTCTTTGTTGCCTTTACCAGTTCGACTCAGAAACATCATTGGGAATCTGTTTGCTCAAACTATAAGGGTAAAATGAAGTCTCATTTACATACTATTATATTATATTAACATGTGTTTTAGTGCTGCATTCCTGAACCAAGTGCTCTACGTGAGTTTGTGTCCAAACCTCCAATAGGTTCAGTTCGTTTACACTGCACTATGATAAGACACGATGATGAGAACAATTTATCATCCGGTACGTGTTATACCCTTTATCTGGAATATTTAGGAGGGCTTGTGCCTCTTTTAAAGGGAAAAAGAACTAGTAAAATCAGACCGGAATTTGTCATCTTCGATCCTCAAATGGAAGGTAGAATTTAATAAAAAATAAAATATTGAATAGCATTGTAAATAAATTCATTCCCAGAGACACATTTACACAATTCGGCAGATTCAAAAAGTTCCTCATCATCTTCTAATTCTGCCAGTGGAGGGGGTTGCGTTACAGACTCCTCCGATACGGAACGCGAAGAAGGTTGTACAGGTTCCCCCAGAATGCAGAGAAGGAAGAAAAGAAAGAACAAAAACACGTATCTGTCATACAATGAAAGACAATTCTTGAAGCAAGATGACACGGATCAAGAAGATCTATCATATGTGGACACACTGCCAGAGGTAAATAAGATGAACAATTTTTAAATAGTTCTCTTTTTCATCAAAAACTAGGTATTTTGCATTAAAATTTAGATTAAAATATATTTTTAAAAAAAGTATCTGTTATATAATACATTTTTATAATATAACACAAACCTAGAAGGAATGCAAAACATGTAAATAGATGATTATTTTTATGCAATGAAAAAAAACTCATTTGTATTTTTCTCATATTACTTGGCACAAAAAAGTTGGTAAGTAAATTTTAACTAGAATTTAATGCAGTAACTATTGCAGTTCGACGCCATACAAATATTTATATTGCACTTCACAATTTTTACAGAAAAAAAAATATTTTAAATGCTTAAAACAATGATTTATTTTTTTATTCACATTTTCATTGCACAATATTTTTGCAGTTCCCTAAACCATGTAAATACATCTATACATGACCTTTAACATCGTTTGAAAGATAATTGCTAATTTATAAAGTCAAATGTAGAAATAATTTCAAGTTCTTTTTTTTCAGCAAGTGCGATTGGTGGAAGTGACTTCGAATATCTGGGGAACGAAGTTCAAGATCCACGGCTTAGCTACCTCCGTTCCAGCAAATTTGGGCCAAGTGACGTATAAAACATCTCTTTTGCATTTACAACCACGCCAGATGACTTTAGTGATGACCGAGCTTGGGGACGACTTTCCGGTCGGCCCGGATCCCACCTTCAATCCGAACCTGTTTTCGGAGGATGAGGAGGAAAACCTGCAAGCCGACGTCAAAACTAAAGCGGCACGACTGTCCATAGACAATAGCCCCCCAATAGCGCCGATGAGTCCGCGGGGAAACTTATTGGGCAAACAGAAGTGTTCGTATCTCCACGATACCAATGTGAGTCCAACCGTCGCACCGCCATCAATCGCAAATGAGTCTTATGAAGAAAAAAATTACGTAGAAATTCACGATATTGTTAGTTGTAATGATCATATCCGTCCGCAAACATCGGGATGCACACATTGTGCACAACCAAATTTTCGTCCAAACAGTTCACAGAGCACCAGTTTCATAGGCCAATTTAAAAATGGCAATCAACATCCAACCAATCAGAGACATGCCATTTCGCCAATTTGCTGTGAAGTATCCGTGCCAGCCTTACAATCACCTAAAAATGCAGTGGCTCCTAGTGATATTATATTTGATAGGCCACCAGCCCCTACAATTATTTCTTATTCGCCAAGTGACTATTTTAGTACCGTTAACAATACGCTGCAAGTCAAGTCCAATATAACGCACGATCATTCCAAAAACGATATTTCTGTTACTTTTAATTTAAACAATGAACAGCACAAGCCAATAGTTATTAAAAAAGCTGATCTAAGCTGTAGTAATGGACCAGATAATGTTAAGAAGTTGAACGAACCGTTATCAATGGCAAGTAAGGAGTTAAAGTTTATTGACGAAGAAAGAAGCAATGGTTTATCTGGCCCATCTACATCTAAAAAATCCCCTCCGTCTACATTTTTTATAGATCCAATGGTTAGAAGCTGCAGCGTTGGATATCTAGACATGGTTGAAGCACAATTAGTACCTAACGATGCCTCACTTTTGCTATTGCGAAAAGACATCCCAAAACGTTTAGTATTAGTCAATAAAAAACCAAGAACAAAACGTCAAAGCAGACTTAGTACTCGACAATTGTTAGACAACAACGCGAAAAACTCGAGAATGAATCCAAATCTGAAAAACTGCGGTAAATCGAGAAGTCTAGACTCCAGTGATATTTTTCCAAATAACGAAACGAACAGTATTTCTAATTTTATTATAAATAAGGAGGAAGTTATACACGAAGTGGGAGACACAGTACAGGAGAAACCAGTCGATAATAAACAAACACATAGTGTGAACGTGGAAAGTAATAATAAAAAATCAAACTTGAAAAGAGATTTCTTTTCATCACCTCTAATGAGACGAAAGAAGGCTGATAATAATAACATTAACGTAGGAGATAAGAAAAGTAGGGACAGGGGTAAATCAAAAGATACCAACCAAAACAATGAGGTGGCTGCCACGGAGAAAAACGGTACTCCGATCCATACTCAAGCTTTAGCCAATTTGGAAAAGTTAATTACAAGGCTTAAGGAAGACAGCAAACCGTCTTCTCCTACCATGTCGCCTAGAATGCCTAGAAGCTCTCCAGCTTCTCCATCGCCCAGTAAAAAAGGTTAAACTAAATAAATTGTTTATGAAAGTCTGAGTCTAACATATCGAATTTTAGGTATTCGTCCTCAATCATCTTCTCCGATAAGAAGAAGACTCCTGAATTCGCCCCTGTTAGGTCGCAGGTACAAAAAGAATAAGAACCAAGAAAGTTCGGATGACGAGGTGACCGCATCCGGTGACGAGGTCTGTAACGGTACCAATTACAAGGACCTGGAAACGTTCCAGAAGTCACAGCTGAGACAAAAGGTAAATATATTGTAATGTTCTGCATCGGATGTTTATTTAAGTTTAGTTGAAGAGGGGGAAAATCGAGCCGAACGGGAGCAGTTGTAACAACCACGTCGTCCCCCAAAGGAGGGAGTTTGTGATGCACAACAAGGCTCCTATGTGGAATGAGAACAGTCAGGTTTATCAATTGGATTTTGGTGGAAGAGTTACACAAGAGTCTGCGAAGAATTTTCAGATTGAATTCAGAGGGAAACAGGTAAATTATAATGATATTTGAATGCATATTTATATAATGGATTTATTTTTTAGGTCATGCAATTTGGAAGAATTGATGGAAACGCCTATACTCTAGATTTCCAATATCCATTTTCGGCCCTTCAAGCATTTGCAGTTGCTTTAGCTAATGTTACACAGAGACTTAAATAATTTGTTTATGTTGAATGTGCCAATTTCGAAAAATGTACTTAATGTCTTTTTAGTTATTTCTATTATGTATTGTATTAATTCATACAAAAAGATATATATTTTATAGATTAATGTTTGAAAAATTTGTTACATACATATAAAAAAATGGTGTCGTTTTTAATTAATATTTTTATTGTATTTAAATGTTGAATATGATATTTCCATGAAATGCTTTTTTGAATTATGTTTGTTTCAATTTTACCCAAGTCTTATTATTAAATATAATAATATTTCACGAGGATGTACAAAGAATAAATTCTAGTCCTAGCTCCCATAACAGTAAAAAATATATCATAAAACATAAAATAAAACTTATTAAACAACATTTTTGCATTGGTAAACCAATTGGTACATATGTAGGTAACAAGTATAATAACTGAAAAAATGCAACACCCAGAACACATTCAGATATTTTCATAAAATTTGGATAAAATTTGGTATTCAAGTAGGTACATATTGAAATATGTGTTAATAAGACAGTGACGTGGAGAAAGATGGGATCATCGCTTTGCTGTGTCATATTCATAACACTATGGGTGTAATGATATGGAGTGCTATGGTAGCAGGTAGCAATTGGGGATATTGAAAAAAATATATGTAAAAGACGCATTAACATTGCCTTCTTATTATTTTATCTTTTAGAATTTTTTAATTCAAAGTGCTCATGAAAGAAATTATTTAGTAAACATACACTTAATAAATTTTACATAAATCAGCAATATTTATTTTTGATCAAATTTATATGAATATAAAATTTAGACATTCTGTCTTTCATGGACATAGATGACTATTTAACACCTTCTCTACATGCCTTCTATGTAGTTATTCAATTTTTCTTAGGGTAAATAGGCGTCTAAGCTCTTGAAGAGTATTAGAGACAGATTGATAGTTCGAATGTCGCCGTTTCATCATAACCAATGCATGCCGGATAGGATTTAGATCAAATGAACTCTTGAAATGGGTAAAATTCTCAAACTCTTCGATTTAGTAGAAGACCTAGCATGGACTAGACACAAACTCGACTATCATTCATTCATTCATTTGTGAAAAATGCATATTTCTATTTTTGCATTTAGTGAACAGTGAACCTTGTCCAATCCAATAGTTACTGCTTATCTTCTAAGCAGTCCCCAAGGGTCTCTGTTCCATAACAGAACCGATATGAGCTCCTATAGCATTTTCTAACTGAAAAGCCAGTTCCGAGTCCCTACTGATTCTCTATCGCAAATATAGGTCTTCATTTGCTGTATTTTTCCTTGGTCTACGACTCTTTGATTTAGAATATCAGTTTAATAAAATGGCATAGGTATAACAATTATACGAACAAAGGTCAACAATAATCACTGCAAAAATAAATTATAGTTACAGTTTATAGACCTCATTATCTTTTTGTTTCGAATTTCATAAAAATTAATAAAACAATCCCAATATATACCATTAAAGTGGATCCATTTTAATTCATAAAAATATAATATCTGCAATTTGAATTTATAAATCTACTACAGTAAAAAGACAAACTAAAAGTTTTCAAAAATTACGGTACTTTCCAAAAATTTTGTAAGGTACTTTCATTTTTCTTTGGCTGTTTTCAAAAAAGTATAAAAAATAAACAAAATAGTCAAAAATTAATTTCTCGATTACCCTCATTTACGTTCATAACATGTTTATTATTATTTTAACCATTTTGTTAAAATTTTGTAAACAGTTCAATTTCCTTCAGTTTAATTTTGTTAAAATATTATTACAGAAATTTTTACATAAAAGGTCAACTTTATCTATTTTCTAACAGATAGTATCACATTCATCTAAAATACAGATAGATGGTATTTTTTGTAACAAAATAAATTTCCATTGTTTACACAAATTTTATTGTTCTATGGTTATCACATATCACAGGTGAAGGAGATAATAGTGTTATAAAGTGACAATTATAAAATAAATAACACTAGTCTCTAGTAACAAAAGTCTAAAGATTAAGTACGTGGCCGTCGATACTAACTTGGAAGGCCACAGAATGTTTATTGGCTGGGAATACAGAACTCTGTGCTGGTTGGTTGGCAGTCGGTGCCACGGTTTACACTTGTATCTGACGTGACAGTAGCTATATGAGCTAACCTATATTCTACTATTTGTTTACGCGGCAGTGTTTTAAAATGAGGCCCAAAATAGAAGAAATACAGCAACTTCTCGAGGAATACAATCAGACACACATATTAAAATATTGGAATGAACTGGACAACAAGGATAAAAAAGATTTTTTAAACAGTTTAAGTGAAATCTCGTTCGGTTCAATAAATTCAATGTTTACGGCAGCATTGAACAGTTTGAAAGTTGATGTGAAGCAGTTAAACGACTTTATAAATCCAATACCACACGATCAAATCGAGGTGGCGAATAATGTGAGTAAAGATGTCCTGCAAAAGTATCGTCAGTGTGCCTACAAAGAAATTAGCGAGAACAAAATAGGTGTTTTGTTGTTAGCCGGTGGTCAGGGCACTCGATTAGGAGTTAAGTACCCCAAAGGCATGTTTTCGGTTGGTTTGCCTTCGAAAAAGACCTTATTCCAGCTACAGGCTGAAAGAATTCGTAAAGTACTGGAAATGTCCTATTCAGAAACAAAAAAACACGGCAATATTTATTGGTACATAATGACGAGCGAAGCAACCAACGACATTACCGAACAGTATTTAAAAAAGAATCAGTATTTTGGACTGAAAGAGGAAAACATAATAATATTCCAACAAGGGTATCTTCCATGTTTAGACAACGACGGCAAAATTATTCTCAACGGCAAAAATTCCATTGCCATGGCCCCCGACGGAAACGGCGGCCTCTTTAAAGCACTGCACCGTAACGGCATTTTGAACGACTTTGAAAAACGTGGCGTAAAATATGTCCACGTCTACGGAGTCGATAATATTTTAGTCAAAGTTGCTGATCCGGCTTTCCTCGGCTACTGCATATCCAAAAACGCAGATTGCGGTGCTAAGGTTATCAAAAAAACACACCCCGAAGAACCTGTCGGTGTTATTTGCAAAGTGGATGAGCACATAAAAGTGGTCGAATACAGCGAGATCGATCCGAAATTGGCAAGTTTGAGGAACGAACTCGGCGATTTGGTGTTCAGCGCCGGAAACATCTGCAATCATTTCTTCACAACCGACTTTCTTCGCAAAGTTGCTTTAGAACACGAAAACGATCTTCCATTACATGTAGCATTGAAGAAAATTCCTTACTTCTGCGATGGCAAACTGATAGAGCCGACCCAACCAAACGGGATCAAAATCGAAAAGTTTGTTTTTGATGTTTTCCCGTTCTCTGAAAATTTCGTGTCGTGGGAGGTGGACTGTGCCAGCGAGTTCAGTCCCGTGAAGAACAAAGAAGGGAAGGACAGTCCCGAAACGGCAAGAAACGATTTGCTTAAACTGCACAAAAAGTACGTTGAGCAAGCTGGTGGTGTATGCAAAGGAGACGTGGAAATTTCGCCCCTGGTTTCTTATGCTGGGGAAAATTTGCGGGATTATGTGCTTAATAGAGAATTAGATGATTTGACGGTTTTGGATTCAAAGGAAGTTGTTTGCACGAATAGATACATTTCTTGATTTTAATTTAAATTCGTCTTGTGATACGTACTGTTAAAGCTTTACTAAAATTACTTACATTGGTTAAGTTTATTGTAAATATTTTTATCTGAGATTTTATTTATATTTGTAAAAAGTATAATTTTGACTGTTCACAATAAAAACATTTCAACTAAAGTGTATTTATTAGTGGGTAAAGAGGAACAATAAAACCATGTTTTCTACAATATTTGTGTTATATCCTAGAATTATCGATTTTATTAACTATATGCACATAACATTATTTCACCTTGTAATAAATAACTGATAAGTCGCCGCACATTTTATTGTAAATGTGATATAGATATTTTTACAAATCAATAAGTACGTAATGTCACATTGTTAACATTCCTAAAATTCTTTTATAAGATACATTAAAATAATAGTATACTTACTAAGATACGAGATAAATTTGAATTAAACGGGAAGATTGATAATATTTTGTGATAGATTGAAGCAATTATTGTAACATGCTATGCAATTAAATAATATAAAACTTGCTAATTCAATTTCATGCCTACATAATTTATTGTATTATTTCTAAGAAAATAAATTTAGTCTACTTAAATATTAACTTACTAACTTAAATACTTTAAAAAAGTCTTTTGTTAACAAAACTAATTATTATTTTGGTCCATTGTGTGATAATTTGATGCGTATTCTTATAAGAAATTTGAGAAATTACTCCTTAAAATTTTATTTATCAAGGCTACTACGTGCACGTCATATTAAAATAAGAATAATTTCATAGATTAACAGTAAATTCTTAATTTGTTTCGACAAAATTCTTATATGAATGATATATAAAATTATCAAACAATGAAATCAAAATAACAAAAGATTATATGACAAGCCATTGCCAAATATTTTGATATATTGAAAAACATGCCTCATGAAAATTATTAGTAAGTTTCTCAGAAAATAAATAACGAGTAACTTCCATTTCATTTCATTAGTTCTATTGGAGACTCATTGTTCAGAAGTGCCGAAATGGCACTTTGTCAACTTTTTCTACAAAGTGAAGCAGCTTACGCCTGCGTTTCTGAACTGGGAGAAATCGGTCTCGTTCAATTTAGAGATGTAAGAATTGTTATCAAATCCAATAAATAGAAAAAAATTAACATTCTAATGCAGTTGAATCCTGACGTAAATCTGTTTCAAAGAAAATTCGTAAACGAAATTAGAAGATGTGACGAAATGGAACGTAAACTACGTTATCTCGAAAAGGAAATACAAAAGAACAAGGTTCATCGACATTTTTCGGGAGAATCGCCCATTGCTCCAGAGCCTAGAGAAATGATAGAACTGGAGGCGACATTCGAAAAACTCGAGAACGAACTGATTGAAGTGAATCAAAATGCAGTCGCACTGAAAAGAAACTTTCTGGAGCTTGTGGAACTCAAACACGTATTAAATAAAGCTCACATTTTTTTAGACGGGGTAAGTTGATAAAAATATTTTGCCACTTACTTATTTATAATATCGATACATTGAAAGAATAATTGGGCTTAAACGTAACAGTTTTGTACTAATAAATAAAGGTGGGGTTATTTCGGGCAATAATTTCATTAGGCTGAACAAGAGGACTCTTCCCAGATTGGATCACACGATCAGCTGAACCTCTTAACAGAAGATCAACCTCCCAAATTTGGAGGAGTCGTTGCGCTCAAACTTGGGTATTAAATTGTATTTATTAAATACAACTCTAATAAAATATAACAAATTTTAGATTTGTAACTGGAGTAATTAAACGAGATAAATTTAATATTTTCGAAAAGACGTTGTGGAGAGCATGCTTGGGAAACGTTTTCGTCAGACAATCTGAAATACAAACCAAACTCTTAGATCCACATACAGTAAACATCTAATAATATATTATTATATTGATTAATTATACAATATTTAGGAAGAAGAAGTGTATAAATCAGTTTTCATCATTTTCTATCAAGGAGATCAACTGAAAACAAAAGTCATCAAGATTTGTGAAGGATACAGAGCGACTATTTATCCATGTCCTGAAAACATTACGGAACGAAGGGAAATGGCTGTTGGTGTAATGACTCGCATTGAGGATCTACAAATTGTATGCCTTATTAACATTAAATTACCAACTCCTAATGTTGTTTCGTTAAGGTTTTAAATCAAACTGAGGATCATAGACGTAGAGTGTTGTTGGCTGCCGCTAAAAATATAAAAATCTGGTTCATAAAAGTGCGAAAAATTAAAGCCATATATCACACTCTGAACATGTTCAATTTGGATGTAACCCAGAAATGTCTGATTGCCGAGTGTTGGGTACCAGTCAAGGACTTGGACAAGATTCATTTGGCTTTACGAAGAGGAACAGTAAGCTTTAACTAATAATTCTATAATTTTTTTAAACCGAATTGTTTGCACAGGAGAGAAGTGGAAGCTCAGTACCACCAATATTAAATAAGATGGACACGAGCGAAGAACCTCCCACCTATAACCACGTGAATAAATTTACAAAAGGATTTCAAATATTAATTGATTCATACGGAATTGCCAGTTATCAAGAAATGAATCCCGCCCCTTTCACTATTGTCACGTTTCCGTTTTTGTTCGCTGTTATGTTTGGTGATTTAGGACACGGATTCATCCTGTTTTTATTCGCATCTTGGATGATCGGCAAAGAACGACAATTAAAACACAAATCCAAAAATGAAGTAAATGCATTAATCTCATCGCAATAATAATTATTAATTCAGTCTATTATTCAGATTTGGACTATATTCTTTGGAGGTCGATACATAATATTCTTTATGGGTATTTTCTCAATGTATACCGGATTAATTTACAATGACATATTTGCAAAGTCTTTAAATATCTTTGGAAGTACGTGGAAAGTTTCCAACGAGACTAAAGAATACGTATTAGCTTCTCGTGCTTCGGTGATGCTGGATCCTGCAACCAATGAATTCGTAGGTTTTTCATATCCCTTTGGAATGGATCCGGTATGGCAGTATTCAAAGAATAAAATTATTTTTCATAATTCTTTTAAAATGAAGATTTCAATTATACTGGGCGTGTTTCACATGCTGTTTGGGGTAATCGTTAGCTTTTTCAATCACATGTATATTTCAGTTATATTATTTAGTGTTTTTATTATTAACAACAACTTTTAGACATTTCAAGAATATAATTAGCATTTTTTGTGAATTCATACCGCAGCTAATTTTCTTGTCCTTTTTATTTTTATACATGGTCATACTCATGTTTATAAAATGGATCAAGTATTACGCCTCTAACGATCGTAAGGTTTATTTATCATTTCTTACCGTATTCATAATTAACTACAAAATTTTAGCCAAGAATATTAAAACTAGTACAAGGTGTGCGCCGTCAATATTGATCACCTTCATTAACATGATATTGAATAATCATGCCGAATTTGAGAAAGAGTGCGAGTCTCCGTTCATGTTTGAAGGGCAGCGAATACTTCAGCAGTGTTTGGTCATCTGTGCTTTAGTTTGCGTGCCCTGGATGCTTCTAGCCAAACCTCTACTAACTGTAACCACCAATAAGAAGCCCACTTACTCTGTAATAACTGCAATAATCAAACGTTAATGATTAATAATGGTTATAAATCATAGACTACTGAACAGTCGATAACAAGAAGTATAAGCTACGAAACAACGGATACGATAGGGATGATTGGAATGAGGTCGGGCTCGACAATTGGCATCCAGCAAGTGGAGAGAGATTCTATAGGTGAACTCTTCATTCATCAATCAATTCACACTATTGAATATGTACTGGGCTCAGTTTCACACACAGCTTCTTATCTGAGATTATGGGCTTTGTCATTGGCACATTCGCGTAAGTTTTGCGTCCATTGGATATACTTGACAAAAATTGATAATATATTTTCAGAATTATCGGAAGTGCTTTGGAGCATGATTTTAGATAAAGGACTGACGATGACAAATCCTTATATAGGAAGCATTGCTCTTTACATTATTTTCGGATGTTGGGCTGCTCTGACTGTCTCCATTTTGGTCGTCATGGAAGGATTGTCCGCCTTTTTGCATACACTACGATTACACTGGTATTTAAATTGGCACATCTTAAAATTGTATCTAACAGTATGTTTCAGGGTAGAGTTCCAAAGTAAATTTTATATGGGATCTGGTTATGTTTTTCAACCATTCTCATTTCAAACGATTCTATATCTCTCTACCAAAAATGAACAAAACGTTTAATTTTACTGTCTCAGTTAAGTTTTGTAATATAAAATAATAATAAATCATTAACCCTAATAAGATTGTTTTTTTATTTTTCATTACACACTATTTTACAGGTTTTTGCGTGACAAGTTTATTGCCAAAATAGCCTAATTACCAATAGACAAAACCACCAAAGATCTTGGACACACAAATATACAAAATACTTACAACATTAAGGTAAATACTGCAGGGTGATAAATACAACTCTTGGGGTCTTAATGGTTTATTGTTTATCAAAACGTAAAATATATATAACTTATCGCTTTCTGCGCAATTGCAGAGAGTTCCTCCTGAGCCAAGCAGCCCTTCTGGAACCGCCCTTGGTCTGAGAGTACCTGTGTCCCTTGCCCAATCCTCTGGATGATTTGCCAGCGGAGGTCTTACCGCGCAATTCACGGTGCTTGTGTACGGCGTTCACGATCCAGTTGACCTTAGGGTCGCGACGGATGGCGTTGTGGGATGGGTCAATCAAGATAACTTCAAAGTACTTGTAGGAAGAGTCCTGTCCTACCCAGTAGGAGTTCAGTACTCTCAAACCTCCGCACCTTCTGCCGACACGTTCCTGAAAAAAAAAGTTATATACTGGTCTGCTTTTGTAAACAATTAATGTTTATATTATGAAAAAATATTAATATAAAAGTAAAACTGTACACATATAAAGTTTTGTTTAAAATAAAATACATAAGAAAAACAATAAAATGAAGTATTTTTGAAACATAGATATATCTCAATTTCTTTGTTAACATGAGTTTTACAGGTTCAAATATTAACCTAATCAGTTTACTGCTATTATCTAGATTATTACCTTTTAGTTAAGAAAGCAAGAACACTATTAAAAAATATAAATTTAGTAATTGCACTGCTCTGCTTCAGCATTGCTAGATTACACTTAAATTGTACACTAGTGCTAACATATAAGCATAACGTACTACTAAGCATTGTTTTATTTGAGCAATGCAATTAGCAATAAGCATCTAAATTATCAAACTGACAGTACTAATGAAAGTAAATACATACCTCAGCAATGGATTGCAAGTTACGAACAGGTTTCAATTCGTTAACACCATGGCATTTTGGTTTACCATAAGTGGCACCCTTGGGTACTGGACGCTTACGTCCTCCACGACGTACCCGAATGCGGAAGATAACAAAGCCTGAAAGAACATTCGGCGTTACTTACAATAAAACAGTCCATTTAATCACATGTAAACATGCATGTTTTGAGCACAATTTTCGCAGTTCAAAATCCAGATAATTGTGGATAGCTGAAAAATGTTGTCATGTTAGGGTTGGAAGAATGTATTTACCTTGTTTAGCTCTGTATCCCAAACGGCGGGCCTTGTCTGGACGGGAAGGCCTGGGAGCACGGTGGAGCTTGGTCAGTTGACGATATTGCCAAACTCTCACTCTAAGGAGGAATCTGAGCACATCGCTCTGCTTTTTGCGGTACAATTCTTGGATGTATTTGTAAGCTCCCATTTTGGAAACCTGAAAAATAAACGAGATGTTAGATGACACATAACCTAACTATTGACAAAGTTTATTTTTATTAACAAGTTTTTGGTGGAAATTGCAAAAATACGAATGGGGTTGGATTAAAGATATAATATATCGATAGTTCTGTGTTATAGCATTACGTTTTATCTTAGGATGATTTGGAAAACTTAGGAAAATATTAAAATCTAAACAGAATACATACCTACTAGTTAACTGAGAACGGAAAAGGAAGCTTGACGAGAGAGATAGCCTGAAATTCTGTCATGCGCAAGATGTGTGCGCAACGAACAGTTTCTGATTGTTAAACGTTTTCTAAAATAATACTATGAAAAATATTAATTTATAATTTCTGTAAATAAAAAATGTCTTATTTTTTAAATATTCGAACATAAATGTATGTAAAATCAAAAATAAAGTCAGGAAATTTAAATTTGTAATGTTTATTCTAAAGTCACCATTGATTGTATAAATTTAAATTAAATAGAGAAACTATATTTTTAATAAAATTAAATTTAGTACACGAAATTGCCTCTTTAAATAAGTAATACAGGAATTCACTTTTCTGACATTTTATTTCCAACAAGTTTAAGAATTATTTTATTATTATTAGATATTTGAATTATTCATAATCAAATGATGTTTAACTTGGTATCCCTCAGTTTTGATTAATTTTTTCTGTTTATTTTAGAAATTATTTTACAACTTACATTTATTTATATACATTAGAGTGTACCAATGCTTATGGAGCATTTGAGCACAAGGAAAATTGTCGGAAAGTGGTGGAACCTATCGGTCAATAGCAGTAACTTCTAAAAATATAATGAAAGAAGAGAACTATGCGAGTGTAACTTATATAAATCCAGATTGTATTTTTTACTCGTTAATGGACAAAATTTTATAATAGGAGATAAGAGTAATAATTTGCTAAACTTAAATAATATAAAAACTTTAATAAATGAAAACATATAATAACAAAACAACTTTCTGAACTAAAGCAGTATAGTAAATATCAAAAAATTAAGTTGAAAATCTCTTTAAAAATTAAAACCATGTCAAAACGAATTTGTTAAAAAAATTAATTTGATATACAGCTTATAATTTTTTTTGAAAGTTTTTGAATCAATCTTCATTTTGCATTTAAAAAATATAGATATATAATGAAAAAAAGAACATCTTTTTAAATTATTTCGCTCTATTGGTCCAGCCCTAATAATTTATAGACTATTTAAGTGAAGCAAATAACATAAACCCTGTACAATAGTTTGGTAATTTAATGATAACTTTGTAGTAAGATAAGTGTTAATATAAGTTTAAGGTATGATTTAATTTTCTAAACACATAAATACATTATTCAGGCAAGTAGAAATGCCTGTATTTCCAAAAAATATTCAGATGTAAATAAATGTAACATTTCATTAAAAAAAAATAAAATTAGATATTTCTTCTGGTCTTAGATATTTTTGTACGTAAGCAACAAATAATCTTAATTATTTTATTTATATTTTATCAAACTATTTTTCAATATTATATTCAAATACAATAAATTAAAAAAATTATAAAATATTTGATATATTTCAAACACCGTGTTAATATTAATTAATAATAAGATTTTATTAATTTTATATCAGTCTTATTAAAATCAATACAAGAAAGTAGTTAACATTGTTTTAGTAGATAAAGAAAATATGTTAAAATTTTTGTAAATCCATTTACTTGTTAGTGGAAAAAAATGTTATAAAAGCGAATAATAATAATAATTTACTAAAAAATATTAATAAATCATATTCTGACATAGTAATAAAACAAAATATTATTTGTATAAAATATTTTGCTTTATTGGACCATATTAATTGATGGATTTCTGCTACTTGGTGGTAAATAGAATACACGATTTTTAGATACGTGGTTACGTAACTAACGTATAGTGAGTTTTAAAAAAATCTCATTATAAGTTAAAACCATGTCAGTATGAGTTTGATAAAAAAAAGTATGAAGTTTGAAGTGTACGAAACAGGAATTGTGTATTTCTCATTTTTCGAATAAGAAAGATCTAGTCAGTCTTACGTTCTATATGAATATCTTTAGTAATATTTGATTCCAATTATTTTATATTTTTAAAAATATTTTATATTTCTACTTAGTTTCAATAGAATATTTAGGATTTTATAAACCCATTTCATTGTGCTTCAATTTCATTATATTATGTGTAAAGTGATTTAAACATGACAAATGCACAAAAATGTAATGTAAAAGTGTGCACAATTTCAATTCACTAAATAATTGATACTAAATATTACTAATCACTAGTAGATTTAATACAAGAAAATTACGATGAAAATATTAAACATGATGAATATGCTCTATATTACATATACAGATTATTTATTAAAAATATGTTATTGTTAATTTATATTATAGGACGAAATTAATAGTTCAGAATTTTAAAAGTAAGAACATGAGCAGATTACATAAAATATATTAACAGGTATATGATAATATTCTTCAACATATTTATAAAAATTTTTATGTTACCATCCATACTGATTTACCATAATGTTTTACAGATGACTAGTATTTTTGTTTATAATCAGTTATAATATTATTTTAAAATTACGCACGTCGATGTTTGTAATTGAACAATGATAATCATGATAAATGATAAATTATTTAAAAATGTTATTTTGAATTATTTATTAACTAGTGATTAAGAGACTATAATATATTTAAACGAAGATCTCACTAATTATAATGTATAAAATAAAAAGAAATTTGATTTAACACGATTTTCGATTCGAATTTTTCTTGAATCTCATATTATTATTTTATTTTCTTTTTTTCAAAGTATAATTATTTTTTTATAATTTATTTAATGAATTAAAATGTGTAGGCACGAAATAAATTCATAAATAAACTCTAACAAGATTTTTTTAATATTGTTTACATCTAATTCTCTTTTTACTTGAATTTTTCTTTACACGAATTTTTTGAAAACGTATCTATCGTATAAAAAGAAAATTAGATGCAATTAGAAGTGGCGTCCTCTAATATGAAATTACTAAAGAAACATATACATAACTAAGAACTCTGTGATCGTTGTCTACTAACTGAATATTAAACCATCGTTAGTTCGCAAATTTCCTACCACTAGAATGGTCCTAGATATTTTATATTTAAATTCGTAGAAGCTTTTATTCACATTTATAAATTAAATTAATATATATTTATATACCATGTTCTTAGTACACAAAAATGGTCGTATTTTTGTTGTTTAGCAATAAGCGAATGGGGCAAATTTCAATTTATTGAGCTTACTAATGTTCTGACATTTGCTGACTAAATTAATAAAAGTCAAAAAATTACTTATTTATTAATTTATTGCCTATTATTAAACATTCCAATGTTATTGTGACGTTAGTTAGTAAATAGACCGCTTGGCGTCGCCCAATTCGTTCTAAATTTGCATAAATTGACATTTCCAACAAAAAACATTTTGTAGTGAACAATGGCTGCTTTTATCAAAAAAGTTAAATTCGCAAATATTAAGGTATTTACCAAATTAATTACACTTTTCGATTAAAGCATACAATATCCAGAATAGTAACTTCACCTCCAAAACATCTGACTGTGACCCACAATTATCCAGATTCTAGAAAGCCATGAATTGCGTACAAAATTTACGATTTGTTGTGTATGCAACAAATCGGGGTTACGACTATTAAAACAAATAATTGATTAGATGGATGATTTCGACAGTGTTGAAACCCGGGTGCCATAAAAGATTCTGATTTAAACATTCAGATGCACTGCCAACTTTTATTATTATTCTGGCTCTTAATCCAAATGACGTTCTTATCATATGATTGTTTTATTTACAGCTTTGCAAAATGGCCAAGGCATACTCTTAGAGAAAAATATAATTGTATTTTTACCCTCTTATTTTTATAGTAACTTCAGTACAATTTTAGTGTTAATAATAATATTAATATAATAATTAAAATAAGGGAAAATATTAATTATATTAAGTGAAAAATCAAATAAGAAGAAATGGCTACACAAGAGGATCGTTCACTCTCATCTGGAGTTTCCATTCCAAGGTGGATGAAAAGCAAAATTACTGACAAGTAAGTACAAACTTGTGCTTATAACTATAACAAATTATAAATTTGCACGTTGTTATTAGTCTGTGTTTACTTGTAATGTTGTGATTAAAATTTGACCTCTACTTTTTTCTTCTATGTATTAACATTTGATTTGATAACATTTTTGTTGTCATGGGGAGTTATATAGTTATGAAATAGTACAGGTTTCACAACAATGTACAGCATAGTTACAGCAACTTTCAAAATATTCATATAGTTAGAATAATATATACTGAGCTCAGTAAAATTTTATCTTACATTGTATTTTAAATTAGACCTTATCTGTGTCATAACTATGCTTATAATATTTTATAGTGTATTGAAATTGAAATGTTTATAAAAAAGCATAACCAGATAAAAAATAATTAGCATTTTAAATTGTGTTTATAAAAACGGACATTATGTTTTAAAAAGTGGGGAATAATTAATACACAGAATATGTTACTTATAATTTTAAAATTAATTTATTGTTCAGAATCATAGGTGATATCTGTAATGCCTATTGTTAGATATTTTAAGTAACAGTAGATTCAAATACGTGACCGCTAATTTTTTATTGAAAGTCTTGACATTTCCCGTACCAGTCCACGATTGGTTTCGCCTTCAAATTATTAATATGTGATAATCATCAAAGCAACAAAAATAAGATAATTATGTGTTTAATTGTATTATTTACTTGTATAATAATATTCTAAGAAATTAACACCCTCTAAATTAATCTTGATAATCTAATGTAACTTATATATTTTATATTATTTATTACAGATTATTTTAATAATACCTTATTTTCTTGGGATATAAAGTGTTATGAAATATTTTCTTCATCATTTTAATTATAAAATATAAATAAACTTTTCTACAATGGGTGGGCACTCAGTTTCTGAAAAATTCTTCTCATATTTATCTGTTTTTGAATATCACAGATTGCATAGTGGCGCTAGAAAAAATACTTTCTCAGATTTTAAGATTGTTGAAGATAGAGAAGATGTGAAAGGAGCAGGATCATTATAACTGATCACACGTTCTTTCTACATTATTTTGAGGTGCCGTGCAAAATATGATTCATAAAATGAAAAAAACACAAGCACATAATATTTAGTGAACACATTAAACCAGAAAGCATAGTGAATTTTTTGTTCTGTAAAAAATTCGCCCAAACTATTTGATTTTTATTATATAGACGTATTATCTGTTATCGTTGGTTTATACACCAATTTATTGCATAATTTATTGTCACGAATTTGTTTATTTTATGTTGGTTAATTTACTATATTTAATTTATATATTAGTAAACAAAGTTTATTTATAAGTTGGTAATATCAAAACTCTGGCAATTGTTATTATATTAAAAATTTTATGGATTCATCTGGTTTGCATATAATTGTCCCTCATTTCAAATCCAACGATAATTGAGATTGTGAAGTAGGAAAATTACAATTACAGATAAAATTAGAGAAGAGAAAATTCTCACTTGCGTCAGATTTTCGTTTTGTGAATGACGCTTAATATTGAAAACATCATTTTTGAAAGAATATGTTGATCTTATATAATTAAAAATTTCAAAATGACTGTTGTATTAATTAGTTAGCTGTGAGTATTTAGTTTGTTGAAAATTTGCTAAGTATCACTGTATTTATCATTTTCTTTGAATGTTTTAAGTTGATATATTACTTTATTTCCAGATTTGACTTTGATCAAAGTGCATTCTCCCCAACCGAACCCGATGACAGTTTCATGTACTACTACCGCCATCCGGTAAAAGAACGAAGAGGAAGCGACAACAAAATATTGTCATCTAATATAAAGGAAAGCAATATCTCCGTTACTCAAGTCTCCACCAAAAAGCCTGACTTCTCCAAACACCCGCCGCCATGTCAAAAATATTTGCAAAACGGTACCCAATAAGCTTTTACCGGAAAAGACATTCTAAGATCTAATTATTAAATTAATTTTACAGAGGACAATCCGATCGTAACGAAAACACTGGACGGTAGGATGAAATCAAATGGAACGGACGACGGATTTAAGGGCGAAGCGGCCAAGTGCGGCTCCTCAATTATCCGCGTGGCCCATCAGATGGTTGCGGGAAAAGTGGTGCACGGATTCCACTTAGCGGAGGATGACGACTGCGATCCGGATCTGAAGAACTTCGATCCACACAAGCGGCGCGGTAGCAAGTCTCTGCCAGCGTCGCCCCTGACGTCACCGAACAGCTCTCCGAAAAGCAGGCGCAGAGTGAATAAATATTTTACCGGCGCCTACACTGATACGGATAAATCAAAGGGCAGTTGGATCTTGTCTAATTTGTTGGCTAGGAGAAGCTTGTCGCAGTCGGTCAGCGGTTTCATTGGGGAAGAAACCAAGGAGGATCTTGAAAGATCTGCGTCTACGATGAGTGTCGACGATGTACCTGTTTCGAAACCTAATCAAGTCTACAAAGCTCAGCCCTCTGAACTTAGGGAGATGAATTTTTGGTCTCCCACCTCCATGTAAACTGAATTCTTGATATTATTTTAGGTTCTGTTGTTTATTTTTAACGTAAATGATATACTACGATTATTTTATTAATAATGTACGGTTAAAATTTGCTGGTTGGAGAATGAATACAACTTAATATTATCTAAATAGTAATAATAAAAGTGTTAAAAATTCAAGATAATATTAAGAGTTCGTTTACAGCAAGTTATATTTATAATTAAAATTCTCATTAAACTTAATTTTAAATCCCTTATAAAATACATGTTTTATTTGCTTTCTTTTATTTCATAATCCCCTAGTCCGTCCCCTGTTTAATTCTGCATTATTTGAACACACAAATGTTGCTTAGGAAATATTCGTTAGTTTCTGCTAAGCTTTAGCATTTGTCCGATAGATGACACTCAGATTAATTAATATTTAATGATTTATTATTAATAATTCAATAAATATTTCCTGTAGATAATATTAATTTATGAAGATAACATGAAGTAAACTTTTATTTATGTAGATTTAAAATTCCCACCTATGTTCGATAAAAGAGATCCCTCTAAAGCGTAGTTAACAAATGTCAACCATCTGATTCGTAAATAACTAAATATTGGAGTAAATAAATCGCCAACAAAAATAATCATCCAACAAACTCCGAGTGGATTATGGTTTAATTTACGATAGACTAAAAAGCGGTCAGTATGGGATGCTGTTACAGTTATTTTTGTAAAGACGATACTACGTCACAGGTATATTGGTGCATATTATTATAATTTTGCGAAGACAAAGACTTTGTTTTGCAGTCTGGTGAACCAACGGAAAGAACTCATCTACTGGTTAATCCAGTTTCGGTAAATTCCAACATAGAACGTACTAATAGTGATGATTATCTATGCAGAAATTCAAACACCTTACCAAAAAAGACTGATGAGCAATCAGCCTTAAATAGGATTTTACAAGAAACTGCTACTAATGTTATTGATGTGGCTGCTTTGGACTCTCATAATTTACAACAGCATGAATATTTGGAAAGGATGAAACAATATAATGCCAGAGTACAGCAAATTGCAACTAATAATAAGAGCAAGCTAACTAATAAGGTGCAACCATGTTTGTTACAAGACATACCGGTCCCTGAAAAAATTCTCTCATCTGAACCCATTTCTCAAGATGACATAAAATTGGTAAATATTGTTTGTGAATGTTGTAAAATTAAAAATAATAATTATTCTTTTAGATTAATTCTTTTGTGAGTTCTGCAGAAGCGTCAATCAAAGATATAAAGGTAGAGCATAAGGAGAATCTCGTAGAGCCATTTGGAATAAATTGCTGAGACTGGAAAGTGAATTGACAATTATAATAGTCTGAATAATGTGAATGCCTAGTATAAATTGCATATACATTAGTCAGAATTGTGCAATTATCCAGCAGATTATTGAAGTGCACAAATTGTCTTTAATTATTATTCTTATTGGATTAACATTGCAAGATATGTAAATATAAATGACAGAAAACAGGTGATAATGTGATGAATTGAGTATGTACTAAAGACTTTGTGACTACTTCTGTGTATGTTGATGCTATTTTTATTATACATAATTTTTGGGCAAATAAGATTATGTTTATATACAATATATTTGTAAATTTATGATTGTGGAAATATATTCGTTTATTATACAAATTTTTTATTAATGTACTCCTATTAAGATTGCAATCAGCTTTAACAATTTATTTCCAAAAATTACAACTACAGATTATAAAAACAAATTTGAAATGGCTACCATAGAATACAAAAAAGATCATAATTTTAAAAACTTCCTACATCTCTCATTGAAAACTTTTAAAGTTCTTTGTCTTATTAGCTCCTCCACAGTTAATTCCACTTGCAACATCCTCAACTGAAACACTAAATTCAATAAAAATTCATTACAAAGAATGTCTATGTACCTTTGTTTGCTCTTGTTTTAATAGCTTATTCACTTGAATATCATCAGTTTTGAGTTCTCTCTCTTCTTTTAACTTTTTAACTCTATCAGTGGTGACTAAAATGCAATTTTTTATGAGATTGTCTCTTTTCTCATGCCCCTCTTTTAACTGAGCATGTAAATCTTTGCAGGCGTTCTCTTCATCTTTGTGAAAAGAGTTGGTGGGAATTACGTCGTTAATGGTACTTACTATAATGTCCTCAGGTTTTCTTAAATTTTTTAAGGCATCCTAAAATGAAAGTAATGTTGCGTTGGTACAATGAGGTTATGTGGACCAAGTACCTGAAAATCGCTGATGTCTGGACATTCCATAATTGCGCCGGGCATTATGAATTACGAAAATGATTAATTTAAATAAATTTTCAGTCTAAAATTTTTTGTAATTGCACTTTGTAAAACGCGTGCCAGTAGTTGACTGATTTTGTAAGAAGATGGCAGCACTAAATTTTAATTTTTTTATCAGTAGTTATTTTTGTTTGAATTGAACCTTAACTCTATATATAAACTATTTTCTATTAATAAACTATTCTATATCTATAAACTATTAGGTAAAATATGACAGTCATGGATTGTGAAATATATTAGTAAATATCAATAATAAAAAATGTTTATAAATAAACAAAAATTTAGATAGTTTCAACTATGTTTATCAATTATACATTGAAATTTAAAATACAATTTTAATAATCAAAATATTGAATTTGGGTATATCTGAATTTGAATTATACAATTAAAAATAGAATATATCAAATGAAATTACAAAAAGTAGCGTTGATCAACCTTAAAATATATTTTTGTATCAAACTTTTAAAAACTAACAATTTATTTTGCTGGAAATTTCCATATAGTCATATGTTAACTGCATTTTTATAACCTTGATGTGTAATTGAATATTTATATACTTTAAAATATTTTAATTATACGAAAATAAAATAAAATAACTAGTCGTTTTAAATTGTCACAAAGTGGAAGGCGAGCAATAAAATATAAAATATTTTTATCATATATTTAAATGACTGACAATACAACTATAAAATGTACTATTAAAAGGCAGTAAAAAATCGAAACAATTTATTAATCTTAAAAATTAATTTATAAATTATTCACAGTGTACTGCAAAGGAAAAGGACATAATAAAAAGAAAGATGTACAGCCTTAATTGAAAAAAATCGCAATTAAGGTATTTATTAGTTATTTTCTAACACTGTACAATATGCAATAGTGTTACTTCTAAATAACAGATGGTAAACTCGAATAAATATATGCCAATTTATTTAATGTAAATTATGTAAGCCCAAAGTCTCTGGATGTTTCAAGAATATGATCCCTTGTCATATATTCACTGGAGTCTTGCTAAATTAATTGATATATATATATAAAATAAATGTCCTATTGCTGAATGTAACTTGATGTTAACATGATGTTGATGTAACAAGTTGCGGAATTGATGGTAAAATGATGGCAGTGCCGCTTAGAAGGCGAACAACAACAAGAACGCCATCATAAGACAGAAAAGACCCATGGCTTCAGACAAGGCGAAACCCAAAATGGCGTATGAGAAAAGTTGTTGTTTCAGACTTGGGTTTCTGGCATAACCAATGATGAGGGAACCGAATACTGTTCCAATACCAGCTCCTATAACATACAATCAACAAAAATAATTAATTACATAATGTTGACCATAAATTTTGTAAAAAAAAATGATTATGATAATTAAGCAACATACCAGTTAGTTCCAAATGATCAAATGAAGGACACAAGTTATTTTTTTATATTTTTAATAGGGCAGGGTTAACACTATGAAAAACGTGTTTGATCTTGCATAAGAAACTGAACAAAGCTTAAAGTGCAAACAACATCAAGAAAGCAATCATGAGGCAAAATAAGCCCATGGCTTCTGATAGTGCAAAACCAAGAATTGCATATGAGAACAGCTGCTGCTTCAATGAAGGGTTTCTGGCATAACCCACAATCAAGCTGCCAAACACAACTCCAATACCAATGCCTGCAAGAGTTGGTTATGTTAATACAAAGGCTCTACATTTCACATTCACCCTTGGGATCTGCCACAGGGAATGTTTGCTGCAGTTCTATCAGACATCCAAGGAAGTTAATTCATCAACAGAATTATGCAAACCATTAAATTGTCATCATCAAAACTACAGCAAACTAAACAAAAAGAAACGATGATTGGAATGGATGGACGAACCTGAACCAGCGACTCCGACTGTGGCGGCACCGGCACCAATGAATTTGGCGGCGGAGTCGATATCACGAGTCACAGGGGAGGTCTGGAAACTACGGATGGCGGGAAGAAGGGCTGGCTTCTGTTGTTGCTGTTGCACAGTCTGGACAAGAGGCTGGCTTTGGGTCACTGCACTGCTGAGTGGTCTTAAGTATTGTTTGGAGTTGGCCACAAGCTGAAATTAAATAGTTTTCCCTCAAAATATTTTCCCATTTAATAAAATCTAATGTTATATAATATATACTTCAGACATCCAAGGAAGTTAATTCATCAAAAGATTATGAACTTTTATAGTTGTCATCATGTGAAGGATTCATGTTATGTAATTGATAAGAGATAAATGAATTTAACTAGGTGTTTAATTTTGCATGTAGGCCACACCTGTAAGGTAAAATTTAAGAATTTTACTCTTGATTTATGCTTTAAAGCATAAATTCTGTAACAAAAGTTATTAATGTAAAATTTTGAAGGTTATGTAACACGAATTATGAAATATTTAAAACAAAATTAATAAAAATAGTTTACAAGTGTTTAAGGTTTTAAGATTTTTAGTTATAAAAGAAAGTTTTATTGAAAACTTCCGAACGTTTAGGTTGGAGGCCGCTTACATAACATGTAACTCAAGATCAGGATATAAGTGCATTTGTCAGCTATTTTTAAAGCAAATTTAATGAAAAAAACAGAAACTTGGTACTTACGGCATTTCTAGCGATCAATCTGGCACAGGCGAACATTGTTATTTATTTATTTTCTATTTCGATTGAAACAACTTAACAACCTGAAAAGAATATTCCAATTAGAGTGATTCCGGAATGAGAAATGTCAAAATGAAAGACAGTCAAAGGTTCAAATTGAACATCGGTTACGTAACAACAGAACATTTGCAAACCTCCTAACTTTTGGATTTTCTAACTGACCGTCACCTAAATTGCGCCTTTTAGTTATACAAGTCCAGTTTTATTCAACAGAATATCAATAATTCCGTATTTATCCAAATGCCAAATAACTATAATGGCCGGAGGTTTCGGCGTATAATTCGTCTACGTCTACACCAATTTGACATAAAATACGTAACGTAGCACAAAAATCAACCGATATCCACTAGGAACCTTCAAATCGCCTTTAAATTTCAACGAAATCTATCACCGATGACACAAAATTAATGAAATAACTGCAGATTTACAATACTACTCACAAAACTGGAACACCGACTTACCACTGAACAGTGTCGGCGAAAGGTGGTAAGAACAAGCCTGAACTCGGAATGTACAATTTAGAGTTACTCTTCAAGCTGAAAAGCTAGGGCGCATGTGCAGTACGCCTTCAACGTAGCCAAGTTCCGTTACGCGTGTAACCACTGATCACAGCCGTTGAGCAAAGTTCGCCGATAACGGGGATTCCTATATCAAAATTTTTGCTAACTTTTACTAATTTCTCAATTATTATCAATAATTTTCAAAATACCGAAAGTGACAGACAAGTATTATTTAATGACATATATTTTTGATTAATTGCGTTTGATAATAATATTGAAATGGAGTAAATTGGCTTTTTTGGTTGGAGGGCGTTGCACTAGGTGGTGCCACGTGACTCTGGCACAAAAAGCTTAACGATTGGAAACTGCAATGCCGGTATTCAGTGATATAAGTAACCTAAAAATGTGTTTATGTAATACTTGTTAAACTTTTAATATTTCAAATAACAGAAATTTCAGAATTTTTATATAAAACTATTGCATTTGACAAGTTAAAAATCGCTATTTAAATAATGAAATTAATAATTATTTTGATTTGTTATTTAAATCATTCATTGTGACTATCACATGATTGTTACTTAATTTCAATAAAATATGAAATTAAAAATTAAAAAAAGTGAGGCAGTAAACAACAAAATTTTATAATTATCTATTTAATTCATAATATTAAATTTGGAGTTCAATGTCAGCAGATATTATTAAATATTGCTAAGTTGAACTTTATCCATTTATTTATAAATAAAAAAAGACGATAATACTGATAAGAATTTGTTCAAGTCAATATTCTAAATATTTAATATCAATAAAATACAGAATTATATATACATGTATTAATGTAAATGTACATTTTATTGCATTTTCAGTGCAAAATAATTAAAGCGTTCCTTTGAAATATAATTAAGAAAGAACAGAATATGAAATAAGGCCTTAGTACAAAAATAAAACTACTATTAAAAAATAATTAATATTTTGTTTACATATTTTTTTCAGTGATATTTTATATAATTAATTATGTTTAAAAAATTGTTTATTGTGTCTCTAAAACTGTTGTATAAAATAGTTAAACAAATCATAGATCTTTTTTTTTTTTTGAAAATTTGCCAAATTACCTATACCCAATTTATTTTGAAACTTGGTTATCTAATCTAATTTCTTTATTTGAATTATAGGAGTACAAAATAGGAAAACAGCTACATAAATTAGTGCATTTATAAATCTATATCAAATTAAAATTCTTTATTAGACAATAATATTCTGTATCCGATTTAATAAAGAATGAACAGTAACGTTAGTTGCCTAGGCACGGTTATTGCTCCATCTATAATGCTACTAATTTACTACCACTGCTCTTTTATTAAAAATTTCTGTTGTATTGTAATTTAGTACGATATTCATCCTAAAGATGCTTTATGATGTAAAAAACTTTTTAAAATTACTTTGCTAATGATAATAAAGTATAGTTAAAGGAATTTAATAATAAAATTCATTTTTATTTTTGAGTAAAATGAAAGACATTAATTTTGAATAATTTTATCTTGTATGTAAGTAGTACATATAGTCATCAAGTATTACGAAACTGTCTTTCTATATACTAAGTTTACTGAATTATTTGCATTGTTATTATTATTATATTTTGTAACATCATATATTGTGATACCTGAATAAAAGATAAAACAAGAGACCATAGAAACAGTACAAAATTAAAAATTAAACATTTTGTAAGATATTTCATAAAATGACTTAATCCAAATATTGTCCAATAAATATATAATACATATATAGAACAAAAAACAAAAACAATATTTTAATTTTGTCTACACATAATTAACAACATTTGAATGATCAGTGCTTTTGTGATAACAATCTCTTTTATACCAAATACTGTTAACGTGTTCAAATTAAGAATTTTGGAACCAAATAGAAATATTAAAAATTTACTTATGAAATGAATTGGCGTGAAGAGGCACATTTAAGTTTGGAGGACTTGCACAAAATATTCATTGAAGATTTTACAATATATTACTCTTCGATCTTTGTGTAAGTTATATTATATATCTATTTTAAAGAATAAAAAGATAAAAAAAGTATTTTTTAATATTAATATCAATAAAATAATTTTCATAGGTTGGGCACTGCTCCATCTGACTCATATGAGTAGCTGCCACTGTTAAATGTAAAAAGTTAATCTTGGGAGGATATATATTATTTTATTAACACACAATATCAGTGCGTCTAATGTCTAGCAATTAGAAATTGGTACCAAAAGTAAATATTCGAACAAAACTAATTTGCACAAAAATATGTTAATTGTCCTCCATTATTTTGCCTAAGAGTACTAAAAGTTATAAATCCATGTTTAAAAGAATAAGAATAGTTAGTCGTTCTCCAAATAATAGTTTCAACCCTAAACCCAAGATATACTACATAAACCTTGAAGCATTATGGTTTGGGGTACTTCTTCTTGGCATGGTGTAGTTACAGAAAATTATTGATAACCTAGACCGTTTCATGCACACATATCACGAGAGATGTAATATAACCATTTAATAACGATAATTTATGAGTTATATTGATTTTTATACATAATAATGATCCAAAAGATCTGTCCAAAGTGATTCCAAAGATAATCATGTTGAAGTTCTGGATTGGTCGGCGTAAAGTTGGGAACTAAATCCAATAAAACTTACGGAATCATGTCGTTCCGACGATTAAGCAACAAAAGAAATGTAAGTGTAATTATTAATTGAAGAGTTATGGAATTTAACTGCAAACGACCCTTGCCGAAATCTCTTTGAATCTACGTCTCGTCTGTTACAAACGGTTATAACCAACAAAGGCTATCCAAACAAAATATTTACATTTTTTTACATAAATTATTTAATAAATATATATTTTTTAAATGTGGGTCATTTCTGTGACCAGCCCATTGCTCATTTATTTTGTATACATTATTTTGTTTTAGGTACATATTATATATTTAGTGTAATTATTTATGTAAAATATTTTAATCGCAATTACAGAGAGGTGTGTATTTTCTAATTAATGGCCACAGTGGAAATAAAAAAATGAAAAAATGAATTGTGCGGTTTTTATTCATCCTTTATAACATTGTATATACGAAATGTATCCTTTAAATGTTACCCACTCTTGATTAATATTTTTCTGCCGTCTGGACAAAGGTTCAAGTGGCATAATAAAAAAACTCTAGTAAAATGTGGTTATAATAGAATATTGGGCCAATATTTTATTCGATCAGACGAATAATAGAATCAATGGTACGAGCAAATGAAGTTAATAGATCTCTATTTATTTTTATTAGACAGGACCAAAATGCTTGGAAAATAAAAATATCAGACCTAATAATAGAATACCTCAATTCGGTTCGTCAAATTATAACTAATTACGAATATCAATTGCCAATTGCCAATTGCCAATATCCAATTATTAATATTATTATTAATAATAAATTTTCTTTGTGTCATCCAATTCCAACCAATTTAGATTTTATAAATAAGCACCCACATTTTTATTTGACTATCATTTTATTAGCATTAACGACTTTGGCATTACCTTCATGTCCTTGAATTTGACACAGCATTGAGGCTAAATTTTCGGGACAGATTGTTCTAATCTTTGAAACGATTCAGTCGATAA
This sequence comes from Aethina tumida, assembly GCF_024364675.1. Lineage (NCBI taxonomy): Eukaryota > Metazoa > Arthropoda > Insecta > Coleoptera > Nitidulidae > Aethina > Aethina tumida. Next base: position 33,067,517 of record NC_065437.1, read on the forward strand.
TATTAATATTCATTTATGTTAATGGCCGGACTTATATATTCTATTATATTTCAACGTAATTTTTGACCTGACTATGTTGAATGTTCATATACAGATAAACGATGAGGATTCAAAAAGACCTTTTGGAACATTTTTGTGGAAGAAAATAGGTTACACGTGTGTACATTCTTTTCGTCATTTATTGCAGTTATATTAAAAATTTTTCATGCCTTACTCGAATCGAAACATGCGGCACAATATGAAACAAACATGCACGAGGAAAGTATTTTACAAATATTTAATCATTGCGTCGCAAAATTAAATTTTATATTTACGATTTAAGCTAATATTCACATTTGGACGTTAACAAAACATATTTAATAATTTTTCGTTTTACTTTAATGATTATAAATTCTTTTAATGAATGATATGATGGCTTTTGAATGAAAATAAATGCGCCATAAATTTTACACGACACACGTTTAGTTATTCCGGGCGAATTTATTTATGTTTGTTTTTTTTCCCGTAGTTTTATTCGCCAGAACACAAATAGAGCAAAATAAAAAAATACTGTTTCACACCGTAAACGAATAAATAAATTACGTTACGAAAAACAAATTTCACGGTCCAAGTCGAGATGTTATCTGTGATGTTATTTTAATTAATTACACAACACATTCCAATTGGTGTGGTGCTCTCCAATGGTATTGTTCGAGTAAATGGAAATATGATGTATGGTGCTTTATTGACATTTGGGGAAACTGTGTAGTTATGGAGTTACGTATTAATGATTATTGGGGTAATAAAGTTAGTAAATCAATGATATTTATTTGGCAATCGGGTGTTATTTGTATACCCAATAACTCCAACTAGAGCCAGGTAGATTCTATAAATTAACTTTACCATTTCTTTTAAGAAACTTACTTGATATTAGTTAATGCTAACACATTTTTTGTACATGATGTATATGTATAAAAAATCAGTTAAATATAATAGCTTGCTAATTAAGGCAGATAGAACATCTTACAATGTCAGTGTAAAGTAAATTGTGGTGCAAAATACTATCTCAATTATTATTTTAATTGTGACCTTTAGAAAAGTATTTGAATATGACTTAGTGTTTAAAAACTGTTAAAGAATTTCGATCGGATGACATTAGTTTAAAAGGAAACAGTGCCACATTATTTTGTCTATAAATATTTATTAGAATATTTAATGTGCATGTAAAAAAGCAACACTAGTAATTATTCGAAATTATTTTGAATTGATACTGCCTGCATTTAATGAATATATTTTAATTGTAAGTAAGGTTGATGGTCAATACATGCAATTGAACACGGGTTTTTATACAATTTTCTCTTTCTGTTTTTGTTTGATAATTGTGGGCGATTAATTAAACAGTAAATTATAATGATAAAAAATTAAATATGAAGGACAAGATTGAACCAAAGTATTAAGAAATTGATCAATAATTTATATTGTTTATCATTTGCTTCGCAAGACTGATTTTTTATGGAATATTTACTAATTTATGGGTCGAAGAATATGAAATTCAAAGGAGAGAAAGGACACACATCTAATGTTATTAGCGGATCAGGGTTATTCTTAAAAATTATTACTTTTATTTGTTTAAATTGATGTAGGTGAAAAATATTCCTGGTATTACAATGTAATTCCAAAATTGTGGTAGATTTATGTCTAACTGATCTGGTTAAGGAGGTAGTAAACAAGCGCTCAGCGTTTTCGGTCGAATAAATAGTCATCCTACGTCCGAAATATTCCTGCTCAAATCGTAAGTTGGTGGGAATCCTGATGGTGTTCAGCCAAAACGACTAGCACGGTAAGAATCCAGTTTCATTCAATTTTATTGCTCGACTCATGTCGAAAGCACCTGCCCGACGATCCGCGGCGAAAAGTTACTTGGCGCGTGTTGCCGGCCGTCCAGTCAGTCTGATAGTCGTGGTGAAACGCAGTGCGATATGTCAACGCAACATTGCGAGTGGATTGGATTGTTTATAAACAGTGAAGTTTGAATCGTCGTCGCCTCAATGACCAACATCACCGGCAACATGTCCCACCAGGACTGGGACCTCAATTTCGATACGAATGAAACGTCAGGGGACACGACCGCGATCATGTACTCCCTGACGGTGGTGGTGCCGTTCACCATCATCTATGCGATCATCTTCGTGTCGGGGGTTCTGGGGAACGTGAGCACGTGCATCGTGATTGCACGCAGCAAGTCCATGCACACCGCCACCAACTACTATCTCTTCAGTTTGGCCCTGTCGGACATGTTGCTCCTGGTCTCAGGACTGCCGCCGGAAATGTACAAGATTTGGTCGCCGGACAACTACGTTTTCGGCGAAACGTTCTGCTTCCTACAGGGTTTCTTTGCGGAGATGTCGGCCAACGCAACGGTACTCACCATCACCGCCTTCACTGTGGAACGGTACCTCGCGATATGCCACCCGTTTCTCTCCCACACCATGTCCAAGTTATCCAGAGTTGTGAAGTACATCATCTCCATCTGGATTATCGCCCTCGGACTGGCAATCCCTCAGGCCATACAATTCGGCATCCAATATGAAATAGTGAACGGTCGCAGGAATAGTTACTGTAACGTGGTGAAAACATTCTTCGAACATTCCTTCGAGATTTCGACATTCGTGTTTTTTGTGGCGCCCATGACCCTGATAACCGTTCTCTACATCTTGATCGGCATTCAGTTGAGGAAGTCGAAGAACATTGCTGATGCGATGCGTGGATCGCTGAACGATTCCAGACGCGGGCGTCTTTTGAGGAACACAGCCTCCCAGAATCGGGTGATTAGAATGTTAAGTAAGTATAAACGTGATTGTTGTATATGTGTATAGTTGGTTATGAGTTTGTGTGTGCGAGATTAGATCAGTAAATAAAGTTTAGATAAGAACATCTTGAATCGGTACCAATTTCAATCAACATGAATAAATGTAAGTAAACTATTGAATTCAATACAAATCGATCAAATAAAAATATTTTTATTATTGGGAATTCGGTATTCAAACCTGATCTTGGCAAAATAAATTAAAAACAAAATAATTATAAATTATTCTATAAACAAAAATTCTTAAACAATAACAAATTAAATAATAATAATATAAAGAAGAAAAAATGTCCGATTGTATATTTTCACATACTTACATTATATTTAATCAAATATAAATTCTAATTAAATTATTTACAAAAAATATTCAAATTCGAAATAAAAATATATTTTAAATGAATTGTTATTGTTTAAAGTTAAATTACTTAATTATAAAATTTACATATAAAAATGTAAAGCATTATTATTTAAGGCTTTAATTATAATAAAGCTTTTTTTTATTAAAATCTATTCTTTATTTTAGTAATATTAAATGATATAATGTTTAAAAAATAATTTTAAATAAATTTTATAAACACAAATTATAAAAAAATGTTTTTAAACCTGACGACATATTTTCATACAGTAAACATTATAGTAAATAAAACAAAAAATCATATTAAAATGCTTATTTTAATTAATATGATCATTTATATAAATCATATTTTAAAATATTGATAAATAAAATTATATCCTAAATTAATTAGTATTCAAAATCTAAAGAAATAAGGTAAAATATTCAAATTAAAATTTCTATTTTTAATATTTCTTAATAAATATGAAATTTCTATAATTAATATGAAATTTTATATAAATTATTTTTTTTTTCCTTTAAATTCTAATTTAAAATATAAATAATATTATTATATTAATAATTAATATCATATATTTTAAATAATTATTATCTAAACATTCAAATATAAAATTTATTTTATACTTAATGCATTTCAAAATTCTAAAAAATTAAAACGTTTTAAATCTCAAAATTCATAAAACATAAAAAATTAAAGAGAATACTATTATGATCAAGTTGTTTGTTAAAAACATTATGGTATATCAAACATTTACCGAAATTAGTTTTATATAGGTGTAATATAATTTATTTAGTATAATAATATTTGTTAATATAAACACATATTTTTAATTTATAAATATCGAATTAGAGTTTAAAAAATCGAGAATATTTATTTAACTTAAATTACATTATTCCAATTCTATTTTGCTAATATTAAATCTGCAAGAAACCTTTTTTGTTAATATAATGTCATTTTTTTATTTTATTGAAATTTTGATAAATTACTCAATCTATCGAATGGATACCAACATGTTATAGATATTATATTTTTTCAATATCAGCGTAATATTTCCAAGCTTTCGGCATGATTGATAATAGTAATCGTATATAAAGTCATAAATAACGAAGTTTATGAATGATAAAGTATTTTTAACCAACACTTTTCTTTCGTTTATCACCGCAGATATTCAAATATAAAAAATTTGTCGTCGGCATCAAAAATAAAAATATTATTCCTGGAAAATAATAAAATTAATTTCGGACGTGTTTATATATTTTATTACATGACAAACAGATATATGACTTTATTTCCAATGATACGAGAGTCATTAACTGAAAAACTTCGTGTTTATATTTTTAGAAGTTTTGTTTGCGTTTCCAAAAACTTGTACTACATATTTAAAACTCCGATAAATTTCGATTTACATTTGAGGCAAAACAAAACAAGCCCATAAAACGATGTCTGACAATTCAGTATGACGATAGTAAGCAAGTAAGGAAGTTTCGCCATTTTTCCTTATTCAGTACGAATTTTAATTATTAAAATCCTGTCAGTAAATCAATAACTTTTATCCATAATTAATGACGACAATCGATTTTTTGCTTCTGTCAAATTTGCATTGGGATAATGACGACAGTTTAATCGGGAAACGCATTCATTACCTTATTGGCCACCAATTACGTTCGATTACGGAGCGATACGAATTTACGCAAAACCTGAAATGCAACAGTGAACAAAAATTGTTTGTAACGCTTTATAGTAGTTATATTTCGATCATCCTGAACATTAAACGTAATGTTGGCAAAACATTTATACTAGTCCAGTCGTAAATTTATTGTATATATTCACGGATGTTGGTTTAATCTTAAAACTTTTTAACTCAATGTATGTTAAGCGTCCATCGCACAATATTGTTTTTGTTTGTAATTAGGTGTTTACACGCCTCGGGATCATTTTTCAATAGAACATTTGTGTAAAATCGATTGCGTATAGTTGATTGCCATGTAATGATGTGTAAAAAGAATAAATAGTTATAAAGATTTATAGCTTGTTTTTCACAACTTCAATTTCATTAACGAATATTATAACAGCGAAAACCTACTTTTAATTAAATTAACAAATTTAATCTTATTGTTATAAACAAATAAGTATGGTGTCCAATAAATTTCAATCAGGAATGCATAGTTCCGTTTTATTCATGTAAATTAATTCAAAACATAGAACGAAATATTTTTAGACACTGACATTGGAAGGCATCTCGTTTAGAATGTTACATAATTTCGTAAAATAATTTTGGAAGCCAATTAATTGGTTATTACCAAATTCTGTATCGCCACAACAAGATAATTAAAGGTTTATATTTTGGTCATAGGTCCATTGATATTTGCACCGAATCCTTTCATAGATTATAGAGTTTGATTGAGAAACCTCGTTGTAAGAAAGACGAAACAATATTATGATGAAACACACTTGGGAAGGAAAATACATTTTATGAAGAATGTTTTATACTAAATTCAGATTAAAATGTGTTTACTATATTTAATTGGAGTAAGTCAAATCAAAATAAATTGGAGTAACAATCAACAAAGTTGAAGAAAGTTACTTTGAATAACTTGTTTTTTTTATTATAAATAACTGTTTATCTTAAAATTTAATTAATTTTTTCAAAACTATAAAAGGTCAATTTATTGCGTTATTAAAATAAAAATCATTGTTCTATTTTTTAAATTATGTGTTAAATTTTATTTTATATTAGAAATTTGAATTCTAATTAGAAATTTTATATTTATGTTAATAAACTTGTTTTATAGTAATTTCCAGTTTTATAATAACATCTTCACCAATAATTTTCTTTTAAATTTTATAGAAATTCGCACTCTTTTCAATACATTTATGGTTATATCGAATTAAACTTACTGAAAATAAAATATTAACAAAATCAATGTAATTGATTTATATCAGTTCATTACGGTTTTTTTTTATTTTAAAGTTAAGTTACTTGTATCATTCTTAAAACAAACACATATTAAATTTGGTTACTTGTGTCATAGATTTCTAAGATCTGGTAATTTTACCAAATTTTAGTTGAAATTATTTCAATGAAATCATCAAAAAACTAACATTTATTTGATGCAATTTAATGACAAATAAAATCTATTTACGATGTATTTAATTTTATTTATATCTGACTACTGTTGCGTTATCTATTTGTAGTAATATTGGTCTAATTGGTTGTAATTGACATGATACCAGGAAAACAATTTTCAGCTAAAATGTTTACCAAAACCATCGTGTTGTCATTTGTTATTATTGAAATAATTAGTTTCAGTAGCATATTATTTATGTACGTTTGTTAAATGCTCAATCATCATGCGTACAAACTATTAATCCATTCCTAATCCTTTTACGGCAAACAACCTTTGAATAATCAATTTGTATAAAAAAATAATACCGTGCTTCCCTTTTAAACAAATAAAATAAAACAACAATTGGTGACCAAATTGATTATGTGGATGTTTATAAACATGTTTATGCGGGCGCTTTGTATTTGGCCGCGTCCAAAAATAGACTCAAACTACACGCTTTTGCTATATTTGTCGAAAACGATCCGGATTCTATATATCTTTCAGGAGATTATGAAGGACAATTACGCAGTTGTTTCAGAACAACACAATCGATTGGGTATACAACAAAATAATAAAAGTAACAATTTACTTACATACAGCTGTTAAAAGCATAATTAATGTAGTTCGTTTTGGGGATACTAAAAACACAGTCAAAACAGCAGGAACAACAAATAATTGTGAGGAGATTACTGTCACTTTTGGCAGATGTCTTATACAGGGAGATTATTACATGGATGTTGTCACATAAAGTACATGTTTTATTTTTATCCTTTTTGTTTCTCGTTTAATGCTCTTATAAAAACCTGCTGATGGGAGATATTGACCAAAACATAAAAATACGCTGACGATTAGTATGTATCATCAATAACACCTAAAGTAGTATATTATGAATAAACCGACGTGTTTACAAATGTATTATTGATAAAAGTGTAAATTTGCATGTCGGTACTATGTTTTTGTAAAAAAAAAATATCAATTTCACAATTTTAGACATCGATAAATAAAAACTTGACCTACATAAAATTCTAATTAGTGGATAAGAGTAATAATAATAATTAGTATTTTTTTTTGGTGCTTTTGAAATTCCCTATTATCTCAATATTTCACCAATTTATTCTTAACTTGTTTAGAAGAAATTAATTATTGACTATCACATTTAGTAAAATTTTATACAAGTCATATTTTTAAAGGGTATTATCTACGTTACAATAATTATAATTAAAAATGTGAGCCCTCCTATTTGAAAGCTAATAACGTAAACAGGTTAATATAATTTTATTCTTTAAAAAACATTTTTAATTTTTCGTTGCTTTATATAATTTCTTTACCCCGTGTGAATTTCAGTCAATTATTTATTAGTGTTTTTTTGTTTATTATAATTATTTAATAGAGGGTCCTTTCAAACTGTATCATACGCTGTAAGAAGAAATTTAACCAAGACCGACACAAACATGTAGAGAATGTTAAGAATTTTCGGCTAAATAAGTCAATAATTTCTTGTATTAATAAAAATTTATAGATTTTTTTAGAAAGTGGTAGTTACGGAAAATCGATAATTGATAATTGAATAATTCAAATGTAAAAAAAACAATCCACTCTTAATGTAAACGCAAAATAAACCAAACTTGGAGGAAATAGGACTTTCTGAAATTAGTACAAGGACTGTAAGAAGAAGATTTGTGAATGAGGATTTGTTTAGTCACAGACTTGCTTTTTACAAATAGTGATTTCAATCACTGGATCAAAGAACAATGGGTACAATTAGCTCCTAGTGATAAGTCTTCACTTATGTTCTACAGGGACAAGACTATATAAAGTTTGTTGTATCCACTATAAAACTATGGTTCAATAATGGTAGGGGGATGCTTCTCTAATTATGTATACATAAACACATTAAACAAATGTATTTCAACATGATAATAATTCCAAACAACAACAAACAAATCTAAAATTGTGACATACTGGTTAAAATATCAATATATTTTGCTTTGACCGTCAAAATCTCCATCGTCTCTTTAGAAATCATGAGAAATCATGTCTAATAAATTACACATAAAAATTATACAATGTATATAATTTAAACGAACACTTCACAGAAATCTAGAAGGAATGTAAACATGTTATATATTCCAAAATTGGTCGTGTCTATGCTGAGTTGTGGTCAAATTATATTACAAAAGGAATATATGAGTATTAATGTTAAATTATAAGTAATATTTTATAGAATAAAAAATTAATAGGTTTTTAGAATAAAGTAAAAATAACTTAACCGAAATTTTTTTAACCAGATATGCACTTTTAAATAATAAATCGATTTTTTAAAAAATTCTAATAACATTTTAAAAATTTGCTATATTTATATATACTATTGCAAGTAAAGAATAAATTGTTGAAATATTGAGATAATAGAGACTATAATAATAATACTAATCGAAAATGCATTTACAATGGGAATCAGCTAAAATTACAATTGAGTCTAAAACACAAACATGTTATTACTCGTTTGTGGACGCTCATTATTCTTCTCTTTGAGTTCAATATTCTATCAGACTTTACGAGATTCAGTCGTTTGACACAAATAATAAAAGTCAATCTTAATTAAACGTTAGTATTTTTTGTACTACTACATTTAGTTACGTAAACACGCAGTCTATTTGTTCATTAATGAATGCTTTTGTGATGTACAATATTTGAAAGACATATAATGTTCTGAATATTTATTACTTTGATTTTCTAATACAAGTCCTTAGGTAACGGTGATTAAGACCTACAAATATTAATCTATCTGCTTCTTAAAACTCAAATTTTGTCTGTTTTTATTGTGTATTTTTATCGACATTAGTTAAGAAGTGAAAAAAAGTCCCATTCAGAATTTTTTTACAAAATTGTTTAGTGTCCAGCTCGGATAACTCCGTTCAGCCGAAACAAAACTGCATTTCATCAAGTCCGGGGACACATTAATAACAGTACTACAAAAAAAAAAAAAACGTAAAAACTGGCTAATGATATTCCGAAAGAAGATCCTAATGGCTTTTAGTGTCCTGCTAGCTATTAGATGATGACGAAATTCATGATTTTTTAAAAGAATTTAAAATTAATTTGCTACATTTGTATGGTACTTGATCACGATTATTTAATTATATAAAAGCGGTAAACCTTATTACACTACTATTATATAATAATTTTTCATATATATATATATATATATATATATATATATATATATTATATTGATTGATTGATTAAATTGCACATTTGTCATTTCATATTGCACACCACTTCACATGAAATAGTTCTGCCGAACAAGTTTTAAGTTGTATTTAAATGTTGTAATTATGCCAGAGATAATATACTTTAACTGATCACCTGTATCCTATGAACACACATTTCTTGGCACACAAAACCCATCTATTACGTTTATTACGTGCACATTACTATTATCTCGTACATATGTTAGTAAATATTTCTAATAAACTAAGCAAAATATCACAGTTAATTTAAAGTGTCAACCAACGTGAAACTACTAAGAACGACTGATTTTGATTTAAACACTTCCGGATAACACGTTCGGCAGCTAAATAAAAATGCTTTTGGCATGCGAAACTCACACGTCCAATTTTAGTCCAACCAAGAGTTTTATGAAGTTTACTTATGCATTTTGCAAAAGAATACTCATCGGCAAAAATGCATGTTATTTACAACGTATGGTAATTTCTGTCATTGAAAACAATGGCAACGTTTTAAATAATTGCATCGAATGCACTTACGAGTATTTAAAATGCGGGTTGTCATTACTTCGGCTGTCTGATGAATTGCATTCATATAAAACTAGTTAAATAGAAGACGATCATCCTGTTTTGATTAATTTACATAAGATTAATTAATAATAATTAATTCAATTTTGTTTTTGTCAATGCAGAGTTGTGAAATGTTTTTTGAATTAATTAATACACAGTTTTAATCACAAATAGAATTTTTCAATGAAATATCGATTTGTTTTCGAAATTTCCCCCAAAGGGAACTTGCGAAATCTCTGCATATAAAATAATTTACAAATTCATTACAAAATCATTTAGGTACATATTTAATTGTGGATCACAAATGGACTAATTTCGAAATATAACCATATTGGAAACGAATTTATTAATTATTTATGTACCTTGATTAAATCCATATAAATGTTCATAAAAATGCTAAATTGAATCTGCCTTAGGAATAAATTTAACGGTACAAAACATTTATAATATCTAATCCTGCCCATGATTTAATACCAAACATGTCACCTGTCAATATCAAAATTAGGAATTTTTTCCTGACAAATTATCGGTTGGTGGTCCGATATAGGTTAATTAAGCCGCAAAACAAACACAATAAAAAAAATATGACTGACAAAAATGATAAATGAAACAGTGCCGAAAATAACTTAATCTGATCACTGGAATTTTCAAGAGACTTCCGTGTAAAAAATCCTTTTTCCGCATGTTATGTTACAGATGTGCAATAAATTCCTAAATTTGTTTAAGCGTTGCGTCAGTTGAAATCTTGTTTATTTACGTGTCGCTTTCATGTTTCAATCACCGACGCAGTTGCAAACATCATTTGTAATAATTGTTTCAAAATTACGTTCGATTGTGCGCAAGTTTTTATTTCTGTTTGTATCATTTATCAGTTTTTTTTTATTTAAATAATTGTGAGCTTAACTAACTTCAGAATACCATTATCATGGTAATAATTAGGCTTGTTTGTAATAGCTACTAAGGACCCACATTATTGCAAATTCATTATGTTGGAAGTTTATTGCTTACGTGGGTTTGTAAATTGGACAATTTGTCGAAATTTATATATTTATGTATGATGTAATTAATGAAGTTAAAAATCAATATGTTTAAATTCTTGACCTAAAATTTGTACATTTTTTTAGACAATTTAATTGCACGTGATATGTTAAGCATGTGTTATTTATTTCAACAATAATAAATTAATGTGAAGTTAAATATAAAAAAATACAGTTAATCACAATTAATGAGGCGTTAAATCAGGGTTAACTACCAATTGATATAATATTCGTAAAATTATATAAGTAGCAACTTTTGGAAAACCCAAAGCGATAATTCACCTTTGAAACCAAAATTTCACCTCTTTTTTTTAAAAAGCATGATCCCGCCCATTTCTAACTAATCAAACAACATTTTTGGGAGAGGTTATTTTAAAGTTCAATCATCAGGATTACATAATCAAAGAGATTTGCAAATATTCACATGTTCCTTGTGTGTTTTTAAATTTTGTTATTAATGTATAAATATAATGATTCATATATTCACAAAAAATAATCTTAATGGGTGGAAAAATATATTTTTTTGGGCACGTGCCTCAAGCAAGTAGAACAATAATAATATCTATTAGGAAATAAACATAGTTTTTCATTGATCTTGGCCATTTTCAATGTTTTTGTGTTAACATGAAGCGATATTGTTAATTAAACAACTTTATTGTTGTTATCCGATCAATGTTACTTACTTTAGTTGCAACAGTTCCGATATTACTTTGCACAATGGATATTTTGCATCAAAAATTCAAGGATGTTTTAATGGAAGAACCACAATATGATAATGAGTTCAACATTTGTTTATCACCAGTTCTATCTGTTGAAATACAATGTGGGTGACACTTTGCATTTTTTTATATTTTATTCATCACAAAAAAAATAAATATTTCTTCAATTTACAATTCAATGTTGTTTTTAAAGACAGTTAAAATAGTATTATTTTAATATTAGAAAATGGTTTGTGGAAAGACCCGTTTTATCGCTTGCAGATGTCTTTATTAGATTCATCAGTTAAATGTCAACCCACTAAACGCGGAAGATCCGTAATCAAAACAACTATAAAACTGAACGTGCAGAACAAAAAATACAATTCTTTATTGCGGATTGTATTAATACATAAATCCTGGTTGTTTTTGTCAAACTTAGGGAAATTAATGACTATAATGATTGTAAATTTCAATTTGTTGGGGGCTATTTTTTATGATTAAACGGAAGGGTCCTAATGAGAGGGAAATTAGGATTCGTTTTATCTTCCCTTTATATTTTTATTAATACTGTAAATTTACTGTATGGAACAATCAATTGTGATTAACTTAACATTAAATGTAAATACTACAATTAATAATCAATCAAAAACAACATATGATATGATAAATTGTTAAATGTAAACTGACGGATAACGGTTGTCAAATTTTTTACCATTTGTTAATTATAAATATGAATTTTTATTTATTCAAATCATTTGATTTGGTCTACCCTTTACCCTTACCAAATTGGGGATTAATAAAAATTTCAAAAATTCAAATTTTTCAATAGTTCATATATATTTTGGTTCTGGTCTTTTAATATTACTAAATTTGGGACAATCCACTTGTTACGAAAATTTGAATTTAATTATACCCAATCTTGTTTTAGATATTGCACCAATTTATTCAGATCATTGAAGAATTATAAAAGTAGTTTATATTCCCTTTAAAATGTTATGTACCCCATTTTCAGTCCAGAAAAGCATTATATTTAAAAATAAATGAAAATACGAACTTTACATTTTTACAGGACAAATTTTGAATATATTTGTACATTTAATTAAATACGATTTTGAGTTAAGGTTAATATTTTATGAATATGTACATATTACATCATACATCATTATATGACATATATATCAAACTTGCTGATATGATATTAACATTAAAGTTTATTCAATAAATAATATTGTCATATATTTTAGAGTTTGTTAATTAAAAAAATGAAAATGAATCACTCGACGCATACCCATTAAAGAATTGGCAGTTAATTAGAATTTTCAAAAGACCTAAATATATTTTTGTTTTGGTATTTTAAGAATTTGGTACAATCCAAATTTAATTGTGGCGAAACTTATTTTGGATATTGCATTAATTTTATACAGATCATATCAATAAATGGTTTCCTTAATTAGCCTACTGAAGAATAAAGAAAGTAGTTTATATTCAGTTTAAATAAATTAGAGAATAAATATAAAAATATATATTTTACAAAAAATGTTTACATGACATATTTTGAATATAATTTCTATAATTTATAAGAAGTTATTCTTAAATTTTTTATAGAAATCTTTATTTTTATATGTAACTTTTTTAATAAAATTTGCATCTTTTTTATTTATAAACTCCATTTTAAAAAATACTAGTTCAAAAAACTTATGTAAATGCCAGATATTAGTAACTTAACATTTAATGTAAATGCAAATATCCATTACGGAATTGGGTACTGATTAAAACTTCAAACATCTCATTTTTCAATAATTTAAATATAATTTTGTTTCGGTATTTTAAGATTGCTAAATTTAGTATAATCCACTTATTCTGGAAATTTAAATTTCATCGTATCAATTTCATCAACTGAAAATAGGTAGGTGGTCCATACCGATTTTCAAATTATTCTGAACCCGATTGAATATAATTTTTATACTCCATAATAATTTTTTTCTAATATTTATTCAGTAAGATAAAATTTTTAATAATAAATTATTTCTAATTATATAAGTATTTGGATTTGTTAATATAACCATATATATATATATAGTGTCGTTCATTTAAGATGGAAACATAATATTGAATACTAGTGCAAATGGTAGATAATTAAAAATTCCTGCCATACCACATATGATTGACTTAACATTAAATCAAACATATACGAGAAATGATCAAATTTAAATTAACGGATATTATATTATCCACGTAAAATATTCAACAAATATAGTTGCCAAATATTTCACCGTTTGTTAATTATAAAAATGAAAATGATTCGTTGGGCATTTTGCCATTACCGGAAAAGGGGATTAATTGCAATTTCAAACAAGCTATTTTTCAAGTAGCCCGAATATAATTTTGTTTTGGTATTTTGGGATTACTAAATTTAGGACAATCCACTTGTTGCGGAAATTTAAATTTAATTGTACCGAATCTTATTTTTGGATTTCGTACCATTCATTCAAATCATGTGTATAAACAGATTCCTTAATACCCACGACTAAACTATTAAGAAGGAGGTTTATATTCTGTTTAGAAAAATTGTTATAATTCAATTTGATATGCAAATAAAATATCTGTTATTATGAATAAAAAGATGAAAATACAATTTTTTTTATTTTTACACGAAATGTCTTGAATATAATTTTTACATATTATAACAATTTTTCCTCTTATATTTATTAGGTGAAATATTATTTTTATATATAATTTCCAATTAAATTTGTTTTTGAATTTGTTAATGTAATGTTACATACATAATTAACAATCAAATATAAACAAGATATGATATGATAATGAATAAATTTGAAATTTGTAAATTATTCAATACATATGGTAAAATTTTAAAAAAGAAAATAATTCGTTCGCCACTTTGCCATTATGTAATTGGATATTAATTAAAATTTCAAACATGCTATTTTTTAAGTATACAAAATATAATTTTGTTTTGGTATTTTGGGATTACTAAATTTAGAACAATTCACTTGTTGCAGAAATTTAAATTTAATTGTACCAAATCTTATTTTGGATATTGCACCAATTTCATTCAGATCATGTGTATAAATGGATTCCTTAATTCCCCCGACTGAAGAATTATTAAGGTAGTTTATATTCAGTTTTAAATTATCGTGAATCCGATTTGTTACACAGATAAAGCATCTGTAATTATAATTAGACTAAACGGCTGCCAAAGACTATAAAGTTAATCTTCACCCGCTCATAACTAATAGGAAGCGAGATGTATTAGCGTTTAATTGAATTGGTCAGTCAAATTTCAATTAGACGGAATATACTGCTCCATTCGATGTCGATCGGTGATAAAGATTGAACATACAACAGACCTAAGGGAATTTGTTTTTCCTAATAGAGAATGAGTGTGAATTTTCTACTTTTTTCTTGGGAGCAGATTAATGCTTATGGACTTGGTTGAAATGCTTTGTTCCTTTCAGACCCTGCAGACAATCACAGTGTTTGGTTTGTTATTAAAATTGTACGTTTAATCGAGTAATATAAAGACAGAATTTTTAACATAATTATGAAAATTATTTCATATTTGTTAAAGAAACACACCAAAGTAATTTTATTAATTATCTATGGTCAAATATACAGTTGTTTAAAGTAGCCTCATTAAATATCTATTCAACTTGTGTTAATGGGTATTAAATTAAATTAAATCGTAACTCGTAAAGCGGCTATTACTACGCACAAGTTGCAAGTTGCACTTGATTTGTTATGACAGTAATCGTTTATATTAACTGCTTTTGTTTGGGTTAATTGACATGCATAAATTTGTAATTGCACCATCACAAATTACTAAAATGCATTGATTAAACTAAAACATTTTATTTTTGTTAAATTGCATGTTTAATGATCATAGTTCAACCAGTTAAATCTTAATTACACAATTATTAGCATTTAAAAATTGTAAGGTTCACCATTGCAGCAGTAAATGTCGCAGCAATTTGAACTGCTTGAGCGCTTTAAAATATCCCTCAGGCTTAATGGGACTATTTTAGAGACCCTAGCCGTGAATTATTGTGTCACAACGGATAATTTACAATTGCGGGATTAATTTGCACGTTTAAACTAATTCAAATGCATAGTATTCGCTCAAAATTCCAGTTATGAAAATCATATTACTTGTGGTGATTAGAAAAATTCGCAGCCGTATAAAAATTTAAATTTATTCTACGACCTTGCGAATATCGTGTATTATAGATAGATTCAACCTGACCTCTTGGCTAGACAATTATCGAGTCATCACATATTCAAACAATTTTAGTGATTTGACATGTTTAGTAGTTGTACATATAATTTATTATAACAACTTTGTATCTTTATATATTATGACCTTAATTATAACACATATATAGGTATTACCAAAGCTGTCTGGTCGATTTGTGTTGCTGGACTCTTATTAATTAATAAAAATTGTTGTGGAATTTTTCCCAGTTTGTTTTTATGTGATATTTAAAAGTCCGATTAATTTATTTTTATTTAATGTTCAGAATTAACTTTAATAGATGGTAAAACTAGATTTTCGCATTTATGTATAAAAATAAATTAACATGTTTATGCATTTTAAAATATGCATGTAATTTAAATTTTATTTTTGGTATGAAATTTATTAATTTAAATGAAAATCGCACATGTAAAATTCAAATTTGTTGTTTGTATCTTTCCACCACATCTAATAATTGGAATAACTAAAATATTTCGAGAATATGTAGATAATTAAGAAATTAAAAAAATATTCGAATAATCTATTTCTTCAAATGTAATTTTATAACATCCAGCTGTTATTAATAGTTTTAATTTGAAGAATATAAAAAATAATTAATTAAATATTTTTATGTATACTCTTTAAAAACATGCACGTAATTAAAATTTTATTTATACTACTAAATAGACTAATTTCGTTACTTAAAATTTGCAACCACATGAAATTTAACATGTTTATGCACTTATATGTATATATGTATATAGTTTGAATAACAGTTTTAGTCTTGAAAAGATGAAAATACAAATTTTACTTTTACATACAATTTGTATACATTTTTTTCATATATATATATTAGTATGGGTCAAAAAAATCGACTTTTTTTTTAACTTTCGGCACTGAAAAATTATTTCCTAGATACCTTTAAAAAATGCTCTTCAAAGACTAACTGTTAATTTCAAAATTTCTTTTTTACTTCTAAATTTTATAACTCGTAGATAAGTAAATATTCTAAAATGTCCAATATATATTTTTGTAGGATATTAAATGCTCTATTAAAAATTTAAATATTTTTAATAAATATTTTATTTTATCCATTTAAGTCATGAATTTTGAGATAATTCATTATCTACTTTAGAAAGGCAGGGATTAAACTCATTAGTTTTCACATCCACTTTAATGTTTGTTAAAGTAGTGTTAAAGGTAAAACTAATAATTAAACTAATTGACGTTGGGTCATCCAATATTCTGTATCTCATCTCAAATTTTATTCCGACATTCACTTGATCAGAAGTAATAAATTCATTTAATGTAAAATGTAATTTAAACTCTGAGATACACTCATAAATATTAAATGTTTTTTCGTGTAATTTGGTATTCTATTTTGAAGGATACAAAATTCAATTAGATACTAATCATTTTATCAGATTTTTTGAGTAAAAAGTGTCTAGGATTTGAATAAAAACAATTTTGTGATATGTATAGAATATTGAACTATTATCCATTAAATATATATAAGTAACTGAGTTGTTTGTAGCAATAAATTGAAATTGAAATCTTACATGTAAAATTAATTATAAGATAAATTAAAATTAAAAAACTCTATCGTCCAATTTAAATAATACTAAATAACATTAAATTTAAGTAGAAAGTTCACAATTAATAATGATGTCAATTACATTATTCATAAAATAAAAAACTCAATAAGCAGTAAAAAAACTAAATTATCTTTAATTATTTTCAAGCCTCAATTATGTTTGATACTTAATTTAAGTAAAAGCTATTTTTATGCATACATAAAAAATATGAATATCTGGATAAATAAGTGCAATACCCTCATGGGTGGTAGACAAGGTTAATGTGTCAGACCAATTAAATTAATGGGCGTAGATTACAATTCAGTGTTGTAGATTCTTGAATTTGAAATCTAATTAGATGCAGGCTGTATTTCAGCGTCAATTGGCAATATACTGGTTGTAATATTGCGAAGGGAAGCTTTGGAGTGGTTGTTTTCGATTTTTAATTACTTGATGTTTACAATTAAATTACCTTTGTTCGCATATATCATATCATAAATTTTATTAAAACTTTTGCAACCCATAGGACAAAATTACTATAAATTTATATGTAACAATTTTACAGTGTTTAAAGTATGTTTTATGAAACTCATTATCAATTTTTTATTTATCATTCTACTAAAATTAACTATTAAGATATTTATACCGAGTGTTTTTAATATAGTAATCTTTTATCGTGCACTCACCGTTCTTGCAACTTGATAACCTTTGTTTGTCATCAATCTTCGCGACATTGACGAAGGTTCCTAGAGCCAAAGTCATCTAATTTAGGTAGTATTATTAAAATTTTTGTTGGTCGCAGGTAGGCTATAAATATTTATTTGTACTCGTCGGTGATTTAACAAAATATCACGTTGACATATTTAGTTAATGGACAAATACCTATCGAAATATGTAAATTAATGTAACTTCTAAAAATAGTAGGAGGAAAAACAAGGCAGACTAAATAAAAGATTTTTCTGTCAGCAGCACTTAAGTTTTGTTTAGACTGAAATAAAACGATTTATTGTATATAAAGCAAAGTCCATTCTTTGTAAATTATTTTTAAAATATTTATTCAAATAATATGCTATTATAAATTTTCTATATGAAACAGATAATTTGTAATAAAATAAACGTTGTAACATAAATTAATAATTTACAATTGTAATAAACATAATGAATTATTTTTTTAATGTGTTACAGTTGCAGTTGTGGCAGCATTCTTCATATGTTGGGCGCCATTCCACACGCAACGTTTGCTGGCCGTTTATCTGTCGAACGCATCGAAGGAAGTGCAAAGCCAAGAGATCCTGATTAAGATCTACACCGTCCTGATGTATTCTTCGGGACTGCTCTATTTCGTGTCGACAACCATTAATCCAATTCTTTACCACATACTGTCCAACAAATTTAGGAAAGCCTTCCAGGTATGAATTCTGCGTTTGAAAGTTGTGAATTGATCGCAATTAAGTTTCTGTTTTATGTATTCAGGACCTGTAACATTCAAATGTCGCAATTGCAGTACCATTCTACAGTTTAAAATTTAAAATAGGTTTTCGTAAACGTAGGTTCGTAGTGGCTGACATAAATCACAGTTTTAGTTTCCGCTTTAATTTTAATAGAAATTTGCCAAACGTCTTCGCTTTTTATTTATTATTGTTTAACAATATAAATTAACAACATGTAATCGCCTTTAATAACATAATTAATAACATTTTAGTTAATTATTTTAATATTGTTGTTGATGGTTGTTAAATTGTACTTTTTATCAATTGTCTTTGATGGCAACAAATAGTTTTTATATTATCTGGATAGTACGGTGTAATTGTCATCTAATAAATAATGCTAACATATGAATATCCAAAAAAACAAAAGCCTACAAATGTAAATAACGTAAACACTAATTAACTAAACTTTGTATCGACTTTAACCTGTTGTAATTGATACATACAATTATTCAATACAGTTGCAACTTCTGGTAAACTGTCATGATAGTTTTCTTAATGTGCACATTACAATTATCTATCATAATAACGAATAAATACTTTTATAAAATATTTGTTTTTATAGAAAATACGAATATATTTATTGATCACTACTACGTAAATTTCATCATTCAAACGCTAATCCAGGTTTTCCTTTTGTTTTGCAATTCAATCTGTTGAAATCGTCGACCTTTTGTTGATTTTACTCGCAAAGATAATTTTTAATTAAATTTCATAGATAAATCCATTGATCAGTAGGCGGGACAAATAGCTTCGGTACAAAGGGACTGAAACAGTGTGTTAATTGGTAGCACAAACAAAGATTATGTGGGGGAGTTTATGAATGTCGGACACGTTTGATTTTGTTGAATGTTCCTTAAGTAATACATTAATAACATAATATGAGAGTAATTAATTCAAATAATTTAATCGTTTAGGAAAACATGTTTTATACAGAAATTTCCACTTAATGATTTGTTGATGTTTCAGCTCTTTAGTATGTTGTTTTTAACTGGCATTAGATATTTACAGAAATACAGAAGTAAATTTTTAAAAAATTTTGGACACGAATTTAATTATATATTATAAATTGTATAATTTTTAATAAAAGCAAAAGATAATGTGTTATAAATGACGTAAATTTGAAAATTAATTATTAATAATAATTTAAAAATAATTTATATCAAACTAATATAATGTATTTTATGCTTATAATTTAATAAGAGCTTTTTTGTGATAAACTAACACAGTGAATTTCAACAAATCATTAAATATTACATAGTTAGTAATTGGGGTTTATAAAAAATTGTTTGATATATTTTCGTGAAAAAGTATTCACCGATTACATTTAATCATCTTTTATTTAAGATCAATATCATATATAACATATTTAAACATAAAAATCGCTTATATAAAAAATAATTATACTAATTATGATTATTGTCTGTAACACAAATTAGATTGACGTTATATACGCATTAAAATGACTAGCATAATTAAAAACAAAATTGTTTTAAGAATATTATTTATAAACCCTTATTTTATTTAGAATGTTTTTATTTTATTCTTTTCCCAATATATTTACTTAATTCCCTGCTGTTCAAATCTATAGGTACTTATTACAATATGCGAAATTACATTATGAATTTAAATATCATTTTTAGTGCATTTTCATGATAATCCCCGAATAACTTTATTATTCATAAGGTAATATGAATTAATTATTGATAAATCTCTTTCCTTGAATTTTAAAAACCAAAAATATAATTTAAAAACATTCAGGATATGATAATTAAAATTTTTGTGTGATCTCGAGATTTTTGCATAGCCAAAGATTTTTTAGGAGTAACTTTATCAAAAAATCGTATTTGTAAAATAATTTCTTATCTACATTATAAAAATTCAAAAAAAAAAACCAAAAGTAATGAGTTGTTTAAATTAAAATTCGTGTATTATCAGTGCAATAAACTAGAATAAGTTGGTCAATAATTGTCAGGGAGAGCTTTTTATGTAACAAGTCCTGAATATTTTGTAATCATAATTGCTGTTTACAAAGTTATTGAGGCTGTATTTATTAAGTCTTTATTCTGTTGTTGTTTGTTTCTTTGTAACTTGATTATGTATTCGCAGGTCTGACGGTACTTCAGAATATCCATGAATTTTATAAGAAAAAATAACAAACAATACATAACTATATAATCAAGTCTTGTAAAATATTTTAAAATATCGTATATTGTCTTTACTTTAAAAGCCCAAAGAGACAACTTGTACATATTTTACATTTTCATTTAAACGTTACACCATTGTTGAGCAGAAAAAGGGAATTTGTACTGTTTACATAGCTACAAATTCCATTTCAAGGTACGGAAATGGTTTCTAATCATTTTCATTTAAAAATTCCTGACGAAAGAGAAAAATATATTTATTATAGTCATATTTAAATAAAGGATTTCTTTTATGGCGTTAATATAAAATTCCCATTCATCGCAAATCTGTGACACATATGATGTAAATAATGGGGAATTACTCTTCAGCAGCCATTAAATTAAATTTATTTGTTGCTTTATATACAATGTTATGAAATACGAGTCTAAAATAATAACTACAATAACAAGTAATTCAACAACTAATACTAACTAATAAAATTATATTAAATTTTATTTTTTTACAGAACACGTGTGCCTGCACGGCGGGTTCTACGAGGGAAACGTACTCTGCCATCTCGAAACTACCACCGAATTGCCGAAACTACCACCGTTCCGTGTCCGACGGCATAGTTCAGCCGAACCAAAGGATAAGCGTGAGAAAATCGTCGGAAAACGGCGCCTGCCTGAACCACAAAGCGGCCAATAAAAATGTCGAAGCGTTCGCCGAATGTCACAGCAGCAGTAGCGGATTTTCGACGAGCAACGCGGACTCGGAACTGCTGAGAAGGGCGCAGACGAAACAGAAGAGGACCGCGGTCGGCAGCAATCGCCGCGAGAACGGTTACTTCAGGCGGATCGGCAAACAGATGATGATGCTGTTTCAGGCCACCAACAAGCGGCCGAAAGTAGAGAACGTCGACGTCGAGAACACCATCAGCAATTCGAGTTTGAAGGATCTGGACGAGGTGGAGTTCAGCAACGAGGATCTCATGAACTATATGCACGAAATTAACATAGACATTAAAAAGTAATTATTTGAATCGTCTTTTTTTTGGGATGAGCTAGCACACCGAGCCCGCAGAAATAAATCAACTGATTACTTCTAAATGGGTTTTGCGTGCAATTGTGAATTATTTATGTTTCAATTTGGCCGTTTTTGCCGGTGAGTTTGGATCTCTGTGATACAATACGCTAAAAAAAGTATTTAGCTAAAATTATATATTTTAAGACCATAAAGTAAATAAGCCAGTTAATGTTCCTCTCTCCTAATGAATTTTACAATTTAATTAGTGGAGACACTGAAATTAAATGTGTGACATGAATTGACTGTCTGACAAGTCGTTCACGAGTCTTTGGTAATTTTGCCTTGGCTGTGATGTATTATAGATTATAGTTTTATTAATTTTAGTCAGCGAGTGATTAACTTGAGATTTCAATCAATTGTCGACTTTCCCAACGGTCAACAGCGGTGTGAAAAGACGTTCCGTTTATTGTAGTACAAAGATATAAATAAACTGTGCAATTGCTTTAAATAACTCATTGCTAAATTTGTTTAATCACGACGCTATTATTTAAGCTATCTATTTAATATTATAAATATATTATTTAAATATTAAATATAATATATGTATGTTCCATATTTTGTTAATAAATAAATGTATAATAAAATATTTGTTTTTTATTTTTATTCATTTAGTTTGCCTTTGAAGTGACTGAGCTGTATTGTGTTTGAGTAGTTATGAACAACGTGTTTAAACTTTCTCGACTCGTTAAGTAAAAAATTACTATTATTAACTTTAACTATATTAAAGTTACTAAATGTTTGGTGATTGAACATTTACAAATATTTATGAGAAAAACATTTTACATGAGTAATTGTTAAAGATATTTATTAAAATAGATAAAGTTTAAAATAACTTATCATAAAGATCATATACAATACCAAAACAATTTGATCCACTTGAATCTTGAGAGAGACATCACGTACGATAAAGACAGTATGTCTCCCACTACGGGGCTGTCTTCTGCTGCCTCTGTCGAGCAAAATGTCTCTCTCTAGATTCAGATTGGTCAAACGCTTTTCCTTCTGTATAATACAATACACAGAAACCTAAAATATATATCTATAATATATATAAATTAAACATTGAGTTCGAATAACTTTTAAACCAATCGACTTAGCGAAATAGAGAGTCTTTTTTGTAGGGCACCAAAATCTCTATAAAAATATGTATTATATGTGTATATATTATTTTAAATTTATTTGTCGCCATGTATCAAAATTCTAAAAAACGAAAAGTAAACAACAAAATAAAATGGTTATTAATATTTTTTATTAGTATTTACTAGTATATCCATTATTTTTTAATACCTCTTGACATCTTTTTTCATAGAATAAACAAGGTTGCTTATAAACAGAATTTCAAATAATATTAATAGCTTCAAACTATTTATTTGACCTTTAAAATTTGCCTGAGTAAGCTTTCCTCATTTTAAAATTAATCATGTCAAATAGATTTTCTATGGGGTTTAGATGTTAATTTTGGACTGGCCACTTTATAAGATTTACATTATTGGAAGCAAAAAAATCTTTTACAATTTTGGGTGTGGAAAATCCACGACAAAGGCACATTTTTTTCAGATTACGGCAGAATACAATTGGTAACGATGTGTAAATATTGAAACCTAATCATTATATCATTTATTTGTAAAAATGGTCTCATTTCAAAATTAAACTTTTACATAAACTTAAAAAAAACATTTTTCATGAAGTGTTTAGAAAATGTAATTATTAAAATAGATAACAAACTTTAAATATTTATCGGAAAACATCTAAATTTTTAGTGTTATATATATATATATAAATATATTTTATAGTATGTCAGTAATAAATTGCTAATTTTATTATTCGATGTATATCCACAGCATACAAGTTTCACAAGTATGAGGGGAAAACCCTTTTACTGTTATGATAAATTAATTATTAAAAAGAATATCGTACAAAATAAAAATAAATATATCAGTCATAAATATATATTAATAATATTATTATTTTATTACTATTTGCTGTATATCTGCAGCAGGGAAAATAGCTATTAAAATTTATAAAGTACAAAAATATACATTATATATTAGTCATAGATTACTAAAGTATATATAAATATTACTAATTATTAAAATAATTATTGTAATATATTAATATATATCATTTGATAGTATATCTAATGTTTAAATTTTGGCGAATGCGCGAAATAATACGACATTCACAAAATTGTAATTATTATATGCTAATGTAATAAATATAATATACCATAATATTATATACACCACATAAAATTTATACAATATTTTTTGTATTACATTCTTCAATATTATTTCATTAAAATAGAAATACTGAGACATCACTAAACGACTTATAATTTGAAACTAAAATATAATAGAATAATATGATATTATTAACATTTTATTAGATATATCAATTTTCGACAAAGCGGATATATCCAAATTTCTATATATTCCCTTTTGGAATTAATTAAAATGTTTTTTTCTATCTTAATCTCTTAATCTTTTCTCTCATTTCATATATTTTTTACTATCCGATGCTATTTCGAGCTAGATCATGTTCCGGTAGTCTTTGGAAAAAAGGAGCTAATTGCTTTCCATTCAGTTCCGCCAGTTACTAGTCGTGCTTTCATGAAACGATTTAATGGAGCTTGCGCTTTGCTCAATTTTCGGAGCGCGGGATTTCTCAGTGTTTGACTGTTTGTTACGACGCGCGGTCGCACCGCAAAAATCGTGTTTCGTTCTGTGACATCGATGAATATTTTACGACACTTGGTGAGTGAATGAAAGCAGTTTTTTTTTGTTTATTTTTTGTACATCAAAATAAACTTATGTCTATTTTTTAAATATTTTTCTCAAATAATATTATAATAACATATATTTTGTTTTCTATATAAATTTATAAAAGATTGATAATTTATTATATTTGTTAATTCAAAATCATAAAATACTTCAACAGAAAATAATAAAAAATTTATAATAACTATTTACATGGTTAGAAAAATTTTTCTTCCTTTAAATATTTAAGGATTCTTTAATACATTAAACTTCTCTAAGAGGGTTTCTTAAGTAAAATTAAGCGGTAATTAAGTGCTAATTTGGTGCCACCCCAAAAAAATAATTTCTTTATCCCCGGAAATTCATTTTCATATCAAACTTTTTGACGGTTCGTTCTTAATTTAACTGAAAAAGTGTAAATTTTATTCCACTTTAAAGAAATATGATTAAAAAATTTCATTTTTATTTACGAGTAACCCGAAATTTATTCACCTTCCTTAATATGCAAATAAAACACAGCATCACGTACGAACACATATGAAACCGATATTGAAAGCAAACAAAATTGTATTATTAAAGAATATTTTAAAATTCATGCTCGTAATTCTCATATATGTATGGCCAGGTCGTGTGAAATAAAATAATGAAATATTGTTTGTTTGTTGTTCGCATAGTTTTTGTGGGAAATCTTCGTCTCTGTTGAAGAATTATTGTCACTGAAACAAAGACTTAATTTGGTTGCAAATCGGTTTTTCGGTTATTTTGTACTGAATTAAAGATTGAAATTTACATTATTTTAAGACGATCAAAGTTTTAAGCCTTATTTAACATCTACAAAAAGAGATTAAATTATCTACTGTTTAATGAATCAACAAAATCATGTAATATTTTTTTTTTCTATATCTATATTGTATTCAAAATTCACAATTTAGTATTTTTTATAAATAAAGCTATTTACTAAATCATCACAAAACTCATTTAATTACTATAGATATTAAATTATTTATTATAAATCTTAGTAAGTAATAACTTGCATAATTATAGAATGGACATTTGTATCAAATATTTTTATGTTGCATTATGTACATATTTGCGTTAAATATGTGAAATAATCTGGAAAATAGTCTTGTTATAATTAATCACTTATCCTTTGGTTGCTCCCGTAAGTATACCCATGACTTTGTTTCAACACGGAAGTAGTTAGGCTTAATTAGCGCATAAGTTAGTTAACTAATCAACGGAAATTGAAGTTAAATTGTAAATTCGAGTAAAAATATTATTATACATTTAATTTTAGCACTAAATTAGGGATTAAATTGTTTCCAATTGCTTCTAACATGTTTAAACTAATTACCACAAACTGTTAAACCAGAAACGTTTAATTTGCATCTAAAAAGGCTGATTTTAATCTTGTACTTTCACTTGAAACAGACTCCTGTGGTTTACGTCCGAAACGTTTCATAGTTCTTAACTCAAGAGTGATATACACAAAGTACTTGAGAAACTTGTTCAGAAATATTTAATGATTTAACTTTCAAATGGAAATTGCTTGCTTGACTTCTAAAAATTCTCGGCGATAATTGCATTTATTTGGAATATATGATATGAAATTTTCCCATAGAAATTAACAACTTAAACGTTTTTCCAAAATGTCAACAGCATGATTACTTTTTCTATAATCCACCCCTTTTAACTGTCTGTAATGCTCTAATAACCAGTCATTTATCAAATACTTGGGGAGTTAAATTCGTCTCGATTCAGTCGTCTGCTAAAGTTAATTTAATGAAATTGTCAACAGGTATTAGTTAAAGTACAAAATTATAAATTTTGTAACTTTATAATTATTATATATCTTCAAAAATAAATGTCGCATCCGCTAAAATTTTAATGTTTAAATTTTTCATTTGTAGTTTTTAATTTTACAGAGTCGTAATATAATTATCATTTCAAAATGTTTGTATATTTACAATTTTTAAGCTGGTATATTCGTTAAAATAAAAAAAATGTTAAAAAAGACACGTCTTCAAAAATTAACAGACAATAATAAATTGGCTTTTAATTCAGTTAAGGGAAAAGTTTTTAACCACTCGACTTGTTAGTCAAAATTACACTAGAGAACAATGCAAACTTTCCTCGAGTTTTTATTAAATATTCTTTTACCCTGCTGTGAAAAAAAGGTGCACGACCTTTTTGGCAGCATGTGGTCCCTCATGTTGTCTGTTTCTGCGCCGCTAACTCTAACTTTCACTACATTTCCATTTTTCCACGGACAGCTCATAAACATGAAGTAGACGTTTTTCTCTAGAAGTAATACACCAGCGCCAGTGGCAACAGTTGTTGCCCAAGGGATCGCGAAACTTACAACTCTAGATAGAGACTGTTTACTGTATTAATTGGGAAGATGTTCTAGAGAGCATGGCCTAAACAATATAATGAACTTCAACTATATCGGTTATATAAATTGCGGTCTGGGGGATGTGGAGGAGGAAACTATTATCTACAATAATAGTTTTGTGTTACATTAAAACTTAAAAGTATTTTTTACCTGAGATGTGGGTAAACATTATTCCTTCGATTTTTTCAAAAGTTTGTTATTCAACTTGAAAAGAAAAATGACAAAGATTTTTTTCTTTATATTTTAGCGATGATTCGTAAGCCAATTAATTAACTTATTCTTTTGTACTTTGCGTTCTGTATTTCAAAAGACGTTAAACAACTTCCGCATCGCAACTCATTGTTTATACTTTAAAAAATAATGTTAGTCCTTTTATGATTTTAAATTTCACTTAAATACTTAGTGATCTGATTATATTCCGTCTGTTAAAGAATTTGTAAGAAATTTATTTAAGTAAAAATAAAAAATTCTTTTGTATGATTAAAGTCGATTACGTTAATTTGTTTTTTGTTCACTGTTTAATAAATGTAATTGGATGCTTCCAATTTTCAATGACAGATTTGTATCAGAAAAACGCCCTGACCTGAATACCAATTCCGGAAGCATTTTCATGGCTGTCAGTTAAAATTCCCCGTTATTTCGTTTTTAATTTTTTTTTCATTCCCTTTTGAAAGTTAGTTATTTGGGTCGAAAACGGCTTATCGGGGAGTTTTATTAAAGTTTTAAAACCCGGATGTCATCATTACTTAAGAATTGGTGTCCATTTATAATTACTAGCGATATGGATGATTTTTATTTGGGTAAAATTAATATATTTTTTATCTTAAAAAAAATAAATTAAAATATCAGATTAAATTAAAGGGATTTTCTAATAAAAGAGTTTTCTTTTTAAAGTTTCACTTAACTTTGAAAGAAAAGTATAAAATTTAATATATATTTAATACTTTTCTCATAAAATTCAACAGTAGTAAAATTGATTGACTATTATAAGACGCGTCGGGAAATATCCGCTTATTTAATTATTAAATTTACGAGATTGTTTGCTACAACAGTAAAATTTTTAAAGTAGAACCATAAATGAATTTGACAACATGCAATTTAATACTGGTTTTACTAATTAATTTAAAATAATATTAAATATAACAAGGTAAATAATAAATTATAATTTTACTATTATTATATCATGATTTATAGAAATTTAAATTAAAATAATTAAAAATAAATTAGATGACTATTATAAATGTATTTAAATTTAAATACATAACTTTTATTTACCAAAAATATATATTTTGTCTTTGTCTCTTTATCGCTGACAATAGTTAAAAGGAAATATTAATATTAGTAAGCCAATTAATATTATTATATAAAAGACCTATCAACAGCAAAAGATAAATTTCCATTTATTAGAAGATTAATCACCCTCTATTATTCAGTCGTAGTTATATATCAACATAATTATTGTTTCTCTCCCTTCCTAGTAAATGCACTTAAAAAATAAAACAAACAACTTTTCTGCACCTTTTTGTGTTCAGCTGAATTATGGATTATCCCCGATTCCTTTCTGATCTCTTCCGAAAAAAGTGATGACGAAAATAATATATTTACGATGCTTTTATACGTTTCCAATATTCTAATGCTTCAATCAATTGCAGTTTTGACAGCATACGATAACTTCCTGAAGTTATTGTTAAGAATAATCCAACACCCCTGATAGACATAAATCAGCGTAATTTATGAACGGATGGGGGAATTGAAAATTGCTTTTCGTAATTGGACATTTTTTCTGATCTTTTCCGATATGTTAAGCCCGAATCGTTAAAGTTTTCGACGAGTTACGAAACTTATTGATGTACGAATACTTGAACCATCAAATGATTGAACAGAAACGAATCACAACTCAAATTCTATTGGTATTTCGTTCAATATTTATGTGTTATTTTCAACAAATAATTAATATGGTACCAAACATTTAATTAAATTTTCATCATGTAAAAAGTAGTTTCTCTTTCATCTATTCATATGACCATTAAAATTTACATAGTGTGATATGAATTTAAAAT
Source organism: Aethina tumida (assembly GCF_024364675.1). Lineage (NCBI taxonomy): Eukaryota > Metazoa > Arthropoda > Insecta > Coleoptera > Nitidulidae > Aethina > Aethina tumida. The sequence continues at coordinate 33,097,085 of NC_065437.1, forward strand.
GGTAAATGCAAATGTTGCACCTATTAAATTAATCATCGTATTCTGTTGACATCAATTAATATTAATCAAAATATTATCACACCGTGTTCAGAGATTTTCCAATATATAAACAGTCAGTAGAGTTGTAACAACTGTTGAATTAATTTATTATTATGAACTACTTCATTAGTCATTTGGGAATACTGTGCTGTCCATATTCACATAGAATTTTATGAGTAAGTAGTTTATATTTCAGTATTTAATATTATAACAATAAAAACAACAAAACTAGCATTGAAAATTCAATTTGAAATATTGCAAATGCATTTTTATTTCTATTTAACCTAATTAAAAATGATCAATGTATGAAAAATAAAAAGTTTTTTAGGAGTATATAATATATAAAATTTGTTTCATAAGTAAACAAGATGCAAATAAGGTTGTTAATAAAACAAACTAAAACTTTTAAATTTGCTGAATATTTTGTGTAGGTGGTTTTACATCAAAGACTGAAAAGTACATTAAACCTTTGGATACACAGTCTTTGAACCTTGTTTACATAAATATTTTCGTAAACCTTTGATTACAATTAGATTAATAAAAGCATTTTCGCCAATTTTTAAAGCCTTAATTTATCTCACAGTTGGCGATTCTTCCTAATATTCTTTTATTAAGATAATTGTCTAATCATGTTGAGGTCAAATAAATAAAATTCAATATATTTTGACATATATTTATTAATATTACTTTTGTGCTTCCTTCATTGTTAACATTTTTATTATCATATTACGATATTATAAAATATGTTTCAATAATTCTGAAAAGTTTAATGGCATTTAGAACAGAACACTTATTGTGAATCGTTTCATATTTATGAATAATTTTTGTACTGTTTTATTTTCTTACCCATAGATTTGATGATAGTTAACTTGAGACCCACCATTTATTCCCATAAAATGGTGGAATGGTGTGGAACCAAAATCACTGTGTGCTCATCAGTTTAAAGATGATATTAAATTTTGTATACAGAAATTTATGTCGACGTAACATTTATTACCATGTTACCATAATACTTGGAAATTATGCCGACAGCAGACCTTTTCCTTTAGGGCGTAATATGAGGCACCAACTTTATTAAGAGGCGGCAAAGAGTACATTATTTGGGTATGCTCTATTTCAGAAACGACGCTCTAGATTCGGGGGAAATCTAATGAAAATGACAATTTCAAGAGTACTTTTTATTATCATCAATAAACCTATGATTTTCTTTTCGTTTCAAAAATTAAATTTTATTAAGCCCGCAGGTTGTGAAAAACGCAGGAGTGGTGATGTTTGAGAGTTCTTGTTACAAATTAATAAATTCTGGCCCCTGTTTATTTTCGATGTTCGTAACTTTATGACTACGAGCTAATTTCATCCTTGACACAGTTTACAATTGCATTTATTAACGTTTGAAGTTTCATGTATTCGATTATTAAATACCGCATCAAAGTATGCCGTATTAAAAGGTTTGGACTTAGTAGTATTAGATTAGTATTAGATAGAGTATTCTGCATGATAGGATTAATTTGATTCGGTCTACATTTCCGTTTGACGTTAATATAAAAGTTGAATATTTTAATTTCAATACATTAATTAATAATCTAATAAATTTAAGACTCGTTTTTTGTGATTCGATTAATGAAAATTTAATGGAGGTAATGTTTTTCTTCATGCTGGTTAAATACGTTTTAAATTCAAAAATTCACAGTTACTTAAAAGACCACCTTTAAAAGATGATTTGTGTTTTTAACCTTTAATTCTGTTTCCATTATTCCGTCGGGTCAGCACCGATTTGATTTGTTCCGTTGCTCTTATACGTAGCTTGTTTTTTATGAGTTCTAAATCAACGGTGTATGTGCCGGCAACGAAATGTTGGATTTTCGGGGAAAACGCCTCAATAAATTTACATTTTGTTCAGGGCATGATCGAACTTCGTTGATCAGTCGCGTTCAATTAACACAGGTTTTATTATAGGAGGTCATGGTCGAAAAATTACCGGAGGTTCGTAACAGAAATGAACGGTGTTTAATTCGAAATTACCCCTAAAAATGTTCCACGTAAATTCCTCTTTGAACAAAGCGATATTGGAAGCCGTGCCTTCTCTCCACATCTTAAATTGGATAAGCAGATTGGTTTCAGTTTTCGTAAAACTGGGTTATGAAAAAACAAACTTTATGTGCAAAGACTTCATCGTATTCATGTCATTGATATTCATGAATTGCCATCGTAACGAAATATCTTATTATATTTTTAAAACAAGTTTTCCTTTTTCCGCGTAAATCTCAACGCAAAATAAGTAAGGCTGTTGTCGCACCGCAAAAAAATATAAGCGATATTGTTTTTAAAGTGATAGTTTTCCATTCGTGTTCCAAAGCCTCAATTATTATCAATAAAAATAATATTTTGTACATTTACAGAAAATTATTCTATTCAACGGAATATTCATAATAAATCATTATACGACAAATAATTGGATTCATACACATTAATTAAAAGACTAATTATCCTAAAGCTAAAAACATGTAAATTTAATATATAATAAATTTAGTTAACTAAATTTTCCTTCAAAAATACTTATTTGTTTAACTTATTACTACTTATTATTCATTTATCTTGGAATATATAACGTGTTTGTTATTAATGTATATACCATATAATTTTATGAAGGAGCACCATTTTGAATGCTGAACTATACATTAATTCATGATTTACAATGGATTGATGGCCATATTATGTAAATTATTCTATTATACAGATATATTCCGCGTATACAATGTTTTGTAAACAAAAAGTTTGTAGTTTTAAAGGGAAATTTACAAACAAGCGAATAACACTTATTGCCGGAAAGCAAAACTTTTGCAATCGGTCCAAAGTTGTCCAAATCATCCTTTGAGTAAATTTCAGCTTTACTCATTCCACTATTTTAGATTACTTGGTACATTTAACCATTTGAAAAAAGTTTACTTCTAGTTAATATAATATTTTCATGTTTCAAAGTTTCTTGGCTTTGTCCTCTGTTTTTTTTTTGGTAAGCGACAAATATTTACAAAACAAAATTACATTTCAAATCATATTTAAAAGGAATTAATATGGTTTCAGTTTATAGGGTGTATATAGAGTAATGTAAAATATTTAAAAGGGCGATTTTTGGTTTTATTTAAAAAAGGAACTGCATACGAATATGTATTCTAAATGTCTTACACTATGAGGCATAGTTAAAATTTTCAAGAAAATATCTTTTTTGTTAATATTTATGAAATCACTCCAAATAAGTCAAAAGGCATATTGTAGTACCACATTTGTTTTTCAGAGGTGTTCATGTTGTTGATGTCTAGGACATACGGACTTTTTTCTGTTCTTCTAAATGTTTTACTTTACTTGAAACATACTATTTAAATATTTTTAAAGTTCTGGAAATTACATTAATTTAAATATAAAAAAATTATTTAAGGGAGTAAAATTTATTTACAAAATTACTTCTTCTAAAGAAATTTATAAATATATAAAATTTATTTAACGTCTATTTTTAATTTGAAAAATTTCTCAGTATTTATCATATAAGTTATTATTAATTATTATGTAGTCCTATAATACAAAATCTTATTTTCTCTTGATTTTAGTTAGTTACCCATACAACCATATAAATTGAGGTCACTGAATATTAACTATGCCATTTAAAAATATTTATAATTTACGATTAAAAAAAATTCGAAAGCAATTAGATAATCGTAATTAAAATTTAGACTTATTCAGTTTGTCTGAAATGAGAGTTTCATATAAACAACAGTTTTGAGAGGTCTCCAACCTTTCAAATTTTCGTTGCTCGATCTTTCCCTTCCTTCGCAACACAAATAATGAAAAAAAATTAATTGAAAGAACTCCGTAAGATATCGATTTTCTCTTAAATAAAATTACCTAATCTAAAACACCAATAAGAGAATCGAAAATGAAATCAAAAGAGACGACATCCGATTTTTAAAATAACTTTCCAGCAAATATATTTAAACTAGCAAAAATGGATTTGGAATGATGGTTATAAATTCGGATTACTGTCAATCGACAACCGGTTAACTGAACTGATTTATCTATGTTGTTGTTTCATTCAAATTGTTTCACTATATATTCAATAAATTTACGTGTTAATTTATAAAAATTTAACATGATGATTTGACTAAGTAAATAATAAATTTTAATTGTATTATTGTAATCCGATTGCGGACATAATTTCTGGGGTATTGTATTCATAATCCAAACAATTTGAATTTGTGGAATAGTAGGCCCTTTAATGTTGATTTAGGCAGGACATTTGAAACAAGCCAACCAGAAGTAATTCTGATAATAAAGGTATTGTACCCCTCCCTTAAGTGCTCAAAATTCAAATACGAAAAATCACACAGGAAAATAAAAACAGCATATTTTAAAATATGTTTTTTATGTACATAAAAGTAAATTTTTAATATTTTCATTAACCTAAATAAAATATTGTTTTTGTTTATACTTGTTTTGAAGTTTCTCGAATATATTTGCTTTAATATCAATTTATATTATTAAAAAAAAGTATTTTGTTTATTTAAATTTATGTTTAAATTAATCGTGGTGTGTGGAATTTAAAATATATTAATCGTATTTTAAACGGTAGTTATAATATTATATTAGTGTTTTTAGTTAAATATTCAATATTGTAATTTTAAAGTTAATTTACAAAAAATTCACCACATATCAGTCGAGATTACTGATATTATGGTGAATGCAATATTATTAAAACTGTCAAAATCAAAAGCCTATCTAACAAAATTACAATAACCGTGTATTTTTACTGAATTACATTTGTTTTGTTATGTTGGAACGTTTAAAAATCATCTTAAATTCGATTTTTCACTTTCACTTTCGTAAAGAGAGGAAAATTTTTAGAATTTGCTCTTTTTAAACTCAGGAAATTCAGATCCTAAGTTACAGAGCAATTTCCGTCCTATTTAGTGTGTCAAAAATAGTACTTTATATTTAACAATTGCATTATTTAGAGCCATCATCTTCGTAACTTAGTGGGCGGAATGTAAGCTACAATGGATTTATGTCGATATCCTACCTTTCATCCTCTAAGTCGTTACAAGGATCAAATCTTGGGTCTTCTCTCCCTTCCTATTATTAATGAAATTTACCATCATTCTTTTCTTCAGCACAACTATATTACCAAGGTTTTAAAAGTTTTTTACAATTAATTAACTTTTAGTAAACATATTATGGAGATATCTTGTTCTGCATATACATTTTTATGGTTTGAAATAAAATATAATAAATATTAAATAACTATGGATCATTACCTCATTTAATAAAGATATTAAGCCATTAATTCTTGATACAGAAAATAAATTTTCAATACACCTGTGAAAATACAACTAGTTATTTGTTAGGGCGATAGACTTCTCTTGTAGTGTCTGTCGGTGTGTTGTGTTCAGTGAAAAACAGTCGACTTGGGACCCATATGTACACAAATCCCACTAAAAATTCTCTTCGAAAGTGAAATCAACAATGTACAAAGTTGGTATCACGAGAAGCCAAAAATTCACCAGGAACTGACATAAAATATTTGGGGTCCATAAATTTTCTATTTGAATGTGCATTTTACTTCTTAATAATTTTGTTTTTATGTTTCTAATAAATAATCATTAAATCTTGCAGAAGTAAATGACACTGATAATGTAACGTTTATGAAATAAGCCAACGAATGTATTTAATTTATAAATATATTGATAATTGAATCTGAATAAAACATATCGAATTCCAGAACAAAAATATCTAGCGAATTTTCTCTCATTCTATTTAATTTCTAATAAATATTATAATCGATTTACTGAATTTATTTTACGGTTATCAGTTTCAGTTAGTTTTGAATAAATATACTCTTTTAAAACTATCGCGGGAAATAAATTATGCGTATGCATTCGGGAGACAAACGGCACATTTCCTAGAATTGCTATCGGATAAGTTTCGAAAAAACATCCCCTTAACATTATTCGCATCGCTTCGTGGGTCGCACCGATACAACTTTTTACTGCCTGACCGTAAACAGGTCCATTTGTCCGAAATAAATGGCGTGAAAGTTTACTTCTTGACATAAAGTGATTGTATAATAATTTTTTGCTAATAAAACGACAATTTTTATGGTGAAACATAACATAAAATCGGAAACTATTTTATATAAAATGTACATTAAATTATAATAGGTATGTGCAAGATAATATTCTTAAAAGTGCACTTCAAATTTTAAATGCACTTTATGTCTTATTTATTCCATTTACAGAGCCTGGAAAATTGAACCCTGCACGTCTGCACACATTTATCGGTTTTAAAAGAAGCTTAAATTCAGATTATATGAATATTGCATGAAATAAACAGGGAATAATGCTAAAGAGAGTGCGTGACGTTAAAACAGACGATTTATATGCAATCCGGGATTCCAGTAAACAGCATTATAATTTTGCTGCAATTATAATTGTCACCACTCATGTGGATTTGTATAAAGTACTACGGAGGATGAAATTAATGATAATTTAAATAAACGCTCGCGATTGTTAATCGTAATAAATGGTGGTGAGATTGCTGGCTAAGGCGGGACTTTCAACTTATATTGTAAGTGAGTGGGAGCGTAAGCTTGTGCTTTTGATACAACTGGAAAATAATTATTAAATGTGGGTGAAATCAATTCAGATACCAACTAAATATATTTTAATATATGCGTGGGTCGATTTAAAAATTCCTTCGAATCGATATTCTCTTTGACATGACTTGCCAAAGGAAAAACTAAATTTTGAGTACCACATTTCCCTCAAACAATATATAGGATTCAGTTTGAGACAACGTTCACGTAACCGTGACGCCTAGGAGTAAGCCAGACGAATTGTAGGATGTAGAACACGGACTGAATTGCAAATATTTGTCATTGCATAATTTAAATATTTTATTAGGCATTTAAACCATTACAAAAGCTTTAGATGCATCACAGTTTTGCCTAAACAAATGAGTTTAATGCGAATAATTATTCTGGAATTTATGTACGGTTTTCGATTATGCAAATTGTTTTTGTTTGTATTTTGGTTTTTGAATTGTAAATGAGATTATTTTAAATTTAATTAATTGCGTTAAGATAATGAAAATGTTCATTAAAAACATATAAGGTAATTTGGATGTAAAATTAGATACAACTACAATGAAGAATTTATTAATGATGTTAATAGTTATTTTATCATAAATATTATATGTATTATAACATTTTTTGTATAAAAATTATACATTACTTATAAATCTAGTCACTACGATTTTAAACGTTTTCTTCATTGTTGTGGAACAAGAAATGTATATGTTATATTAAAATTTTTAAATTTAAATTAAATTAAATTAAATTAACATTATTCAACTCTAATTTTAATAATATTTAAAAAATGCATGCAAATGCAAAATGACGACGTGGGGGCTCCCAAAAAAGTGAAAATGTGTTGTCGCTAAATTACGGCTGCCTAAAAAAATAATAAATTTTTGAACCATTTTTTTACATTTGCGAATTTTTTAAAAATATTAAAAATTGAAAAAACCTTAAGTTATACTTATGAAGACTCACTCACACCAAATTTCAAGTAAATCGATTCAGTAGAACTTTGGAAATCATGATAAGAATTTATAAAAAGAACATATTTTAGAGATAAACGCGTAAAATTATGACCAATCTAAGACACAAAGTAATATTTTATACTTACATTTATTCATTCCTGCTTCATACATGGGATCTTCCTCGATTTTAAATTTAAAAAAATCAATCATTTCGACTACGATTTCCAATTTTAACTGAGAGGAGTTTCCAAAAGTTGTAGAAAACGCAAGACTAAGAGGAAACTAAAAATAAATGCTGTTCGCAACCCTTTTATCAGCGCATTCGGTGTAAATCAAGAAATAAACGAATTCAGTCGCTGTCTCTCACCAAAGAAACCGTTCATTTCTGCAAAAAATAAAGCAGCGAGACTACTTTTTGTAAGACATGTGACTGCAATGGAAAACAATTTTGTTTTCCGATGAATATCAGTTCCACTTATTCAAATCTGATGGCATATCATAGGTGAGAAGACGAATTTATGAAAGGTATAATCCTAAGTACATTAGACTTAGTGTGAAACATGGTGGAAGAGCCGTTATAGTTTGAGGATGGGTTTGGCATTTGGCTGGTTAAGATAATGAATGGTTTCGTTTATTGTGACATTCTGAAGAACGATGTCCTTCCATTTGCCGAAGATAAGTTTAATGTGGATCTTCCAGATCGATAACGACCTGAAACACACATCCAAGTTAAAGAGATAAAGTTTGTTTCTCAAGGAGTACGTGTAATGTCTTACCCAGCACAAAGCTCAAACCTCAATCCAATTGAAAACCTATGGAATGAAATTAATTGAAAAATTTATACAAGACTGTCAAATTTGAATGAACTCTATCCAATAGTTCAAAATCAGTGTAAATAAATATCGAACGGTTATAACATATTAAAAAACTACTAAAATCAATGAAAAATGGGCTTTCGAAGTTATTAATAATAATGGATATGCTGCTAGATACTAAATAAAGGAAGACTAAATGTACGTAAGGTTATTTTATTTTATAGTTGGTCCACTTTTGATTTGATTTTTTTCAAATATTAATAAATACCTAACTAAACTTACTAATAAACAATTATGTTGCCGTATTGTTGTTATCAAACATACTGTATAACTGACAATAATATGGATATTTAAACGTACACTTTTATCAAGACAAATGAAAACTTCTAAAGTCGCTCTACATACGGGCGAGAGTATATGTATCATATAGTAAAAAAAAAAAACAATTAAACGTTTTTAGTAACATAATAAAATGAAATTGAATAACTAACGTATTGTTTAATATAAATTAGAAAGTTTGTTAACTTTCTTCATTTTACTAGTTTATCTGAGAACTTAGTACAGTAAAAGCTCCTTATTCGCGCTTCCTACACTCGCGTTTTCACTATTCGCGGATTAAAAAAATGCGACTCAATTTCTGTATTCGCGATTAAAGATTTCTTTATTCGCGTATCTAAATCTGAACATCGGTATAATATCCTATTTAAACGCGCCGTCAAATCGACTAATAAAAAAGTAAAATATTAAAAGTAATTTATTTTATTCACTGTTAGAACCATTTTCAACAGGTACTATTTAATTTTTTTTAATTAATCAGTAAAGTAACTTTTAAAATACTATAAAAAATATGATTTTGATGTTTAATAAATGTTTAAACATCGTGAATGCGGAAACAAATATAATTACAAATACATCTAAAAGGGAATTATTTTATGTTTTCAAATATCTTATCCTAATTCATTTGAATATTTTAATTAAGTTTTTTTGTTCGCATCCACCATTTTTACAACTGTTGTTAAAAATGGCGAATGCGCAACCAGTCCAATACATCAGTAAAACGTTTAGCATCAAAACCGCAACAAGAGGAATAATTATAGGGTGTTTCATAACGTATCTGAAATTTTTTAAACAGATATACACTTCTAAATAATAAGTTGATTTCTTAAAAAAAAAATCGAATAAAAGTCCAACACACAACGAGATAAAAAATATTATTATTAGTAACAAAAATTTGCTATATTTACATACACTACTGCATGTAAAGAATAAATTATCAAAATATTGAGATAATAGAGACTTTTACTTACAGACCTCAATCATAAAAAAATTCAAATATTGTATAATCGAAAATGAATTTACAAACCTTACTTTTGTACTTTTTTATGCAGTGTTTACTTCTAAATATTTTCAATTATTGAAACCCAAATAATTTTTACCTGGTTTGTTGTGGTTTCAACCGAAGTATTCTGTACGGAAGTACAAAATATCGGTGAATTGTGTGAACGGATCACAACGGCTGTCTATAATCTGCGTCTCCGTGAACAGCAGCAAGGAGGAACATTGGAACTAGTGCGATGAAATTGGATAAGACGGGACCAAGTTTGCTTATAGGTCAATGGAGAAAACTTTGAACAGCTTTTGTAGAGGTTTTAATATTTTTTATCTCGGTTTCTGTTGGACTTTTATTAGAATTTATATATATATATATATATATATATATATATATATATATATATATATATATGTATAAATTATATTAAATTAATTAATAACTTTACGTCAAAAGTGTGTACACCTTGACATACTTATTTATACGAGTGGTTTCAAAATCAACACATTACAAATATTTAATTAAAATTCCCCTTTATCATACAAGTTTTATAAACTCTAAATAAACATTAACATAATAATAAACATCCCTGTGCAAAGCTGAAATTAATTATTCACCATCAATTCCATGGAAACACCAAAAGCACAATACAAATATTTAGAGAATAAGATTGATGAGATGGTTTAGTAACGTTTTAATGGTAAAACGCTACCTATAATTTTTTATTAATTGTGAATCACTAAAAAAGAAGTGTAGTTAAAGAAAGCTATTTTTGATACTAATACACTTTTAAGTTTTGTTAAACTTTAGCAAAGTTAAATGACCCGTTTTGCTCAAAACGTTATTTATCTTGTATACTTAAAGAGTCATTATTTTTCAAACACGGTCGCTTCCGAAACTATAAAACCTAAAAGCGTAATTGAATAGCAAAAAATTGTGTTAAAGTTTTTTTTTTCTAAATAAAACTAAAAACATGAAAGTCTATTTATTAATCGAGACACCTGTTGGTTGTTCCAATGTAAAAAAGGGGAATCAATTTGATGTGACTTTATAATTGGCTTAATTAATTAATTACGTTGGTCGGTTTCGATCGCAGAAAGATTCACGATTTATTACTGTTTTACGACCTTTCACTAATTGTAATTAGTTGTAGTTTTGGGGTACATATTGAACTCGGGATAAATTATATCTATTATATGGGGGGTGGATGAAACTGCCATTTAGTGATTAAAGGATATCAGTAACTGTTTATAATTCATTCATTATTGTATTGTGTAAAAGTTATTCATAGATCATCTTTTAAAATCATTAATATATATGGCGGATGCGCCATGGAAGTGTTTCATACACACAACACCCAGTTTCAGGTACACGCATGTATAAAATACAGAGTATAGATATATTATTTATATGTGTAACATTGGCAAAGTACAATTTTAGCCTTATTTGTATGCTGTTCATAAACATCTACAGGCATTCATTTAAAGGAGAACCAACATTAAACGGGGCAGTAACTAATATGCATACAGCTGCCATTTAATAACACTGTCGTTGAGAATAATCCTAAATTAACTCTACCTATATGTATACGTATACTAATTGTGGAATATTACAATTTTAATTTCCTAGAAAAATATCAGATCATTTGTAAATGTATGTCGAGCACGTTTTTATAATGAAATTGCTGCATTTCTAGGTAGGAAACTAACGTTTTATGAAAAAGTATAATAAGTTTTTCGCATTAGTTCCTTAATTGGTTTTCCACACTTTTCTCTCGTGATGTGTTAAATACGATTAAATATGATAAATTAGACGGTCGTAACTGAGTTATAATATGAAACGTCTTACTCATGCTGTATGTATTAACTTAAATAACGGATTCCTGTTAATGTAATCCAATTATGGACAGTAGGAAAAATTGCACTCGTCTCACAATCAGAGATATCGCATTGAGACGTCGGTTTTAAATTAGAGTTTCAGAGTATTTGGGAATAAACAACCTCTTTACCTTTGAAGTTCAAATTATACGTCCCATTGGGTATTTGTGTTCTGACAAGGGTGAAAGTAAGTTTTATTATTTTATATATATAATCCTCTAGAGTTTCAAAATGATAAAATGATAGTAGAACGAATTAAATTGAAACAAACACCAAATTAAAGGAATTTACAGGACTGACCTACATTGATATTAAATACATAAATATCGGATTTACGAATCGAGAAATAATAACTAATTTTGGTGAAATGATTGATCGAGTTTACTCAAGTGAAATGAATTTGCTCGATGTAGCGGTAAAAACCAAAAGCCTCGATATTCGAGTGTAGTAAATTTATCAAAGTAAGATTTACAAAAAGTAAACGTGGAACTGATGTCGTGATTCCATAGTTCAGCGAAAACTGAAATCGGGATAATATTTTTCCTGAAAAACTGAAAAAACTTTACTTCGTTGGAAGTGGAATTCGATGCAAATAAGGGTTGGCTCCAACGCACATACTAAATTGTCGTTTTCTTTTATTTTTTTGTTCGGCAGGGGATTGTATCAATAATATGTTTTTATTAGGCGGAACAGTCTAGACAATTGGAACTCATTTTTGTGCATTTGTACAGGGATATTATTGGATATATTTTGACACCCCTATTATTTATTTTATTATAAGAAATACAAAAAAAAGCTTTAAATAAAATTTTTAACAGAATTTCTAATTTTTTTATATAAGATGAGTGTAAACAAAATGTTAGATCGTTTGTTTGTCCGAAAAAAAAATGAACCCTAGTTACACTACAAAACTTTTAAACAGAGTGAAGGAAACATTATGGTAAGGTGTTGTTATTCTTGGTATAGTAATATTACAGAAAACTATTCCATGAAATGAACCATTTCATGTAATAGTAATAAGACATGTAATGGAACCATTTACCAACGATAATTTACCTATTACATGGATTTTTATATATACCAATGATAGATACGAAGCATGCGTCCGAAGATATCCAAGAGTAGTTAAAAGATAATCATGATAAAGTTCTTGATTAGTCAGCATAAAGTTCGGAACCAAATCCAATTGAAAATTTATGAAATAACAAAAAGTTATCAAAACTATCAAATTTAGATGCCTCGCCAGCAGGATATAACTACTGAACTATTGAAAATGTAACATTTCTAAAGTGATTTGTTGTGTTTTTGATGGCTCAAATATCTGTTAAATCAAATTTCTTATAGATAATCAACGTTATACTGGTAAAACGGTGAATTTTTCATAATTTGTGTGCTTTATTGTATAAGTTGTTAATAAACAGTTGTTATACATTTCGTTTCCACTTGCGAAATAGAGTGGAAACAATGTTTTTTAGCAGAAAAATTCAGTCAAATTATTTGTATGCCTTTCTAATATAATCATACACACTTTACTTTTATGATATTTTTTTTATATTTCATACCCTATTGTTATTTTTAAAACTAATTAATAATAAAATAAAATAATTAACAGTCGGAATCTGATCTGATCGTCTACAATTCTAACTATAATAATTTTATGAATGTCATAAAGCAGTAGAAATATTTGCTGTATATGTATATAAAAATTAGGAAACTAGTATAAAAACCGCTTTTATTCGAATAAAAAATATTTTTTTAGTTTCATGAGGGTGCAAACAAGTGGCAATAAAATACATTAAATCTGTTTATATGCGACAACTTATTTTTGTTTTTTTGCTTTTTGGTATTAAATTTCATATAGAATCTTTTTATATAGCTTGTACAATAAAGCAGATTCAAATTATGGAAAATTTGATACATTTTTAGTTTTTCTGGTATAAGAGACAAAGTTGATTATGTGAAATTTGAACAGACAGACACTCACTATACTACAAAGTTTCATCTTCAACAGCTCCATAATGAAGGTACATTAAAGGCTCTCTTATAACAGATATACATGTGTATCATATATATAGATAACTTTTCATACCAATAGTACCATTCAAAATAAATTAGTGAGAAGGCATCTTTCTACGACCTCGCTGTGTATACATATTTTTTAAAATTATTCAAATGTATAGTTCGAAATGTTCAAAAATTGCTTATATAGTGTGTATATAGTGTGTATATAGGTGGCTAACCTGCGGCTTACGAGCCACATGCGGCTCTCGATAAATGTATCCGAGTTCCCTTTTCATTCAAGAATTATCAAGAGAAGTGAAATAAATGCACATACAGTACATATTTTGTACTTTTATTTATGTTTTCAATAAATATAATTTCTGTAAAAAAAATTTATTACCTTTTTTGCGTACCTTTTAAATACGTATTTAATTGCGGCTCGCACTACTTTTCAAATTTTGAAAAGTGGTTCGGACTATCAAGGAGCTTGACCACCCCTATTATATAGTCTTATATAGCTGTTATATAACCTTATGAAACAATAAATTAATTATTTAGGATTATTATTGGCAAGGATTGTTTATACACAACATGAAGAACGACAAGATTATTGTATAGTATTTACATAAATATTTTTTTTCCAAATTTTACCACAAATTTATCGTAACTTAGTATATTATGATCTATATTGTTTCTTAATGATTCATAAAAATTCAGAAAGTCTCTTACAAATTTTATTTGGACCTTTTTTGTACCTCTTATAATAAAATCAATAATAGGATGGTCAAAGTATCATTAATAATCCAGTACTTGTTAAAAGAGAACGCTTAGGCCACTGGATCCTAGTATAAAAAAAAATCTGATCCAAATTTTTGAGCAAAAGGAATAATAATCGTTGACCTTCATACTTTTCCCGTTTAATGTAAGCAACTCCATGCGTGTCTGTAAATTTCATACTATACCGTAACAGAATTACTTCCAAAAGCAACACTATGTTCACGTCAAGTTCAAGGATCGTAATCCGAATGATATAGTGCGTACCTAGATTCATTTGTGGTCGCTGGCCCAAAATACCAGCTTCATGCAACATTCTCCTAATGTTATGAAAGATTTACAGTGATTCCTGAGTCTGCTCAAAGCTAGGGTGTAAAGAATGTGCGATTTCGTTTAGCAAATATAATCAAAAAATGGTCGTAGCTTGTAGTTGATCATTACCATATCATTAAAGGTTTGCCAATAACGAGTCCAAACGTAACTTACCGTACTCCGTGAAATATTATACATTTGGGGCTACTGGTTATTGACTCAGATTTCCATGTTTCAAAATTGAGATATTTTGCTGTCCAGAACAACAGATAAATTAAGAATAAACCTAGTAAAATATAATTAAATCCATAAAAAGTTTTTTCTTTTCAAAATAACAATTTTGCAAGAAATGGAATTTTGTTTATTTTTATGTCTATTAAATATATAAAAATGTCTATTAATAATATTACTGAATAAAATAATAATTGAAAATATTTTTAAATCTATATCTAGTAAATTCAAATTATCGACGTCAAAATAAGCGTATTTTTAAGTAACGGCTTTTAACAATTCAGTCTCTTATATATATATATATATATATATATATATATATATATATATTATAAATTTAATTTAATTCTAGTCTGATATGTTATTAAAATTATAATATATATATATATATATATATATATATATTATAAATTTAATTTAATTCTAGTCTGATATGTTATTAAAATTATAATCTCTATGATGGAACTTAATTAAATTTAAATGTCACAGCAATAACATATTTTAGTATGCATGACAATAACAGTCCCTTGCCCTTTGGAATTTCGCAAACATACATAATATGTTGTAGTGTTTGATTTCAGCGAAATACACCGGCATATGAACCAATCAATTCGGGAAACGTGACTTGTCAGCATTTGCATTTCGGAAGCAGACGCTTTAAACTGCACTCCATGCAAAGAAAGTTATTGCTCGCTTGTATTTATGTATACAAGCAAGTCAATAGCACGATAAGCGTGGAAAAAAGCTTCCAGTTTGAGGGAATTAAGTTTTGGCCCACTTCGTAATTCTACAATTCCATTTATATTGATTAATGTACTGTTGGTACGAGGATCTTTTTTGCACTAGTTCCATCAAATAATTTCAGGTTTTGTGATTTAATTAGTTCAAGGATTAAAGGAAGGCGTTTCTCACGTTTTTAATTTGCGACCAATCAACCAAAACCGAAGAAAGCTTACATGCAGAAAATTAAAGGCATTGTCTTATTCCTTTGTTCCAATTTAGTGATTTGTCTAATGTTCAGGATATTTGTTAATTTTAAGAAAACCTGTTAAACGTAGCTGTGAAACTTAACTTTATGTTATTCATGGATTTTCTGATTTTGTCTGTTACTTATTAGAAAACTCGTCAGTACATTTACTCCCCCTGGTTGATTAATTATTCACTAAGCCCTTGTTTACTTTTGGGCTGCGTAAAATAAATTACTGAGAAAGTTTGAATTACTTCATACACTTTACAATTAATTTAGCAGTCAAGTTCTTGTATGACCTAATTATGAGGTCTTTTACTGATTTGTGCGACTAATTAATACTTTTTTAGAATAAAATGTGTTTAGGATAAATGGACTAGAATTCCAAAAGGTACAAGAAATTTGTGAAACTAAAAGCAAAGTTTAATTTGATCTAAACACTGTCCTGAAACAATGGAAAGGACAATCAACACAGTTGACCGAATTCGGATATTTTATTGTACATCTATCTGTTTAGCAACTGATACAAAAAAGTAAATATTAAAAGAAAATTTGGACTCAACGAACGTAAAAAGGTAAATAAGCCCGCATAAGAACACATAGCTTAAAAGTGTTATCTTTGCTTTTGTTAAATTTTTATTTTACTTTTTTGTAACATTGTATCTTCTGTTGTTCTGCAGTACTTTCGTTTTATCTCACAACCTTTTTTCTTAAAGTAATTCAACAGGAAATAAAATTGACATACATCTAAATATAAATTGAGTTATTTTGAATTAAAATTTGGAAACCGGCAACGGTTGATGGATTTAAAACTTGTATAAACATGGAATTTAAACAGTACATAAAATAGATTCGACGTAACATTCTAAAATCAAAATTATATTAATAACTGTGTTATTCATATGTGATATTGTCTGTAAATAACAATACTTTTTACATCACATTGGAAATTCATACCAAATTAAACTTCGATTAATTGCACACGAATAAAATAGATTTTGAAAATAAATTAAATATTATTAATAAATTTACGGTTTGTCTATTGATCTAAATCATAATTTGTTTTCAGTTATAGTAGATCGAGTTCGTTTTTTAAAGATGCAACGGCTTAATCGATTTCACATTTATTATCGTACAAATCCCCCCAAACGTAAGCTGAGCACGAAATCAGATAAATGATGAGGTTAAAGGTTTGATTAAACGTTGATTAAATTTTTGGTTTCCTTATTTTTTGTCACAGTGACGGATTCAATCATCAACCGAAGCAGAGATCAAAAAGTAATAAATTTTGAAAAGTCGGTTTTCGTAAATTTCAACAAGAAAATTACGAGTATAAATTACCATAAGAAGATACTAATTTTCTATTGTTTTTTCTTGGCCTCAATAACATTTTGCTTGTAATAACCAACCAACGCACAGTTTCCAGGAATTTCTGTGCACGAATAAAGTCTGAAATTCACCAAAATACATTATTCGAAATTATGTGCTTACATTTTCGTATTCCTCAACTGTGTAGGTGGTAAAACAACCTAAAACCATTACGTAATAGGAACGTAATTCGTTCCAATTCTTTGTGAGAAAATACACATATGTGTAAACTGTTTGAAGACAATGTTTTATACCGCTAGAATAATTTATTGCACCTTCCCATTGTAAAGTTTTACACATTTGCTATTACGTAATAAGACAAAGAACACATTTTTAATTATTTATCATTTTCTTTATGAAAAAGAATTTGACCCAGTCTTTAAACGTAGGATTAGGGAAACCAGGAGGCGACAATAAAGTTTAAATACCCACCTTAAGGTTTATGTGCCGTAAAACTGGTACATCCATGTTGCTTCTCCTATATTTACTTTAACAACCCTTTTTCTTTTAAAGTTTTAAATAAACCAGTACTTTTCGAACATATTAAAACGTGGTAACTTCGAAATATAAAATTTTCAGTAGGATCATATCATATTTAGTCTTGTTGAACGTAAATTTGAATGGATAAGTCGATTACTATACCGAAATAATCTTCAAGAGGCGAATGAAAAATATTCAATAAAGATGTTCGTATATGCGAAAAGTCGATTTCATTCCCAGAGTTCTTTGGTCTATTCAAGTTTCGTAAAGAAATTAATTTACTTCTCTGATGTGTTACATAATGTTTCCCTTTAATAATATGAAATTATTAATTTGTGTGTAAAATGTGTATTAATGTGTGCTAATCTAGAAGATGAGAAGGATTTTAAAATAACATACATGTATTTTTTAAGGCATCTGGTTAGCTTTCTTCCCATTATGTCCCACTATATTTAATTGGTGGTCATGTTAAGAGATACGGCAGATCAAGGTAATAAATTAACATGTGTCTCTTCAAAAAAATGTATTCTTTGTCTTGCACATGTGGTCTTACACTATCATGTTGAAAAATTTAAGTCGCTCAAGCTTGGGTGGAACATAGCGGTTTACCACTTCTTGAACATACTAAACAAAAACTAAAGGTGATCTAATAACATAGGGTATTATACCCCACATCTGTTCTGTGTAGAGATCGATTAAAGAAAAGCAGTTTTTGTCCCTTAACGAAACCTGGACTCATCAGTGAACACCACTTGTTGCCACTCTACGTCCCAGAGTTGGTGATAAACTGCTCGAACACTTTCTGACTTTGATTCTTCAGCTAGCCATTGAATATGAGATTTCATAGATTGAAAAACCTACAAAAAATTATCTAGATATGGGCCTATAAAAATAAATCATGTTGGCTTAACTCAGTGCGTATTTTTTTATTATTAAATTTATATCATTTACTCCTTGCTATAATAAATTAATTCTATTATCCCTCTTTTTGAGTGTTGCAATTATTTTGTCAGCTAATATATAATTTCGTTTCGAGGGTACCAATTTTATATTCGTGGCTGTAAATTAGCACTGCAAATTAATTTATATGTGTAGCTTTCTGAATGCAGCAACATACCTTATTTACCTTTTATTTAATTAACATAAATAAAAAACGAAAACTATTTGAAAAACTGAATACAAGTTATTTATGTAAATGCATTTGTGCGTTTGAGTTTTATTTCAACTAAATAAATAAACTTGGTTTAATTTCGACTCTGTTTTCAATTAGAACAAAAATGCTGTAGGTAATTTTAGTTTTAATTGAATCTTGTTTAATTTATCATACATTTTAGTCAGAAGTAATTTCGAAGTAATTATTGACCGAGACGGATTGCTCTCCTAAATTATTTTAAGGAAAGTCTGTTGAGAAGACTGCTTTTCTCCATAAATTTTTCTTGAATTATTCCAGGATTTGCTGAAACAATTCTTTTATGGTTAACTTTAATTAGTTGCCAAGCTTATTTTGAAGGATAACCTATTTCTTTGTAAAAATGATGAAGCAGCGCAGCCAAGTAAAATAAATATAAACTTTATTCCTGCTGTTTTACGTTCAGTTTGTAAGACTGCGTTCACGAATTTTAAATTATAATATTTGCATTTACCTCCTACTTTTTAAAATATCTGACTAATACTGTCGAATGAATTATAATGTCTTAGTTTAATGTGCGGCTAAATGCATTCGTTGATGAAGTATTGAGCACATTCAAAGGTTGTACGTTGTATTGAACGCACATTCAATAATAAATAACATGATTGCACACGCAAGTAATTAAACGCAATATGCAAAATCAGAGTCACATTGAATAGGATTAATTTAAATAACACTAAACAATGAATCAAATAAACATTATCATGTCATGTCAGTTACTTTATATGAAAATAAAAAAACCTCGTTTTAAATTTAATGACCAGATCAGTTCTGATATTTGTAAAACAATAAATTTCATATACTTTCTGACGTCAGAAAATTGTTATTGGGGGAACGACTATAATGTAGAATTTGGGATTTATAAGGGCAATAACTTCAACCATTTCCAGTCACGTTACACGAAAGGAACATCTTTATCACAATTCTAGAGGCACAGGTGGTAGCAATATTTCATATTAATTTTTCCCCAATCTCTTTTAAAAGCTTTAAGGTTCTCTATCTGTGTTTTAAGAAGCAATAATTTTGGAATTATTTGGAGAGGTTTTCTTAAGTCTATTAACTTAATAGTGGAGAAATATTGACGTTGCGTGTGGATTCAATTCACGTTGGGAGTTTGTTGTTGCAACGAAATGTTTGTTTTGCACAAGAGATACGGGGTTCTGTATTCTACAGTAAAAAGTAATGAAGATGAAGTGTTTGATTTGTGACTATTTGAATAGGAAATAAACAAAACATTGCTATTAGTTTCTAGAAAGTTGTGAGTAACTACTCAAAGGTAAAATTCAATTATATACTAAACTTTGGAGTATAATTAGGACACGTATGTGATATTATGCGAATCTTATCAATACGAACACGTCAAACTTTATACACATTAACGTTATAGCGAATGCGGCTCAGTACGGGGATTTAAACAGGAATTAATGCAAATATCCGTCTATCCAAGATTTAGATAAGCCTCGATTTCAGCAGTATGGCGGTAAAGTTTATTTTGTTCCTCGGATGATGGTGCCACTAAACTCGATTAAGAAACGGAAAGTTCAATTTTCAGCTGCGTTCACAACCATATATTAAATAATATTGAGGTCGCCGCCGATATCCACCCACTCAGAAACTAACAATTATGGATAATTGAAAGCATGGCACCAATTTTCCAGTCATATCTAAGTTTTTTCACTTCAATTATCTTTGGATATATAATTTTGTATGTTGTCAAACACAATTTTAGGTGCGGAAGTTATATTTATGCTTAAACAAGTTGCTGCTGTAAAATACAACGAAAAATGTTTAATGTTTGTAAAGAAAATGTCATTTCGATACCTTGACATAAATGTATTGAATAAGAATAAAAGTTTTCAAGTAGTGAAAACAATTACAATGGTAGAAAATCTTGTACGGCTTCAAACAGTTTATAAGACTTTAGGAATGTGCGATTTAAATGAACTAACAAGTAAGTGCGGAGAATAACAAAAGGAGACAATCGAGATTAACACTGAATATTCTAATTTATTCACAACATACGTAGTTTGGAAAAGGCATCACAACATTCCTCTTTGTTCGAATAACAAGCGTTTTAGGAACACGTGGTACTCCATATTTAATAGAGTGTTTGTTTCTTGTTACTTGTATTTGAACTTTATATTATTTATCTTGAAGTTTCACGTAAATAATATATTCCAGGAAATTGTTTTAGGTTAAAAGACGCTTAATATTTTATTTTAGGAAAAAAAGTAACCGACCAAAGGCTTCAAAATAACTACATTATTCTTTGCCTTCGTCAATTTGGCAAAAAACTTAATTATACCCCCCTAAAAGCTTAACTCACCTACATTCTTTATAACTTTCGGTCTATTATAATTTTTTTAACATCAAGTTTAAAACTAAAACATGCAGCAACTTTTAGGTATTGGAACAAAACTCGAAAAAAAGAACGTGAAATGTTT
Source organism: Aethina tumida (assembly GCF_024364675.1). Classification (NCBI taxonomy): domain Eukaryota; kingdom Metazoa; phylum Arthropoda; class Insecta; order Coleoptera; family Nitidulidae; genus Aethina; species Aethina tumida. The sequence continues at coordinate 33,118,499 of NC_065437.1, forward strand.
ATTTCATGTTGTAAAGTTTTAAGTTTCATCTGAGTTACTAAGAGTATTAGGATTGTATTACATTTTTCCATTTCCTGTTTCTAAAAATAAACTAATACTCTTAGTAGTATTTACTTGGTCAGCCATTCAGAAACGTGCAGAAAAATCATTATATTCCAAAACATTGCTGTTTGGAAATATTATTAATTAAATAATTAATTAAAATGTGATTTATAAATGAACCATATTCGACATGTTTAAATTCGAGTAAATGCCTACAATATACGGTCAATTCATTTAGCACATAAAAATTATGTAAATGTATTGCATTAATTAAATTTTATTATTTATTGATATAAATAAATTAAAACAATTTTCCAATTCGAAATTGCGGAATAACATAAAAATCTAGGCAATCTTTATTACCTTGTCAGATGTGACATATTGTATGCTTCACGAATGAAAAACTAGGCCTTTCAGAAAATAAAATTATATCCACCTGAAAAAGTTCTTTTGTCAGTTTTTCTTAATATCTCGTGTATGAAAGTGACATTGTTGCCTTGGCTTTTCCTCACGTGTCCGATGATGTTTCACAAACCTCCCACAATTTTCCAAATAGTTAAATAAACCCGGTGTCGTAAATTCCTCGCACTGTTTCTTACAGCTTTAAATTTTACGTACATCATAATTTTTAAAAAAAGCAGAACAATAAGACGAAATAATAAAAATTAATAACTCGCAAATCCACATATCTCTGGTTTGAGACGAACAATTTAACATTGGGAGAGTTTCAATGGACGAGTGTTTTATGCTGTGGTTACGTAGGACAATCAGCAGCATGTCAACAAACATTACCCCCAAACCGGCGCTATTCTGGCAGCGCCACTCTAAAAGACCATATCTGAATTGGGGCTCAATTCAAAGCTAGACGTTCGGACATTTTTCCTTGGCACAACTAACACTGATCTTGCCAATTGTTTTTAATTCAATTTTAGAATTTAATGTTTTTCCTTTTATGATGATATTTAAAATAAAACTCTATACATAAATAATTCCTCTTATATTATGAGATAATTGAATAATATGATGATTAATTCTGACATTTTTATATTTTCCTTATAATTCAATTTATTGAATAAAATATTCTTATTTTGTACGTTGATAAAGATATCTATAAAATAAACTTCTTTTGTAAAAATTTTAAACATAAATTTCAGTTTACATGAAAATCTCTTATTACTAAAGTTGCAATATTCTTCAAAAAATTAATATGTATAAAACTAAAACAATATTCTTAAAGTAGTAAAAGAATTTACTTGGGTTTATCGAAAAATCAATATTTAATATATCGTAGGACCATTTTTGGTGGCCAATATCATAAAATACGGTTTAACAAACTACATTCCATTTATTTAGTTGACATTTTTAAACGTCAGAGCAAAGACATGTTACACCAAATCAATACCTCTATCACACCAGACCTTCAAGGATAATGCAACAAAATCCATGAGTCGGAACGCAGCGACGGTGCTTAATTTATCCATCCGTATTTTTTACGAATCCTTAAATTAGGGTGAGCACTTTGCAGCTCCTCGTTTGTTAAAAATTATTGATATAAACTGTCGTATTTTCGGCTTTTCCGTTGCCATTTTCCACGCTGCGACATTTAAATGTTTTTTTTAATTCGACAGGGTTCGAATGGCAGGTTTATCTTAAATTAAAAATGTTTTAATGATCGGCTTTACCATTTTATTGCCGATGAAATGTCAAAGCACACAATGACCATCAATTATGATTAGTTTTATTAATAAAATTTATTGATTTGCTTTGTCGATATTGTGTTTTATTTGGCTTCTTTTATAAATTGTGTAGATACAGTTAAACTTCGCATACGACGTAAATTGCTAAATTTATTCCCAACTCGAAATTGATTTTAAACCTAGCTTAATTGAAGTAAGTCTTACAAATGGGGGTAATTCATTGTAGCCAACAAAGTGTTGAAGCTAACAATTTCAAATTTAACATGTATTTTATGATAGTTGTATTAATAATTAATTTTTGTTAACAGAGATGAAAACAAAGGACGACAAGACAATACAATTAGGTAAGCTCACACAGTAAAATAAAAAATGTTGGGCGATTTACATTTTGCACAAAAATATTAATTCAATATAGAAAATTTGATAAATTGCATTAGCATCTTAAATTTCAATTAACTAATGTATTTAAATGGAGGTTAAGGAAAGTGAATTTACCAATAAAAGGACTAAAATGAAATCTACCGTATCCTATAATGGTTATATTCCATTAAAAGAATTATCTTTTTGCAAGGACCTATTCGAGGGAGGGACATTTTTATCAGTCTGAATTAGAACGACAGCTCGAAATTATTCTACCTTTCAGACAGAAGGAATAAATTTAAAAGGCTGCTTAACATAAATTCTATGGTTAAAAATCCTCAGGTACGAATAAATCCACAGTGTACTGAAATAAGTTTAATTAACATAAGACACTTTGAATAAACAGTTTGTCTACAAATGTCTGCTTAACAACTGTTAAATGGTACATTTTAGGTTGTTTAAAAACGTAGAGGAATGAGTAATGAAGATTTAAAGGCTTCCTTTATAAATTTACAATAGTATCCAATTAAATATACATTCACTGTATCAAACTTCAAAATTCCAGAACAGTTTTAAATTCAGGCAACACTTTTCCATGTAAAGTTCAGAACGTTTGACAAGGTACCAAAAGAATAGATAAATTTTGCAGTGTCACAATCATAATACGCAACTGGAGACTGGAGTAGTAGTAAACATGTTCATTCTTTCACAAAGTAATAGTCATCCTGCACTTATATTAAATTCCTGCACATGGTCTTGTTTTGTCATTTCACCGACCCGTAAAAGCCATGGAAATCATCACGAGTCGGATTTCTATAGGAAGCCGTACTATAATGAAAAGACCAAGGAAAAAATGTCGGACTGAAATATAAATAAGGTTTAATATTATAACTTTTAGTCTGTTACAATGAAGGTGGAATGACGTTTTTCTGCCATATATTTCTTTAAAAACGGGTAATAGAAATTATTCATTTAACAGAATCCACAATTATATTTTCTTGGTTGAAACTGTTAAATAAGAAACACTTTTATTTTAAAAAATCTCTGGTCTTAATAAAAAATGGATTGCGAAGACCAAACTTTTTAACTAAACCAAAAAGTCATGAAAGTTTAACCTGTTAATTTTCAGTAAATTACTTCCTGCAAAAATAGTGTCTGAACAATTCCTGCATGTCTCAGTTCAATTATGCCCTTCATAGCAATTTCCATTCTCTTCCAACATTTTTTATTCCTCTTTTCATTGGCTACTTTTACGTGAGCATATTGCGAAACAACATTTTTTATCCAGGTTGTGTTAATGCACAACATTTCTATAACAAAAAAAAAACACCCAAAGAATAGTAATGGGCTGTTAAAAGAACATTTTAACAAAAGACATTAACGTTATGATCAACTTTTATAAGGATATTTTTAGATTGCAAAATTTCCTTAGTTTATTCTAGCCAAATTGTTTTAATAGAATGCCTAAAGCACCCACGAATATACCTCGAAGCTTATTTTTAATTTGTTTTAAAGCAATTGCATAAAGGAACTTCTCCGCGTTGTTTCATAAGTATGAATACATAAAACAATTGTGTTATATTTACTTAAGCTTTCTATTGTCATATTCTGTAAACAATTGCTGTAGTAGACAACTCTTCTTTCCCTTCAAACAAAATAGACGATAGAAATAACTTCTTACATGTTATGTATTTTCTGTCTATTTTCAATTATTATTGCTTTCTACCAAATACAAATATTTATATTGAGTTTTGTAAGTTACTTAAGTTAGACTGCTAGAAAAATCGTCGGTTTGTTCTCTATGTTATATTGGGACCTGAACTTTCACACTTATAAGAGTACATCTTTTATTTATTAGAAAAGTAACACATTTTCTATTCGTAATGTTTATCTATTGAAAAATGGTGATGTGAATAAGAGTGCTCAAAATCTGAATCCTTTTTCTGACCAGGGCTATAAAATACGGAAAAATGATAAAAACTGTGTTCATTTCTCTTATAAATTTTATTCAATATCAACTCAGATTTTCTAAAGCGAAAACGGTAATTCTCTTATTTCTTTTTGAGAATTTATGTGACACAATCGCAGTTTAATTTGCATATATATATAAAATTACTTTTATTCAAAGCCTATTTGACTGTCGGTTTAAATTTTAATCCGTTTCCACATAATAAATGAGGTGCAAACCCAAACTATTCGAACCAACGGTTTCCTTAATTAACTCAACTATTTAACTTTGAAACTTATAGGTAATTTCAAGTATAACATGCGAAATTTGAGTCGCAAAATTATAAGTATGTGGGACTATTACCACAAAACTAATTTGGGCAAACATCTCGAATGAAACTAATTTAATTACGTGTGTAATGTACACATGTACTTTATTTTTGTAACATGAATTATTCAGGTCATCAAGTCTTGTAACAAAGTTTTTGGTCCAGTAGACTCCTGGCGAGAAAGATTACTGGGAAATTTAATTCGTTATTATCAGTTTTCCAACAGGATGAAGCATCACAGGAAAGTGACTTGGCTAATTGGATTAAATGTTACAAACAAATTTCGCTTTTTTTTGTTGTTATTGATGTCTGTCTGAGTTTATCTGGGCTTTAGTGTGGGACGTTTACATTTAGTCAGTGAAAAAAATATATATAGTTAATGAAAGAAAAAAAATTGTATTAATATGTATATTTTTTAATATGTCAGTCTAAGCGGTGGTGGATGAATTAAGGATTTGTGTGGTGAATAGATAAAGTGGAAATTTATGCACGAACTCCTGCGAGACGTATAGAAATTATAATCGTTGTATAAATTAGTAAAATAAACGGGCAGATTAAGTACCTTATATTTAATTTAATTTATAAAACTCTTAGGCTTAAGAGCAAATTATATTACATGCCATGAAAAAAATGAACAAATAAAAATATAGCGAAAACAAATTTTAATTAAGAAACCAAACAGATTCTAAAGCAAATATTAATTAACTGAAACTGATACCTCAAGTAACTGCATTTCCAAACTATCAAATGTGTAAACATATTATATTTCGTACTCTACGTGAATCCCAAAAAAATTGTTTTATACTTTAAAATTTAAGAACAAACTGTTTTTCAATTTTGTTCATCATTCACTTCCTTTAACTTTATGCAAAGTTTATGTGACGCTTTATAGGGAAAAATATGAAAAGACATAAATAACAGAAAATTCTGGGTGCACTGAATAGAAAAATAAATGGAAAAACAATGTTGACAAGCCATAACTTTTAACCTAATTCTTTCCAATTTGAGGGTCGAATATTGTTTTAATATTTACATAAAAATTGATATATCACAAAATTCGATGTTTGGGGGTATTTAAATAATCACAAATATTAAAAACTTAAAAAAAATTAAAATTTTAACTTCCGATTAAATTATCTCGTAAATAAATAATTTTTTTAAAAACTAAAATAAACATACATTGCTGTTGGAAAGCGGAGTGCAAATGACTTTTAATTGAGAAACCAGACCTTTTCCAAAACAAAAATTAATTAGGTGAAACATACTAATTAAGTGAATTTACAAATTATTAAATAAAAATATTACATTCTATGTAATTATGTAATAATATTTATATTTTGACTGAAAATGTTATAAATTTTTATTACAAATTAATTTCCAATTTTATACGTTTCCACTTCTTTCAGCTTTATCCAAAATTTATGTGATGTTTTATAGGCAAAATATTGGAAAAGACATAAATAAAAAAATTATGTGTGGACTGAACATAACTTGAGTGTCTAATAATTTTGTTCGTGGTATTGATAAATTAATATTTGATGTATTTTGAGGTATCTAAATATTACAATAAATAAATTAAAAAATATTATATTTGATTGTAAAATATATATGTTAAATTAAAATATAAATGGAATTTCTAAAAAAAGTATGCAGATTATTTAGAAGATTATACTTGTTTATGAGTTTTTGTTTCAGGTGGAATTTAATTTATCAAGTTATTTAATTAAAATGAATTGTTTTAAAAAATCAAAATATAGGATATATTTTATTTGTATTCGTATGTAAAATATTTAATATAAAATTTCTAACAAATTAAATTTAAAGAAAAAGTTTCAATTTTATTCAATAATCAATTTTTTCATTAAAACGAAATGAGAATATATTAAAATGGGAGAGTTACTTTTCACGATCTAAATATACAGTCATCACAAACTTGAATGTTTAAAGTGTAGGCGATCCATCAAGTACTAATTTTAATTATTGAATCTGAACCCTCTTTAATAAGATTTGAATACATTGATATTTCACCATCTAATTGGATTGCAACTTGTAACAGAAATTCCATTTACGTAGTCAATATTCCCTTTTATCGATGTTTATTAATATAATATACACTGCGTGTCAAAAATAATTTATAAATGAACAATTATTTTATAATAGAAGAAGTTATGCGTTACTTTTTCTTGTGAAGATAACTAATATAATATTTTAAATGAAACTGTTTATTTTATAAAAAAATTTCTCTTCTACGATCAATTACAGCTTGACAGTGATGTTTGGTTTTCATTGATTTAATTCCAAATTTCGACAAATCTCAAAAAATATAAATAATAGTCTCTATCGACGCAACATATTGACCGATAAAATTCAATTTTTTCATCCGGTGCTCTCTAGTGAACAAAGGACTTGTGACTGTCCTTAATGACCTGATATGGTCTTCTAAAAATCTCCTTCTAATTGTTATTTAATTTATTCTATAGTTATAAGGCTCCACAAATCCAATTTCCAAAGAACTGGTTACAAATCTTTACCTCAGTGTTCGAATACGTAGAAAACGATTTTCGCCACGGTTTGTAATCCTTACTTTACACTGACTTAGTCTAGTTTTAGTATCCATTTCAGTACAACATCTCAGAATTTTAGATATTGTTGTATGGTTCAAATTGAATCGTTGCACAAGCTGAGTTTGAGTGTAGCCTTTCTCGTAAAGTAGTGACTCTAGCTCAGTCAGCCTCAGATAAATTATAGTTTTGAATTTGTGGTCAATTCATTTTATACGAAAAGAACAAATGAAATTTAAAATATCTGTGATACTGTAATAATATGTAGGCAAACTGAATTAATTATGTGTTAATTTTGACGCACAGTTTATTTAAAGACTAGTTTATAAGTTAATTAATTAAGTAATTTTATTGAAAACTGAAAAATCCAGCATAAATTCAGATCTAGGATGATATCAATCTCAAAAAGTTTATATAAAGGAAATTTCTTGCTCAGTACACCATATCCTGTTTAAACCACTTACCCTCAAAGTCCGTGCATCTAATTTAAACTATAAAAGTTTGATACCACACATACGGCCTTCAGATTTTTTTATGAATAAAATTAAATGAACCTTTCATTAAAATCACCGTACTTGTTTCGATCGTAAAAGAACGTAATGTAGATTATTGTTTCAAATGAGTATTGTTTTATAGTTTAACAGTATTAAAAATGTATATTTAGTTAATGCAATGTTATTATAGAGCTACATTTGTTCCATTAATTCAATATAATGGTATCAAATGCACATTAGCTATTTAAATTGCACGAATAAATTTAAATAATTGATTACAGTAGATTTATCCTCTCTTTTATGAAACAGTAATTATAATTTAATCAGCGGGTATATATAATGTAGTATATATAAATTTATTGTTTTAGATGGAGAAATATCAAAAACTAAGACTTTATTCTTTCAATACGACTTGAAGACGCCAGTGGGCTGTAAAAATGTAACCGTCTCCAACCACCCAACCATGGAAAACCGACAATAAACCATGAAAAATATTTACCCCGATCACATTCGGCAAAATCACGAGGTCACCAATGCAATCTACCAGTTCGACATCAACGAAACCGCGTTGAACATCTCGTTCCACTACGCGACGAACGGGAATGTCGCGTACAACGAATCGGACTGGGGTCCGAAACGCGACCCTCTGTACATAGTCATACCCATCAGCTTAATCTACGTGTTGACATTCGTGAGTGGCGTACTGGGAAACATCAGCACATGCATTGTCATAGCCAGGAACAAGTCCATGCACACTGCCACGAACTACTACTTGTTCAGCTTGGCCATTTCGGATTTACTGCTGTTAATTTCGGGACTGCCGCCCGAAATTTACGCCATCTGGTCCAAGTACCCGTACATATTCGGCGAGGCGTTCTGCGTCCTGCAAGGCTTCGCGGCCGAAACGTCCGCGAACGCCACGGTCCTGACTATAACGGCCTTCACGATGGAACGTTACGTGGCCATATGCCATCCGTTCCTGTCGCACACGTTGTCGAAGCTGAATCGTGCCATCAAATTCATAATCGCCATTTGGATATTGGCAATGTGTCTGGCCGTGCCGCTGGCTATGGCTTTCGGTGTCGTTTGTGCACAATTGGCAGACGGGAATTTCAGTGATGAACAGTGCATTTGCACGGTGAAACGGGTTGTGATGCCGCATGCCTTCGAAATATCCACGTTCGTTTTTTTCATCGCACCAATGTCGCTCATCACGGTGCTCTACATTCTGATCGGCCTGCAGTTACATCGATCAACGGTAGGACCCTCCAGAGGGAACAGTGTTAAATTGAAACATCGTGTTTATAAGCCGGTAACGAGTTGTTCGAATCCGATGGCGCAGGCTGCTGTCGCGTTGAACGGCGATGGGGAAAAGTTACAGAGCAAGGTGCAAGAAGAGGAGGGAAGGAAGAACTTTGCGAAAAACGCACAGGCCACAAAACACGTCGTTAAAATGTTGAGTGAGTATCAACCCTTCGGTTTCCCTTTTTCGACATTGCTTTGTCCATAATTCAATGGCAGAATTAATTATGACATCTGAAAAAATGTTGAATTAGGACTTTTCCTTTCTGGTCCAAGCCCATAAAAATTTGAATATAAGAATAAATCACTGAGAATTGCACACCCTAAAACACGTGGGTTTTATTGTACGTTTAAACCGTCGGAAATTTCCGACTGTTATTTATCTAGTCAAATCAGCTGTTTGGTAAAACGTCGTAAAACTTCAGGACAGGTTCAAAAATAAAGTTCCATAAAATCGGAATCTCAAAGATATATTGTATATGCTCTTCGATTTATAAGTTTTCTGCACTATAAAAGTTTTAGATATAATTATTTTTATGTACCACAAAGTTTCTTGATATTTTTAGAACTGAACAAATGTTTTACAACTAAAGAATTTATTTTATTACAATATTATTCAAAATTTATCATATTTTAGTTAGTCCAATAAAATATTTATTTTTAAAATTGTTCCTACAATATATAAAATAATTTTTGCATTCTTCCTTTTTTACTAAAATGTTTAACTTCCTAAAACTGAAAATGACTGCAATATACAAAGTTTTTCGATAAAATATTGTTGTGTACAAATGCAGTTCCTGATATTTTATTGTAAAAAAACTTTGAAAACTAGTTATTGTACTATCTTTATCACTAAACTTTTCTGATTAACTGCAGTCGAAAATTTTCCAGTAGTTGTATAAAATTAAACGAAAATGACAGCATATAGCACCTGCACATGTTGCAAAAACGCAGTAAAATAATAGATTTCAATTAAACCGGACTAGGCGATACCAAAAAACTCCACTATAATTATTTTTAATATTTGTTCCAGTCGCC